>NC_052132.2:0-1214026 GCF_016086655.4 Lepeophtheirus salmonis | reverse complement strand
AATACATTTTTAATATTATAATTCAATAAAATCGCCTTTGTTTTCAATAACAGCCTCTATTCGACCTCGGCAACGGGAGTAGGTATTGATGAATGCCTCCTTTGTGATATTCCGAATTCCTACCGGATCCTGGACGTCGGCTAGGATTTTTTGTTACAGTAGGATATGTTAAATATACATATTATATACCTACGTGAATAATGTATTTTTTTTAAATGAATAGTAATTATGAGGGTTGCATTTTAAACAAATGTTTGTCCATTAAATAAAATGTATATTTACATTTGTTAAAAACTACCAAAGTAGATATGGGATGGTGCTGGCTTAAGTGAATGATCTCATAGAATGTTTCTACAATTTATAGGAATATAATTTGAGTTGATACTAACTGATATTGATCGTTTCATCAAAATCATCAATTATGACAAGAGATGTTAAAATTGTCGAAATTCTCATGAGAATTCATTTAAAAAATATATGTGTTTTGTTGTCAGCTGTCGAGTCCCTCTTCTCCTTTGATACGTCATGGCTATTCCATAATTTATTATTTTTGACAAATAATCAAAGTAATAGGTAATTCAATAGTTATGTTCCATTTCCAAAAGGACAGAAATACAATTTCATGTTGATCCATCGTCCTTTATATAATAAATATATTTGCCATTTTATTACTTATATGAAGAAATTTTGGCCATCATACACAAATGCAAATGTATAACTAATATTATAAGCAAATATTACTAATTAATATTATAATGCAGTACCGAATAGAATACTATGTACATTTTAATGATGTGTAAATCATTTTTAAAAATAGTGAAGAAATTATATGAATGTGATAGTCTGGAAGTAAATTAGATATAAATAGCAGTTGATATGATTGGCCTATTTGGCCAACTACCAAATGATTTCAGGCCTTTTTTCTGTTTTTTTTTTTTTTGGCGGAAAGAGTGCGTGATACAATAAATGTAACGACGTGAGATAGGCACTACAATGATCTCGATCCTCAATTCTGGCTCGAGTCTAATAAGGGCTTGCATTTATAACATCAATCATCAATCATGTCACATGTATTATTCAAGAGACTTAGAGTTGATAATCGGTCCCGATGTTGGTTCTCCCATTAAATCGGTTTCGATCTCAGTTCAGCTTTATCGGTTTTGGTTCCGGTCTTCGTTCCCAGTTCTTTTTTAAATAGGCTCTGTTAGGTAACAGTCACTTAAAACAAGGGGCGTATCTAGAAAATATTGGTCCCAGGAAATGATATTAGATACAAACAGCAGCTACCTTATACACAGAGTGCGTAGTGCCCAATTTCCAGCAGGGGCCCCAAGACCTAAGGTTGCTGAAGAAATTGATTACAAGGTGGGGCCCGCGAGAAGAGTCTTGATTTTTTCCCCCAACTCAATCCTACCCTCTATTATGAACAACTCAACCGTTTGAAGCTGGGGAGCGAGCAGAAGCGGTCAGCATTGGTGAATAGGAGACAAAAAGACAACACTAGGACGCACAAAATACGAAATTAATTTTTCCCCAGCCAGTTATTTGAATAAATCAAAGTAATGTAGAGTAAGAATCCATAAGATATTTTTTTATTCATTGATTAGGATCAAGAATAGTAGGGATAATTAGAGCAAAATATCTAATTCATTCCATTGGTACAGATAATTTTTATCCTGAATAAAGAATGATGATTGTATGTATAAGCATATTTTTAATACATTTTAGAATCAATATATATGTAGAATACAATAGAATATTTGATTTTTGATAGAAAGTAAGATTTTATTCATTTAATTTTTTAGTCTTATTTTTACATTCAACAATTCACTTTTTTCATTAAAATCAATGAAAAAAGGGGTTTCAACTTGGTTGTTTAAGCCACAAAAATATCCATCACTAACAATGCTCACGTCACGTGAAAACACAAAAAAGTATATTTAATAAAGTTAAAACATATCATATGAAATCATAAAAAATCGGGCAATATGTCATTGTAGGTCTATGGGCTTGGAAAATATGATGAATTTAGTTCGTTTATTTAAATCAAATTATTTAATAATAATGTTTCCCATTTAATTGTTTCTATCGGTATAATCCTTATTATTTCATGCAAATCTTTCAATTGTTTACCGTTTAATTGTTTGTTTGGTAATTATCAGGCTTATTCTTTCTGATCGGCGATCAATTGCAATATGGCTATATTATATCGCTGATAGCAGTATAGCAGTCGGTCTTGATCTTTATATTGTTATATCATAATAGAAATAGGAAAAAAAATTCCAATACGATCAATTTGTACAAAACTACACTCCATGTAATAGCACCGTAGTTCTCGAGACCGGTCTTTGTCTTGAGACTCCTGTCGAAACTGCTTTTTTATAGGTTTGGTCTCGTCTCAGTCTTGACACATCAAATTCTTGGATCTCTCTCAATTTTTTTTTTCTCATTATCTTTTCACATGTAAATTATAAAAACAAATCAATACGAAACATAGTTATCTTAAATTATATATTAAAACCATCAAAGATTCCAAGGTTATTAAAAGGATGAGCGTAACAATCACCTTTATAAACTAAAATATATTATTTGTACGGTTTAAAAGTCCATTGTTTCAATATATCTTGCGATTGTTTTGTTTAAACCTGGAGGAAGAGGAATTTTTTTGTTCTACAAGCGTAGATAATCGTGAGGGTCTTTGCAACTATTGATTCGACTTTAAAGTCATTCTGTCTTCTCAATTTAAAAGCAATGAGCCAGTCTGACGCCCTTAAAGTTACGTTAAACCTGTTGGTAATTATATTCTCCATCAACAATAGAGGTCTCACTCGATCACAGAAGTAAAATAGGTGGAAGGAAGATTCTACTGCCTTTTTACAGAAAAAGCATTCAAATTCCGTTTTATTTGACTTGCTGGTGTATATCGAGGATGTTGCCAGACTAAGTCGAAACCACTTCAGTGACCATGTTGTAAAGGGGTTTGAGTCTATTATCCTTGAATTAATTGTTTCTTCTTCTTCTTTTTTTGGTTGGGATTTTATTTTTATTTCGGTCATGATTTTTTTATTTTTTTCCTTCCCATTAAACAAATTCCTATGAAAAGTTAGATTGGCGGGCCTTGTTGTAATAAATTAACAGCATGAGTCATGAAAGTGACCCCTGCGTGAAGAATTCAGTTTGCAATATTTCCTGAAAATCTTTTCAGCTCGCCTGTTGAAGTTGAAGCATGTTCTTCATAGTACTGATCGACAGTTCTAAGGCGTAGGTTAAAGTTGAGTGGTTCATCAGGACCTAAGGCAATGAGAGTACTAATGACTGAACTTTCCCAAAAAACTACCATTCTATACCAGTAATTACGCAAGGTCTTCATTATTTTAAAAACTTTGTTAGGTCTAGAAAGTATTCAATCTGAGAATTTATATCCAGTTGCTGTTTCGAACGCGTATTTGATTTTTATTGCCCAAACGTCTTCGCTAGACAGAGTCTGAGAGACGAAAACTTTGAGAAGCAGCTTCTGTTAATGTTAATTTTTTTATTCGCCGGCAGACTATGTTTTAGTTTCATTCTTCATATATTTTACTATAGTAAAATATTTTAAATAAATTCATTTGAAACTGGTGTATAAATCCTTTATTTCAGTTAAAAAGATATATATCGGAGTTATAGTAGGTTTAGTTATGTGTTTAAAAAAATTGTACTATTAATATTTAGGAAAAATAAAACATCTTATATTTATAAAACTGTCTTGATTGCTTTTTAAAAGAAGGAAGGCATGTTGTGTTACCCTGTACATCGATTGCAAATTTGTATTAATATATGACAGAGGCTGTGTGATTCTAATATTAAGTACTTAAAGCAGACACTCGAAAATTTACTGAATCTTAATTGGTTGTTTGTTGTTCTAAGTGACCATTTGATTCTTTGGAACTGAGGAATTCTCTTTAAAATCCCTTTTTGATGGAAATTCCTTTCAGGATACGTCATTATATTTATTGCATCTTGTCACATTTTCTCCAAAATGAAACATAAATATAGGACCTATATAGGTTAATGGCAGTTAGCCAATCTTTCAAAACTTTTATGGGATTATGTTTAAATCAAATTTCAAATTTTTTCATAGTTTAACAAGAGCTAATTCAAATTAGACGCTTCAAAACACCCATAAGGGAAAAGAAACAGATTAATGGACACCTAACAACAATATACAGTGTAAATTTTTATGTTAGTACTACAAAACTAACCATGTAACAATGGTTAAACTATTTGAGCGTTTTTATGGAAGTCTGTCGTCTTGGAGACATAAACAATAATATTTTATTAAAGGCTAAAACCTTTGTTCATATCAGATGGTTGTTTTTTTTTGTTTTTGTGCTTTTCATTATTAAAGCAATGAAAAGAAATTTCCTATAAGTATTCAATTGAATTGTTTATTCAATTTTATTACATAATTTTTTTTAGACTTTATCATATAGGAATGTAATTAAGAATTTTGGAACAATGCTTAAAATAATTCCTTTCCTATAAGATATATTACTTTGACAAATTCTAATAAATAAAACGAAGCTTCACTCCATGGTATTTATAATAACATCAATTCTGCTTCCTCCAATCTAAAAGGATGTTCCATTAAGGGAATTAGGGTATTTTATTATATGAACATGGGATACAATTTGAGTATTTAGTGAGTTGACAACATTTCACTTAATTAAGTAAAACATCTGTTTTCTGCATCTTATGAGATAACATCGAAAAGTTTGAGAGTTAAAGAATAATTTTAAAAATTACAAGAAAAGACGGTTAAAGTTATGTCTCAAGAAAAGCTCAAATATTTTTTTAATTGCAGGTATTTAAAAATATCATCTTTTGCACAGTACAGTATTCTGTAATTCATGACTAATTCATTCACTTCTCTAGATGTTTAAGAAAGTTGTGTTGTTTTATTGAAATATAGTATTTTATTATATCACAGATTTTGGTGTAGGTTATAACATTAATAGATTTAACACTACGAAAAAATGGCGTCAAATTCAGATAATAAATGGGTCATAACTTCCTTAATATTGAAGCTAGAGACATGATTTTGGTATCAAAATGTATTTTTTACCATTATCTGTTAGATAAAACAGGTTTAAAAAGGAAAAAATGAATTGAATTTTGTTTGTAACATACATATGTATATAAAGAGTTGTCATGTTCAAATACAAGCGAAAAATGAGCACACCCCATTTTTCATTGAGCGGGAGCGCAATATTGTTGTACAAAACGAGTGGGAGAGCGCTCACAAAATTAGTAAATCGAGCGACTGCACTAGGATTTCTTGAGCGGACTAACGCTCTGCTCATAATATTGTATTTTGAATATTTATTTCTTTTAAAATTAATACATGTTTATATGTTTCTTTTATCTCATGTTTATATTTGCTTTTAATTTAGAAAATATAAAGAAAAAAATAGATAAAAATCGACTTACTTGTTTTTTTTTTTTTATTTGAAATTGGTTTATTAATATAGGTAAGCAGAAGAAATGCCATTAAAAACAATGCATTTTGACAATTTTTCTTGAAAACTTAATGAAACACAAATATAGGATTTTTCATTTCCAAAAGATTTTTATTAATAGTTTTTTCTAATATTTGCAAAAATGAGCCAAAAAGTTATCGAGGCTTATTTTTCGATGATATTATAATCTATAATTTTTTTTGTGATCTTTTTTTTGGTAGGCTTGTGGGCCTCTTTAAAATTCCAATAAAAAGCTATTGACTCCTTTTTTCAAATTTCTTCACAAATTTCAGTTTTGCAATTTTTTGATAAAAATAAAATGGACTTCTTATCCAAAAAAAAAAGTCCACATATTAAACAAAATACATTAAAAGGTCCATAGTATTAAAGCTTTTATTGAATACTGTATAAAGTAGCTTTTGAGACCAAGTGGAGTCGCAAGTTTTGTTTACAGAGTTACAAGTCACTTTTGACACATGGTTGTGATATAAGTAATTCATTTTATAACATAAGTTTGTAAAAGAGTACGCTTTTTTGTGCTGGGCAGTATTGGGAAATTCGTTATATTTTACATTTTTACTACTTGAAGATAGGGAAAAACGCGTCAAAAGTGACAAAAAAAATTTGCGATATTATAGGGCACAGATCATTAATGAAGCGTTTCAAGAATGAAATTTCAGAAAGAACGGCCACATTTGTGGGGAAAACCAGCATTTTTCAACAAGACAATGCATTGTCACAAATCACTGAAAGCTATTACAAAAGTGCATGAATTTGGCTAAAAATTGCTTCCCATCCAATAATTCTTTTTATCTGGCTCCCAGTGACTTTTCTTTTTTTGTTAATCTCAAAGAATGATCATTGGAAAAAAGTTCAGAAGGTAATAAAGAGGTCATCTCCGAAAATGAGACATATTTTGAGATTATAGAGAAATTGTTGGCATAGGAAAATTGAATTGTAACTACATTGAGTATATAAAGTCCAACTTTGCAAATAAATATATTCACAAAAATCAACCTGACCTGTTATATATACCATATTTTTCTATTATGATATATTGTTAAACATATTGTCATAGTTTTGTTTACAAATGTGGGAATTATTTAGAAAATGCCTAAGGTGCTATTCAAGAAGAATAAAGTATATTCTTTATAATATAAAAATAATAGAAGCTATTTCCGATGTTTCAACAAAACAATGAAGTTTTGTGAATATTGCTATGTATATTATAGTTTGAGGAAAAGTTATTTCGAACTTTTACCTTTTTTTTTTTTAAATGTTTTAGAAACAAGTGTTACAATCATCCGGTTGAAGACAAAATATGCCCTGTTCGATTTAATAACTTCTTGCCAACGAGAATCCCACTTCATAATATCTTTTTTTGTAGTAGCAATTGTCCCTATTGGCAAAAACAACTCGGAAAAAGATTTCACAGGACTATATTACGACCAATTGGTGCCCCAAGTGCGTTAGCCATAGACATAAACACGTGGTAGTCACTTATTGCCAGGTCTGGACTATAGTGTGGAATGGATAGAAACATCCCATCTGAGCTCACAGAGCTTCTGGGCCGTCATCAAATATGTGTGTGGCCTTGTGTTGTCTTGTTGTGTCCTATTCACAAATGCCTGACGCTTTTGATGGATTACCACCTTCAAATGGTCGAGTTTTTCGCGATAAAGGGTAGAATGGAGGGAGCAAAAAATTAAAAATCCCTCAAACCACTGATTTGTAATACCTGTAACCAATACAATTTTTTTTCGTCACTTCCGACGAGGTTTTCCCTTTCAGGTCGTAAAAACGTAAAATATGGCGAACTTCCTTTGCGACCTCCAAACTCGACCCACGATAATTCACAAGTGAAACAGCCAAGCGCAATACTATCTAAAAAAAAAAAAGTTTGTAGTATACACTCACACATTTACAACATCGTATCGTATGATGCAGTGTGACCGATTATGAGTAAGATATATTTAGTTAAAAACAAGACGGAGAAATATCAAATTACTTTTTGCCAAAACATATTCAAAATATATTCCAAAAAAATAGACTTATCATTCTAGTATTCTCTCAACCATCCTTTATCTTGACATGTTTGTTTGGGGAAATGTGGTAAGTTAAAACAAAAAATATGAAAAGGAAAATTGCCCAATTTATCACTTTACATCATATATGTATATATACTTATATAATATACAACCCTTTATATGTATTTCATAGACATATTTGGGCAAATTATATGGTATATATTAATTTTTCGGGGATAAGTTTAGATACCTATAGTTCTGACCTTAAATTTATTTATAAGACTTATCGGCCTCAATATGGCTCCTTTCAAATCGAATATATCAAGTCATAATAATTCCATTGTGACAATGAATTTTCCTTACTTTAAGTAGTGCGATTTGTTGTGCCTCCAAAGAATTAATATGAGTACCTTTTTAATAGAAGTAGACATATAATTCTTCAAAAAATACAAATGAAATCTTGTATCCATTTCGAGAAAACCTTTCTAGATTGTTTTTTTTTTTTTTTTTTTTTTTATCTCCTTTAATTGGTCAGATGGAGTTGCACGGATAATATATAAATGAACAATATACATACAATTACACTTACTCCATCTGACCAAGGAATCTTCTTTGAAGTCTATATACATAAAGTATAATTCCTTCTCTAGGAACAACCGGGACGTGAGCCTACGCACATTGAGTTCAAGAAAATATTTTCTCACTAGTGCGTTGTCCCTTGAGGTACGTCGTTCCAAATTCTAGCCTGCTTTTGTATTGACAGGCCACAAACATACATGTAAACACTGAACCCGTCAGTTTCGATCGTCATATTTTCGGCTATTATATTGACTTTATACAATCTTTTATATTAATTATCTTATGTTGAGAGATGGTTTTTCTCTAAGACCGCGTGGAGCATCTGAATAAAGATATACCTGTTTCATTATTTTGGAGGGATAAAATGGATTATTACTACAAAGAGGGGAACCTTCTACATTTCATATAACATGAGTGCAGAGAAAGTATCATAATTATATTTCAATTCATTTAAATTTATTTTTGATGAATTTTTAAATCAATTTACACCAAAGATAGGTGATAATTCTTCTTTTTAAAGGGAGATGTTCACACAAACAGGATTATTAAATAATGAAACAAAAAGAAGAAAGAAAATACACATCAACTGTTTTGTCTTCTTTTCTAATCGCTATTCTTAGCTTTTTCTTGACACAAATCCCCTCCATAAACATAATTGCACTAAACATATGATTCTTTTTTTATACTCCAAGTATTACATTCCGTCTTTAAATTGAGTTATTGTTAGAGAAAGAAATTTAATAACATTTTGTTGTATGTGAAATTTGAAGATCTCAATCGGTTTGAAATTGTTACCTGGCAAGATTTTTTATTTCTGTAGCTGTAATTATACTTATTTTATTCTTGAGGAGAGAGAGCAATAAGTATGGAATAATCCCTTATCCATGAAAGATGGAGAGTAAGAGTAATGATTTGTGGTGGAATCATACGTGTAATTCCTAGTTGCAGTCGGAGTAGAATTGAAGATCGACATCAGGGGGATTCCTGCCTATATGTTCTAGCTGTAAATGGTGTGGGATTTGTCATCCTATCAGAAAGATATTCATAGTTTTACTTCGACAGAAAATTAGCAGAACTCCATGGCTACCATTGTTGTTTTATGATTTATAATAAAAAATATTCCTTCATATCCTTAAATCATCCTATCAGTGTCAATTTTCACACGCCGAATGCATTTAAAAAATTATCCATTTTGAAAGGGGGGGGAATTTTGTAGAGATTAGCGACTTCTTTTAAAAAACTGTTTGGCGCGTCTTCTCTTTTCTTTTGGTTCACCATTGGATTTTGCTAAGTATATTTTTTGTTCTCCAAAAATATTAGTCTTTCAACACTCCCCCTCCAGTCCTTAGGACATATAGAATTACTTATTAATGTCTTGTAATAACTTGAAACTAAACATCTCAACTTTATATAAAAGAGTCAAAGTTGAAAAAAGGGGTATTTAATGACGCTCAAAACTACTTTGGGCTTGATGCAGAAAAAAACAAAAACATTTATTCAGCGCAATAATAAAGGTATAATCAGTTCAATCATTTGTTTGTTTTTTAAAGTCCATCGGTAGGTTTCTAAACTTTATCATCAAATTGATATTATCTCAAGTCTGTCAGACAGAACTCTACAAAATATCTGTAAAATAATAGGTTACGTCTATTAATATTGAATCCTATTTTTAAATGGATTTTCTTATATTACTTAATAGCCAGGAGTTGTTTTTTTTGCTCTATAAATTTATTTTTTCTGACGTAATCAATCAGAATTTACTAAATATTGAGATGTTTTGATATATAACATAAGACCTCACACTGTTTTTTATCTATCTTTCCTTAAACTCAAGACCATCCCAATATACATTTTGGAGACCCAAAATTCACATTAGGAGGACTAAATTACAAAAACGTGATTTTTATGGAATTAAAAAAAAAGACATCTCCAAACCAATTGATGATAAGTTTAAATACGTTATTTATCTACATGGTTATTTAATATTTTCTCCTTTAGAATCAATAATATCCTTGAACCATCTCGCCGTTTAACAGATTGACGGATCTGGACAATGTAGGGCGTGTACAGTACCTACCACGCTGTCACAATAGCCTCTGGGATAGAATCGAAATTTGGGGTTGTAATAGACTTTTGATGTTTTGAGAGTCCAAATGACGATCCAAGTGTCTTTATTGCCTTCTTGGTACTGACACATGTGCGGAGGAGATCGGACACGCCTCCGACATTGTTACACTTAGAGACAGCGGATAAAAACAAAAAATGTTTATTTTTGTTTCAGCTGTCGTTTCGTTTTTCAACCTTTAGTTTTCTACCAGTCCCGGTATCAAACTGTTGTCGTTATTTCGATACTTTAAAAAAGGGCATTTTTTATTAGAGACAATTTTCATTATGTATTTTTTTTTTTTTAAAGCCGAAAAGCATGTCTTTATTTTAAATTATCCCAACAACAAATAAGTAAAATTAAATTCACAAAAGAAAAATTCAACTTAATATTAAAGTCTTAAAGACAGGCAATGAAAAATTGAAAGGATTTTAATTATATTTATTTTTGTTGATATTAAATTCTAAACCAAAAACGATCTATCATCAACAATAATTATATAATGGGTAAATTTCTATTGTAAAACCTCTTTGTATACAACCCCTTTTTTTTTGTTTTCTGTCTATTTGATGTATATATGATCAAACCTGCAACTCCTTTGGACACTCTTGAAAAATGCAACATATGATTGACCATGCGAAAATACTCATTTTGGTAAATATCTAGCAATTTTTTCAAATGTTTGGCGTTATGATTCAAAATATGGCTCTGTTTTGTAGATTACTTTCATTAATTCTTTTTTTTCCCTAAGGACCTTGCATTCCAACAGTACAAATAGGAAAAGACAGGTAGCAGAGCATCGCCAGCCAGTCTGCCTCCTGGAATAAAGTGGCATGGGAAGATTTGTGCTTGGTCAGAAAAGTGATTACAACGGGTAGTATTTCCAACAGCCTGGGTAGTATTTTTCCTCGATAGAGCCAGTGCACTTCTGTATGGAGTAGCAGCTGTGTGTCTTCATCTCCCATATTTCCAAAAAAGTGGCGAAAAAGGTGTGCATTTAGGGACATCGACTTGATAAAGTTTATCACTTTGATAGTGTCATTGAAGACGTCATGTAGCTCAAGGCTCATTTTCTTCTACGCCAATCCCACCCTGTGTATAGCACAGTAAGCCCACTTCACGTCAGGATTCCCCACTTTAATGTACGCAATGAGTCCTCTCGTGGGGCCCGTCATTGACGCTGCTGCGCTTATACAGAATGCACTGCAGGATTTCAAGCTGAGACCATTTTCAAAGAAAAAGTTATTAGCAACATTTAAAATATCCTCTTCCCTTGTTTTCCTATAGAGAGTTTTGCAGAAAAGTATGTTCTCATAGATGTCATCAGTATTGACGTATCTGACAAAAGTAACAAGCCCTGCTTTTTTATTGACATCTGTGGATTCATCCAACTGCAGGGAAAAAGAGTTGCTTAGTTTTATTACAACTTGATCGATAATATATGTTCCCATCTTTTCTAATCGGCAGCAAATGTAGTTATTTGATAAAGGCACAATCTTAAATTTGTCCACTGCTTTTTGTCCAGCATTTTCTCAGCCAGCTCAACAACAGCCAGAATTAGCAGGTCTTCATCGATAGTTTTATCAATTAGCAAAGCCATAGAATAAGAGATATCTAGGGCTTTGACTGATGTTGTGGAGGCTTTCTGCATTATGTCTTGAGATGACCAGAATTCCTACATTTTTCTTTTGCAAAACTTAGGTTCCCTACCAACATGTATATTTTTTTCAATAACAAGTGCCTCCAAGTACCCAAAAGATTACACGTACTCCTATTTGAGAACCACTGATCTAAAGGATATTTTATTAGCTTTTGTTCTCCGAATGATTATCTATTTAAATATTTTTTTATACATGTTATGTTAAAGGGCTTTGGAGATAAATTGAGGATTTTTCAAATGCCTATATCTCGGTTCTTACTTTAAATTTTGCACTAAAAGTTGCTTTGCTATGATATAGTACATCCTTCAAGAACAGATCAACAAAACACTCATACCAGCTCCCTAAAGGCTAGCATCTCCAAGACCTACAGGATGATTTCAGCTGATCATGTAATCAATAGTGCAGCAAGATTCAGGCCAAAGGTCACAAAGGTTATTGAAGCTGGAGAAAGTTACTTTTAAGTAAATCAAACACAAGATCACTGTCAACAACTTTTCAAATTTTCATTAGAGTTGATCCATAAATGAGTGTTGTTCATGCTATAAATATTATATTTTGTCAGGAATAAATTCCCTTTTTATCTACAAAGCCCTTTCTATATGTATATATAGAACGTCTCCATTTCGATTGCAGAAAAAGTTTGAAAGGCATGTCTATATTCAATTAAACTAGAAAGTATTGCATTATTTTTTTAAAAAGACGGGAATTAATGAAGAAGAAGCGGTTTTAGGTTTTTATTCTTTCTTAAGATTAAAAGGAAAATGTTTTTTTAGTTAAATATCGTATTTTTTTGTTTTGTTTTGTTTGTATTGAGCAAACTTGATGAATAGATTTTGAATAAAAGCTGAAGTGCAGTTATTATTAACATAATTATATAATTTATCATGATATGAATAAATTATTTTTAGATGAGAATTGCAGTAAATATATTAAGTTGAGTAAAAAGTTCTGACCCATATCTCACGATAAATACATTACATAAAAAAAGCTTCAAGTATTATTAAAGGTTAAGGGTACACCTTAAAAAAGTTCACTTACAATTTACAAAAATTTTAAAAATATGATTACGATTAGGGATGGGGGGGCAAAAAAATGAGCAGCTGAGTAACTTAATCGAATTACCTTTTTTCAAAAAAGAAATCGTTATAAAAAAATGTTATCCTCTGTTTTTTCTTATAAAAAAACTATTCTAGACGGATAAATTTTCAAAAATTCCTTAATTTGGGAGAGGCACCCCTCCACCCCAAACCCTTCAAATACCCCTGATACTATAAGAATTAAACCTTCTACATTTAAAATAACATTATATCATGATTAGTTATATTAAATGCGTTATTTACAAAATGCTTGCGTGAGGTCTTTGAGGATCATTCTTTTTGAGCAATGGTTTTTTACCAGAGGGAATTTACATCTTGATTAAAAAAGTATAATATAATTATATACAAGAAGTCTCTGTTTTACTACTAAAATCCATAAAATCGAAGATTTTTTTTCTTTAAAGTACACAATTTTATATTTTTCTTAATTTTTTTTTTTTTTTGACGGGTAGGAGAATAAATCATTTGTTCATAATATTTTATTTAAGATAATGTTTGTCAGACAAGATCCTTCTAAAATAAGGGTAAAATTTAATCTTAATTGGGTATTTACTTGATTTTTAATCCAGTTATTTCAATACTGTGAAAATATAATCGGAACTTGACCAATATTTATTCAGCAACCTTTTTTAATTGCGAATTGGTGTAATATGAAATAAACAATAGTTTCAAGTGTAGTATTAAACAAAATATTTACGGGACAATCCCCCCTCCCCCTTGCCATAATGCAATAAATTTTTTTTTTATGAATCTATATAGGCATACTATGAACGAACTCATCAACATACACAAAAATTCTTTATTACCTCATTATAAAACTTTTGATTATTTATTATCATAATATAAAAGAAACGATATGAGGGAAATATACTCGACTATAACTCCAAATTTTACATTATACAAAATCTCGGGTGTTTGAAACCGCGTTATGTGGGTACCGCTTGTATATATGTTGTGTACAAGTTCCAGTTTTTTCGTCTTATAATGCCTTATTTAATTATAACACAGACACATCTGCAGAAGGTGGGCTGGAGGGGCTGGAGTTCCACCTCCAAAATTAAGGAATTTTTGCGTTTTATTTGAAAATTGACTATTTGATTTTTTTTTTTATTATTTGAAATTTAATATATATTTTTTAATTTATTTCCAAAAAAACGTAGTTTCTGTGATTTTTAGATTTTAAATTTAGCTTTCAAAAATTTTTGTGAAAAGTATTTTATTTATTTATTTATTGTTTCCAAAAAGTTGAACAATTTGAGAATAAAGTTTCAAAAAAAAGAGTTCAAAAGAGTCTTGTAACGGAGGTCCTTTCATTGCTGGTGTCAAAAGTGGCCTCTCCATCCTCACAAGTCTCTTTCCACCCACTTTTTCGATAGCTCTCTGGACATTCTGATATGAAATTCCGAGATATCTTGCATGGGCTGGCATGGACTTGAGGGGATTGTCTGTGCTGTTTTTTAACTCTTTTGGGCCAGTTTGGCCTTCTCCGCAGATCCCTTCTTCCTTTCCAACATTTCAGACTTGTTGATTGAGTAGACGGTGGTCCTGGAGACACCCAATTGCATAGAGTGTGAAAATGGAAATAAATAGCTCATGTTTGCTTTATTTTGTAACTAATTGTTTATTCTTAAATATATAGAAATATGAATTAATTTTAATCACTCAACCTGATTATTGATTTAGCAAGTGTTCACAATGTACCAGTCGTATTTGCGCTCCAGAAGATAATCCTGGTCATCACAGCTAAGATGCTCTTCTCTCAAGCCTTCTTCAAATCTAAGGATTACCATGTTAGCATTTGGTTTCTTCTTTTAACGCACTGGACTTCACAATATCTGAATACTTTCTTATTAGATAATACTAATAATTAGTAATGTAAATCGTGTGTATTTTTTAGCTGACCCGGTTTTTTTTAAAATGATAATCTGAAGAATGATTTTTTTTCCTTCAGCTGTTGTCCGTATTATTTAACTCCTGAGAAATGAAATCATTATTCATACTGCATTTAATTATATTTAAAACCTGATTGAAAAATAGTATGTGATCATAAGTGACAAAGAGTAACCTTGATTATTTGTTGTGGAGTTATAATTGTAAGTTGGACTCAGAGTAGAATTAAGGATCGACATCCGAGTAATTCTTGCCAATGTCCTTGATTATTTCCTTTTTCTCCTTTGTCACAGCTGATTGTAGCAGTTTTAATGTAACGTCATGACAACTAAACTGTTTTCTTCGAAAACTTCTTCAAATTGTCAGGGTTATCAAGTTAATTTTCGGTTTTTTTGTCTTAAAATGCTTTATTTTGTTACAACATTCATCATAGTAATACCAAACTATTCATTTATTAAATACTATCATTTGATTCAGATATTTTAAAACTACATAGTTATTATACATTTTTGAGTAATATAAGTTTAGGAATTTTAACTTTATAATATGCAACACGCTTGTATATATTTTAGTAATTTTCATCGAATTAGTCGAAAGTTTAATCATTAAAATACGAGTAAATATAGACTATCCATTGGGGTGGAACTAATTATTTAATGTTTCAAATATGAAATCCTTAGGGTGTCAAAATATTTCTTTTTTAGTCTAAAGATACTTATAATTGATTCACTTTGAACCATTTTGAAAAATTATTAAGAGAATGCTCAACAGCCCTTAAGTTTTGTCATCTTTACACTTTTTGATAAATCAATTTATTGGCCCATCTATTTGATTTTTGAAAAAGTTAAAGGATCTATTTTGGATGGAGGATAAATATTGATGTCTTTATCCCAGGGATGTCTAACCCATGTCATACGGGCATCCTGTTGTACAGTTCCCTTAATGTTTAAATGCGGGTAACTAGTCATTCTCACTGTAAATTGTATTTTCTTGTAAATTAAAGGTCTTGGGGAAAAAAATTAATGAGACAACATTTTTTTTTCTTTAAATTATGCAGCGGAGAAATGTTTTTTTATTTTTTCAAATTTAACATTTTGCCTAATTTGAAAATAAATATGTATTTAATTGTTTTGTTTTTAAAGCAGTTTTTGATGAAAATCAATTTAATGGGTTCTGTGGCCCATTAATATATTTCAAGTGCCAATGTAGCCTATATATATATTATTAATTACAGTGGTAAATTACCCCAATTGGAGTATTTTAGAAAATTTTGGGGATACATTTTTCTTGTGTTTTATTTCCTATAAACAATGCAAATGACGTCATTATACCATTTTTGTTATTTTCACTTGCAACTTTTTCATCACTTTGCAATTAAGAAGGTTGTATAGTTAGTTATGAAGCCTTGTTAATTGCAAAAAAAAGTGTCACCAGGAACACTTATAATATAATAATGAAAAAGTGGTCATTGGTTGATAGGTTTGACAAACTTGATATGTACATAGATTATTATGAAGCTTTCTGGATTCTGATTAATCTTATTGAAAAAAGGAACCTTCCGCTTAAATGATTTATACGTGGCAAAAGCGCGAACCACTTTGTGAAAATCAATTCAGGAGACACTTTGATTTGCACTCCATAAAAAAAAAAAAAAAATGGGATTGAATAATTTAAAAAAACATAGATGAAGTCATTTCTTTGGAGCCATTTGGTATTTTTTTAGGTTTGGGAGGGAGCCCAGTTCTTCTGGCCTCTCATTGGTAACCATGTCGTTTCACCTTTGTCTCTAGCATAGCTTTGGGGTTGACATTGAGACATTGGATGATCATATATGACGTGGCCTTCGTTTCTAACACCCAAACATCATGACATTGTCCTCTGCATGACGAAGAGCACATCCTTGGGGTAGAAGACGAACCACCTGTTGTTCTAGTTGTTGATCTTATGGTTCTGGCAAAAGTTTTTATCGTCTGAGAAAAACTAGAGCATACCTTGATAAAGTGGTGTCTTGAAGAGCTATTGGGGGTGCTCTAAGTGGTTTTCCTTGATATTTTCCTTCCACTTCTTGTATGAGTAGAAATGAAGGTTTTTGCGAATGCAAAGCCAGATCAGCGACTCTGACCTGCCAATTTCTTGAGAAATTGCCCTGATTGATTTCCCTGTGTTTTCATTTACGATTTGCTGGATTCTGCCCACGAATTCCAGCGTTCAGAAACAGTCACTTCGACCTAATCCCGCATAATTTTGTGCACAAACGTCTAGCTGAGTCCCAAAGTTCAAGCAATTGTTTGATTGTCGCTCAAGGTTTGGATTTCAAGGAGGGCATTCTACCTTTTATAAATGTTTCGAATAAAGAATTTGTCAATTGATTCAATGTTTTTTTCAATTGGTGAAGGTTTGAGCAAGATATCTAACAAGTCAGGCAACAAATGCCCGTGTTTGTCCAAGAAAATGCGCCAAAGTAACCGTTGCTCAACCTTTACTTATTTGTAGTACGAAAAATAGCTTCTATAAAGCCTTATAAATGTTGTGTATGGGAATTATATGTAATTATCTCACTTATTTAAAAAGGTATCTTAATTTTCCTACGAATAGTTAATTTAGAACATTGTTCACAGCTTAACAAATTTGTATTCAAATTATAAACCTTCAAAAGACTAATGAGAGATAATAAAAGTAGATGATGGACATCCAGATGCATTACAGCATTGTAAGAAATCCATTGGTTTTTATTTTTTTACACATTACATGAAAGCCTTATTTTTCTTATCATATATTTTCCCTCGTATTTCTTGAACGATATCTGTTTTCAAAACCCCATATGTATATTAAGATATAATCTCACTACATTTGACTTTCTAGTCATTTCCAGGAGAATAAAATCATAATTTGGAGGATTGGAATGTAAATCAGCTTCAATCAGAAGAAAAAAGGATGCTCAGGGCTTGAACTCACGGCATTCATATCATGACACCAACACGTTCCCTACAAAAAGAGACTGACAACTTTAACTTGAAGATTTCAGAGGCCAAAATTTATTTATTATTTCCACCGGTTACTGGTTATCTTGAAGACCAATGACATACTTTAAATTGAAAATGTTTTGTTCATCAGTGAAACAGGGATCCGCTACCAATATAGTGTACTCCAAAATATCCAATACCCCTTACCCCCATCACCACGTCCATGGGATGTCATAAATGTATCAAACCTATAAACAAGTTGTGCAAGTTTGACAAAGAAACATGGAGTAGGGGTTTGGTTACTGTAGTCAAAAACAAATATACAAATCCGGAAGAGAAATGGTCCATAAATGGAATTACAGCGTCAAGCCTCTTCAATAACAAATATTTAATAAACACATGCGTAGAGTTGTAAATTCTAATCCTTTTCTAAGGTTCAAGAATTTTGTAATTGGCGATCAGAGCAGTTTTTTTTTTTTTTCCAAACTGAAATCATTATTCTTTAATTCTTGTGAAAGTAACATCGAAGTATTAAGTGGGTGTTTCAGCCATGAATGGCTAAGAGTAATACTGAGGATTTGTTGGGGAATGATAAGTGTGTTTCTTTGTTGAACATCGGAGTAATATTTGTCTATATCCTTGCTAGATACTGCTGGGATTTGGGTTTACTTCCTTCATATCATAGATAGTTGTAGCTAATTTATTAAAAATCCATGGCAGCTAATCTGCTTCCCACCCACCCCCGCATTTTTTTTTTAATTGGCAGGAGTACTTTGTCAATGATAGGTTTCTATTTTTGTTTAAATACCGAAAGTGCATATATATTACAGACATGCAATAAAGTATGCACTTTTGGTAAACATGAAATAGGGATATCCTTTATGATTGTAAAATAGTAATGTCCAATGACGTAAATCCCCTTTATCCCGATCATTTGTAATTGGTCGCATAAAGAAAGAATTTTCTTTTCCTTAGCAGTTGTTATTATTATTTAATTCCTGAGTAGTGAACATCCTTTCCTAAATAGATTCAATTATATTCGTAACCTGTTTCAACATTCGTGTGTCTAAAGATTTGTTGCAGAGTTATAATTTTAAGCTCTTGTTGGACTAAGATTATAATTACATATCTAGATCGTTGTAATAACTCCAAATTTATTTTATTTTCGAATTCCTCTCTTGTCAAAGCTGATTGTAGCTGATCTAATGACACGTCATGAGCATTATTCTTTCTCTCCTCCAAAACATTCTTCAAATTGTCAGTGTTACCATGTTGATTGTCGGTTTCTTTTTTTAACATAACTATTCTACATTGAATCATCATCATTGGTAATGTCCAATATTGAAGTTGATAACCGCTGTAGGACTTCTTCTTCTTTTTTATCAACATTCTTTATTTGGTTTATATATTATATAGAACATACATATATAAATAAACTCGAGCAATTGTGTAAAAAGTATATAATTATACATTATAGTTTATAATTAATGCTCTAAGGTAGAATTTCAACAAATATTCTAAAAATAAATCTTTCAAAAAATAAGGGTAAAGATGCAAATTAACAATTATGATAAATATTTTTTAAATTTCTTAACACCCTTTTTAAAATACTTCGATGATTCCGTGAGGATGATGGAAGGTACCGGATTTCTTCCCCTCTACATTTCATGACTCACATCCTGATTTAGGAATTTTCATTGTGATAGATACATAGTGGCCTGAAGCTGCCAAGATTATACCTCTCAACTCATCCCCCCGAATAGGCTCATAGTTAGTTAGTCGGCTGGGGATGCAAACTTTAGAATTAAGAATTGCAAAGCCTAAAGCCCTTGTTACCTCAAAAGTTCCACCCTTTTTCTTTGAAATTCCAAAAAAAAGCCTTTAACTTATTTTTCTTCCCCATTCGCCATTTTTTTAGCTGTTGTTGCTTATAAGTGTTCACACTATTTTATCAATGGATCTTAATTAATCGTTGTCGGTTCCTAGACGGGGTTTTAAAATGTTTTACCTTGTCTGTGTCCGTTTAACTATTTGTAGGGATGAGTTGTTATATATAGTTTTGTACTTAAATTCCTAAATTATCATTTCCGGCATGTTTTCAATTTTTTGTGCAATTACAATAATTATATCTCAATTTATTCACCGTTTTTTCAATTTTTTCAAGGTTATGTAAATAAACAAAATTATATTCGATTATTCAGGTGCCAAAGAATTATGATTTTTACAAAATATGTGAATATAGAAAAAGATTAAAGATATTAGGATGAAAAACTACATCAATATGATTTTTTATTTTTGTTTTACAAAAGATGAAATAAAATCGAAATAAATTTAATTATAAATCTTTTATACCAATTCAAATTTTGATTGGTTAACAAAATAAATCTGAATATAAAAATTAACAAAAATCACTTATTATGATCAGAAGAGAAGATTTTCATACTGGGGTGGGAAAATCCCTATGATATCTTCATGTTAGGATATGACGTTAGACTAATGGAAGTATGAATTTTTTGATTTACCAAATCATATAAGCGGTTAATTTATGAAAATGAGCAAATAAGATTTTAGCCCAACTTTTCCGGTGACTACATATCTTGGTGTAAAAAAAATAAAAATCAGCCATGTATTGCGTATTTTTTAAATCTATTACACGTATCAAAGAAATAGGAAGAAACTCGCGAGTGTTATTATGCTTAAAACATTAGTTATATAATATATTGAATTAATAAAGTACAGTTTTAAGGTACTTTAATAGGTACACCTCTTTTAAATTTTTATTTTAGCATGTGTACTAGAGTGTCCAATTTGTAGAGTGACCTTTTATTCGATCTTGTGTTGTATTTTAATGGAAAACTGATGTTTGTAAAGTTTTAGTATTCAAAGAGCATATTTGACCTCTATAGCCATTTGAAAATGACTTTTTTAACGACTTTCTTTATTTGTAAAGGGATTCAGAAGTTTCAATTTTAAAATTATTTTGCTAAATTTCAAAAGTTCCATTAAAGTTCCTTTTCTTAAGTGATACATATTATCCTTATTTTTCAATTATATATATTGGCGGCTGATTTTAATTTTTTCACCAAGATATATTTAATTACTGGAAAAGTTTGGCTAAAAATATAATTCTATTTTAAAGCCCCCCTTTAGTATGATAAATTATATCAATAACACTCTCATAAAGCTATTAGTTAAAAAATGACTTTTATAACTTTTGACCCATAATTGTAATTACTCCAAAAATATCTATAAATTATATTTGCTTAGAAAGGAATACTTTATAATTGAAGCATAGAGTTATTTCTTTTTTTATTATTAGTAATAGTTTGTAAAGGACTCTAGGGAAAGAGTGGACATCAGAAACTCATCATGAAATTAAAAAAATATATAAATTACATATGTGAAAGTTACCAAACTCATATATTAAAAAGGAAGAACTTATAGATAGATTACAAAGGAAAAAGCGTGCATGCTCAAGTTGAGCCAAAAATGTATAATTTATTTTTATTGCAATTGATATTCATACATCAAAGTTTGTCTGTATGTATGTTTGTAAACGAAAGATTGAGCTATTTTTGAGTGTAGATACTTCATCTAAGAAATAGTAATACATGTAGGCCTCATATTTTGAAAAAAAGGAGTGGAGAGTTATATAAAAGCTGTAGATAAAGGTGAATTTAATTTTATAGAAGTTTAGATGAATTTTTTAATGTAATTTAATTGTAATGAAATGGTACTACAAGAAACATGTTTTAAATGTTATTTTTGTTTGAATATTTTTTGAATTAGATTAATTTTGTATATGGATATGTTGGACATTTCTGTGTGATAAAGTGTTAAAGATTATTCTAATCCCATGTACTTCTATTAATGTTAACCTTATGCTAAGTCCTTTATGGATTAAAAAATTTAGTTCTGAGAAAAACTTAATCTTATCCAAGACGAGCTTTTGTGTCTACTCGAAACATTTACATTTACTATTATAAACACGATGTTCATCACTACACATATCCATCACATTGCATCTCTTAAGCTTCCCTCTAAAAAGAAACAAACAAAGGCCCAAAATCATTTGGTAGACAACTAATATCGTCTTTCTCTCCAACTATTTGACTCGTCAATATTGAACAATATATAATTTGAGTTCAGTTTTAATCAACGGTCAAAACACACAATGATTAAAGGTAAAGTAGAGAGATTTGAAAGTCGCACAAAATATATACGATTTATTGAAATATGAAACTTAATTCTTTAATACGTCCTCTATCCACACCCCCAGTTCCAAGGACCTTACATATTATTAGATAGAAGGAATTGACGTTTTGACAGGTATAATATGGATATATTTTATAATATCATGTCCTTAGGATTCACACAAAGCTTGGACGATATGAGACGTTATATATTTTTATATATAAAATATAATATCACATAATATATAGATCTATATAATGTTAAAAAGTTAAGCAAATCATTTAACTATACTTCATACATTAGATAGCTATTATGTGGTAATAATTTTATTTGGAGGGTTGTATAAATAGAACCAATGGTTTCGTTGAACCATAAACAACTTGTTTTAGTCAAGTATCCCCCCTCCGTCAATGTCATTTCGGATTTAAAATAATATAATGTGTACCACGAAATAAGGTCCATCCTGATCTGAATGTAGTGTCGACTTTTTAACGTTCATGAGACTTTATAATAGAAATAAAGAAATGTGTGGCTGAAGGCATACACAAAAAAAATACTACCAAAATACGTAGTCATTGGAAAAGTTGGACTAAATTTGAATGCTCAAAAATGGCTCATTTTGCCTTTTTATATTTGAAAATGATTTATTTTTCTAAGCCTTTATGAAATAAAAATAGAAAGTTTGGGTTCTAGTTTGATTACACTACATCTTTTGATGATACTTTTAAGGGAAATCTACCTGCCAAAAACCTCCTAAAATACGTATAGGATGAAATAGGATTATGATTACATGATCGGATATGTGAGGGAGCCGAGAACAGCCAATTAGGGGAAGGATAAATTTGGCACAAAATTGACTCTTGAATAATCCCCATTGAATCTAGAAACAAATAAGAAATATTTTTGCACCAAAGTACCAAATCCGGATCATTTATGCAAAAGTTTGGACGTAATATCAGTCGTGGAGATGATGAGATCCCTCCATCTAACAAGACTCCTGACAATCTCCCTAATTTTAAATTTTCCTTCAACCACTATCTAATGTGGACATCTTTTAATATGTTTTTTAACTACCGATACTGTTCAAAGGCAAAAATTAACGGAAGAAAATCTGTTTAAAATCTTGATTTGTTGATCAAATATACAAAAAAATTTATGAATAAATTATGATTAATTTTAAACCAACAACAATTTTGTTACTTTAAATTATTCTAATAAAACTGCATTCTTCTTTGTAAACCAATTGATTACAAGGTGGGGCCCGCGAGAAGAGTCTTGAATTTTTTTTTCCAACTCAATCCTACCCTCTATTATGAACAACTGAACTGTTTGAAGCTGGCGAGCGAGCAGAAGCGGTCAGCATTGGTGAATAGGAGACAAAAAGACAACACTAGGATGCACAAAATACGAAATTAATTTTTCCCCAGCCAATTATTTGAATAAATCAAAGTAATGTAGAGTAAGAATCCATAAGATATTTTTTTATTCATTGATTAGGATCAAGAATAGTAGGGATAATTAGAACAAAATATCTAATTCATTCCATTGGTACAGATAATTTTTATCCTGAATAAAGAATGATGATTGTATGTATAAGCATATTTTTAATACATTTTAGAATCAATATATATGTAGAATACAATAGAATATTTGATTTTTGATAGAAAGTAAGATTTTATTCATTTAATTTTTTAGTCTTATTTTTACATTCAACAATTCACTTTTCTCATTAAAATCAATGAAAAAAGGGGTTTCAACTTGGTTGTTGAAGCCACGAAAATATCCATCACTAACAATGCTCACGTCACGTGAAAACACAAAAAAGTATATTTAATAAAGTTAAAACATATCATATGAAATCATACAAAATCGGGCAATATGTCATTGTAGGTCTATGGGCTTGGAAAATAGGATGAATTTAGTTCGTTTATTTAAATCAAATTATTTAATAATAATGTTTCCCATTTAATTGTTTCTATCGGTATAATCCTTATTATTTCATGCAAATCTTTCAATTGTTTACCGTTTAATTGTTTGTTTGGTAATTATCAGGCTTATTCTTTCTGATCGGCGATCAATTGCAATATGGCTATATTATATCGCTGATAGCAGTATCGAAAGTCGGTCTGATCTTTATATTGGTATATCAAAACAGAAATAGGAAAAAAAAATTATTTACGATCAATTTGTACAAAATTACATTCCATGTAATAGCGCCGTAGTTCTCGAGACCGGTCTTTGTCTTGAGACTCCTCTCGAAACTGCTTTTTTATAGCTTTGGTCTCGTCTCAGTCTTGAGAAGTCTTTGAGAATTAGCTTCTGTTAATGTTAATTTTTTTCTTCGCCGGCAGACTATGTTTTGGTTTCATTCTTCATTATTTTATTATAGTAAAATATTTAAAACAAATTCATTTGAAACTGGTTATAAATCCTTTATTTCAGTTAAAACCATCATAATATCCTAGTTATAGTAGGTTTAGTTATGTGTTTAAAAAATTGTACTATTAATATTTAGGAAAAATAAAACATCTTATATTTATAAAACTGTTTCGATTGCTTTTTAAAATAAGGAAGACATTGTTGTGTTACCCTGTAAGATCGATTGCAAATTTGTATTAATATATGACAGAGGCTGTGTGATTCTAATATTGTACTTTAAAGCAGACACTTGAAAAATTTACTGAATCTTAATTGGTTGTTTGTTGTTCTAAGTGACCAGTTGATTCTTTGGAACTGAGGCATTCTCTTTAAATCACTTTTTGATGGAAATTTCATTCAGGATACGTCATTATATCTATTGAATCTTGTCACATTTTCTCCAAAATGAAACATAAATATAGGACCTACAGGTTGTCCACGATAAATTGGAACTATCTTAAAATTCAACCTGCTTGATAAAAATGGAATTTGGGAGTGTATTTTTAATATAAAAAAGATAGACATGATATTAAACAATTTTATTCAACATTCCTCCCTCAACCCACCATCTTCTCCATCCTGCCCCTAAAGGATTTGCATACCCTGATGACTTCCGCGGGACAGCATTCCACTCCCTCGTAATGGATCCTTTCAGGGCCGTAATGAGTCATGTGGTGACCCCTTGAAGAATTCAGTCTCCAATATTCCCTAAAAGTAGTAATCACACAGATTGAGGTCGAGTTGGAGGGCCAGTTGTTGCAATCCCAAAAGGCGTGATGTCGTAAGAGTTGAAGAGGTTAGTGGTCCTCATGGCGATGTGTGTACTAATGCTGAACTTTTGGAATAAACTCCCTCCCAGCCCCTATCCTTCAACCAGTAGATGACGAACTCCTCCATGACTTCGCAGTATTATCGTTTAAAAACTTTCCTTGTGATTGAAGAAGAAAGGATTCACCGATGCTGCAGATGATATCCAGGCTGTTTCACGGAGGCCGTAACTTTGTTGAAGACTTATTGTCCTCTTCGTCTTCGTAGACAAGCCACATGTCATTCTGGACGCTGTAGCTTCTGTTAATGTTAATTTCTTTATCGTCGGAGAAGAAGATGATTTTCCTCCATGGTTCTTCAGGTCATTGAGGAGACGTTTACCGTATAGTAAAATGGTTTCAATAAATGCCGTTGAGGATGTGTTGTTAAATTCGGTATGACCGAGTTCAAACAGCCTTGGAGACCTAAAAAATTGTTGCTATTAATTTTAGGAAAAATAAAACCATCTTATATTTATAAAACTGTCTTGATTGCCTTTTTAAAAGAAGGAAGGATGTTCGGTCACCCTGTTGATGGCCTTGCAGACCTTGTATTAATATATGACCAGGTAGGCTGTGGTCTTAATATTAAGAAGCTAGTAGAAGCAGACACTTTTACTGAATCTTAATTGGTTGTTTGTTGTTCCATGATGACCATTTGTTTTTGTCAAAACAATTGTGGTTAAAAGTCCCTTTTCATGGAAATTCCTTTTATATTAGTCATTATATTTACCCCAAATCTTGTCACATTTTCTCTGGATAAAGTGAAACATTCCAATTTATCGGACACTATATAGGTTAATGGCAGTTAGCCAATCTTTCAAAACTTTTATGGGATTATGTTTAAATCAAATTTCAAATTTTTTCATAGTTTAACAAGAGCTAATTCAAATTAGACCGTTCAAAACACCCATAAGGGAAAAGAAACAGATTAATGGACACCTAAAAAAAATATACAGTGTAAATTTTTATGTTAGTACTACAAAACTAACCATGTAACAATGGTTAAACTATTCGAGCGTTTTTATGGAAGTCTGTCGTCTTGGAGACATAAACAATAATATTTTATTAAAGGCTAAAACCTTTGTTCATATCAGATGTTTGTTTTTGTTTTCGTTTTTATTGCTTTTCATTATTAAAGCAATGAAAAGAAATTTCCTATAAGTATTCAATTGAATTGTTTATTCAATTTTATTACATAAATTTTACATAATTTTTTTTAGACTTTATCATATAGGAATGTAATTAAGAATTCTGGAACAATGCTTAAAATAATTCCTTTCCTATAAGATATATTACTTTGACAAATTTTAATAAATAAAACGAAGCTTCACTCCATGGTATTTATAATAACATCAATTCTTGCTTCCTCCAATCTAAAAGGATGTTCCATTAAGGGAATTAGGGTATTTTATTATATGAACATGGGATACAATTTGAGTATTTAGTGAGTTGACAACATTTCACTTAATTAAGTAAAACATCTGTTGTTTTTTTTGCAAAAATCTTGTTAATAGTCAAAAAAAAAAGTCTTTAAAATGAGTAGCACTCTAGCAAGTAAAATATAATTTATGGATGTTTGAAAATATAATATAGTCATAAACATATTCTTGATCTGAGAAATAAGAATGTAGTCATATTAATGAAATCTCGCAGGTGTTTTGCATCGACCTTGTATGAAGGGTGCACTGTACCTATATGGTTCTATTTGATGTATATCATATACGTCTTTTTGATCTAAGAAATAAAAATGTGTTTAGCTACGGCTCATCTAGATATTGCAAGAGAGACTAAAATAATTCCTGGTTCATCAGTAATAACGTCATTTTTTTTCACAAGCTATTTTAATTAGTCTTTCATTCTTGAGGAGAGAACATTTATCATATATGTATTGGGTAACTACGGGTAATTGTGCTCATAAAAAAAACGGTGTGTAAGGCTGAGGATTTCTCAGATAGTTATCTTCTATATTTTTAAGCAAGTTTGTCTTTTCAAAAACGCCTAATAACTCAGAGCAATACAGGGTAGTAAATACTAAAGTTAACTAATTCAGAATTGTTTGATCCTATAGATCCAATAGTTTAGTTGTATACCTAAAAAACCTGAGATTCCCATCTTTAGTATATTTACGTAAAGTACAAATTCCTCAATGTAGCCTATTGTTTTATTCGGAACATATAAAAACACTGAAGAAAATATTTCTATACACCTGTATGTTAAAAAAAAGACCAAAAATAAACGTAATCACTCTGACAATTTGAGGAATGTTTTGGGGGAAAGCATATTAGTTGTCATGAGATTAAACTAACTGGGACACCTATGCGATTAAATAAATAAACACAAACTCAACCCTTAACGTTAAAGGCAATATATACGATGTCAATCCTCAATTCTACTCTGAGTCCAACTGAGTCTGAATGAAAATAAAACTTTAATGAAAGAGGCTTTTTGTAGTTGCTACAAGAATATAAGTTATTGATTTTTTAAAGTCGTATGCATTCATTCTTGAGGAAATAACATATAATATGTAGAATCTGTATAAATATTAAATATAGTGTGTGTGTCCTTTATAGTGCCCACGCCGTTGAACCTAGGAGCCTGAAATTTTACATGGGTGACTCTTTTAAACTCAGCCAGAGTATATAAGTGGGGATTATTCTATATTCAAACCACAAAAACATGTTTTTGGAGCTCAAAAAGACTAGACACAGGGTTGAGTTATAAATCAATAAAGTGACTGGCGTCTAAAAAAACAACTTTACGAATAACGACGTGCTCTAAATTTATTTAAAATCAAAAATTTATGGGCAAAATAAGAAATCAGTAAAAATTGCAGTTTCGGTTGTTTTTGTCCAGGTACAAAAAAATGTATTTCTTATGAAAAAATGGATTTTTAGATAAAATAAAGTTTGTAGAAATTTGTCAGAAAATTTGTTTGAGTATAAATTTGATATGGTATCCGGAAAATTTCCACCTGGAGAATTCCCACCTATATTAATAAACCAATTTGAAATAAAATGACAAAAAGATAAATTAAGTCGATTTTTTTGCATATCTATTTTTTATAACTTTCAACGATTCTCATAATTATTTAAAATAGTCACAATATGTTGGTTACAATCACGATATCGTCTTCTTTGTACAGGTGGATGATGACCTGCAAGCTGTTAAATTATCTTTATACGATTAATATAAGTAATTAATATACTTGTAATTGAAAGGATGGCACCGTCGATTTTCCTCGCAAGTTGCTTCAACTCATCCAGTTCTCTGGAAGTTTCTCGAACTTTTATAAGATGAAGAAAACTTGATGCCCATAGAGCTCATTCAACAAATTGCAGGTCATTATCCGCCTGGTCAAAGCTGACGATATCGTGATTGTAACCAACATATTGTGACTATTTTAAAAGATTATGAGAATCATGAATATTTTGATTATTTACGAACTTTGCTCATAATCAAAGCATTAGTATTCGCAGCTCAAAATTCTTGAGCGAGAGCGCGCTCACCATTTTAGAACAGCAAAAAATTCGCTTGAATTATCACAAATTTGTATAAAATTTGTATTATTTTTTCTTTTCTGCATCTTATGAGATAACATCGAAAAGTTTGAGAGTTAAAGAATAATTTTAAAAATTACAAGAAAAGACGGTTAAAGTTATGTCTCAAGAAAAGCTCAAATATTTTTTTAATTGCAGGTATTTAAAAATATCATCTTTTGCACAGTACAGTATTCTGTAATTCATGAAAATTCGATTCACTTCTCTAGATGTTTAAGAAAGTTGTGTTGTTTTATTGAAATATAATATTTTATTATATCACAGATTTTGGTGTAGGTTATAACATTAATAGATTTAATACTACGAAAAAATGGCGTCAAATTCAGATAATAAATGGGTCATAACTTCCTTAATATTGAAGCTAGAGACATGATTTTGGTATCAAAATGTATTTTTTACCATTATCTGTTAGATAAAACAGGTTTAAAAAGGAAAAAATGAATTGAATTTTGTTTGTAACATACATATGTATATAAAGAGTTGTCATGTTCAAATACGAGCGAAAAAATGAGCACACCCCATTTTTCATTGAGCGGGAGCACACTCATTGCTTTACAAAACGAGTGGGAGCGCGCTCACAAAATTAGTAACCGAGCGGGACCGCACTCAGGATTTCTTGAGCGGACTAACGCTCTGCTCATAATGTTGTATTTTGAATATTTATTTCTTTAAAAATTAATACATGTTTATATGTTTCTTTTATCTCATGTTATATTTGCTTTTAATTTAGAAAATATAAAGTTAATAGAAAATAGATATGCAAAAAAAATCGACTTACTTTATTTTTTGTTTTTTTTATTTGAAATTGGTTTATTAATATAGGTGAGCAGAAGAAATGCCACAAAACGATGCATTTTGGACAATTGGAAAAACTTTATGAAACAACAATATAGGATTTTTCATTTCCAAAAGATTTTAATTGATAGTTTTTCTAATATTTGCAAAAATGAGCCAGTAATCGAGGCTTATTTTTTCGATGATATTATAATCTATAATTTTTTAGATTTTGTAATCTTTTTTTTTTTTTTTTTTTTGGTAGGCTTGTGGTCCTCTTTAAAATTCCAATAAAGGCTATTGACTCTTTTTTTTCAAATTTCTTCACAAATTTCAGTTTTGCAGTTTTTGATAAAAATAAAAATGGACTTCTTATCCAAAAAAAAAAAAAAAAATGGATACATATATTTGGTATGTTACTTGAATTTATAACACAATTTTTTTTAATTCATAATATTAAGTATATTATAATGATCCCCCACACCGAAGGGGTCTAAACATTAAGAAGGAATAATATTGACCATTGCCAATTTGATTTCTCACTCCTTCCTTGGCCCGCGCCACAAATTTGTTTTCTCATAAATGACGGAGAGTAACGCTAAGGAGTTATAAGTGGACTCAGAGGATCGACATCGGACTCATTTCTGCGTATTTCATTACTAGATACGGAGTGAAATTTGTCTTTATTTCCTTCATACCATAGCTTCTTATAGCTAATTGAATGAAACGTCATGACAGGTCTCTTCTAAAGCATTCTTCAAATAGTCATTGTGACCAAGTTAATTCTCGGTTTTTTTTTTGGTTTTTTTCTTCAACATACCTGTAAATATTATTATTTGATCTATGCATATAAACGGTATTAAGAGCCTAGAAACGCCCTCACTTAAGCCAGCAAGTGTTAGTTAACATGAGATTATACATTTGATGTATTCCTTGCTTCTGCCAAAGCAGACGGAAATCTTGTAAGAAAAACTATCGACATGGTTAAAAATCGCCTAGTTCTGTCTCTTTATTGCCAACAACTCCAAAATATTAAAATACTTGCTTTCTCTTATTGTTAAATTTTTTGCAAGAAGAATCTTTTTGCTTAAAATTCGGTGTAGTGTAATCATATCTCTAATTGCACGTCTATAAGTCAAAGTGATGAAGCCAAGTCTTTTGATTTTGCATTCGTAGTTCTCGTTATCTCCTAATGAAGGAAAAAATGACACAAACCTGACTTGTACCTCTTCTAATGAATCAATCAAATAGTTTCTTGAAGGATTCCAGATCTCAGATCCGTACATTAAAATCGGAAGGGCATAAAGTTTATATAGTTTTACCATAAACAAAGGGTCACATGTTTTGAAGCTTCTTTTAATCATTCACAGGTTTTGATTGGCCTTCTTTATAATGTATCGTAGTTGCCTCTTTAATTTCAAATCACGAGAAATGTAGATTCCTAATTCCAAGTAATAATCTACCACCTAAAGACTTGGGTGGATGAACTCTCTTTTGGAGAAAGGAAGCAGGGCATATTTATTGATATTTTGTTGCAACCAAAAATTGAGATAAATCATTTTAAATGAAGGATTTAAGGTAATTGAATATTCCATGGATGATCGATATTTTAATCATTTAATTTTTCTACATTTTAATACAAATTACTAGACTTGGGAGTTTTGAGCGCGAGATTTATGAAAAATGAGGACTCAAAATATCAAAATTGAGGAATTAATATTTTAAGAATAAACCAGCTTCACAATGATAATTTAATGTAATGTGTGTTGTTTTATATTTAACAAATATTAATTTTATAAATTTTACTATATCGTTTAGAAGACTCTAAATTTTGCAATTTGACAGAAAAGTATTTCTTCTTTGTTGAAAGATTGAAGGGGGATTATTAAATTAGTCAATTATGGATCGAATTTCCCATTCCTCTAATTGGCAATTGTCAGAATCTGGCTCACTCACATATCGATTCAAGTAATCATAGCCCTGATCGCAGTATATGCATAGTTTTACCGCCAAAAAGAGAGCTTAAAGAAGGAAGTTTTTTGCAGATGAATTTTATCTTCAAAAAATAACATCAAAGACTGATCAAAAAGCTGTTGTGTAATCTAACTGGAATACAATTTTTCTTTATTCATTTCATACCAGTTTAGAAAAAAAAAAGAATTTTCACTCAGAAAAGGCCTAAACGTGCAATTTTATTCAAATAAGTCAAAGTGAGCAATTTTTGAGTGATTGAGCAATCACTTAAAAACCCTAATTCTACAAATCCCTAAAGTAAAAGTATTCTGTAGCACATTCTAAAGTTGAGATCTCCACATTAATAATATTGATAAATACATAATAACCATTTAAATTAATAAAAACAAAATGGCATGATAGTAACGATTAATAGTTAATATATATTTTTTTTTGGTTTCTGGAACTGAAAAAGGTCCAAAAATGGTTTTGGTTATAAATTTTATTTTAAATACAAAATTTGGATATTTTAGATGTCTATAGAACGTCCACCTCACCCCTTGAGAACGTTTGGAATTCTAATATACATATTTAAAAATCTTAAGAGCTGTTTAAGAACCAAAGAGCGTCTCTTTATAGTTAGTCAAGCCGAACGAGCCAGTTCTCCAAAAAGAGCTGGATTCCATTTACTAGTAACCAGACAAAGTATTTCTGAAAAGTAAAAAAAATCAAATTTTGATATTCCAAACTTATTTATTTAATAGCTCGTTTGGTGCCGTATGATCTCTTACCTACAATTTGACGTCGTGCTTTACATTTTATCTTATTGTTTTCAAATGGGATTCATTGTTAGCTCTTAATGTTGACAGCAAAGGTTGTAAATAAACAGATTATAAATTTTTTTATAGGCCTTTCGATTTGAAATAGTAATTAAATTTACTATATTACATAATATTAAGAATTTTTTTTTTTAAACATTTGGCAAAATGAAAAAATCTTTAAAATTCCTAATACTGAAATACGATATTTTTTTGTGGTTTTTAATATTTAATAAATACTTTTAAACACCCCCATTACAAAAATATTGAAGGAAATTATGTATTACTCGCTAGAAATTTATTAATTCCTATTTATTAGGAATACAGTGAAATTCACTGTATTTATCATTTACTAACGAGATCCCTATACATCCTGGGATCCCTAATTTAAAAATTGTTTCCTGGGAAATAAAAAAATATTTCATCTTCTGGAGCAAAATATAAACAGCAAATTCCTAATACTAACGCCTTAAAATTTGTTTATCTTCCTTAAACTAAAGAAACCCGAAAGCGAGGGAGAAAGTATTTGTATTATCAACAATTACTTTAATTAATGTCTTTAGAAAATTTTATTTTTCTCATTCAACCCTGTCAAAGTTAAGAAATCCTTAATATAGTCCTTTCAGGGAAATGTTTGGCCCCTCCCACCAAAAAGTATTCAATCCTACATATTTGATCCAACATTTAATGAACCATTTTTCATAAAAATATCTCTATTGAGTAACTTTTACAAAATTGGATTTATATTGTCTGGATTGGCGAATAAAATATTTTGAGGATGAGATGCCTGGGGATATTTCGTAGCTTAGTACGTTGAGAACTGATAACTGATTCAAGATATTTATACTGAAAAAAAGGACATGCGACCAAATTATGTGGCGGAGCAATTTTGGAATTTTTTTTTAGAAATCACAAAAACCAACCCCTTCCCGAAATATTATCATGCTAATGCCCTTGATGTGTGGTTTTCTATATAATAAAGTGTATTTTATTTAAAATACATATTAAAGGCCATATTTATTTCTTTTTGTGTATTGTTTAACATAAAAGTATTTTCTCTTACTTCCATAGGAATGTTTAAAGAAAATATGGCTCTAATACACCCCCAAGCCTTGCTAATACAATGTCAAGTTGAAGGGGGTATGAAAAAGCCACATTTTGTCATTTGCAACGAAGTTTTGTCAGCTGAATCGATGAAGCCAACAAAATTAAATCTTAGAAATGTTAAATGAGTTAAATTTGTATCTCCAATGACCAAATGCAATATACCTAGATTTGTCAAACAGATCCAAGCATTCCAAGAATTTACATGTTGTCGAACTTATTTGCTTTCTTTGTAGAAAAGTATGTTCTACATTAAATTATAAATAGAAGAATACTTTCTGCCCAAAATAAACATGAAGATGAAATTTCAAGATATTTTTCTAATTCATCTGACAGATAATTTGCTTTGCTAGAATCCCATTTACCATCAGAGATGCAGATATTCCAGAAGAATGCATATGATGAGTTCATTAAACTCATTACCTGCAATTCAACAAAACCCGATTTTCCACAAAAGTTAGTTACATAATTTTGGATCAAGAGTTTGCAGTCTTATTCCCCTTCCTTTTCCAACATCATACTTTTGTAAAACAGGATTTTAAACTTCTTAGTTATCAAAAATAAATACGGAAACATACTTTTTGCAGAAGATACACCTTCAAATACTCCTCCAAAGATTATAGGTCTGGTAAAAAAGAAGCAAGAAACCCTTTTTTCTGATATTTCTTGGTTTTCGTAATTTAGAACTTGGGAAATCATATCAAGGGGTCACAGAAACAAAAGGAACGTTTGGGAACTGGTGTATTAGAAGTATACAGTTTTGATAGACAGTAAAGGGTAAAGTCCTTTTATAGGTTAGTTTCATATAATAGTTTATCATTTTCTCAATTTCACTGTTAAAAAAAATGTATTTATTCTTCTAAAATTTGATTTTATAGGCATTGAAGAAGTCCAAAACAACAATTCTGATGTCACAAGAAAACGCCCTATAATTGTACTCAGAGTTGTAAATGCTTTGCATTTTTCAGAGTGTGTTTCATTATTTTGATTGAAAACTATATAATTTCAATGAATAGTTATTTTGCCCTTAGTAGATTTTGTTATCATTATTCTTTCATTTTTGAAGAGAGAACATACAAATATAAAGTGGAGACTTTCAAAAGTGTTTGTGCTCATGAATGACAAATGTAACATTGATGATTTGTTGGAACGTTATAATTGTAAATCTGTGTTGAACTCGGTGTAGAATATAAGATTTACATATGAGTAATTAAAGGATATTTTTTTATCCAAAAAAAACAGAATGGGACTTTTTTTTCTTTTCTGGATGCAACTAATCACAGTATACGTCACGACAATGAACTGCTTTTTTCCAACACCATTTTCAGTTTGACAATATTAGCATTATTATTATTTATTTTCCGGTTGCTTTCTTTTTCAAACATAAAGTTCTTCTAAGTTATCACTTTTTGTATTCACAGCATTATTGAGTTTACATATATCTATAGTTGATAATATTGTAGAGAAAAACGCGTGCAAGGAGGAGGGGAAAAAAAGACATATTATCATTGTTTAAAATACTGATGTGATTATCATCTGCCTGCTTTATTATGATTTTTGAGGGTATAACGAAAGTATTTATTAGCAAAATGTTTAATGAAGATATACTACGTATAATTTATTGACTTCGACGTTTTTTATCCGTTACAGTAGATTTAAAAACGTCACACTCCATGAAATTGTAATTCATTATGAACCTTATTCTCAGAATAATAGCTAATGAAACGACAAAGTAGAGTATTTGAAATATATTTGAAGCTCAAAGTTTAAAAAAGAAGGCTTTAATTAAATATAATCTACATACTAAAAAATAAACCATTAAACATTTAAGTTAAATATACAAAATTAAATAATTAAAATCATATAACTATTAATAATAATAAATTATAAATACAGAATATTGAAATAATAGATTGATCCAGATAATTTTTTCTTGTTTTAACATCGGAATTCAGTTAAATATGTCATAACTTTAGGTTGCAATACACAAGCGAGACGTGGAGTTTAATCAAAAAGATAATCACCCCTCTTCTTCATGTGGAAGTTGCTATATACAATTGTGCACAGGATAGATATATCTCTACCGATGAGATCTAACTAATTATTAATAATAAAGTAAATGTCAAAATCATGAAATTAGACAACAAATATACTAATAAAAAAATGTTATAAATAAATGCATCGTAAAGATTTAGAGCAAAAGCTAATTATGTAGTAATGTCCGGCGATATTACTCCCTATTAAGAGCATCAAAAAGATTTTCCCCGTTATTTAGGTATGCTTATATAACAACATACTATTATCATGATGGATATACACAATTGTTAATTATAATGCAACACCCAATGTAACTACCCTCGTTGTTGTGACCATTTAAGCAGTTGTTTTTGCCTTTATGAGTTTTCTGAACACCATTTCTTGGAGCCCATCAACCATAGCTAAGCCTTTAGTGATAAAAAAGTACTATTTATTGACTATGTAATATTGGAAAACCTAATTATCATACCCAAGTCTTAAAGCGAAGTAAGTAGTCTCAGACAAACTAGTTGCAAACCATCCAAAGCTACTACCCCGTTGTTGTGACCCTTTAAGCAGTTGTTTTTGCCCTTTACTGAGTTGTGTGTATCATAATTCTTGATATGTTTAGCTAAAATAGAATCATATTTTATGGTTAGATTAAAAAAAATTGAATACTTACTGTGAGATAGTACAAAATTCAGAGTTCCATTTCGATATTCGTAAATACTTTTTACTGATAACTTGATCGTCATTTGGTGTGGATGACTCAAAAACATTTTTATATGTATTTCTATATATGACATCAGTACCAACATCCTCCATTAATTTAATGATGGTTCCTTGGGAAGGGATATGTTTACCCTTGTATTTCTCCATAAATTTTTTGAACATAGATGATTAGCAATGGATAAAGTTATATTACATGCAATAAGCATCGTTGTGAGATCAAAGTTAAAGTATGACTTGATGTATTCATCGTCAAATTGATTTTATAGATGATTATCCATACTCTTGTTATGAGATGAGGATAATGAGTGGCGTGTAATTCTAGACAGGGGACTAAAGGCACATTTATATCGACAAATCCGACAAACCATCTGTTTCTCATCCGGTAAGTATTTTCCAAATTCCTGGGCCTCCATTTTCATAAATCCAGACAGAAGGCGACGTCATTTTGGGGATTTTATTCAGTTCTCTATCGACTATCACCATCTCATATTATATTAATATTGAATAATAAAGGCGGAATGATAACGTTCTAGATTGATAGAAGAAGATGTATATTATTTAATCAATGATGCCATAAGTAATTCTTCTCTTCTCCTCGCACGCTTTTGTATTCTTACCAAAATTATCCCCTTACATATATCTCACAGGGAGTGGCGTGTGACCACAAAAACTTTTATTTAGCGTCATAAATGGGATTCAAGTGAATTTTGTAGATTGAAATAGTTTTAATATTTTAATAAACAGATAGTTATCTTTATTGAATCTTTCAACCTTTCCTTCTCATGAAAAAGACTACAAAAATACTGGAAATTAAAAGGTGATTTGCCAGTTCTTTCCAACGCAGAGATCATCCTTGATATGTTTCTGGAAACTGTTCACAGCTAATTAATTAATGTGTTCAATACATATAAGGGTAGTAAGAAAATAAAGTGACAAAAATTGCAAGAATTGCTAATGATTTAGGAATACCATTTAAGAAATCATTATTTTTTTTTCAATATTGAATTGTTACATTCTTACAAATAAAACAGAAACACCTCTTCATATTTTCCTCCCTTTTCATGGAAAATATATCTATCTTAGCCTCAACCAAACTAAATTTAAAAATAAGAATGCCCCGGGTGAGGCTCGAACTCACGGCCTTCAGATTATGAGACTGACGCGCTGCCTACTGCGCTACCGAGGCAGGTATCTTACTACAATTACTTTCTAATTTTTATTTTGTAAAATTAAAGATAAGAAAATATTATTCCTTCGATTTCAGATTAACTCTGAAAATCCTAAGAGCAAAATATAAACAGCAAATTCCTAATACTAACGCCTTAAAATTTGTTTATCTTCCTTAAACTAAAGAAACCCGAAAGTATTGAGGGAGAAAGTATTTGTATTATCAACTATTACTTTAATGTCTCTTTTAGAAAATTTTATTTTTCTCATTCAACCCTGTCAAAGTTAAGAAATCCTTAATATAGTCCTTTCAGGGAAATGTTTGGCCCCTCCCACCCAAAAAGTATTCAATCCTACATATTTGATCCCTTTTGAACCATTTTTCATAAAATATCTCTATTGAGTAACTTTTACAAAAATGGATTTATATTGTCTGGATTGGCGAATAAAATATTTTGAGGATGAGATGCCTGGGGATATTTCGTAGCTTAGTACGTTGAGAACTGATAACTGATTCAAGATATTTATACTGAAAAAAAGGACATGCGACCAAATTATGTGGCGGAGCAATTTTGGAATTTTTTTATTAGAAATCACAAAACCAACCCCTTCCCGAAATAGTATCATGCTAATGCCCTTGATGTGTGGTTTTCTATATAATAAAGTGTCTTTTATTTAAAATACATATTAAAGGCCATATTTATTTCTTTTTGGTGTATTGTTTAACATAAAAGTATTTTCTCTTACTTCCATAGTAATGTTTAAAGAAAATATGGCTCTAATACAATCCCCAAGCCTTGCTAATACAATGTCAAGTTGAAGGGGGTATGAAAAAGCCACATTTTGTCATTTGCAACGAAGTTTTGTCAGCTGAATCGATGAAGCCAACAAAATTAAATCTTAGAAATGTTAAATGAGTTAAATTTGGATCTCCAATGACCAAATGCAATATACCTAGATTTGTCAAACAGATCCAAGCATTCCAAGAATTTACATGTTGTCGAACTTATTTGCTTTCTTTGTAGAAAAGTATGTTCTACATTAAATTATAAATAGAAGAATACTTTCTGCCCAAAATAAAATAAACATGAAGATGAAATTTCAAGATATTTTTCTAATTCATCTGACAGATAATTTGCTTTGCTAGAATCCCATTTACCATCAGAGATGCAGATATTCCAGAAGAATGCATATGATGAGTTCATTAAACTCATTACCTGCAGTTCAACAAAACCCGATTTTCCCCAAAAGTTAGTTACATAATTTTGGATCAAGAGTTTGCAGTCTTATTCCCCTTCCTTTTCCAACATCATACTTTTGTAAAACAGGATTTTAAACTTCTTAGTTATCAAAAATAAATACGGAAACATACTTTTGCAGAAGATACACCTTCAAATACTCCTCCAAAGATTATAGGTCTGGTAAAAAGAAGCAAGAAAACCCTTTTTCTGATATTTCTTGGTTTTCGTAATTTAGAACTTGGGAAATCATATCAAGGGGTCACAGAAACAAAAAGGAACGTTTGGGAACTGGTGTATTAGAAGTATACAGTTTTGATAGACAGTAAAGGGTAAAGTCCTTTTATAGGTCAGTTTCATATATTAGTTTATCATTTTCAAAATTTCACTGTTAAAAAAATGTATTTATTCTTCTAAAATTTGATTTTATAGGCATTGAAGAAGTCCAAAAACAACAATTCTGATGTCACAAGAAAACGCCCTATAATTGTACTCAGAGTTGTAAATGCTTTGCATTTTTCAGAGTGTGTTTCATTATTTTGATTGAAAACTATATAATTTCAATGAATAGTTATTTTGCCCTCAGTAGATTTTGTTATCATTATTCTTTCATTTTTGAAGAGAGAACATACAAATATAAAGTGGAGACTTTCAAAAGTGTTTGTGCTCATGAATGACAAAATGTAACATTGATGATTTGTTGAACGTTATAATTGTAAATCTGTGTTGGACTCGGTGTAGAATATAAGATTTACATATGAGTAATTAAAGGATATTTTTTTATCCAAAAAAAAACAGGATGGGACTTTTTTTTCTTTTCTGGATGCAACTAATCACAGTATACGTCACGACAGCTGAACTGCTTTTTTCCAACACCATTTTCAGTTTGACAATATTAGCATTATTATTATTTATTTTCCGGTTGCTTTCTTTTTCAAACATAAAGTTCTTCTAAGTTATCACTTTTTGTATTCACAGCATTATTGAGTTTACATATATCTATAGTTGATAATATTGTAGAGAAAAATGCGTGCAAGGAGGACAAAAAGACATATGGTATCATTGTTTAAAATACTGATGTGATTATCATCTGCCTGCTTTATTATGATTTTTGAGGGTATAACGAAAGTATTTATTAGCAAAATGTTTAATGAAGATATACTACGTATAATTGACTTCGACCTTTTTATCCGTTACAGTAGATTTAAAAACGTCACACTGCCATGAAATTGTAATTCATTATGAACCTTATTCTCAGAATAATATCTAATGAAACGACAAAGTAGAGTTCATTTGAAATATATTTGAAGCTCAAAGTTTAAAATGTAAGGCTTTAATTAAATATAATCTACATACTAAAAAAAACCATTAAACATTTAAGTTAAATATACAAAAATTAAATAATTAAAATCATATAACTATTAATAATAATAAATTATAAATACAGAATATTGAAATAATAGATTGATCCAGATAATTTTTTCTTGTTTTAACATCGGAATTCAGTTAAATATGTCATAACTTTAGGTTGCAATACACAAGCGAGACGTGGAGTTTAATCAAAAAGATAATCACCCCTCTTCTTCATGTGGAAGTTGCTATATACAATGTGAGGATAGATATATCTCTACCGATTATGAGATCTAACTAATTATTAATAATAAAGTAAATGTCAAAATCATAAAATTAGACAACAAATATACTAATAAAAAATGTTATAAATAAATGCATCGTAAAGATTTAGAGCAAAAGCTAATTATGTAGTAATGTCCGGCGATATTACTCCCTATTAAGAGCATCAAAAGATTTTCCCCGTTATTTAGGTATGCTTATATAACAACATACTATTATCATGATGGATATACACAATTGTTAATTATAATGCAACACCCAATGTAACTACCCTCGTTGTTGTGACCATTTAAGCAGTTGTTTTTGCCTTTAGAGTTTTCTTATTGAACACCATTTCTTGGAGCCCATCAACCATAGCTAAGCCTTTAGTGATAAAAAAAATACTATTTATTGACTATGTAATATTGGAAAACCTAATTATCATACCCAAGTCTTAAAGCGAAGTAAGTAGTCTCAGACAAACTAGTTGCAAACCATCCAAAGCTACTACCCCGTTGTTGTGACCATTTAAGCAGTTGTTTTTGCCCTTTACTGAGTTGTGTATCATAATTCTTGATATGTTTAGCTAAAATAGAATCATATTTTATGGTTAGATTAAAAAAAAAATTGAATACTTACTGTGAGATAGTACAAAATTCAGAGTTCCATTTCTGCGATATTCGTAAATACTTTTACTGATAACTTGATCGTCATTTGGTGTGGATGACTCAAAACATTTTTATATGTATTTCTATATATGACATCAGTACCAACATCCTCCATTAATTTAATGATGGTTCCTTGGGAAAGATATGTTTACCCTTGTATTTCTCCATAAATTTTTTTGAACATAGATGATTAGCAATGGATAAATTATATTACATGCAATAAGCATCGTTGTGAGATCAAAGTTAAAGTATGACTTGATGTATTCATCGTCAAATTGATTTTATAGATGATTATCCATACTCTTGTTATGAGATGAGGATAATGAGTGGCGTGTAATTCTAGACAGGGGACTAAAGGCACATTTATATCGACAAATCCGACAAACCATCTGTTTCTCATCCGGTAAGTATTTTCCAAATTCCTGGGCCTCCATTTTCATAAATCCAGACAGAAGGCGACGTCATTTTGGGATTTTATTCAGTTCTCTATCGACTATCACCATCTCATATTATATTAATATTGAATAATAAAGGCGGGAATGATAACGTTCTAGATTGATAGAAGAAGATGTATATTATTTAATCAATGATGCCATAAGTAATTCTTCTCTTCTCCTCGCACGCTTTTGTATTCTTACCAAAATTATCACCCTTACATATATCTCACAGGGAGTGGCGTGTGACCACAAAAAACTTTTATTTAGCGTCATAAATGGGATTCAAGTGAATTTTGTAGATTGAAATAGTTTTAATATCTTTTAATAAACAGATAGTTATCTTTATTGAATCTTTCAACCTTTCCTTCTCATGAAAAAGACTACAAAAATACTGGAAATTAAAAGGTGATTTGCCAGTTCTTTCCAACGCAGAGTTCATCCTTGATATGTTTCTGGAAACTGTTCACAGCTAATTAATTAATGTGCTCAATACATATAAGGGTAGTAAGAAAAAAAAAGTGACAAAAATTGCAAGAATTGCTAAGGATTAAGGAATACCATTTAAGAAATCATTATTTTTTTTTTCAATATTGAATTGTTACATTCTTACAAATAAAACAGAAACACCTCTTCATATTTTCCTCCCTTTTCATGAAAAATATATCTATTTTAGCCTCAACCAAACTAAATTTAAAAATAAGAATGCCCCGGGTGAGGCTCGAACTCACGGCCTTCAGATTATGAGACTGACGCGCTGCCTACTGCGCTACCGAGGCAGGTATCTTACTCAAATTACTTTCTAATTTTTATTTTGTAAAATTAAAGATAAGAAAATATTATTCCTTCGATTTCAGATTAACTCTGAAGATCCTAAGAGCAAAATATAAACAGCAAATTCCTAATACTAACGCCTTAAAATTTGTTTATCTTCCTTAAACTAAAGAAACCCGAAATCGAGGGAGAAAGTATTTGTATTATCAAAATTACTTTAATGTCTCTTTTAAAAAATTTTATTTTCACTCATTCAACCCTGTCAAAGTTAAGAAATCCTTAATATAGTCCTTTCAGGGAAATGTTTGGCCCCTCCCACCTTCAAAATGAGTATTCAATCCTACATATTTGATCCCTTTTGTGAACCATTTTTCATAAAATATCTCTATTGAGTAACTTTTACAAAAATGGATTTATATTGTCTGGATTGGCGAATAAAATATTTTGAGGATGAGATGCCTGGGGGATATTTCGTAAAAAAACTTAGTACGAGAATCAAAGAGAAAATTATCATCACACCTGAGAACTGATAACTGATTCAAGATATTTATACTGAAAAAATTTGACATGCGACCAAATTATGTGGTTTCGGAGCAATTTTGGAATTTTTTTAGAAATCACAAAAACCAACCCCTTCCCGAAATATTATCATGCTAATGCCCTTGATGTGTGGTTTTCTATATAATAAAGTGTCTTTTATTTAAAATACATATTAAAGGCCATATTTATTTCTTTTTGTGTATTGTTTAACATAAAAGTATTTTCTCTTTGACAGGGAATGTTTAAAGAAAATATGGCTCTAATACACCCCAAGCCTTGCTAATACAATGCCAAGTTGAAGGGGGTATGAAAAAGCCACATTTTGTCATTTGCAACGAAGTTTTGTCAGCTGAATCGATGAAGCCAACAAAATTAAATCTTAGAAATGTTAAATGAGTTAAATTTTTATCTCCAATGACCAAATGCAATATACCTAGATTTGTCAAACAGATCCAAGCATTCCAAGAATTTACATGTTGTCGAACTTATTTGCTTTCTTTGTAGAAAAGTATGTTCTACATTAAATTATAAATAGAAGAATACTTTCTGCCCAAAATAAACATGAAGATGAAATTTCAAGATATTTTTCTAATTCATCTGACAGATAATTTGCTTTGAAAATCCCATTTACCATCAGAGATGCAGATATTCCAGAAGAATGCATATAATGAGTTCATTAAACTTATTACCTGCAATTCAACAAAACCCGATTTTCCACAAAAAAGTTAGTTACATAATTTTGGATCAAGAGTTTGCAGTCTTATTCCCCTTCCTTTTCCAACATCATACTTTTGTAAAACAGGATTTTAAACTTCTTAGTTATCAAAAATAAATACGGAAACATACTTTTTGCAGAAGATACACCTTCAAATACTCCTCCAAAGATTATAGGTCTGGTAAAAAAGAAGCAAGAAAACCCTTTTTTCTGATATTTCTTGGTTTTCGTAATTTAGAACTTGGGAAATCATATCAAGGGGTACACCCGTGTGAAAACAGAAACAAAAAAGGAACGTTTGGGAACTGGTGTATTAGAAGTATACAGTTTTGATAGACAGTAAAGGGTAAAGTCCTTTTATAGGTCAGTTTCATATAATAGTTTATCATTTTCTCAATTTCACTGTTAAAAAAAATGTATTTATTCTTCTAAAATTTGATTTTATAGGCATTGAAGAAGTCCAAAAACAACAATTCTGATGTCACAAGAAAACGCTCTATAATTGTACTCAGAGTTGTAAATGCTTTGCATTTTTCAGAGTGTGTTTCATTATTTTGATTGAAAACTATATAATTTCAATGAATAGTTATTTTGCCCTCAGTAGATTTTGTTATCATTATTCTTTCATGTTTGAAGAGAAACATACAAATATAAAGTGGAGACTTTCAAAAAGTGTTTGTGCTCATGAATGACAAAATGTAACATTGATGATTTGTTGGAACGTTATAATTGTAAATCTGTGTTGGACTCGGTGTAGAATATAAGATTTACATATGAGTAATTAAAGGATATTTTTTTATCCAAAAAAAAACAGGATGGGACTTTTTTTTCTTTTTTCTGGATGCAACTAATCACAGTATACGTCACGACAGCTGAACTGCTTTTTTCCAAAACCATTTTCAGTTTGACAATATTAGCATTATTATTATTTATTTTCCGGTTGCTTTCTTTTTCAAACATAAAGTTCTTCTAAGTTATCACTTTTTGTATTCACAGCATTATTGAGTTTACATATATCTCACAGGGAGTGGCGTGTGACCACAAAAAACTTTTATTTAGCGTCATAAATGGGATTCAAGTGAATTTTGTAGATTGAAATAGTTTTAATATCTTTTAATAAACAGATAGTTATCTTTATTGAATCTTTCAACCTTTCCTTCTCATGAAAAAGACTACAAAAATACTTGAAATTAAAAGGTGATTTGCCAGTTCTTTCCAACGCAGAGTTCATCCTTGATATGTTTCTGGAAACTGTTCACAGCTAATTAATTAATGTGCTCAATACATATAAGGGTAGTAAGAAAAAAAAGTGACAAAAAATTGCAAGAATTGCTAAGGATTAAGGAATACCATTTAAGAAATCATTATTTTTTTTTTCAATATTGAATTGTTACATTCTTACAAATAAAACAGAAACACCTCTTCATATTTTCCTCCCTTTTCATGAAAAATATATCTATTTTAGCCTCAACCAAACTAAATTTAAAAATAAGAATGCCCCGGGTGAGGCTCGAACTCACGGCCTTCAGATTATGAGACTGACGCGCTGCCTACTGCGCTACCGAGGCAGGTATCTTACTAAAATTACTTTCTAATTTTTATTTTGTAAAATTAAAGATAAGAAAATATTATTCCTTCGATTTCAGATTAACTCTGAAGATCCTAAGAGCAAAATATAAACAGCAAATTCCTAATACTAACGCCTTAAAATTTGTTTATCTTCCTTAAACTAAAGAAACCCGAAAGCGAGGGAGAAAGTATTTGTATTATCAACAATTACTTTTTAATTAATGTCTCTTTTAGAAAATTTTATTTTTCTCATTCAACCCTGTCAAAGTTAAGAAATCCTTAATATAGTCCTTTCAGGGAAATGTTTGGCCCCTCCCACCCAAAAAAGTATTCAATCCTACATATTTGATCCCTTTTGTGAACCATTTTTCATAAAATATCTCTATTGAGTAACTTTTACAAAAATGGATTTATATTGTCTGGATTGGCGAATAAAATATTTTGAGGATGAGATGCCTGGGGGATATTTCGTAGCTTAGTACGTTGAGAACTGATAACTGATTCAAGATATTTATACTGAAAAAAAAATTTGGACATGCGACCAAATTATGTGGCGGAGCAATTTTGGAATTTTTTTTTAGAAATCACAAAAACCAACCCCTTCCCGAAATATTATCATGCTAATGCCCTTGATGTGTGGTTTTCTATATAATAAAGTGTCTTTTATTTAAAATACATATTAAAGGCCATATTTATTTCTTTTTTGTGTATTGTTTAACATAAAAGTATTTTCTCTTACTTCCATGGGAATGTTTAAAGAAAATATGGCTCTAATACACCCCCAAGCCTTGCTAATACAATGTCAAGTTGAAGGGGGTATGAAAAAGCCACATTTTGTCATTTGCAACGAAGTTTTGTCAGCTGAATCGATGAAGCCAACAAAATTAAATCTTAGAAATGTTAAATGAGTTAAATTTGTATCTCCAATGACCAAATGCAATATACCTAGATTTGTCAAACAGATCCAAGCATTCCAAGAATTTACATGTTGTCGAACTTATTTGCTTTCTTTGTAGAAAAGTATGTTCTACATTAAATTATAAATAGAAGAATACTTTCTGCCCAAAATAAACATGAAGATGAAATTTCAAGATATTTTTCTAATTCATCTGACAGATAATTTGCTTTGCTAGAATCCCATTTACCATCAGAGATGCAGATATTCCAGAAGAATGCATATGATGAGTTCATTAAACTCATTACCTGCAATTCAACAAAACCCGATTTTCCACAAAAGTTAGTTACATAATTTTGGATCAAGAGTTTGCAGTCTTATTCCCCTTCCTTTTCCAACATCATACTTTTGTAAAACAGGATTTTAAACTTCTTAGTTATCAAAAATAAATACGGAAACATACTTTTTGCAGAAGATACACCTTCAAATACTCCTCCAAAGATTATAGGTCTGGTAAAAAAGAAGCAAGAAAACCCGTTTTTCTGATATTTCTTGGTTTTCGTAATTTAGAACTTGGGAAATCATATCAAGGGGTCACAGAAACAAAAAGGAACGTTTGGGAACTGGTGTATTAGAAGTATACAGTTTTGATAGACAGTAAAGGGTAAAGTCCTTTTATAGGTCAGTTTCATATAATAGTTTATCATTTTCTCAATTTCACTGTTAAAAAAAATGTATTTATTCTTCTAAAATTTGATTTTATAGGCATTGAAGAAGTCCAAAAACAACAATTCTGATGTCACAAGAAAACGCTCTATAATTGTACTCAGAGTTGTAAATGCTTTGCATTTTTCAGAGTGTGTTTCATTATTTTGATTGAAAACTATATAATTTCAATGAATAGTTATTTTGCCCTTAGTAGATTTTGTTATCATTATTCTTTCATGTTTGAAGAGAGAACATACAAATATAAAGTGGAGACTTTCAAGAAGTGTTTGTGCTCATGAATGACAAAATGTAACATTGATGATTTGTTGGAACGTTATAATTGTAAATCTGTGTTGGACTCGGTGTAGAATATAAGATTTACATATGAGTAATTAAAGGATATTTTTTTATCCAAAAAAAAACAGGATGGGACTTTTTTTTCTTTTCTGGATGCAACTAATCACAGTATACGTCACGACAGCTGAACTGCTTTTTTCCAAAACCATTTTCAGTTTGACAATATTAGCATTATTATTATTTATTTTCCGGTTGCTTTCTTTTTCAAACATAAAGTTCTTCTAAGTTATCACTTTTTGTATTCACAGCATTATTGAGTTTACATATATCTCACAGGGAGTGGCGTGTGACCACAAAAAACTTTTATTTAGCGTCATAAATGGGATTCAAGTGAATTTTGTAGATTGAAATAGTTTTAATATCTTTTAATAAACAGATAGTTATCTTTATTGAATCTTTCAACCTTTCCTTCTCATGAAAAAGACTACAAAAATACTGGAAATTAAAAGGTGATTTGCCAGTTCTTTCCAACGCAGAGTTCATCCTTGATATGTTTCTGGAAACTGTTCACAGCTAATTAATTAATGTGCTCAATACATATAAGGGTAGTAAGAAAAAAAGTGACAAAAAATTGCAAGAATTGCTGATGATTTAGGAATACCATTTAAGAAATCATTATTTTTTTTTTTTCAATATTGAATTGTTACATTCTTACAAATAAAACAGAAACACCTCTTCATATTTTCCTCCCTTTTCATGAAAAATATATCTATCTTAGCCTCAACCAAACTAAATTTAAAAATAAGAATGCCCCGGGTGAGGCTCGAACTCACGGCCTTCAGATTATGAGACTGACGCGCTGCCTACTGCGCTACCGAGGCAGGTATCTTTCTAAAATTACTTTCTAATTTTTATTTTGTAAAATTAAAGATAAGAAAATATTATTCCTTCGATTTCAGATTAACTCTGAAAATCCTAAGAGCAAAATATAAACAGCAAATTCCTAATACTAACGCCTTAAAATTTGTTTATCTTCCTTAAACTAAAGAAACCCGAAAGCGAGGGAGAAAGTATTTGTATTATCAACAATTACTTTTTAATTAATGTCTCTTTTAGAAAATTTTATTTTTCTCATTCAACCCTGTCAAAGTTAAGAAATCCTTAATATAGTCCTTTCAGGGAAATGTTTGGCCCCTCCCACCCAAAAAAGTATTCAATCCTACATATTTGATCCCTTTTGTGAACCATTTTTCATAAAATATCTCTATTGAGTAACTTTTACAAAAATGGATTTATATTGTCTGGATTGGCGAATAAAATATTTTGAGGATGAGATGCCTGGGGGATATTTCGTAGCTTAGTACGTTGAGAACTGATAACTGATTCAAGATATTTATACTGAAAAAAGGACATGCGACCAAATTATGTGGCGGAGCAATTTTGGAATTTTTTTTTAGAAATCACAAAAACCAACCCCTTCCCGAAATATTATCATGCTAATGCCCTTGATGTGTGGTTTTCTATATAATAAAGTGTATTTTATTTAAAATACATATTAAAGGCCATATTTATTTCTTTTTGGTGTATTGTTTAACATAAAAGTATTTTCTCTTACTTCCATAGGAATGTTTAAAGAAAATATGGCTCTAATACACCCCCAAGCCTTGCTAATACAATGCCAAGTTGAAGGGGGTATGAAGAAGCCACATTTTGTCATTTGCAACGAAGTTTTGTCAGCTGAATCGATGAAGCCAACAAAATTAAATCTTAGAAATGTTAAATGAGTTAAATTTGTATCTCCAATGACCAAATGCAATATACCTAGATTTGTCAAACAGATCCAAGCATTCCAAGAATTTACATGTTGTCGAACTTATTTGCTTTCGTTGTGGGAAAATATTTTCTCTTACTTCCGAGTCATTTGCCAATAGAAACAAGCACTTCTACAAAAAAGGGCATTATCAACTTGGATTCTCGTTGGTAACAAGTTATCGAACAGAACTTGGCTTAAATTAAATTATTGTCATATTTCTTATAAAACATTAAAATAAAGCGAAAAATACGAAATTACTTTTTCCCCAACTGAATATTAAAAGAAAGTCAAAATATTAAAGTTAAAAAAATACCTCTTACTTGGGGCACCAATCAAGAGCAGAGTCGATACCACATGCCTCCAGTCCCCCTAAAATTGGTTTTAGACACAAGCATGTTCTTTTGTAGCCATTTAACTATTAAATGACTCTCATAATTGAAAAAAAATGTATATTATATGAAAAGTAAATTATTTGATTTTAAATAATAATAAAAAAACTATTGTACCTATTAAATTTCTTAAAATTAATGAAGTTATGCCATAAATTTAAAGTTTTTAAGTTAATATTCACATAAGTCATTTTATTAAAAATTATTGTAGGAAACAAATAGTTTCTAATGAGTAGTTATACATAAAATTAAAGGAACACTCTTAAATTTGAAAAAAAAAACAAGAGTTAAAATATTAAAACATATCGACGACTTTTTAATTCAGTTTAACCTAGTATCAAAGTAAAACTACATATTATCTTATTTTATATTATAACTTAATACTACTAATGACTAATTTCATTTTTTTTATTATTTATTTTTATAAATAATATTGACCCAGAGCATTTTTATATTATAAGATCAAGATATACTTACCCACTATATAATTGTTGATAAAATAATTTTACTTTGAAAATACGCAACATTTCTTTAGATTACACCAAACCTCGACATTTTACAATAGGTTGGGGAAAAAGTGATTGCGTATTTTTCACTTAGTTTCAATGCTTTATAAGATGGGTCATAATCATCCTATTTAAGCCACGTATACCCTGTTTTGTTCAATAACTTGTTGCCAACCAGAATCCAACTTACTAAGACCTTTCTTGTAGAAGCCCATGTCCATTTTGGAAGAAAGCTCAGACAACTAATTTTCATAGGCGTCTATTGAGACCAAATTGTACACAAAGGAAGTTTACCATAGAAATAAACAGATAGAAGTCACTTGGTGCCAGATTCAGACTCTAGGGTTGATTTATGAGAACTTCCCATCCGAGCTCCTGAATCTTCTGGCGTATCACGAGAGATGTTTGTGGCCTGGTGTTGTCTTAATCAAACACAATTCCTTTCCTATTCACTAATGCTTGCTGTTTTTGTTCGATCGCCAGCCTCAAACTGTCGAGTTATTCACAGTAAAGGGTAGAATTTAGTGTTTGGTAATAGAGTAGTAGATTATTCCCTTGTCAATCCCCCCCAAACACACAACATCGCCCATTGAATCCTGTCTTGGCAACAGTATAGGGCGCTTTATTAGCTTTCAACCCCGATTTATTGTTGCTTGACAATGAAGAAAGTGATTCATTTTCCATCATTAGTGTTAATCGGCTTCAGAAATTGATCGATTATGTTTAAAGGAACCAGCAATGAGCTGATGGAAATTTGATCTATGAGTTTTTATTGCATCAACTCCTGTGCCTCCCTAAAATCCGGTTTCTTTTTGTATTCAGCCGTCTGCAAATGTTTCAAATCGGTTTTATGATTGACATTTTGCTCCAGAACGATTAACATGACGGTCTAACTCGATATTTTCCAAGATTCTATCATCATTTTCAATGACAGGTCTGCCAGTGCGTGGTGAATCATTCACTTCCACCACAGCTGCACGACTTTGTTTGAACCACTGTTGTGCATCACTAACCGAAAGAATAGTGGCCTTATAAACATCGCCAATAACTTGGTCGCTAGTGACATGTTTTCAATGTAAAATATAACAAATTTCTCTCTTTGATAGTTCCATTCTCGACGCACTATAATTCACAGCTGAACCAGTCAAGCGCATACTATTCAAAAGCGTTTACAGTATACACAGACACCTTTAAATTACCTAATCGTTGGATCCGATGTGACAAATTATGAACAAGATATACTTAGTTAAAAAGAAGAGAGCGGGAAATACAAAATTACTTTGTCCCCAACCTAATGTGCAAATATTGTTTCGTAATTTATTACTAAATACACACAATGATATCTTTTTTGGCAAATTACAATAAGGAATAACGGACTAAGCTTTAAAACAAATTAAAGAATTGCGCCTGTTAGCTTGACTAGATTCTTGATCATACTGATATCTATTTCCCCAGCCAGATGTTGTTTTTAAATGATACAACAAATAACGTCACTTTATAATTTTCTACAATTTGTCACCTTGTGCCGTAAGCACCTTTTTCCCCCTTGTTAATTCAGTTAACTGGGTGAGTTCATAGGGGAACCCTCAATGAATAAGTTGTTAGGGAGTAGTCATATTTTTCCACTTTATTCGAGAAAAAAAAGTGTCACTATGATCCTTATCTTATAGTTTTCGTTTCGCCACTTATTCTATTACTTTGTGTATGACGACTACCACAATGAAACCTCTCTAACACAAAAATACACCATTTATTTTGCTGTCAGCTGTCGATTACTTTGCCTCATTTTATGCCTCAGAGCTATTTCATGACATATTTTTTATGAGAAAAATAAACCAATTAGTAAGTTATAATATTTTTGCTTTGTTTCCAACAGGCCAGGAATAGAACTTTTGTTAATCCCACGTCGTATTCATATATATATTGGCCATTTATATGAAGAAATTTTGGCTATGATATAGAAATACAAATGTATAGAACGTTACGCTTTTCATACAATATTAAAAGAGCAATATAATAATGGAGGATCGATTAAAATACTATGTAGGATTTTATTAGTATCAAATATATACATAATATGGCAATGATGGTCCGGTAGTTCTCAAGAGATAAATAGCAGTTGAATGATGATTACCTTATTTCACCCCTTTTTTCTGGGTTTTTTTTTCTTTTTGGAGGGAAAAGTTGTGTGATACAACAAAGGTACCAGGACATTGGCAAGAGTTACTCCGATTTCCATACCCAATTCTACTCTTAATCCAACTACACTATTAAGCTTTTAAATATAATTTCTTGTCATACTGGGTCAATATCATGAAAATACCACCTTATAAATAATATACAATTTAGTTAATTGAATGTCTCAGCTTGCAAAGTTTAATTAAATTATAAATATAATGATGTATAGAGTAAATGGCAGAGGAACAAATGAAAAGGGACCCAATGGTTGTCGAAAAAATGGTAGGAAATAAAAAGGTAAAGTGTGGAAGTGGAGAAAATGGCAAGATTCTTGTATAATATTATAATAATTCATGTTGGTCAATCCACAAGAATTAAGGGATTAGCTCTTCTTTTATTCGAACCTCTTTTGCATTTTTTTTATATTGATATATATAAGATATATTTTATAGGTATTATATCATTTTCAAAGAATCGGTCCATTTCTTCCACTTATGCACTTTTTTTCTGACATGTTTACTTAAAGTCAATATAATAAATACACATTCAGAAATGAAAGTGAATATATTGGTTTATGCGCAAGAAGAGTTTGCAATTATTGCCTCCGCCAAAAAAGTTGAACAGAAGTCATTATTTTGTCTCTCTTTGTTAGTTAATTAGTTTTTTTTTCTGTTGGGTTATTTCCATTATATTTAAACAAATGAAATATATCCAAGGTTGATTTATGTAAAAAATATTTAAGAATGGCGTTTATGTAGTGAAAATTATACTTCCAAAAAAATAGTTTTAAAATCGGCATACTGGTTAGTGAGATTTTTTGAAAAATCTTAACCACAAGGTTGTGCTTTATATTGAAAAAGTTTAATCACTAATTTACGAGGTCATACTTATGAAAGAAGTATTGTTTTGCTATCAAACTATATGTTTTTTTGGGGTGAGGAGCTTGAATTTTGGGTTATAATCAGTTTAAAACTAAGGACAAACAATGATTTTCAATATTTTTATGTTAAATTAACATTCAATTTGTATAGTTTTGAAAAAAAGTTGAATAAAAAATTAATAAAAAAAATAAGTAGAATATGGAACTCTTGAAGAAATCCATAATATTTTTTGTTCAAAATTTTGTGCAATCATTCATTTTCAATTTGGGCCCCAAAGATATGCCTTTCGAAACATAAAAACATTAAAAATCGTTGCTTTCTTTTAGCTTTACACTATTTTTATCATCAAATTTATGCTCCCTTCGCCGAAAAACAAATAATTTGATACCAAAATCATACTTATTTTATAAGTATGCCTTCTAAAATCAGTGGTTAATTTTTGTCAATTTGTGATCCGGGGACATGACACAAAAAATCTTGACTATGTTCATTCTTTGGGTCAAAAAATTACAGCTCTGATGTCCCTTAATGATAAGTTTCGCTAACTATCGGAAACCCTTTGATGTTCAAATATAAATCATTATAGTAAGGTTCATCTAATGTTCTTTTCAAAATCTTTTTGTAGAATATGTTTCATTCATTGAAGCTCAGAGAGTGCAAAAGCTCTCATATTACGTTATATAATAATATTTACAACGATTTCTTTGATTATCAATTTTTGGTTTATTATTCATTTAATCAGTATTCGTTCTTTTAAGTCAAAAATACAAAATAATATATATTGAGTATTGATTACACAAATACTTTTTTGCATATATTTAAAAAAGTATAATTATAACAAAAATATACCCATAAAAGTATCAAATTTCATTTGAGAAATCCTTTTAAAGCATCAATCAACTTATAGTCATATACAAGGAAAATTTACCAGGTGATGATGATACATTGATTTTTTGGAATAAACTGAGTATGCAGTTCGTCAACACAAAAGCAATCTTGAACAAGTATCAAGAAATGAAAAAATCTTTAGTCTAATTGTGAACTTTAAAAGTGTATATGATTCCATTTTTAATGGACATATTTTTTTGTATCTTGTCAAGCTTTTTTATCTACTCTCAAATGAGAAAGAAAAGTTTGGAAAATAACGTAATATGCTATCTAGAATACTGTAATTTTTTTTGTTGATTACCTTTGGAGAAGTGGATTTTAGCCTGTGGGCCTCAACCCCAAAATGGAGATGCAACACCAATGCCAAGGGGTCCTTCATTGATTTTGAGCAGAATGTGTATGTTATAAAAACTGTGTAAAACATATTAATAAAAATCACCCCCCTAGCTCATTGATAACGCGCTCGGGAGAGGTTATTCTTTCGAATTCAATGCTTGTACATTTGCGCCCAGGTGATTTCCAGAGACAGAAATATACTTTATGTATACGGATTTCAACAAAAGATTCCTAGTTTAGATATGGTCAATATAATACTATAATGTTTACTTTTACTTAATCAGTGCAACCCCATCTTACCCAATTAAAGGAACATTAAAAAAATAATAATATGATAACCCCTATATATTGAAGAATGTTTTTGAGGAGAGTAGCTTGGCTTTCATAATGTTTCAAATAAATTAATGCTATGAAACTAAATGGAACAGTTACCTAAGTCACTCAATGAAACATCAAAGCCAGTATTGAAGATGTTTGTTTTCTGTTTCGTTTTGGTAGACCCCCCGCTATTGTTGTTATAATCCACCAATTTAGGAAGAGATAAGCCAAATTTGTCAGCCTCTGTCTGTTTTTTTCCTCTTTGAGCCTATATTTTTGTAAGAAAAACGTGTCCATGGGGTCAAGATATTTTCTTTAAAGACGATTCTTCACTCAAAAGCATCAACAGTTCCGTATTAAGCATTGTAGAAGTCTTATTAATTACATCAAATAACATGGTAATTGTAGGAATTTCTTCTCCAATGAAGGATTTAATGAAGTGCAGTAGGTGATTTGACAGAAATTTAACAGATATATCATTAACTAGTTAAAAATACAAATGTAATCAAGATTCATTTCTGAAGAAAATAACATGAGGTTGCTTCTGTGCTTACACACTTTGGTCAATAGCTATTAACCTCTACTTTTTGAAAAGACAATTACAATGAAAATTAAAAACTCTTTTGTATTGGTTTTATCATAAGCATTGCTTTAGGCAAAGACAAAAATGGGGGTCATTTTTAGCAGAATATGTACTTAGTTGGGTTCTTATTTTTTTTTTTTTTTAACATTTAGTTAAATGGAGTTGCAGAGATTAAGTATAAACATTATAGTCTTACATTTACTCCATCGAACCTAGGAATCTTTTGATGAAATCCATATAGGGTAAGCTACCCATCGTCAGACACATCGAAGACGTGTTGATGTTCATATATTTTATATAGACATCGTACGTTATATTTGAGATTTTTTGAAAACAGCACATTGATAAATATGTTCGTAAGAAGTTTTTATCAAAATATTTTTATTCAAAGATAGAATAAAGAGGTTATTAAAGATTTAAAAACACTAACAAAAAATGCCCAAAATTCATACATTCGGACAATTTTCAAATCTATGAATTTAATTTTGGACATTATTCGAATCATATTTCTTAATTTCAGACAACATTAAATAGCAAAAATATAGGACAAAAATATTTATAGGAGTGCAAAGGCTGTTCGAATATTTATCTCTTGGGTGGATAAAATTCAAGATACAACATACATACTCTTGTACGCAGATGAATCCCTGATTATTTGGTAATCCTTCAGATGAAGGATCTCATATTATTTTCTGAGGACGAATAGAGGGAGGAAAAGACACACGGTGGATAAACTAGAAGAATAAATTAGAAAAAGAAGAATCCTCCTTCCTCCTTTTGCCATATTAATATAATTCATAAAGGTTGATGTCTGTGTTTCCAACTCCGTCTCGGAAAGGAATATAATGTACCTTGTTCTGCGAAATGGTGTCATTTATTCTATGAGTACCTCCAATATCCGATTCACTGTGAAAATACTACTCGGAGTCTAACTTTTGCCAAGTATATATGGAGTCTTTTGGAGTCCGAGTCGCTTCACTTCAACTCATGGAACCTCGGGAAATAATCCTTTTGCAAAGATGTGCTATAATTCTGAGGTCTTGTTTGCTCCTATCGTCAACTCCAGAAAGTTAAATCCTCATTTCCAATACGATCCTATATTTCATTGAGACTCTTCCATGTCAAAATGTATATTATTCTGATAATATGTTGGATCAATTAGGAGTAGGAATTGTCACCAACTCTAAGTCCTTCATTTACTTCTACAATTAAGAGTTATCATTTGTATTCGGATAGATAATGTTGATTTTAAAGCCTTTTACATTCTTAAGTTCCATTTGTCAATATTAATTATTAATTACTCCACCACTATCTCCTTTAGACATTTCATTACTTTGTTACAAAATCCAAGTTAATCCTCTGTTTTGAGAAAGGCTTCATTCACTTACTGGAAGATTCATGTTCGATTTGATTCAACTTATTAATAAGCAAGGAAGTCAATGGACTACCTTGCACCTCGATAACTTTATGTATTTAAGTATACAAAAAGGCGTTGAGTTCCTTGAGAATTAAAGAACTAATAAATTACAATTTGCCACTCTGTTATTGCTAAATTCAGTTTCTCATTGATTCAATGATCAAATATTGTTTTCATTATACTTAATTTATAGCTTTATTAATTTATTATTATAGCATACAATTCATAAATGAATTAATTTGACTTCTTCATTGATTAATTAGTTCAAATATACCGCCTTGATGGGGTAATAAACCATTGGGAAAGGTGGAACATAATATTGGATATAGGATCTTCTGCTATCTCATATTTTTCCCTCAAGAAAAGGTATTCATCCAAATATCTTCTAGATTCAATTCCCCACATTGACAATGCTTCAAGGAGAATAGTCGCTTTAATCCAGTTAAACTTCATGTTGGCACGAACACCTGTTAGGGTATCCATGACAATTATTTATGGTTGAAAACAAAATGTTGATAATTTCTGAAGTTGATGAGTTGGAGTGAAGCCACTTGAACTCTGAGAGACTCCATACGATACTGGGATAGTTCTAATGCGGAGAGAGATTTAAATGTCAATCAAATACGTATTGGAGGTATCCATGGAATAAATGACATTATCCTGCTGAGGTGGACCCGTTATATTCCTCGCAAAGATGGAGTTGTATGCACGTATATGATAATGTGAATATCACACACCATAAAATATAGAAGTGTTGAATTTTATCTACAAATTATTAGAGCCTCGAAATATATAGTTTTGTTTCTCCAAAAACTATATCATCAAATTCTATCGATCGATTCGAATTTTTACAGGATTATTTATAAATGTGTGAAGATTACATTACAATCTCTTTTGATATCCTTGGTTGAAGTAACAAAGAATTGTCGTGATTTAACTCTTAAGTAAAACGTCCTACGATGTGTAACTTACTCTACATATAGTATATTTCTTTCTATAGGAATCATCCGGGCGCGAACCTACACGCATTCAGTTGAAGGGAATAACTTTTCCCCAGCGCGTTATTTTATAAAGTTAAAGTGCAGGAATTAAGAGAAATGCTCCAGATGCCCCCCCTTCTCATTAAGAAACTACAGTGTGGGATCACAAGTGGTAGAACCCTTTCTCCCTCATAAGATAATATGGGTACCTACTTTACAAAAAGGTAGAGGTCAACCGATATAGATTTTTTTGAGAGAGAGAAAACAAAATAATGGTCAGTCGATTTTTTAGACTATGAATATTTTGTCTTTAAATAAACTACTATTAACTAAATAATATTCATACTCAAATGAATTCTGCATATTATATAGGTTGGGTTGGACTTGTTCACACTTTTTCAGTCCTTTTGATCATTTTCTCAAAAATTTTCGAACTTTGTTCTCTTTTTCCCCGTTCATTCGATCATTTCTAAAAGTTAAAATAAAAATAAAACATATATAAAAATAATTTAGTTGGAACGATAAAAGTGAATGTTCCCGCGACTAAATGTCAATAAATCCACTAAATTTAGAGCTCATCAATGTATAGTATTACATTTTTTGATATTTTTGAAAATAGCAGTCAAGCTTGGTCTAACGACGTATAACCACCTTAAGCGGCCATATCCAGTTTTCAAAGTAAGAATTGTTACAAAATTAAAAGAACTTGGTTTGAGGGGTCACCTGCAAAATTAAGTTGTTTTTTCAGTTTCTTTTGCCTGATTGCTGATCAGGCTTTTTTTAAGCCCATTTTCTTCCAAGCAGAAGTCATCGTCAACACACAATCAGTCTTCTTAACCAAGACAAGCCATCAAAAAAGGTAATATTTCGGTCAGATTCTCAATCGGCAATTGTTGCTGTTCTAAATCTGTTTACAAAATGTGACACATTTAAGAATTTTTGAGGAATCGAATGAGTTGGTCCATCAGTTTTGACCAGATTACATGTATTATATATAATAATAAGTTGTATGCATGAGTCCTCTAAATGAAAAAAAGAAAAAATCCAAAGTAAAACAAAGCAATTACGTTTAAGTAAAACAGTTAATTTCAATCACTAAACCTTAGATTAAAAATTGATAAATATATGAATAAATTTTCTAAACAAGAGTAAAGATAAATAAGGAATTCAATATAATCTGATTCAATGTTTGAGGAACACATTAGAATGTATTGCAGATAAAATGTAGATTCAAAGTACAAAAGAGAATTTTTATAAATCTATGGGTTTATAATATCCCAATGCACTAACTGAAAGTTAACAACGAATAGGCAGACTATCAAACCAATAAAAATTTATAATCCTTAACAGATAATTACATGCAAAACGATACTTTAAAAATATTAATCCAACTTTCAAAAATCCATTACTATTTACAAAATATAAAATCTTTGGAAAAAAATTTCAAAAGTCCATAGGTGTTCAAAAAAATTTCAAAAATCCACATTTATTCATAGCTATTTTGAAAAAATTATTTTAATTAAATTTCAAAAATCTTTACATAATCTAAATTTTTTTAGAATTTTTTTTTAAAAAGCAAGAGCTCTACAGAAAATAATGTGTTTTTGGGAAAAAAATCTAAAATTAAATTTCAAAAAATCTTTAAAATAAACATAAAAAATTTCAAAATATAAAATATTTGAAATTTAAAATAAACATTCTTTAAAATTTAAAATAAACATTCTTTAAAATTTAAAATAAACATTCTTTAAAATTTAAAATAAACATTCTTTAAAATTTAAAATTTAAAATAAACATTCTTTAAAATTTAAAATAAACTTTAAAATTTAAAATAAACATTCTGTAAAATTTAAAATATTTAATTTTACTTCGAAAATTTTTTAAAAATCCATACTTATTTACAAAAACTAAAATTTTTGCAAAAAAAATTGAAAAATTTTATTAAATTTTTTGAAAACAAATTTCAAATATCACATTTCTATTAAAATAAAAATAAAAATCTTAATTTGGGGGATAGGGGATACAACCCCTCCAGCCCTCTCCCTGTGGACACCCCTGCTAACTGAAGAACACGTACCATTAAGACTATCTTTTGATCAAGTTAGAATCGGCATCAAAACATACATGATATCAAAATTACTGACTTTAAAACAAAGACTCTGCTGTAAGAGGCATGGCTCAAGATACGCCCTTCCAAATCAAAGAAACAGACAATACAAACTATGGCTCACCTGCTAATCCTTTTCCTAATCCCTTTTTTTTTTATTCGTATTCAATACAACGTTCTTACTTTTTCTGTTAACGGTCGGATAATATCTACTATAATATAATATCACAGTAGATAGATATAAAGATGATAATTAATAAAACAGAAAAACTATTTTATTTTTCTTCTTCTTCATTTCTGAACTGAAGTTTAACAATTTCTTCTTCGGTCTAGTCTCAATCACTTATTGCTTGATAAAATCAAGGAAAGTGACATGAAAAGAAAAAAAATTATAAAACAAGATAATATTTATTTGATAGAAGCATGTTACTTCCCAACATGCCTTTCACAAAACCAATAATAAAAAAGTTTTGTTACATTCACGTTTAGAAATTACAATTGTGCTTGAGGTAAACGTTACACAAATTTGCTAAAATTTTGTATTTGAGTTTTAATTACCAAGTTGGAGTAACAAATTAGACTCTGCTAATTTGTATAATGTTGGTGTAACTACATCAACCTAATATAGATCTGATATCAGAACTTTTTTTATATTACACTCACTTTTTTCCTTATAATGTATACAACACGGAGCACTATAAATCTCGATGCAAAATATGTACCTGCAAGATTTCATTAATATGACTACATTGTTATTTATTAGTTCGAAAATAAGAATATGATATACATCAAGGATGTATACACGCTCGATGCTACATGTAAAACTCCCGTGCGATTTCAATAATATGAATACGTGTTATCTCTCTTATCAAAAATGCCTTTTTTTCTCATTCCAACATACCAGTTTATCCAGATTAGTTTTGAGTATATTTTTTAAATTTGAGAAATTTTGAGCTGCAAAGGTCACTAATATTTCCTTTTAGGCACAAAATATCGTATATATATTTTGAACTGTTCTGAAAAATATTTAGAGGTAGCTCAACGCCTTCAATGTCTTGAAATTTTACGATTTAAAAAAAAAATTGTTTTGCCCTGAATATCAACTAAAACTTTGGTATTAAAACAAACTTTAAAACACAAGACATTTTGCTAATCAAATTGACAGTTGAAAATATTTTATAATTTTGTAACTTACGTTTGGCTCTAATTCGTCAGTAAGAGCAAAGATTCCCATAATAATTTTTTTCTATATGTCCATTTGTCTGCTCATAAAAGAAATGATATCCATATTTATAACTAATGTTTCCAAAATCATTAGGAATGTTCAATTTATTATTTGAAGACGACAGAGGTTTAATTACCTTAAGATTTTTTACTGAACTTTTTCCGAAGCCTTAATAACCTAAATTCATCTTATATATCTAAAATCTTTGTTGCTGTTGTCATTAAGAACTAATTTGGTGTAGTTATAGTTAAAAGATCTCATTTTAAAGCAAGATTATTATGGAGTAAGCTGAAGAAATATCACAACGTAAAGAAAATATGACTTTTTTTTCATGATATAATTTTCATTTATTTTCCTAATTGATTATTAATCTAAATTTTGAAGAAAAAAAAAATAATAATAAAAATCTATTAATTTCTACTGTACATATGTTTTTAAATTGAAATTTTAAACGATTATTGTTTCTTGAATAATGGACACATAAGCTTTGATGATTTTCGACCCATCTTTTACGACCAACTCCACGCTCAGTAAGATAATTAACAACTTTTGACTTAACAATTCAAGAAGTTCCTCAGACAAGTACAATAGATGATTGAATAAATTTTTTGATGTTGAGATTAGATATGTCTGATTTAGTGAAGGAATATTTAAGGAGGGATTTGATTAAATTCATATCATTATTATGTGCACTTAAGGCTTGAGTAGGAGACATCCAGGATTGGAGATGCACTCTGACTATAAACGTACAAATATTGCACAATCCACGATCCTGTATGCCTGTGAATTTGAATTGAGATCGAAACCTCCAAATTTTGAGGCAGTATGAAACTTTAGATAGCCATCCAGTGTCGTATATAGTAACTAGGTAACATAAATTTTACAACTCGTATATGCACATCACCAAGGAATATAATTACGAGGTTAAGGAATTCTTTAGAGTTGCGTCAAGGAAGATTTGTTTCCATACATTTATTCGCATAATCAAGGGTTTTTTGTTGCACATCTTCTACAAGACTAGCTATTTCAAGATCTTCAATTCCAGTATTATACTTATATGTAATAATGATTGACCATTTTTCTAGTAATCTTTTGAACATAATAAGACATAAAACGCAGGTCCAAAGTATGACTGAATGCTGTACTTTTGATTCATTCAATAATATTGTCTGTACATGTGAGAGATAAAAGGGTTTTTCCTAGTTTGTTTTTCCTAAGAATTTATTTTAACAAATTAAATCCCTTGAATTTGATTACGTAGTTACCATCATAAAAAATTTGAACTTAATAGCAGTGCTCAGAAATTTTACTTTAAAAGTAAAAGGCTGGAAAAGGTTCAAATTTATCTTAACTTAACATAATTGTTCTATTTGCAGTAATAAATTAACAATTGCTAATAATTTGGAACATATAAATTGTTAATATGGATATTATTTCTTTGAACGAACATCAGATGAACATACAGGAGAAAACACAAATTATGTTAGTCTCTGCTCTTTTGAACAGTTAGTACAAAAAAATTTAGTGCTAAAAAAAAATAACCCATATTTTCGAGAAAAAATTTATTTAGCTTAATTTCTTGTATGATAAAATTTGTTGTAACACAAAGTAATTAGATGCTATTAAGGTTTAAGCAATCTTAAAATTTCAAAATTTTGGAGCCGTTGAGGTTTTCTAAATATTTTTCGAGGTTATTTTGGGTCTAGTAGTGTCCTTTGTTGATTTGCCAATTGCTCTTGATACTCTCAAAAAACCCCTGGTATGTATTTTAATTGCAAAATAATTGCAACTAATGCAAAATATATCTATATATTTTTAAACATGGTTGCTCTTGTCCAGAGCTTAAAGTCCTTAAAACAATAAATCACCAAATAAACTTTAGTTCAGAGGCACATGGGAAATAGAGAACTTAAAAATATATCCTCTAAAAATGTCAAAACCTTGTTTATTGCCCCCATCTTGGCCTAACATCACAGTATTTGTGAATCCATTCATTTCAGAGTCCTAATAAATTCGTTCCTTACATGTTTACAAACATCTGCTTGAATTTGATTGATTTTACACTAGATTCACAGACTGACCTTATAAAATCCGTACTTTAATTAAATATTTAGAAAAAAAACAAAAATAAGATAAAACGAATGGGTATCTAGAAAATTGTACTCTTACACAGTGGCGCCGGAACCATAGGGGCCATTAGCCCACCACTTTTGAAGAATTTTAAAGTTATGACTAATGTTGTGTTGGTCTCTATCTATTCGGTCCAGTCTTAGGACTGGTACTCTCCTGATGACGTCACGATTTTATAACCCCCTCCCCTCCATAAAGCTTCCAAATAAATGCTGGCACCGTTGCACATACCTAACTTAGAATTTAATGCACGACCTTTCCATACTCCAGAAATTTTCAAATGGTGTGCTGTTAGACATTTTATAGAAAGTAATCAATTATTGTATATAAAAACTTCGATTCATAATTTGGCAAAATATATTATTTTAATTTGAGGCACCCTCAAAGATAATAGCTATAGCCATAACGACCCCTTAGAGGAAAAGAGAAGGCATACGGCGCTCATAGTTTCAAAGATAAACGGAAGGAGTTAAACGCCGTTCATCCTCCCTACAATCTCCAAGCCTGATATTGTGTATGCACACTGGATCTTCCTCTCCTTAATGTTCATATTATTGCTTGATATGTCCATGTGTTATATATATATATATATGTATTGTAAACTACTGTTATATTAATAGTAAAAACAGCCTGTCAGTATTGTTGTATACCAGAGTAGTATTGAGTTATATTATGTATTTACTAATAATATTATGTGTTCATTATAAGGGGCCAATTGTATTCTTTCACCATGTCTCTTTCTCCTTGGTCGTTCCTGGATCCCTGGATATAAATAGTTTGTTTCTAACAATCTCCGAAAAACAAAACACCTAACCATAGGTCAACTATTTGCATACTGATTGAAGATCCATGGACAATAAATAACCAATTAACTTGAACTTTCTATGACTCATAACCCATACAATTTAAATTGTTTTTGTCAATGCTCACATAATGCAACAGTGTCTTTTTGAAACCATCGCAGCTGGTTATCAAATCCACACAAATTACCCTTTTATGAGCCTCTACCACGTTTCATTTAATAGTATCAAAAAGTGTTTCATAGCTTGTATCATAATAAACACGATATAAATTTGTCATCAAAGGAATTTCAAAAATGTTGGGAGGGAGTGAATTAATTTCATTTTGTATCGTCTTTTGTTTTGGATATGTAATTAATAAATATAACTAGGAGGCTATTAAATAATAGACGCTGTATCCAATCGTCGAAACGTAAATTAAAATCTTTTCAAAACGTTTAAATACTAGGATGCTTTTAAATATGTAGTATACTATAATAATTGTCAACATTTAAAATATGAATCAGAGGAAAGTACAATACATATGTATATAACATTTTTCAATAAGTCCCGAGGGTTTCTAACAGATGGCGCCACTATTGCCAAATCTATATTTTTTTATGTAGTACCGGTCTTCAAACGAAACATCATCCATTTTTTATGACAACCAAACTATTTGTTTACAAGTTGTAGTGCTTCAAGTTACGCTACTTCTGGTGATTGTAAAAAAAATGGATTCCAACCAATTCATTATTTTTGTACGAACCACTCCTCTAAAAGAACAAAAAAACAAGATACGTGAAAAATATTTAACAAATTTTTAAATCTGATAAAAAAGATAAAAATGTACCTTTCAAACCATGAGGTACACCAGTGTCCAAACGATTTTAAACTACCATAACCTTTGCACTTTTGATCAAAACGAAGCGAAATTCACAAAAATGACTCCTTAACCTAGAAAAATATTAAATAAGTAATACAAAATTTGAACAATCCATTTATGACAAGCATATGAAAGTTAGCATGTTAGTTTATCGAATTCTAAAAAATGACATAGTTTGAAGACGTATTACTTGGAACATAAGATTCTATGAAAAAAACGTGTTTTTTTCATAACTTTGTCGTGATCTACTATTACTCATTCTAATATTTTAAAAATATCTTAAATATAATGAAAAATAATACAATTACGAATTAGTCAAAAACAATTATGCAAAAGGATACATGTATTTAATATCTTATATGGCTTAATAAACCATCGACATTTTTATGAAAAATTCTTAGGACCGCTACCAAGGACAAAACGGACTGGTCTTATGACTAAACTGAACTGAATAAATCCTCTAAATGAATAAAAACGAATCACAAGATTGTTTTAATTGGGAATTTGCAAACTAATAAAAACATGTTATCCGCAAGGTTGGGTGACAGTCTATAGATTTTTTTTTTTTAATATTTGTCTAGATAAAATCGTACATGCTGAAAATAATTTTTACATAGCGACCTCTATGGAGGGAGAAACTGAGGTTTTAGGCTGGAGAAGATCACAGAAGACATTACGTATTTTTCTTGGATCTTTGTTGATCCTTTAGTACATGGATCGACTCCAAGTCAATTTCTGTCCTACCTCACCCCCAATAGTCGCAATTTCAACATCTCTTCATAATTCATTCTAATTTCAAGATCCTTCAATGTGCTTATTGTCCAAATAACTCGAAAGGGTCGACTTCTTTTTCCTCCTATTCCAATAAAATATTATTTGTGTATGTTGTAAGGATTGAATTTCAACTTTCTAAAGTATGGCTTGCGGCAAACCTATATGGTGTACCCCCTCCCCCCCCCCATAGTATGTACCAGCAACCCCTCGAACAAACCAATTTCATTCCCATGAATAGTGTGGAATTCTTGCATAGGTATTGCTTTTAGAATATCTTCATTTACTACGATATTCAATCCTCCAACATTTTATTTACATATGCTCGTAATAGAATATATATAATGGGTTTTTATACCCATGTTTTATTTTTGTCAAAGATGGAGAAACATTTTTTTTTTTTTTTTTTTTTCTTTGTGGAGGGGGTAGAGAATGAAAGAAGATGAATATCTAAATCCATCAAGTGATGTTACAAAAGCTTTCAAGTGTTGTAAAATTGACATGTAAAGAAAGATCTTTATTTTTTTCCATGTTGTATTATTATGAGGGAGTTGTTGTCTTTTCATTTTCTGTGTTTTAGAGTTGATAGTTTTTTTTAGTTCTAAAGCATATTGTTATCTTTAGGAAATGAATCTAAACATTCATTTATATCGCATTGTTTACCTCAGTACATACTATTTCAAGTATTAAAAATGTAAAAGAAGGAAAATTTCTTCCTTTGAGACCTCCTTAATTGACGCACGATAATTTACAACTGAACCAGCCAAGTGCAATACTGTCCAAAAATCATGCGTAGTATACACTCCCACCTTCACAACGCCTTATAGTATATTTCAATGTGACCAATAATGCGCAAGATATATTTAGCTAACAAAAGGTGGGAAATATGAAATTACTTTTTCCCCAATCTAATATATTCAGACAAAAGAAAAATAAAGAAATACGGTTCCAATAGAAGAAGTTATCTTCAATAATAATATCATCAGACATGATGGATTATTTATATTGGACAATACTCATGGATTGACGAACAAACAATTTAAGACAATAGAAATAATAATGAAAGAAAAAACTTGGATGTAATTAAAATATGTTGACTTTTTCACGCAATATCGTTCAAAAAACAATAAGGAATGGGACATTTGTAGAGCGCAAGGACTATAAAATTGTAATATTTCTCTATATATATATATCATCCCTAAAAAGGACGAGAGTCAAAAGATGAACGTAGTTCACTTAGTCGATTTTAAACCTATCAGAAATCAAGGTAATATTTTCCCCTCATTGATACTTAAGTTACCTTTTTTCTTAGAGCTTCTTTTGTACAAGCTTGTTAGAAATTGAAGATCGTCAATTATAAAGTTCCGCCCACCCCTCCAATGTGTTGATTATAAGGACGACAATTATATCACACTTTTGGTTATTTATGAAAATCAATATGGTACAATTTGAAAAATATTTTGGAGGACATCATCTACTATCAGTCATGACTAGGGAGTAGGAAATAAACAAGGCCATTGCTACAAATTACTCCGATATTCCTCCCCAATTTTATATTTAATTTATGTAAGGTCTTACAATTATTACTCCGCAACAAATCATGAAGGTTATCCTATATTATGAGCATACATGAATGTTCAATCAGGTTTTGAGTATAATTGAATCTATTTAGGAAAGGAATTTCACGAATCAGGAATTAAATAATAATGACAATTACTAAGGAAAAGAAAATTTATTTTTGGATGACCATTTCCAAATAAAATGGCCAGCTAAAAATTCAAACGATTTACATCACTACTTATGGTTGTAGTAATACATACATAGATATGTCAACATATAAATGAGTATTAGTGCAGAAAAAACATTATAAATATATTTAAATTAATTTATATTTATTTATTTTATTACGTATTTATAAATCAATTAACATCAAAAATAAGCCAAGATCCTTTTCTCAGAGGGAGATGGTAATACCACGAGAACTTATTAAAAAATGAACAAAAAAGAAGAAAGAGAACACGCATCAACCGTTTTTTCTTTTCTAATTACTATACTTAGTTATTTCTTTATACACTTCCCCAGTAACATACACAATCAAAGGCATTTGTAGGGTTTGTCTTACTGGAAGGGTCCTGGGAGTTGCGAATATTAACATGGTTTTATTTTTATTTTATATATGCCAAATTTGACAAATACATTCTTCAAAAAAAATTTTAAAACTTGTAGATATTTAAAAAAAAAAAGTCTCAATTTGAGCCTTTTTTTTTTAAATTGATTTTTTTAGACAAGACGATAATGAAATATAACAAACAAGATTTCACTATTTAAGAGGGGTTGCAACCCCTTCCCCACCCCTACAGATGCCTCTGATAGTATTTGGACACAAAAAGGATGAAGCTATGATTAATATATTATATAACCTTTATTAGTTAAATGAACAATCTGTAGAGCGGAAATTATTAGAGGATTGTTTTATAAGTGGAGGGAGGGGGGGGGGGCAAATCGTCATGAATGAAGGATTTTAGGAGAAGCGAGCCTGGCAATTGGTTTTTTTGGTAATTTTGATGGAAATCTTTTTTCTTTTGCTTATAAATACGGACAAACAATTTTTTTCTGAACTGTACATTTAAAATTTGATAGAAAAGACTAAATTTCAACAAATTTATCCCAAGAGAAATTGATGTTAATACCTTTTTTCCTGAAATTTCTGACATTTAATAATTTTTAGAGAGGATGAATTTTTTTATTATATAACTATAAAAATTCTGCAAAAAAGGTGGTGGTCCCTTAGCTCCTATGGTTTGGGCGCAACTGGCGCTAACCTCTGTCTTAAAACATTTTCATTATGAGTTATGCATCTTAATTTTTTTCAAAGTTATGGTCGATTATACCAAGTATTCATTATATATAATTAGCCAATCACGCATCATTCTCTCGAATTATTGTAATTTATGATGCTCTTTACTTAGGTAATAGTTGTTAAATAGTAGATTGAGACGATACGCTAATCCCACGATTCAATACGAACCACGATACACCCTTCATGCAGCACAGTTCGGTCCGGTATAATAGTAAATTGGTTTTTTAATAAAGTTAATGTTGTTTTCAAGTTTTTTGATATTAACATTCTTTAATAATTTATTTTCTCTACTAATAAATTATTCTAGAATATAATGAACGTGTCTAAAAAACAAAAGTTGACATATAATATAAACGGGCTATATAATACTATTATCCATGAATGACACATGTCAAAAATGGCTGAGGTACAGACTGGGGACGTCTTGTATTTTTACAAACAAGTCCCGGGAAGATCCTAAGGACAGAAATGGTTATTTTTGCCATAAAGAATTGGAGACCTATTTCATTTATTCTACTAATGTTTAAAAATTACCCAGATCTTTAGAATGATGGAAGAACACGTCTGGAGAAATTTTCATGTGAGATTGAATCCCTTGGATTGTCTCATCCTAACATCATCACTATATAAGGATAGGTGGAAGATTGAGTGGTTCATCTCCGAAATACAATGTTGGATAACCGGAGTGAATCACAAGAACTAACAGATCCCTTTGTGGCTCTAAGGCTCATCTCTAAGGCAATAACAATCCTCAATTCCTTCTCCATCGATGGAAGCTATTTATACACAACGTTTTAGAATTTTTGTAAATGATTATTTGTCAGAACTAGCTCAAGGTTCTCAAATCATGATATGATTTATTTATCAGATCTCCGGATTTACCATTTTTCTTTTTACCTGATATTCATTAAACATGCAGCTGTCGTTTCTTCTTTGAATTCTTTTTTTTAAATCAGAATATTATAATAATGTTTCCATTGTTTTATGGGTGCATTATTTTAAATCTGTACAATTGGGTTTTTGTCAACCGGGATTCATTTTATCCTTTTCTAAGTCATTATCTCTTTTTCCATTTCTTTTGACTCAGATTTGTAGGTACCATACCAATATTTAAGGAGGAGCAATAAATACTTACAGAGTGCGACGTGGAAATTTTCCACGATCAAGAAGCAAAAACATTTTTTAGCAAAGTATAATGAAAAACTTTATTTAAGAAACTTTTAGTAATCTATCTGGGTAAGAATTATTCAATATTACCGCCTCCAGCCTTTAACGCAGCCTCCACGCAAGGTCAGAACATGGCATGTTGGTACATTACTTCTTGATGCTGACCTTGAGCTCCTGCACATTTCTGTGTGATGTCTTTCCAACCTTACTTTCTAAGACGCTCCACACGCTGGAGTCCAGGGGATTGAGATCAGGACTGGAAGAGGGCTGGAAGGTCTTGTCCCAGAAGTAGTAAAGTGCTCCTTGAAGAAGTTCTGTGTCTTTGAGGTCGTAGAGCTGGGGGTAACGTCTTGGGTCCACACATAGTTTTTCTCAGTATACATAATTTTTGAAAAAAAATTTCAAAATATTAAATTTTTTCTGTAAAAATTGAAAAATCTACAGCTGTTCAAAAGAAATTAAATTTTTTAGCAAAAGATTTCAAAAATTAAGTTTCAATTATAAAATTTAAAAAAAAACAAATACAAAATTTTTGGGACAAAAATTTTAAATACTAAATTTTTTTGGACAAAAAATTCAAATACTAAATTTTTGGGACAAAATTTCAAATAATTTATTTATTTGGGCAAAAACTTAAAAATCTTTTTGCATCTGGCAAGACAAATTTGAAAAATTAAATTATTTGCCAACAAATTTAAAAACTAAATTTTCTGCAAAAAACATTTGAAAAATTAAATTTTTTGCAATACAAATTTGAAAAATTAATTTTTTTGCAAACCAAATTTGAAAAAATATTCGAATATTATATTTTCTATTAAAAAACATAAATCCCTTAAATATCTAATCATTTTTGTATTAAAAAAAGACCACGAGGAGAATGTAAGAGCGAAACCATTTTTAATATCAGCTGTTTATGATATTGTTTGGTATTTAGCATTGGTGAATGACTGCTATAAAGTGGAGAACCTCCTACATTCAAAATTGCATTTGTGATATTAAATAAATAATATACATATATATATAATATGTATAAATAAATTGGTATACAATTATTTTATTATGTATTTTTAAAACCATTCACATCAAAGATGGGCGAGCTTTATTCTTTCAGAAGGTGATATTAACAACTAGAATATCTAAAAACGAATGAACAAAAGAGAAGAAATTGCACACACAACATCTTTTTTCCATTCAAAAATTTATAAAGGTTGTTTTTCAAAACAAACATGTCAACTCTATTAAACATAGATTGCTTCAGTTCATGTTAACTCTTGTTTTCTTCCACTTTATCATATATATCAGGGGGCAGCAAAGTTTTTTTTACTGCGGGCCGGATAAATGGAAGAATGACGAGTGAAGGCCACATAATCATTCTGTTTTGTTAGTTTTAACAATGACAAAATTCATTTTGAGCAAACTTTTTTCGTAAAGAAGTTTCTTTGAGTTTGTAAACCACATTTCATGGACTCTTAATTCTCAGAGTGTAACGTTCCAGAAAACTTTAAGCATATCTTTTGCTTCTTTGTGTGACGAAGATTGTACTCTTTCAAAACTGCAACACTTTTGTTACATATTTAGCAACTAGCTTTCTGGTCCTTTGTTTCCACAAAGAAATACTTTGCTCCGCACTTTTCTTGAAAAACACGACGCTCGGTGTTACTTTTCGCTTTTTTAGTAGCCATAATGAAGAGCGAAGGAAACAGGTTCTGAAAATGAAAAAAACGGGAAAGAAAGATAGTTGTGGGATACCCAAACGGAGATGGAGAAAATGAGTGTACCTCCTGCTGGTACCTCATGTGCACTGAATATATATTTCCTGAAATGCAAAAAACAAAAAAAAGATACTCTATGGTTATTTAAAAGATAATACGCATCAAACAGACTACAACGACAGTAAATGTAAGTCAGAAATCAATGAATATCTTCTTGTTTTCCCTACAACATAGTCAAATTTAAATTTTATCACAAAGTTTCGTTTTCTATACGTTTTATAAAGCAAATTCAAGTACCTTCAGTGGACCAGATGAACGGACGTGGAGGGCTGGATCTGGCCTAGAGGCCGTTGTTTGGTGGCCCCTGATATACATAAAAGAATTTGAAAAGGAAGAAAAAAAAAGAAAAAAATATTTGTAAATAGCATAAATCCCCCCAACAACATGTACTTAGGCTGATAACAATCTCTTCAAGAAAAACTTAATCGCTCTACATATTGTTTATGTCTGTAATATACGTAGTATCTACCACCTATAAAAAAACACAAAGATGAACAGATAAAATGATCAAGCTCGAAGGTCAGTAGACATTATCACCTTTCGGTTTCTGGTCAGGAGATAATCATAAGGATACCCAAGTATTTAAATTATATCGTCATTGGTAGTCAAGTTAAAGAATGTACAAAAAATGTAAAGATGATCTCTGATTATTTAATAATATTAAAAGTACATTGAATTGCGTTTGACTTAATTATAATCGTAACCTATTTCAAATTTACTTACAAATTTGAAGACCCTTCCGTAGTCAAATAATCCAGGCATTTCTGCAGTGATATGCAAATACATAAATAAATGGATTTATTCAATATTCTAAATAGACACTGGATGTTCGAAAGTATTACCATTTTATTAAAATGCGAGTTTAAGAAATTTTGTTGACATTTGTTTGTAATTATTCGGTTCGAAATTGAAGTCTGCTGTGTATGTCAGATTAAATACTTTAAATTGGAAAATGGAAGGCAAAGAATACACGGATTTGGTCTCTCCAACATCATGCCTATGATCTCAATCAGCAATCCCGCAGTCTGGAGGATCAGGAAACAATTTGAAACTGGAGATAACATTAAAAAACACCTCTAAAGTGGTTGACCATCCAAAATAACTGCAAAAGCTGCCCGAGATGCCTTTAACGCCAATCCAAGAATGAAAATGACTGAGCTGGACAAGGAATAAGCTATTGTCATACCTACAGTGTCGTAAAAATTGCAATGGTAAGTCCCTAAGGTTTCAAAAACGCAAAAAAACCACTTGTCTTCATAAACACATCATGGATAATCTTAAACATCATGGAAGAAGATCCAGTTTCTTCATTGATCAAAAAATATTCACGGATGATCCTTTTATTAACAGACAGAATGATTTATATTGTGTAACCTTCATGAACCCAAAAAAAACTCATTCCCAAGAGAGAAACCAGTTTCCTTATCCTGCAGACTGTCTGGTTGCTTACTCAGAGTATGTTTATAATGTTGGTGTGACCACTTTTCTTTTGGCTTCCATTTTCCACTTAAGAGTATTTAATCTAACTTAAAAAAGTAACCTCACTTCAAAACTATTGCTACCAAAAATTCGAACCGGATATTTAACAAAAAACTATTTACAAAACCTCTTCAATTTTCATTTCAATAACATTAGAATACTTTTAGAAACCCTGGTATATGCCCCAAATATGTCGGTTCCAATGCAATTAGGTATACTTGGCCAACTGCAGTTATTTATTTATCACTGTTATGCAAATTTTGAGAGGTTAAAAGTCTTTTGTTACAATGTTCTTATGAGCAATGTTTTATAACACATAATTAGCTGTTATTTCACTACAAAACATTGTTTTAATCGTCTTACTGAGGAAAAAGTGCGGCCAGGCCAAATTGCACGTCTGGACAAAATACTTCTGGCCGCCAAATATCCTAAACCTCAACCCCTTAGACTATTCCTTCTAGATGCACGTGTAGTCCAAGCTCTGCAGGAGACCCCACAACAGCAACTGCGCCCTGAAGACTTCCATCAACAAGGTCTGGTCTTCCATGAGTGCCGAGTACATAAAAAGGGTCTGAAGCAGTTTTAACCAACGCCTGGAGCTCACCATCAATTCAGAGGCCGGATACATTGACTTTAACATGTTCTTTAGGGTTCAATTAATAATTAATAGTTAATAAACTTGTTTTCTAATTCACCCACGATCCTGTGATGGACTTCAAAAATGTGTGTGTTATAATGGATAAATGATAACAATTGGCCCGGTGCAATATAAACTTGAATATTTTAAACATATATTTCTTAACCTTGTAACTGTTTAAGATCGTGAATACAAGTTCTGTAGTATAACATGTAGGTATTAATCAAGGGATTGCTTCCCTCAGTTGAATTCCTTGTCACTGGTATATACAATGTACTGATTGAAACATTTCCTATTTTGCATATCCTTCATCTAACCTCCTTAAGCTCAAAAATAAAAGAATAAAAGATGCCTTTTCATAATCCATAGATGTATTTTTTTTTCCTTTTCTTTATAAGTGAACTATTTCACGCCAATTGATTATGCGGTTAGGGACACCCCATTGAGATGAGAACAATTGCTCTGTTGATGAGGTAGGAGAAGCCTTTTCCAGCTTCTTTCATACAAATAATAGGGACACAGCACTACATTTATATGTACACACAGACGTCATGCTCTATGATCCGTTTTTATCCTTCTTTGCAAGAATATGAATGAACAACTTTATAAAAGTCACAATCAAGGGAAAAATAATAAAGTTCCCAGTATACGAGAGTCGAGAAATTCCGAAGCAGGGGCAATGAACGTCATATTTTATGTATGTAAAAAGTATGTTTAAATATTACTGTGATCACTAAAGCAAAGATTTTCTTTCATATTTTCGTTCATTATTAATAAAATATTACTAGAGGGGAAAGGGCCCTTTAATATCTACCTACAATAAAAATTATTTATGATCGTACTGTGATGAAAACTAGTGAAAGCAGTCAAACTTTATAACTCTATCATAGTCACTGAATTAATTCATAGTCAGAATTTACAGATTTTTGAAATTAGAATTAGGGTCCCTTTCTAAGAATAAAATAATTCATTTTCATTTGTATGAAAATCGGAATAAAAATTGAGAATTTCTTAAATTCAATGTAAGTAACTGACTATTCTTTTCTTTTTTTTAAACTATTATTATCCTTCCACATGTACAAAATTCCCACAAAAGATCAATAATTTAAATTATAAAAACAAATCTATCTCAAAGTATGTAAAAACTTTTATCAAAAATTCCAAAGTTATTAAAATGGTGGGGTAAAAATCCCCTATACCAACTAAAATATAAAATGTGTCCAGTTTAAAAGTCCAATGTTTCAATAAATCCTGTGAGTCTTTTGTTTAGACCTGCAGGAAGAGGAGTCCTTTTTGTTCCACATCCGTAAATAATCGTTACTGTCTTTGAAACTATTGCTTCGACTTTAAAATCATTCTCTTCTCTCAATTTAAGAGCAATGAACCAGACTGATGCCTTTAGAGTTATGTTTAACCTGTTGCTAATTATATTCTCCACCATCAACAATAGAGGTCTTACTCAATTACAGAAATAAAATATGTGGAAGGAAAATTCTAGTGCTTCTCTACAGAAAAAACATCCACGTTCTGTTTTATTTGACTTGCTGGTGTATATCGAGGATGTCGCCAGCCTGTACCAAAACCACTTCTGTGACCATGTTGTAAAGGGGTTTTGAGTGTATTATTCATAGATTGATGGCTTCCTCTTCCATTTTAAGTTTCTTCCAGCGTTTTGACACCAACAAGGCTGATTGTGATTTTATTTTTATTTCGCTCATAATTTTGTTTTTTTTTTCTTTCCACTGAACACATTCCTATAAAGAAAATATTTTTGCTCTAAAATTTATGAAAAATAAAGGGATGTCATAGACTATGAGTGGTTGTGTGTTTTCTCAAAATCTGCTCAGTAATTGGTACAATAAATCAGATTGAACAATTTTAGCAAGCCTGATTACATGATGGTCTAACCTTGTATTTCTATTAAGCTTGATTAACCCAAAAGATGATATTTACGAAATGGGGTGTTTTTTTTTTTTTTTTGGTATTCGGTTGTCAGCTGTCAATTCCCTTTTCTCACTTGATACGTCATAGATATTTTATAAATTATTCTTTTTGATAAATAAAGGAAGATATTAGTTATAATAATATATTAATGCTCCATTTCTATAAATGAATCGGTCTAAAAAAAAAAACTAAAAAGACTGAGGTCCTATTAATCCGCATATTATAAAATGTTTCATTACTGGACAGGTCCTTATTGGTCTTTTATGGAAACTACAATGAGGTAGCTACTAATTATGTCCTTTCAGCGGCTCAATATAACACCTAAACAAACATACAAAATACCTTAAGTTTGAAGATGGAGGTGTGTGGCTAAAACCTTCCATTATACGTTCTATTTATAATGAAGTATTTTCTTTATTTTTATTTCATTCAATCCTGGGTAGAAGTGAAGAATATAAAAAGATAGCTAGGAACATAGGGCATACTTATCGGTCCTCAGGACCGTTGAAAGCTAAAAAAGATTGGACCGATCAAATAACAAATGACTTAAAAAGTGTGTGGGATGACTGAAGAAGAAACAGACAAATGACCCGAAATTATCGGGTTGTTAGCTAAATAAGTCAAACTTATATTTATCTCTGAAGTACTCCCAGATTATAATTGTCATTATATAAGTATTTCACGATATTACAATTCTTCATAGTATTTTATTGGATACTGTATAAAATATTGCTTCAAAATATTTCATTAAAAGCCTAGCAACACATTTATATGGTGTCTGGAAAAAATGGTGGAGGAAAAGATCCCATCGAGAAAAATTAAGTATAATTGACAAAGTGGAAAAAATGGCAAGATTCTTTAAAACTGATCTAATACCTGTCATTAATATAATATTAAACATTAAAATTAAAGAAAAACACGATAGTGCAGAAGTTCGAATGAAAGAAGTGGTAATCTAATAATTCTCTGTTATCAATTATAATAATATTAGACATGATGAATTATTCATATTGAACAAAACTCATGGATTGACGAGCAACCATACACTTACATAGAAAAATATAAGGCACCTACAATTTTGAAGCGCCCAAAACCATCCCATAGAGTTGGCATTAACCATACGTACTACAATTAACTAAATTAGATAATTATACTATGAATTACAAATAATTTTTTGAAACTGTTTCTGTCGTTATTCAAATGTTTTCAAAAAATTTTAATAAATAAATTGATCGATGGAATTAAACATATACAAAGTAATTTATATTAATATTTATTCTACAAGTTAATGGCCTTGGAGTCGGATCTTTACTCTAAATTGAAGTGAAGGAATGGTTATAGCTTTAATATCCATATTGTATAAGGACCACAATGAAAAACGTAGTTATATATTCAAATATGATTCTATCGTTTAAAAAAATACAAAACATTATTTGTCAAACTACCAATTGCTTTCTTTTTAGAGGACAGGTTGAGTGATACAATACAGCTACCAACGTGATGTATTACTTTATCTCTAACGTGTAAACTCTACAATACGCACGTACACGTGGCAAAACATGTATAAGCTTCTTGGACGATTAATGTACCTTTACATTAATGAAATAATTATACATTCTTACCTCTTTTATCAACACACAATAGAATGAGTAAAAATAAATTTGATAAATCTTGTCTACACCCCTTATTTTTAAAGCTTCTCAAACGATATATTATTATTTATCTTTTGAGTCTTTCGGAACAAGCGCACTTAATTAGACGAAGTAAGGCACTACCTATTATAAACAGTCTTTAATTATCATACGAAAAAGAGTCCTTTACACAAAAGAGATTCATGTCCTATAATTGAACTTCTCACTTAGACATAATAACATTTTTCCTTACGACCAATGAGCCATTGATCTAGAAGATATGTACCCTTGATACATATAAATATTAGGAATTGATTTATGTCAGCCATTAAAATCGTGTGAAGTCAATATAAATTATGGATAACTCTTAGAAACTCGTTAAGAGTAGAAAAAGAGATATATTTAACGATCCCTATAGAAAACTACCACAAATGGATACTTTATGTGAAGGATTAAATTATGGGCTTCTACTGCCTGCGATAAATGTACCTATGATTTCGTATCATGCGCCATAATTATAGTTCTTTTACGAAAGGAAATTGAATTTGTGTGCAGGCATCTTGTGAGCTAACAAGGGATATAAAATATATGTATTTGCAGTCGGTGATATAATTGTGTATATTATGTTGTTAAATACTGTTAACCAGTCCCGATATGAAAAGGGGGATACCTTTCAGGAACTTGCCTTCTAGGCCCGGCACTTTAACGTAATGAATTAAACATACTACAATGCAAATTAAATGTACATGAGATGAGCGGTATTTTGTTAGAGGTTTAGCAAAATGATTTCCAAAAATGTGGAGGAAATATTTTCAAATTTTTTTTATGACAAGAAGAAAAACTTAATTCTAAAGATTTGCCGAAAATGTCATTTTGAATGAAAAAAAAACTAACTTAAAAAAGTAATAACTTTAAAAGATAGAAAAAAAAAAAGATGTAATAGTGAACATCCTCTCCCCGATAATTGACAAAGTCAGCACCCCCAACAGGAGTATTATTTATTTATGATTTATTAATTGTTAGTTTGAATGATGATGTTTCATTACGCATCCAAACGACAGCTAAAACAAAAGCAAGTTGTTTTTCTATCTCATGTATCTAATTATAAAAATATTGGAGCCACCCCAAAAGGGTAACGCATATGAGATCCCTTCTACTCCAGGTTCAGTACTGTAAAGGCTGCAAAGACCGTTGGTATCCGGACTACCAACAAAATCAACCAGTCCAATACAACTTTTGCAGCAACAATATGGCTGAAGGAGAATTCCTGCTGTATCTTTCATCTAAATTTGTAATCCCTCTTAGCTACCATCATGACAACGTGGCACGCCTTCATCGTCAAGAGCTGGCAATCTGTTTGCCGACGTGTCGAGGCTGTTATGGCTTGTGAAGAGGGACTAAATGAATAAAAAATATAGCTAAATATAGTATTTGAACAAAATACTTTGGAGTTGTATTTTCTTTATTCCATAAAAACCACGTTTTTTTGTAATTTAGTCATGCTACTAAAAGTTTTGGGACGGCAAAATTTTTGACACCAAGATATTTATGACGCAAAGTAGCTCAATGAACAAGTCAGTCGTGATAAATGGTTCTCTTGAACTCTATTGTGCGTAAGCTCGATTAATGGTCCCTCCTAGAGAAAGAAATGTACATGATGTATAATATATGGACTTCAAAGACGATTACTAGGTAGGATGGAGTAAATTTAACACTATAAATTGGGATTATACTGAATCAGTGCATCGTCACTTCACAAATTAAATGAACATTAAAAAATGATTCTAGATCAAAGTAACTTTGTAATTCGACGTTGTCTCATTCCAACATTAAAATAATAGAGATGTGAAAACTGCTGTGTTTACAAATTTTAATACTTTTCTCATGATAGCACCATCGGAAATGGGGGACATTTTGACACCATCCAAACAAATGTAATAAAACAAAAATTATACTTACTATACATTCAAAGACGTGAAAACATGTAGTACTACATTGATATCAGTTGGGCTCGAGTGTACTTAGAACGTTCTCCTTTCTACATTTTACCTATTTGTAAGTTAAATATCTTATCAAACCCATTTGAATAAAGATTAAAATTAGTTTGTTGCTGTTGACCCTTCATAGAGCGTTTTAGGTGACGTCAATATAAATAGACTGCACCACATACGTGGCTCAACCTTACATTGTATCACGCCATTGATAAAAAGGCTCGAGATCATTTGACAGTTAACGAAATCAGTCAATCTTACCAACAAGTATTATTGTTTTAATTACTCGAAAACTATCATTCTCTGAGTATTTCTCCACAAGTTTTTATATGAATTAAATATTTGTATATATATTTCCGTGCCCGGCCCTACAAAAAATTAGCATCGAGGACAATTGATCGTATTTTGTTCAAACTTCATGATGACAAATATCTTTACATATTTGTTTGTTCTATCCCCCAAGGGAGCATTTTCAAGTGTGAATAATATTATTGCAATATAGGATGAAGAGAGGGGAGGAACAAATAGCTTAGGGGCTCTTAAAATATGGTTCAATATTCTTCACCCTCGGATAGGCCAGTGTAGCGGGGGTAGTGTGAGATCTTTAAAAACCACCGCCAATTTATCAAAGAAACGCCTCTAACACCACAAACTAGTTCAAAGTCTTGAGTTGGCCGGATTCCCTTGCATTGAGCAGGGTACTTGAGGGTACCTCTGCATCCTTAAAACCCCCCGCCAAAGCATCACATCGATCCAAGGACCTCCTCTTATACCAAAAAATAGTTGGAAGCCCTTGGATTGGGGGTGGAATCTTCATAGTGTTAAAACCAAGTGACATGGACCGAATCAACAACATGTTTCCCATTTGCTAAAAAATTTAATATTTTATAGACTATGTTAGTTCCATGTAACCTCCTGTAGTATTACTTCTGCAAGCACACAATGTCAGCTGTTAACTATTATGCAGGCTAAATATAACTTTAGTACCCGTGATTTTACAAACTTTGTGAATATCATGGTACACTCACAAAATCCGAGGTGGTTTTCCTAGACCCAAATATTTCACGAGCTACTTTAAATCATTCTCATTAAACTGTATATTCTTTCAAGTGAAAATTGTTTCATTTTGATATTTTGGGTGCTCATTTTTCAAAATTTGGGCACTCTTTTTATTGTCGACTCATCACTAATATCTATGTAGGTATGCAAATAAAGGAAACAAAACGATTAGTAGTATTATGCCTGTCTCCTGTACTTTTATTTCGGTAATTAGACATAAAAACATAAGGGTACCCTCATGAAAACATAGGACTACATACATTAAATAGAAATTGTGCAAGACTTAGGGTGAAGAGGGACTGAAGGAAAGAATAAGAAAAAAAACCACACTAATATGTATATTCTTATAGAAGGAAGTTACGATAATAAAATAAATTTACAAACTAAATAGTAGATACAGAAAACTTATATTATGAATATATAGTAAGTTTGAATTATATCACAGGCAGATATGAGATTAGATTGTTACCATGTAGGTAGTAGGTACTATCTATGTTGAGGATCTTGAAAGAGAGATGAATAATAGGGACGAAGAAAAAGGTACTCGTAGTTGAAAACAATAATACATATTATATTAATCCTTCGAATTTGTTGCTCATTTCATTATTTTACAAGTTTTATGTGAGTATATCCATAAATCTCATACTGTAGTTGTGCTTTAACTAGAGAACAATAAACGTGAACATCTCTATTTGATTGAAGTCATAGGAGGAGGAGGAGGAGGAGCTCCTTGCAGCATCTGCAGGAACGGTTTGAAAAAAACGTATATGTATGTCATATACATATATATATTGTGTGAATCTGTCACAAATCAATGGAGATAATTTGTTTATTCAAGTCTCAATTTTTCGAACGCAGTTTTTCATATGGGCCATGAGAAAAGTTTCCAATTTATACCCACGCCCACAGTCCCTGCATGAAAATGGTCCTCCTCGACTTTTCATGGATTCATTGGTTGTTGTTTTAGTGGAGGAAGAGGACTCGATGGACGGTGAAGGATGAAGGATAAGGGGAGGAGAGGAAGAGCTCGTCGTTTGCCATAGTACTTGCGAATTAAGGACTGGAGATGCTATGTACAGAGTAGAGTTCCCCAAAAGCCCGGTTTTGGAGGTGTCTGATGCAAGGAGAAAGACACTTCCTCCTCCTTGTTGATGTTGGGTCGTCGTGCTATTTGATGAGTTAGATAGAGAGTAGACGGTTGGGAAGGTTTGGAGTGATGTTATATTGTTCTCTGTTTGGTTATAGATGAGGGTGGTTTGGGATGTAGATGTGGTTCGAGAGGAGGGTTTTGTAGGGAGGGAGGATGATTTTTTAGGAAGGGGTGGACCATCCACTTTTTCATGATATCTTTTATTATGTTCCTTGAGCCGATGGAGTGATACAAAGGCACAATCGCAGGTATTGCATGGATAGGGCCTCTCACCCGTGTGCTGGCATAAATGACGAACGAGAGAGTTTTTGTGGCGGAACTGCATTGTGCACATATGGCACTCAAATTGCTTCTCTTCCTTGTGCACCTAGTGTAAAGAAAAATTATAAATTCAGTGAAGGTTCTTTGTATTAGTAAAAAATATGGGGGAGGGCGGGAATTAATGGACAAGAATACAATGTAGTAGACAAGAAAAGAAAAAATAAAGTCCAATTATTATGTGTGAGAATGAATTCGAAATGAGTTCTTCAACTCCAATTATAGTTTGGAGAGCTACAATTAATTTACTTTACATAATATAGTTATATAAATAAAAAGATCATGATTACCCTCATATGAATTTGAATATCTGTGACTTCGGCATCACAGACTCGGCATTCATATTCCTTCACCCCTGTATGAAGTCGCCGATCATGACGAAGCATTTTCGCAAGTGAATAAAATCGAAGCGGACAGTCTGGGCATTTATAATACTTTGCATCTGGGAGATGACAGGAAATGTGTCTCTCCATACGAGAAGTCTTTCGCGTCCAAAAGCCACAGCCCTTCTCCTGACAATAAATCCAATCATCGTGGTCCTTTGCTTCATTTTTAAATACAGTCTTTTCCTGGCTTGGAACACATTCTAGAGAAGCCGGAGGAGGAGGAGATTTTGAGACGGGCGATTGTTCGTCACCGCCCATGGGCTGGAGATCAATATTAGTCAGAAGATCATCGACATGAGGTATAGGTTCGTCAAAGAGAGAGGCAATGGATGCTTGAAGGATATCTGCAGTTGTGCTGTGATGATGGTTTATAATATTATTATTATTATTATTACTGATGGATTTACGAAAGTCTTCAATGTTTAATTCTTGAGTATGAGTAGCGGATGATGCATCAATAATGGGAATGGAAGTATGAGAGAGGAGAGGAGTAGAGTTTCCGTAGGAAAGTTTTTTGTCTAGATCATGGGGAACTGATGAAATTTGAGACGATAAAACAGAGCTGTTCAAATAAATAGGGGAAGAGAAACTTTGTCTATATTTGTTTTTGTCCTTTGGAGGATGGGATGGTAAAGAAGAGGAATGATTTTTGTCAACAAATAAGTCATCCACCCTATTGTCATTTGTATGAGGCTGTCCCTCCATCATTTCTTCGTCATCACTACTACTATACGAGTCCAAATCTCCATCCACATCAGAGGAGGTGACCTCTGATTTGCTGTAAGGATTCGTCTTTCGTCGTTTGACATACTTTATACGCCGATATGATCTCTGTGAAGGGGACTTCCGCTCAACTAGCGATGCCGGAGACTTGCTTTGTTGTACCACAATGGGCTCTACAACACCAATAGTGCGGCCCTTGGATGAACGTCCAAACGGTTCGATCCTTCGGTCCAAGGAAGATGAATCCTCATCCACACTTTCACAACTAAATCAATGAGAGAAATGTAATTGGGTAGTAATTAAATTGGGTTATAACTGAAATAAATACATGAAGATGTAAATAAATGATAATGAAAGGTGGAACCTCAGATTTCAAATTTTATTTCACTCTTTTTCTCTTTTTAAATACATACATTTGTTCACTGGTTATCTTTAATTAATTAGATAAAAGAGAAGTCTTCATTTGAGATAAAAAGTTTTTGAATGGAAAGTAGAGAAAAAAAAATGTAAATTAAAACAAGGATGAGTCGTGATTATCTACATGTTAAACTAGGGTGGAGCTAATTTTTCAAATGTTTAAAATATTAAGGCCTCAAAAGATCCATTTAGTCTATAAATATAATTGGCTAATTTTAAACTATTTTGAAGAGTATTTAGAGGTAGCTTAGCGTGTTGAAATTTGACACGTTTTGGAGGAAAAAATGTATTCATCTATTTGCTACAAATTATAGCTTTGTTGTGCAAAATAACAAATTTATAATAAGGATGTACCTGCACTACACAGTTTGAAACACCTCAGATTTTGCATAACCCAGTGTTTGGAATTATTTTATTCCCCTCATATTGCGTTTATATATATTATTATGTTAACAAACTATATCTCGAGATAAGTAAGAATTTTTGAAGTTGTAGATGAGTTTGTTCATACTATGTCTATATATATTCGTAAGATAGAAGTGAAAAAATTTCGTAGGGGAGAGTGTCTTGTAATTATTTGGTTTGATACCAATACTTAAAACCTTTATATATTTTACAAACTTGAAAATTAAAAGTGTTGCCGAATAAATAATAAATAAATTTTGAATGCTTAAATTTTACAGTATAGAAATGACCGGATTAAAAATCTAAATACCCGAATAAGATTACATTTGACAGTTATTTTAGAAGTATCTTATTTGGCATACATTATTTTAAATAATTAATGATGAAAAAAATGTTTTTATTGTCCTAATTGTACTTTAAAAAAACAAAGGAAAATTAGTCAATAGTGGACTTTGAAAAATAATTTTCACATTTGACGGGTTTTAGTTCTAAAAAAGTCTCCATATAATGAGGATTTGATTTGCCTCCAAAAACGCGAATCAGCGTGGATTCCCTGGGTACAAAATTTATATAAACAATAGTTTATAAGTTTTAAGGAGAATTCCGTAAGAATTTGTCCAAAGGAAAAATAAGTTTATTGACTTAAACTGTAACATATCACCTATCTATCTGTGGTTCTCAAATGGGGGTACGTGTACCCCTTGGGGTACTTGGAGGCACTCCTAAGGGTACTTGAGGTGATAAAAAAATATTTTACAAGTTGTACATTAAAGAAATTTTGTTTTTTACTAAAAAAATTATATTTGCATTTTTGTTAGCAAATATTTTAATATTTGAAATTTAAATTAATATTCCGTGAATAGGTATGGATTTTTACATATTAATCTCAGAAAAATTTTACATTTAAATTTTTTTTCAAAAATTTTGTGATTGAAATTTTTGTCCAAAAATTTAATCTTTGGTGAATAGCTGTGTATTTTGATTTTTTTTGGAGAATCGATATAAAGTTTTGAAATTTTTTATAAAAATTAATTTTTGTGAATAACTAAAAAATTTTTTTTTTTTTTTACAAAAAATCATTTTGTTGAGAATACCTGAGGATTTTTGAAATTTTAAGTTTAGAAATTTTTGTCCTTAAAATTATGATTTTTTTTCAATGTAATCGAAAAACCAAGCCCTCTTACAAAATACAAAGCGGCAGTCACCTCTATAACTGAAACTAAAAAAAATTTGTGCTGGTAACTTGTAACTTGGGGTACTTGGATTTAATAAATATTTTAAAAGGGGTACATCACTACAAAAAGGTTGAGAATCCCTGCTTTAGAGCATAACTTCCATCAATTTAACTACTCCATACCGAAATTTTTCAATAGGCCTATTGTTTACTCAGAAAAACAAAACAAAAAAGTGATCATTTGGATGACCTTGACCTTGGTGGTGTTTTAAGGAACTTTATTTAAGGGAAGATACTTATTTAGGAAAATTTTATAAGATAAGAAAGTAATTAATCTACAAGAAAAATAAAATAACAAGAAAAATTCAAAACTAATCAGTCTTAAATAAAAATCCAAATTTATACTTTTTGTTTATCTGAGTAATATATGTAATAACCATTTTTTGTATGTATCCATGGAATTAACAAACCGACAAATAGGTCAAAAGCTATAATTACTAATTACATTTTTCTCTAAAAAAATGTAAAATTTTTAAGCTTTAAATATTTTAAAAGTGCTTTAAAATCAGCCAATGATATCGATATCGATTTTGAGACCTTAAAAACCTCATATTTCAAACATTTAAAAATTAGCTCCACCTTAATCTACACTAATGAGTATCTACAGACGTTGGTTGAACAAAAAATTCAATTGAGGATTTCACGCAGTAAGAATTACATCCAAATAAAAAAAACATACATGAATTCCAACAGACGGAAATTATCGTTTTTCTCCATAGTTATTGTATAATGTATGGGAAATCGGGGATTGTAACTGCAATTTTCCCTCTTGGGCATATTAGGAAGTGATATGGATATATGAGTTTTTTTGTGGCAAGGATCAAAACAATATGTAACTTTTGACACCGATATAATTAATAATAGTTTAGCAATAACATTCAATTTTGATATATTGACAATTTCTTTAGTCAACACTAAAATTGCTTATTTCACTAATTATTACTTTGAAGGTTTTTTTTGTTCTTTTTTAACTATCCAGTGTGTTTCATTTTATCCTCCATCTACTCATTGACTTTAAATACAAATATATGACCGAATACTTAACCAATTAACAACATTTCACTCTTCAATAACCCCACAAATAATAATATTTTCATAGGTTATAAAGATTTTATAAATCTAATTCAGTAATTTCAGAAGAAACCAATGTGTAATTACTACAAGGTTGAGTATTCAGAAAATGAGGCACAGCTCAAGATTGGGTACTGTATGAAGTTACCCCTCTCAAAGAGATGTAAACTCATACAACACTCATGGATGATTATTTCACAAAAGTGTTGGAGCACAGCCTGTAGAAACTGCTTCGAAATTTTGAAAAACGTAAACTTGCCCCATGCGCCAACTAGTTCTCCTCTTCCCCACATTGTAGAATACACATGTATACTATTTATGACAGTATATTAAGAACAAAAGGGGGGTGCAAATTTATACGAGTGAATGAGCAATGTTACGATTTGATGGAACAAAAGATGAAAAAAACAAAAACTGATTCAAGCATGAAATCATTTTTTTTCTTTTCCTTTTTTCTTTCGTTTCAAAGATAAGGAGAAGAAAATCGTCAAACTTTTAAAATAGGGATCTTACCGACAACGATCCTCTTCTCTTCGAAAAGTACCACAGTCTGAGCAGAGAAAGAGTCCTTCCTCATCATGAAGAAAGACGTCTTCCTCCTCCAAGGCATATAATAATGATCTATTATTATTAATATTCCCAGAGGAGGTTGAAGGGAGAGATCCATAGCCCGAGTCCATAGAAAGGGGACTTCCACCACAGCTATTGATGTGCCCTTTGGATGAATTGTATCGGATACGACTAAGTAGGGGTGAAGGACCAGAGGAATGATGATCCCTTCGTCTTTTCCTTCGTTTCTGTTTCCTTGCTTCTCCCCCAGAGAAATAAAAAGGATATTTGGAAGAATTGGAAGGGAATGAACGACTGATTATCCTTTTGCTTCTTCGTTCCTCTATTTCAGCATCACCCTTCTCTATTTCTCCTCCTTTCCTCTTTCCAATAACTCCTTCTTCCACCTTTCGAACGCGGCTTAGATTATTAGGAAGAGGATGTGAGGTGTGAAAGTCCGTCGTCAAACGCTCTCCCTGATTACGATGAGACATTAATACTAATTGAACCTTTGTCATTCCGTTTCGGTCATCTGGGTCTATTAAGTTGGACTTGTTGCTGTCGTTATAGTCATCATCACAGATGGAGGCGGTGGAAGACGGAGAGGATGAGACCACGACTTGACGCATTTTTTGTCTCCTATTAATTGAAAAAAATATATACTATAATAATAAATTATCCAATAATTGTTTTAAGAATGATGATTATTATTTTTCTAAATTTTTATTATAACACTTGGCGTTGTCGACAGTCAACGCACATGACATGGTATTATTGATAATGATATGTTAGAGGTACCGTCAGCCTTTTTCTTCCTATCTAATTTAGCGTGATATTGGATGATTTGAGAGTTTTATTATTTTATGAGAAAAGAATTCCCTTTTCAATTGTCAATTCAATGAACAAGGCTAGGGTTATCATATACTTATTATCATCAAGCCACATGTATTCGAACATTTTTAGAGTTCTTTGTGGCAGATTTTGAGGGCATAAAAGGTCACAAATCAAATATTGAGAGAACCAAAAGTTGTTTGAAATCTTACCACCTTTTGATTTTTATGTTAAAAAAAAATGATGACTTTTTTAATATAATATATTTTGGTCTCTCCCGGCCTTCCTAGCGTTATTCTGATTTACAAAGATGGGTTCATTAGATTGATATTGAACCACTCTAATATTCTTAATTTAATATATTTTTTGGTTTATTAGTACAAATGAAAAACAAAGAGGTCAGAAAACAAATTTATATTATTGGTATTTAAGGATTTTTTATTTTTTTTAAAGTGGTAAATTTTAATTAACCAAGTTAACATGTCGAGTATTCACTTTAGAATGATTAGTTCACCCCTTTGCTAGTTTATTCCCCAAAAGGAAACTGTAATATATAGTGGCACAGTTATTATTAAGATATTAATAGAATTTGGAAGAGGTGTGAACATTGTCAAAATTGTAATTTTAATTTTCAAAATTAATTAATTAATTAGCATGCTATCAAGATTATTAATTGTGCTAGTTCGGATTTCGACAATTTTTCCATTTCCAATTATATTGCAATTAGTTTGTGCGGTTTTATGAAGGGTAACATTGGGCCTGGACATTTTCAGTAGGCCCCATATTAGATTGTAGATATTTTTGAAAAAATTAAATTTATTTAAAAATAAAAATTTTTATTTTTTTAAAGTTAAAAAAATACTTTTTAAAAGTGTTTAAAATGTGTTTTCTTTCAAAAAAAAAAAAAAAAAAAAAAAAAAATATTACCTAAATATTTTACCAATAAAAATATAAATAAATGTCCCCACGACAATAATAAAATAGTCCCCTGTAGAATCGATTTTGTTTAGGGTCTGCACTTTAAGGTTTAAAAAATAAAGACACTACACAAAATTATTTTCCACAAAAATCTCGGATTCGAAATAGTTCTATTTAAAAAAATAATAATAAATTTATTAAATAAAAAAAATCAATTTATCATTTTTGTAGGATTTTTTAAGGATTTTATTTATTTTTTACAAAAAGGAAGAAACAGATTTTATGTAATTTTTTTTTTCAAAATACCCATAAAAAAAAATCCTATGGACGCCACTGTTGCGGTAGTATATTTTACTTCATCACTTAGTCATAACATTCTGATGTTTTAAATAAATTTAGCTCCCATAAGTATACATTAGAATACATTTCTTGTATATATTCTCATATTTGGGCACAAAAGCTCGCAAGCTGACCCCCAACCCCACACATTATAGAACGACTTAGCCCTAAGCCCGATAATTTCACACCAGATCCACCTCCAATCATTACCCATAGATTCATCTAAGAGCTCTGAAGTCAACAGTCAGGTCCTTGAACAAAAAATTGGTTGTCAAATTTGAAATGTCTTTTATTTGGGGGGGGGGGACCAGTGCTTGATATCAAAATTAAAAATAATTTTTTTTCTCAAAAAATAAACTTTATTTATATGTCTTTCATTAAAAAAAAATGGTTATTCATTTTTTTTCTACACATAACAATCCAAAATTCAAACCCCTTCCTCACTGTCTCTGGTACTAGTAGTTTTTTGGAGTGTTAAGTCAACTTTAGGATTTATGTATGTAGGTGAAAAAGGAGACGAATACACGATATTTGCATTCTCATAGAAGTGAAAACACCCACTCGTACATTTTGGGTTTCTTGTATCCATTTCAGGGATGAAAAAGAAAAAAAAATATGTATTATTTTGTAAATGAAAAAAACAAGAAATAAAGAGTGTATCAAATAACAACAAGACCCTAATATATTTAGAATGAAAAAGAATTTACTCTCACTAGCTCTCTGACATAAATACCTTGAGTGTATTAAATTACATAATTACCCCAGGTAAGTATCATCTCATCACTCATAAGAATAATATTTCTTTTTCTCTTTAAGCATAAAGTATAACAATACTTACAAAAATACATGATGCTATCGCATAGACAGTCCACATATATCAAGGAAATGACCCCAAGCACGGTGGTCTGTCCAGTAAGTGTCTCTCTTTTATTTTGTCTTTATTCTTCAATCTGATAGTTTTTAACAAATTCAAAGATGTCACAATGGTACACAGAGTAAGTCCTTACCATAGATAAATTAATAAATATGACTCCAAAAATTTGGATGGTTATGCCATAGGTAAGACAATTTGTTCATGACGTGTAATTGAGCAAATTCAATTCGGGTATATTATCAATTTAGTAAAGAGTTAGGTCACGAACTTAGAGTATCATGACAAAGTTACAAAAACATGATTTTTATACAAACAAGAATAGAAAACTAGAAATCTATATACGTTTAATGACTATATTTAGCTATATTGGGGATTCAATATGCCCTCAGTCACAAGCAATAACATCTTTCAAATGCCGGCGAACAGATTGAAAGCTATTGACGATGAAGGCCGTGTCCATGGGGTACTACGCCATCATGATGATAGCTCAGTACGAATCCAAATTTGGATAAGAGGTGCGCATACTTTTTTCTTCAAGACATCCCAAATTGTAAAGTCCATGGGTTTGAGATCAAGGCTAGAGGAGGCAGGCCAGAAGTCTGGCATATAGGTTATCCACGATAAATTGGAACTACTTTAAACTTCATCCAGATCCATAATGTGGACATTCGGGGTTAAATCATACTAATATAAAAGGTTGCGTGAACAATACACTATAACTTCCACCACAATTGTTTTGACAACAAACAATAGTCATCATGGAACAAGCAAGGAGAGACGCCATCCTCGAATTGGCTCGCGGGGGACACAAGCCCTCTGCTATCTACAAGCTGCTTAACTACCACAAGACCATGGTGTACCGGGTCTTTAATACCTGGAAGGTTGAGGGGAAGGTCTGCCGCAAGGGCCACAACATGAGAAGTGACCGAATCCGTGGACACCCTGTATATTTGTCATATAAGTTTTGATTCTTCTTGAATGTCTGGGACTGCAATATACTTATTGATGTAGTAACAAGTCCAAATGGAGATACCAACGGTCTATGCAGCCTTCTAGGCGCTGATACAAGTACAGAGGAAATTGTATATACGTTGCTTACTTGCTCCAACATTTTTTTCACGTACAGACATGGGATATTTTTCTCCAAATATTCGACATGTCTTTTTTTCCGTCCTTATATTGGCCATTCAAAATTATGAAAAAATCTAGTAATTGGTTTTTTTTTTTAAATATTTAGTACATTTATTTTAGTCTCGAACTCGAGAATTTATATCTCCAAAAAAACAAATATCCTCTGGGAAACTATTCATTCGAATGAAGTTGATATCAAAAAAGGGAAGAAAAAGTTGAATTTTTGCTGATTATTTTCTTCAATTTTCTTATATGCAAACTATTTTATTCAGTAAAAAATTAGTATTTGAGAGAATATTGACTATAAGTCAATATTTATTGTATCCAGATTTGACTTGATAAATAATAAAAAAACCAAAATCATTCAACCGTCAATTGTTAATTTTTTTTTAGAACTGTTTGGACATGAATTTCCGGATTTTTTTGCTCTTCTTTTTGATAAAAAAAATTGTCCTCAAACTCTCTTTCTAAAGGAAAAAAATGACGTGGGACTAGATCAAGATCAATTATTTTTGTAGACTGAATATTACTACAAGACCCAAGAAGAACTAAAAATGGCTTAGCACTTTCAGACCAAAACCCAACACTACTGAATATATTAACTCGATGCCTTCAAGATGGTGTCCCTTTGTCCAATGATACAATCTATGACGTCAGAAAAAAACGTTTTATTAGTATTTCATAGGTAGACTCACATTCACATGACTGTAAAAAAACCAGCTGTGTATTTGGGTCTTTAGCCACAGACTACATACATATACTGTTTTTCCTTCGTTGAACATACATAGTTGTGTGTGTATATATCCTCGTAAATCATATTAAATTACATACTTTGGTCTGTGTGTGTGTTTATTTCTCTCTCTATTCGTCTCCAGGTTTTATGAATCGTTGTTGGCTTTTTTCTATTTTTATTATTATTATGAAGTGCCGTCTATCATGCCACAATTCTCTCTTCTCTCCAATCCAACAAGAATAATGAATTATAAAAAATTAATAAATTATATCAAATTGACTAAGTAGTTGAACACTATGATTTGGTAGATGTTCCTTTGTAGGGTAGTAGGACGGATAATTGAGGGCCTTGACGTGTTGGGATAGTTTCATGTCTACCATATATGAATGTATTGAAGGTATATGTAGTTCGTCTTCCCCCCTTTTTTGAGAGAGATCCTTATCATATAATAATCTGTTCAACTCAGCCTGAATATTATTATTTTAAAGTTGTCAAAAGTACCTCTTAGATGTATGGTGAGTTAAACAATATTATTATGAACTAGATACTTAGAGACATCTTTAAGTATCTTGATTATAAGACGGTTAGTCAGCAAGGATTTTCAGTTGTCATTGAAAAATTTGTAGCATCAAGAAGGACGTCATTAGGACCTCAAATACAGGAATATAATTATATAGAATAATTATAAAACATAAATACTGCGTGGTCCATTGAAATCTGAATACTTATTAATTCAATAATTAATGAAGGTTGAGTGTTTGTAATTAATTGATATTTCGATATCTTAAAGCATAAGCAATAAGTTAGAAAACATACCAAACTTGAGCTCTTTAGCTTAAGTACAAGTAGAGAAAATGACTCCTGAACATGATCAATGAATTTCTGTTTGCGTACTCTAAGCAGTTGGGAATCTCCAGGACCACTTTCTACGCTATTAACAAGTCCAAAACGATGATGAAGAAGAATGGCTCAGTCAAAAAGGTCAAATTGCACCTGGAAGTTTAAAGAAAAAAGCCCAGGTCAATCCTCTCAAATCCATGACGGCCTCTGAAAGAGATCTCCGGATTGAACAACAGACTGTCCAGAAAGCTATCCGAAAATTGGATGGAAAGAGCCTCGTGAGGGTGGATACGCCACTTTTGATAAACGCAATGAAAGAAACCCATCTTTTTCGATGCAAGACTATTTTTAATGAGTTTTTTTGTGTTAGTTGGCACTATTTTGACACTTTTGACCCCTTATAGCCTTGATGTCAACCCCTTCGGCTACACCTTTTGGGTACATGTCGAGGGAAAGGCCTTCAGTATCGACAGATCTTATGCTAACCCCCCGCAGTCTCCGTCATCCAAACACTGAGGCCCTCATAGCAACTGTTAGCCAACACTTGATCGCCAGGACCTAGGACCATATACGCAGCGTATGCTAGGCCTTGTGGTCTGGATAGAGATGCTAACGATCTCTGTTGCTTTTTCAACACTGACATCAGGACACGCGTTGTCTTTTTGGTTGTTATTCGACATTTTTACACTTAGAGACAATACTTATTCATTGACTATATTAAAAGTTGTCAATAGACCCTTCTCTAGTAGTATATTTAATATATTATGTGTATACTTTTTTATTTCAACGTAGACAATTTATTAACGGTTTTTAATTTTATTTTGTTCCTAAAAAAAGTTATTTCTTTTTATGTAGAACATATGACCCCAAAACATACAATCAAGCTCATTTTAATTTCTTTTTCTTCCTCATCACCAACTTATACATATACATATGTACCTATAAGAAAGTCAAAGCTGATCTTCCTGCACCATTTATTCTTTGGAATTCCAGGGCTTTGTTGTTTGTGGGGTGCTGATGGGTTGTTTTTTAAGTTAGTCTTATAGGCATATATATTAAAAGTATACATACATCATGTGAAGCGACCAAACAATGGGTTTTTAATTAGACTTTTTCTTCATCAGACTTCATACCTAGGTATATAGTATAAGGTATTCGAAGCAGTAGTTCGCTCGTCCATCCGTAAGTCTTTGAAGTTCATTTTATCATGACTACTTTTTTTTTAAATAATAAATCACAATGGACTTGTAATTTATTTGTGTATTCATTTAAGTAGCTTTTTGATGTTCTTCCAAATGTGGATTACAAAAAAAAAAAATGAATTCAATCAGAAATAATGTGATATAGACGACAAATGTTTCAATAATATGTTGATTATTCCATTTTGAAGTTCCTTTTATGAGACTGATATGCAACGGAAGTTATCAGTCTTCTCCCAATCCTCTTATCGTTCATTGAAAAACGTCCCAAACTTTAAAACACACCCTACAATAGCTCATTTTCACTAATATTATCCAAAAGTATCTCAGCCTAGAAATACAAAATCTTTACGTATCTTTCAAGAACGAGATACTTTATTATTACTACTTTAGGCCTAACTAAAGTATTCATTGTATAAATATTGAATCCTAGACATGGCGTACACAAAAGTTTACAGTGTATTTTGTCGTCAGGTGTCAATTTTCCTGCTTTTTTTTCCTTTTCGTTGAATTTGAATAAGTTCTTGTTAAAATGTTAGCAATGATTGATTAATTATGTTTATAGTTGGTAGGAATTGATTAACTACCAACTGATTTCTTATATATTTATTTTTGTATGAAAGGTTGTATGCTTCACTCAAGATACAAATTTGTTACAGACGACTTTGCAAAAACAGGAAAAATACCCAAAATCAGTTGTTAATTGGTCAAATTTACCTAACTTTCTCTAGTTACTAGCTTAGCAAGAGCAAATTTTAATTCAATCAATCAAAGATCGGAACACTGATTAGGGGAAAATAAGGAGAAACATCGACAGTTGATACAAAATACATTGTAGCCTTTTATGTTAGTGCAGTAACGCAATGGTAGATGGTTTAAATTAATTTTTTTATGACGTCACCAGCTCACCTTTATAACAGCACACAGAGTTACTGGACAAAGACTAAAATATACAGTATATTATAGAACGACGTAGCTCAATGGACAACGTACTCGGGAAAAAATATTATCTGAACTCAATGTGCGTAGGTTCGCTCTCGAGTTTTTCCCAGAAAAGGAAATATACTTTATGTATATGTACTTCAAAGAAGATTCCTAAATCAGATGGAGTAAATGTGATATTATAATGTTCATCAGTGTGAATCTGACCAGTTAAAGGAATACTAAAAAAATATATATGTATTAAGTGTATTTTGTTGTCAGCTGTCGTGGATTCTTGATGTTTTTTTCTAATCAGTGTTCTGAACGTTGATTGATAAGCCCATTCTACCCTCACTTCAAATTTGGTTTATTTAGTCCAAAAAATGGCCGACATTAACTGAAAACACTCACAAATAATTAATTCATTCTTTGTATTCATAGGCTGTTTTGGTCTAACAGATCAACTTCGAAGTAAAATAAGTCTGAAGATCTCTATCAAATATATTATGTATGTACATAAGAAATACAGAGGAGCGAAGGGGATTGCTCCAATTTCTGAATAACTAATGAGGAAAAAATCAAAGCAATAGGAGGTGTTGAATGAAATTATCCACAGGAAGAGACTCGTTAAAGATATTATTGCATGGTCAGAAGTGTTGAATATAAGTACGTATGTCTCTATTTCTACGAATAAATATTTTAACAGGGGGAGGATTCAAAGACTCCCTTCTCATTAGCATACATATATAATATTTCAACAAGAAATAATCTTTCTTGAACAACTCTATTTGGAAATATTTCAATTACATTAAAATATATTTTTTCGAGAAAATGGGAGAAAAAAAAAGGAATAATCAAATCATTACATGGAAGGGCGGAATTAATTTGAGGGGCTCAGATGGATAGATAATATTTGTGTTGTTTTATAGCTCTCTTGGTATGCATGTATACTGTACATATTTTTCCTTATAAGTACATGATATAGAGTGTGCTAAACTTCATTAATAATATTATCTGTTCGAATAGGAAATATATTTTCTTTAATTCATTAAAGGTGTCCACCATATCGGGTATATTTTAGTATCTCTCTTGAAGATAATGGTGAGGCGTTAATTGATTTATTTATATAGTAGATATGTACCTCTAAGACTCAGTGGTTCTCAACCCAAGGAACCCTTATACTCTACGGTGCATCGTCAAGGACTCAGTGAGTGATTAAATAAAAAATAAAAATTTGCTCAGTCTCAAGCCTTTGCTCACTATTCCAAGGCAGGTATTTAAATATTTTCATCGAGACCAATTGTAGGAGAAATGCCAAGATCTATGGATATTGACGTTACGTTACATGCAACAATGATTGATAACTTTAATTCCATCATATTAATTATATTTTTAAAATTTAATTATCTAAAGTTTTAAGATTTTACACCTTATTGATTCGTTTTCTACTCGTTATTATTTTGCCTAATTTTAAGAACAGCTAAATAAAGTATTAGAAAGAACGGTGGAACATGTTTGAATTGGCAGTCTTACTAACCCAAACTTGAGCAGAGGAATGCCATCAACCATACAAAGATAGGCTTAAAATACTTTCTATAAAAGTTATCTTATATAAATATTTGCAGATATTATTAAAGGTTAAGAAAAAAATAAAATATATCTGATTCAAAGGTTGTGTTAAATTCTATTGATATTTTGTAAATTATTAATGTTTTCTTGGGATTTTAGGGAGGACTCTAAGGATATTATTGAATTCTGAGTGGTATCCCAGAATGTGAGTCTATCAAGTCCATACTTATTACGTCTGGCAACACAATGGATCTAAAAAAAAGTTCAATTGTCTGCATAAATTAGAAATTCTTGGGGAGTTATATCATTTTGAAAAATATTTTATTTAAAAAGTATTTGTTTATACAATTTTTGACAGTTTGATACTGTCCACTTTTGACGCCAGTAATGAAGAACCCCATTTCCTCCGTTGCAAGACTCTTTTGAATGAGTTTTGAATAAGCATTTTGAATTCTTTTGACAATTTATTACCCCACAGCCCTAATGCCAACACCCTCGACCACATCTTTTGGGTGAATGTCAGGAGGAGGGGCTGTAGTGTTCCTCATTAAAACACCAAGGTCCTGAAAGCCACTGCAGCCTGTACTGGGACGCTTTGGATACTATCATTGCCGCTAAGGGCGGCTACATTAATGATATATAGAGCTCCGATACACATCTATTTACAGTCTTAATTTTGTTAAAATTATATTGTTAATTAATAAATTATATCTTATCGAAATTTAAAATTCAAAGTGTACAAATTTTGATGGACCCCTCGGTAAATAACATTCTCCTCCCTAGTCTTTAAAACAAAAGTCAAATTGTAAACACTACTTTATAGGAGATTATCTGAGCCACCCCCAGACCCCTCCGATATATGAACAATTTGACTTTCAACTCATAAAAAATAAAGGGTACATTTCTATTCTTATACCTACGTTTTTGGTTTTCCTCTAAAATTTGATTAAAGGCAGATACACTGTTTTGTCAGACAAGGGCAGTACAGGGCCCTAAAGGTGTTAAATTTTTTCTTGAGTTCATTACAAACTAAATTTTGAGTGAACTCAATCAAGTTATAAGTCTTATCTATACGGTTCAAGTGTCAAGTCTTTGATTGTGAGATCAAGTCGAATCATAAGTCTTCAAAACAAGGAGTTGTGTCATAGTAAAGTTACACATCTTGAGTCCAAGCCCCTACCTCTGTAAGTTATGTTTAAAACCTTTGGTGGAAAATATCTTATAAGTCGTTCGATAATAATCAATGCTATAGGTGGTTTCATAGTTAACAAAAAAAATGTTTGAGAGTCACTAGTCTATATCTTCATCATCATAGCATGAGTAAAGTTCATTTGGAAACCTCTATGATTGGTTTTGTTGCGGGAATGGATCTGATACGCATTATTATCAGGGATGAGGAATAATAAGGAGAGACCCAATGAATCGACCTCACGTGACAGATGATTTTAATCATATGAAACAGCCATTAAAATTCATTAAAATTCAGTTGACAAAAAAAAGTTGAAAAGTATTTTACGACGACCAAACAGGGATTGAGATTATAGTACTTAATTTTCAAAGGTCAAAATAATTATTTATTGCACGAGATGATAGTTAACGGAATACGGTTTATGTACAATTTTGTACGCTTAGGCAAGATTGTAAACCGTACTCTCTGGTGAACGATTCTCATTAAAGGGAAATGAAGAATAATTGTGACTGAATAAATCTTGTGGCTCATTTGTAACCATTGTACCATTAGGTAGATATGTTGAGTAATAAAATGATTTTTGTTAGAGATAACTGAAACTTGAGAGGATCGTATCAAATATTCCTCCTTAATAGAAAAATAGAACTCATATAATAAGGTCTTTTTTTTTCTCTCTCTCTTCCTATTGACAAAACAGTACGATACTTTAATTATGCGATTATTTATTATGATTAATTAATCATATTGTTGATTAGTAAATCTGTGAGAGTGATTGATATTGAATTCAGCTGAGAAAAATTAATTATCAATCCTTTTTTATATATACATATTAAGGTTCTGTACAAGTTATAACCAAAAAATCATAGAATATAGATCGTTTTCACGTGTCGTTAGCATAGTTGACGTCGGCCATTTTGGGGGCCTAAATAACAAGATATTTTTCTCTAATTATCCTAATTTTCTCTTCCCCAATCGATCAAAAAAATTGTACAAATGAAAGTATTTTTAGGGATATTAAAATAGATATTTCATCAAATAGTATTCAATGTGGATGTTAGGTATTTTGTTTTATTATTCATAAAGCCATTTGATGGAGTTTAATCAAGATTGTAAAGCAAATTTGTCTATTTAATAAAGGAAAAGTATCAATTTTGAGCCAGTGAAATGGTTTTTCCTTCAATTATCACGCAGTTTATGACGTTAGTAAGAATGTTATACACTTGTGATGTGGCTCAGTCAATAATTGAATGTTCTTTTGATGACCATGGTAAAAATTTTGACTATTTAGATGAAAATTAAAAAATAATTATTATGCACCTTATAAAGTTCAAACACACAAAGTGATCTTGCTCGTCAATACATAGTCACTAAGTAATTTTTATCGATCATAATGTAACAATAGTTAAATCTCTTTTAATCAAAATATACTTTTTTTTTTAAATTACTTTTTAAAAATTGTTAAGCTCTGCAACTGACTGAATTGATTAAAATAACTAAAAGCAATTTATTTACTCTTAAACAATTACACATAATTTAACCGTAGAGAGTACAATGACTAATATAATCATTGATCAAATATGAACATCCTCAGCAATCCCAATGCTCCACCACTTAACAATTAGATAAACCTAAAACCTTAGGTTTGTATTTGGATGGATGAAGATGTTAGATATAAATGATAAAATCTATATACAAAAAAAAAAAAAAATAGATATATACACAGTATAGTGTTTCAAACAGATGCATCAAATGTTTGACACAAAAATACAACATCCATAGAACAAAAATTGAATTAACACATTTCATATATATTGTAGACTGTATGTGTATAGGATATTCAGTTGGAGTTGGAATGAGGATTTGCTTTTGTTTCAAATTTGGTTTGAATTTGATGGATAAATAATATACTCTTTAAAATAGAGGTGGTATGATTGTATGTAAGCTAATAAGGGATCTTAAACAAGTCCTTCTCTAAAAAGAAACTGAAGAGGAAACCCCTTAAAATATCTTTGTATTACGTCATTTCTTCACAAATTTTGCACACATTGAGTTATTTATCCACTCAGAATCTCAACTCTCAAAAGAGAATTGAATAATTTGTAGAAAAAACATATGGTAGCTAGCCTTTTGCATTTGTCTTGTTGCCAACTGTCAATTAATATTTAGATATAAACTATTCTACACATATTATTGATAATTTTATTCATATAAGAATCAATGACTAAGTATGAATTAAATGACACAAATACTAAAAAAGATCCTTGAGTTATATAAATTAATATATATAAAACTAATAATCCTACGAGTCAGCTGCCTTGGAACATACTTTCGTCATACAAAAGTCAACTCATGAAAAAGCAGCTGAAAGGAAAATGCATTATGATACCTTTGTTTATTTCAAAAAGCTAGGCGTATGTCAATTTTATTTAATCATTGTTAGGAATTGAGCACATCTCTTTAGCAAGAGGTTATTCAAATTGAAGCATAAATGTTCAGAGCTCTGATAAGGAGAAAGAAGCAGAAAATTCGACAGCTGATAACCAAACATATTCCTAATTCCAGGTGTATTTTATACTTGATTGCGCGTTTATTAAACTCAGACCCTTGGTGCCCACTTGGAGTCTTAACGTTCTGTTGGATTACCCATATTTCATTGTGTAAAAGATCCGAAAATATGTTTGAACTTTGGATTTTTTTTTATTTAAGGACGGTAAGAATTGAGAGAAAGACGAAATACAAATTGTTATGGTGAATAAGTTTTAAAACTAGCAAATTATTCGACAGGGTAATTGTATGAGTAGAAAATTCGAAGCATTGGATAATACTCATTTGAACAAAAAGGTTCAAAATAGTTTGAATAATGTCGATAGATCAAATATTAAGGATGTACTGGTTACAAAATTTTGCATTTTCCCCAGTCAAACAAAGCCTAATGTCCAATAGAGAACGAACAAAATTACTTCAAAAGCCGTTTCATACAACATCCCTTGCTCAATGAAGCCATCATAAAAACAGCTAGTGACGTCATCATCAATCAATCTTCACCCATTTTTATTAGAATATTTATATGTTTGAGTTATTTCTAAATTAAGATTACGGGAGGAAATATTTCTGTCAAACTCGTCTATTACCATTGCAAACAAATACATCAAAATGAGCTAAGCACTCCGGATTCAAATTATTTTAGTGTCCTTTTTGTCAGGTATACCTTTTGCCTTTCGTCATTGTTCTGAACAATAACCCGGAGAAATGCGCATACCTCAAAATAAGAGCAAAGTAAACCACCAAAGCCTCTCTCTTAAAGCTTATTTATAGAATAATTAATGAAGCTCTCAAATTGAGAGGGGATTTCAGTCCTTCTACAACGATATAACGACCAAGGAATATATATGAACAAAATATGAATAAATAAAGAAAAGCCTTACCTCTTTGGATAATGAATCCCATAGATATTATCTAACTGATTCATTACAACTCAAATATAATATAATTATAGATCATCACCAAACAAAGTACAAATGAATCCCAGTCGGATCTCCCAGGATTGAATCACTTTACTAGACTGCTGCGCTCACTGTAGCAATATATATAAAATAGAATATTGTCAGATCCCTCTTTTTTCCTCTTTCCACTTTATTAACACCGCGTATTTTTCATAGCAGACTCATGACGTTAAATCCGTCCAATGAGAGACCTCATAGCTCCTGCTATAAAAGTACCTTTTATTGGGCGGTAAAATGACGTCATAATCAATTTGATGGAATGATATTTGTAAATAAATAAAAAGACTAGGATACTTGGTACTCGTATGCCTGAAAATATTGTTATATATTGAAGGTATATTATGAACTCAATAATGTGTTTTTGAGCCTCTAGAATTTCCTATGTATGTATGTAATCCGATTATGAAGAAGCCACTAATCTTTTTTTAATAAAGTCGTGTCTTTTCTGATATTATAATATCATGTTGTTACTTTATGACGTCACTAAATAGTCAGGAGTAAGCAATAGGGTTGGTTTCGGCCTGAAAGAAATTTCAAAAATCCATAGCTATTTTCAAAAAATTTAAAATCAAAACTATCTTCAAAAAATGAAATTTTTTGGGAAAAATTCAATTATTAATTTTAAAAATTCTTAAAAAATAATAATTTATTTTTAAAAAATGTCAAAAACAAAATTGTTCACAAAAAATGAGTTGTTTTTTTAAATTTCAATTATTTAATTTATTTTTTTAATTTCAAAATCCATAGCTATTCTTAAAAAATGAAATTGCTTGGAAAAAAATTTTGAACTCAAAATTATTCACAAAAAATGACTTTTTTGGGAAAAAATTTCAATTGTTATTTTTTTTTTTTTTTAATCCATAGCTCCATCCAAATCAAATCAAATCAAAATCCATTTGATATTTTGGGGAAAAAAGTGTTAAAATTAAATCTGTCCACAAAAAATGATATTCTTAAAAAACAATTTCAAGTATTAATTTTTTTTTAATCACAAAAATCCAAAGATACTCTCAAAAAATAATAATTTGTTTTAAAAAAATGTAAAAAACAAAATTGCCCACAAAAAATGAATTTTTTAGAAAAAATTTCAATTATTTAATTTATTTTTTTAATTTAAAAAATTCATAGCTCATCTAAAAAATAAAATTGTTAGGAAAAAAAATTTGAACTCAAAAAAATGAACTTTTTGGGAAAAATTTCAATTATTATTTTTTTTTTTTTTTTTTAATCCTTAGCTGCATGCAAATCAAATCAAATTAAAATCCATTTGATTTTTTGGAAAAAAGTTTTAAAATTAAATCTGTCCACAAAAAATAATATTCTTAAAAAACAATTTCAAGTATTAATTTTTTTTTAATCACAAAAATCCAAAGATATTCTCAAAAAATAATTTTTTTTTTACATAAATCCACAGCTGTTACGGTAAAACATCAATTTAAAAAAAAAATTAAGTTATGATATTTAATAATAAATTCACAAACAATAAATTTTTTGGAAAAAAATTTGAAAAATGTAATTAAATTTTAAATTATTTAATTTTCTAGTAAGAATCAAAAATGCCTCTTTTTATGGGGGGTACAGCCTTTCCAGCTCTCCCCCATGCGGACGCTCCTAATAAAGAAGTTCTGATTGAGACGATCTCAAATAAAGTCCAGTATATATCCATCCCACAAAACAAAAGTCGGTTTGAATCAGTCTCATTTAAAATACAGTCGAGAAAGAATCTATAGATGAATTGTTAATGACGTCAGAGATATTTCAAAGTTAACGTAGTATGAAACTAAATTTGCTGATTTAATCAAATAGGTACACCTCATACATGAGGAAAGAGGAAAAATTGATTCATTGATTGAGGTTGAAAAATGTTGGTCACAATATTGAGAAGAAAAAAAATCGAATCATTGTCTTAGATTGTGTCAATAAAAAAATCACGTCTGATCAAACCGAAAACAAATCGGTATTGGGCTGAGTGTCAACTAGATTTTGGTCTAACATTATTTATTTGGTCCAGTACAGTCCTAGAACCACTCCTGGGGACATATAATGAAGAATGTCTGTCCAGGCGTTAACTCTTGGTGCTTAGAATTTTTAATAAAAACGCCATCATTTACTAATCCAAATAAGATATATCAATATGAGAATATAAATATACATTTACTACAAATTTAGCCTCAATAACCTAATATAAAATTAGCTCTCCAAGTTTTTTGCCAATAGGGACATGGTATTCTACAAAAAGTGCATTATGAAGTTGAACTATCGTAGTCAAAAAGTTATCCAACAGAACTTTGTATACTTGGCTGAAATGGGATGATTGTAAACCTTCTTATAAGGCATTGAAATAAAGCAAAGAATATGAAATTACTTTTTCTCCCAACATAATATATCTATTAATTAAGGTTCGAATAAATAACTAATTTTAGACAGTTTTGGATAGATCTGTAACCAACCAACGTTGTTTATTATTGCGCATACAATACTTTTTATGATTACCAGACTCAATTTGAAATGTATTAATTTAAAATGAAAATAAAAAGAATGAGTTTGAAAATTTTTAATTATTTGAAACAAGGGATGGGATTTAGTTTTAGTGAAAAAATTCATAAATTAAAGATTTTGATCTACTCCTCAATTGGATCAAATGTCATTTTTTTAGAAAATAGATCCTCTTATAAATTTGTTAAAAACAAAAAAGATAGTATTTTTACTTCAGGCGTACCATCAGGGGGGGGCTAAACCCCCTACCCCCTCCAATCAAGGAATTTTGATTTTGTAAAATAATTTTTTTCGACAGGATGAAAATTTTGTATGCGAAAATTGTTGTAAATAAATTTTTTAGGGATGTTTTTCCTAAAAAAGGTCATTCTGCCAAAGTTCTGTATTCCTATGGTCATATAATTTATGACTATTATATAACGAAATATTTAAAAAATGAAACACATCCTCAATGACGTCAACAGGAATTGATTTTACCGTCTTTAAGGTATTACTAGATGGGACCTGGGTCATATTTGGCATAAATTATATTTTTACCAAACATAAATCAGGATAGCGGGGGAAATTGGTCCATAGATTTAGACCAAAAAAAAAAAAAGTTAATATTTTGTCCAAAAATCCGTTTACTGTCTGAGTTTGATGTTTGGACCGAAAAATCGGTTTTGGCCCTTTTTTACAACCGGAACTCAACCGGATCAATCAAAGAAATATTTATAAAATTAGAATGGGCACTCATTATAGCACAAACCTCCACCTATGGTCATTTTCCTCACATTTAATGCTTTCCTATATGATTTTTCTTTGACAGAGTTTAAAATGTGCTCAGACCGCTTTAGATTTTCCAAGCCAAACACCATCACTAGTACATGATAAACGAATATACTACATGTCTATAAACAAACAAAAAAAAACCTAGTTATGAATGTACCGTGAGAAATAATGCGTGTATTTACTTAGATGTTGAAACTATTTGGATATAACATCAGTTTCTAATTAATTGAAGGATATTGGACAACAAACAAAGGATCACGATGATATATCAATATGTAGGATTAAATGCTTTCCTCAATATGTATTAATTATAATAACAAAAAACAATGATCTCACTAACAAAATATATGTATGTTTAAGAAAAACAAATGTATGTCAACCGTGGTGTCTTTCACCCTTCTGCTCAAATCCATATTATTATAAAAAATATCTATAATGAATGACTTACTTCCTTTATCTACTTTCAAAGTGTTGAGAGTAACACACTTAAAACCTCTAAAAATCGACAACTCTTATTGATGATTATCAAGTCCCGATGACAATATGTGTACTAGGGGTATGCACGCCGCGTATGTAAGTGTAGTCCAAAATGACTGAATAAGGAGATATGTTGCTACGTGATTCATGTTATTAATAATTAGTTCCTCACAGATGTGATGTATTTTTACTTTCAATTATGTTAGCTCACTGTCATGTACTGATCTTTATTGAATTTATCAACCTCTCATTCTCTTAATAATGAATTTCCAAATGACGTCATGATTGTTGATGTTCGTCTAAAATACCAAGTTTTAAAGTAAGGAAAACCCTTTTTCCATTGATATTAAGGATAATAGTCAAACTATTGGATATCAAAATGGGACGCAGAAATAACAGGATTTAACCCTTACCGTCGATCAAAATTTCATACCTCTGTTATACAGTTACCGAGTGTTTTCCAGATTAATCAGAAACACTGTAAAACGTTAGTGAAGTATCCTAGAATGAAACAAATCATCTCATTTCTACCAATGGTTGCATTTAAACAACCAATAAATCTATTAGCTATGATCTGTAAGGCTAAAGTTCCGTAACTTTCAAATGATGTACCTACCAGTTTAAATGTGGGTTGCAAAAAGAGAAAATACAATTTCTGCCCATTTCTGGATATTAATAAAGAAGTCAATGCTACTCAATCAAAAGCTGATGTACATATTTTATATTTGGTTGACTGTGAGACAAATGGAATTATAATATATTGCATAACTTCCTCAAAAGCGAAATTTAACCGAATAAAAGTTATTTTTGCTTTTTAGCAAAAAGTTTATTATTTAACTTTTTTTTCAAAAATTTCATTATTGAAATTTAGTCATTTTTCAATTTTTTTTACATCATCATTTAATTATTGTAATTATATTTGATTTTTCAAATTTTTAACCAAAAGTTTAATTTTTTTTAAATGATTTATTTGAAATTTAATTTTTCAAACTTTATTTATTTTTTTTTTTTTTCAAGAAAATTATTATTTTCTTCTCCTCTTTAAAAAAATTATTCACCTACTTTAATTTATTTTATAATATTAAATAAAGTCAACTTTAATATTTATATAAACGAAGATTCATTATTTAGCACTGAGTGTTATAATTAATTTTACCTCAGTACTTTTTGCCTTAAACCATTTCTTCAAAAGCCATATTGCTTTGAACAATTTTCCCATAAAAACAAGTCGTCTTAACGATATTTCGCTCTTAATATGTAGTTATTGTTTGGTTCAAATTGAAATTCTTTTTGAAATTTAAATCAAATGTACTGTGTATTACTACCAAAGGCATTAAATTGTTGTCTTCTGTAAGAATAATGATAGATTTATGTTTTTCTTCATTATCCATGAGTTTTTTCTAACATGATTTCTATCATGTCTAATGATGATTAATATCCGAGAAATGATTAGCTCTCTCGTGTTTCTTTATTTTTCTTGTTATGATAATTTTAATACATATTTTGTCTCTGGTTCATGCTCGTTGCATAGTAGAATTTTGATATAAAGTACGTAAGTTTGGCAATAATTATATCATTATTACAACAGAAACTAACCATGCACTTTATATTAATAAAAACTAAACTCTAATATAAAGTTTTGGAAAAACATTTGCAAAATCTTATAATTTTTTTTTTAAATTTAAAAATTAAATTACAAATATAAGTTTTTTTTATAATTTACAATATTAAATTTTTTTGAGAAGAAATTCAAAAATCAATATCTATTTAATAAGTTAAATTTTCAGAAATAAAATTTTTTAGAAAAAATTTTAAATATTTCATTTTTGGAAAAAAAAGTTTAAATTTAGAATTTTTAGGAGAAAATATTCAAAAATCAATTTCTATTTAAAAAATTTTAAATATTGTTTTTTGGAGAAAACATTCAAAATTCAATATTTATTTAAAAAATTTAAATTTTCTGGAAAAAAAAATTAAAATATCTAATATTCAATTTTTTGGAAGAAAAATTGAAAAATTAAATTAAATTTCAAACATTCAATTTTTTGGAAAAAATTAGAAAAATTAAGCTTCAAATATTCAACTTTTTGGAAAAATATTTTTTTAAATCAATAGGCATTTACAGAAAATTAAATTTTTTGGAAAAAAATTGAAATATATATTTTTTTAGTTTAAAGCAAAAATTCCTTAATTTGTGGAGGGGCTATAGCCCCTCCTGCACACCCCTGCGGACGTCCCTGAGAGGATATCAATTTGTTGAATAATACAAATGTAAACCACACTTTTTTTAATTTTGAGAAATAATGTTCTAGCTTGCTTTTGTATTTACATCTGAAATATGTTCATTGAAAAAAAAAAAAAAAAAATACTAGTGATATGGATTAAGATTCATGTAGAAATTCGTTCTCATCTGGGGGAATTACATACTGACAGACAGTTCACAAGCGAAATAAAAACAAGATGACGTCTTATTATTATATGTACAAAACAAAAAAAAAGTCATTTCTCCTCGTTGATGGAAATAGTTTACAATATACAAACATACGTCATTTTCTACTCGAATGTTCGTTAAATAAGGACAGTTTAATCATTTCTCCAGATATACATATACGCCTCATGTTAATTAATTAATCCAATAGACTTACATGTTTGAAAGGAATAGAAAGATCCGTTACTACATAAAATATTAGGAAAAAGTAATTTCGTATTTCCCGCTTTTTTTTAAAACTAAGTATATCTTGTTCATTATTGGTCAAATCGGATCATACGACAGAGCATTGTAAAGGTGTGAGTGTATACTACAAATGCTTTATGTTCATTATTACGCTTGGCCGTTTTATTTGTGAATTATTGTGCGTCGAGTATGACGGTCTGAAAAGAAAAAAATCGCCATATTTTACATTTTTCAATTCTTCAAAGATAAAAACGCGTCGGAAGCGACCAAGAAAGTTTGCAATGGACACGGGGCCAATACGTTTTTGGTTAGTGTTGTACAATATTGTTTTGAAGGATTTATTTCCCGCTCAATTCTGCTCTTTACTGTCAACAACTCGACTGTTTGAATTTGGGGATCAAACAGAAGAGGCCAGCATTGGTGAAAAGGAGACAACGAGACATCATAAGGACAACAGACGGCTGCACACATCTTTGATGACGCGCTTGAAACTTTGGGAGCTCGGATGGGAAGTTCTTATGCATCCACCTACAGTCCGACCTGGCACCAAGTGAGTACTACCTGTTCTTGTCTATGGTCAAAGCGCAGGGGGTACAAATTTAGCCTCAATAACCTAATATAACATTTGTGTCGAGGTTTTGCCGATAGGCAAAATGGCTCCTACAAAAATTTTTATATTTAACGCAATAAAAACTTTAATTTTCACACAACAATCATTAAGGTCATAATTTTGGAGAAAAAAAAAATCTATTTAAAAAAAAAAAAAAAAAAATTCATTCAAATTTTATCCATTTCAAAAATTTTAACTCTCAAATTTAAAAAAACTTTTTGGGTTATTCCTACAAATTTAGTCTCTTGCTGCAAATTTTAACTTGAAATTAAAAAAAAATTATTCTCCCTTAAAATTTTTCCAAATTTAGCACTAAAAAAATTTTTTATTAAAATTGTCAAGGAAAAAAAAAAAAATTGAGAAATTCCCTTGATGAGATCAACATTCTATAATCCCCCTCCACTTGAAATACTTTCTGACAAAAAAAAGTTCTTTGTGTACCCAAAATGTTTCATTAACCGATTTTCAAAGACAAAATTAAAGTCTCTTAACATCATTGATGCATTTTTAACTTGAACTGTTAGGTTCAATTTTTTTAAATTAAAAAAATATGATTGTAAGGTCGTATTAAAGGTCAAATGTTACAAAAAGGTCAACCACTTCCAAATTATTATCTTGATGGTGATCTGTTGTGTATTGATAAAAACATATGATTTAAAAAGTTTGAGTATTCAAAAACTGCTTTATTCATAATACTTTATTATTATTTAGTAGATCAAAAATGACTTTTGTTTCATTTCAATCACGGCATGTCTCGCTAATACAAAAAAACCCATGTATTTATTGCCAGCTGACTTGATCCTAGTGTTGACACAAGGTCCATCACGGATTTTTGTTTTTTTCAGTTAGGTCTTAAGTGATTTTTTCTCGACCGATTTGGACGGATTTTTCTGTACAAACCTTTGTCTTAGACAGAGGACTGATTATTTTCGATCTCATATATTATGAGATACCCTTTTTTTTCTAGATCAACTGTGCTTATTTTTTTTTTTTTTTTAATCTCAAAAGTACACGAAAAGTTCTAGAACAAATACTGTATACATATAAGAGACGGAGGGATCAAAATTAATCCGAGTTATCTATGTTTAAACTTAGCGTAACGTCATTTTACTTAAAAAAAAACAAATAATGTCATGTTACACGCAATTTATTTGTAAAAACGGTCTAGACCGATTTTTTTTGGGCGGAACTAGAACAAACTTTTCCGTTGAACCAATCTAGACCAAGTTTTTTTGTTGGACCAAACTAATTCGGTCCAACAAAAAATATAACGGTCTCAGACCGGTCTAGGATTTTCAGACCGAAAGCCAACACTACTTGACACGTCCTTCTATTATATAGTTTATTCTTTTTGATAAATTAAACGAAGTAATTTCATTTGTCTAACTACCAATTGATTTCGGCCTTTTGTCTTTTTATTTTTGTAGAAAAAGTTGCGTGATACAATAAAGGTAACGACGTCCGACATACATTGATACAGATAAACTTTGCTATAAAAATACGATTCAAAATTATTTTCTCAGAAATACATTTGAAATTTCAAAAAAACAAAACAATCTAAATTCAAATTTGATAACGTAAAAATAAGTCTCCGCGCATTTATTTTTGTATTAAGCTTATTAAGCCTCATGGTAAATTGGTCCTGAATATGGGGACCAATGCAATCGTAATCGATCTCCAAAGTCAATATCCTTATGATTAAAGTATTCAAATATTTACTCCTGAATTTCCAACCATTCAATTTTCCCATGGATTAACTTAAAAGACAAATAAAAAGTGTCTTTTTCTATATACACAGTTGCCTATTAACTTAATAATTGTTGGTCAAAGCCTTCTCAAAGGATCCGCTTTGTTATACCTTACTAAGTGTATCGTAAAACATATTGTTATTATTATGTATGACTTGTCAAATACTTTGTCAAAACATTGAGTCTTCATCAAAATCAAAATATTTACCTATTTCTTCACAAATCCCTATGTCCTAATTATTATTTTATTTCGAGCATTACTCATCATTTTTAATATTATATATATTTAATATTATGACCCTACAAATTTTGTCATGGGCTCTATATAATAATAAGTACCCTAGTATACAACCCTGACGCGGTGCAGAAAGTTTATTGTTACCTCTAAGGAATGCATTTGTTAAGAGGATTCTTTGAGATGATTCTAGAACTGATGGGACAGTCTGTTATTATATTAAGAGTTGAGAATGATGAAGTATTTTCGGATAAATGGTTTTTTCTTCTTCAATTGATTTTTGTCTGTTTGTTATATCTGATCGAGGTGTACGTAATATTAATAGAGTAGTCATCAAAATATTATTTAAAAAGGTCTTAAAAGTTTGAAAATTCGTTCTATATAAAAGTTAATTATAAACGATTTAAATAAAATCAAGATTAATTTACTAAATCTGGATTTTGGAAGAGGGTTTTGTTTAGTTTACTGATACTGACGAAACTGATCAAACAGAGAAGGCCCCAAAACTTGTAGTAGCAATTAATGACAAGTTTATCTCCGTTATTTAAGTACATTAGATACCCATTTATCCAAAAAAATTGCAGCTTCTGACCTATCTCCAGCCTTGACCTCAATCCCCCAGATTTTGCAGTTTGTGTCGTCTTGGAGAATAACATCTGCCACATCTCTCATTCAAATTTGGTTTCGCTCTAAGCTGTCATCCTCATACGACATGGACACGGACTTCATCTTCCAGAGCTGTCAATCTGTTAACCTTCGTGTCGAGGCTGTGATTGTTTTTAAAAAAGGACATACTAAATTTAAAAATATAGCTAAATATACCATTTAAACATATTACTAATTAATTTTGAGTTGTCTTATCCTGATTCCATAAATTTAATTTTTCAATTTTGTTGTGATCATTTGAAAACCAAACCCCCTTTGCCAAATATAATCCTGTGGACGCTCCCATGAATGGGTGGCTCCAGTTAGAAAAAAATGTTCATCTAAATCTTTCATTTAGGTTTGCAGTCATGATTGATGATAAATTAAAAAAGCGTGAGAAATATCAGGAGTGGTGTTTGAGCGTGATATTTGGTGTGAAGGCGTGAGTCTCACAGCATTTGCATGATACTTTAGACCATTAGATTATAGTTGGAGAAAAGTTGTCGAATGGGTATAAAAGTTTAAATCTCTTTAAAAATCTAGGATATATTTATAAATAATTATTGAAAAATAACATTTGATGTTAGACGGAAGGAATTTCAATCATCCTATTTATAAATAGACCCAATATAAAAATGAGGTTATTGGACTATACGCATTTATATTTGACTCTGACTAAAACAAAGAGAATTTCATTCATATGTGACAGCCTCAACATACATTATTTTGTAGAAAAGACGATCATTTTAAAATATATTTACTCACAAAAAAAGAAGAAGTGAAGTTTCCGTTTAAACTGATTTTCCTGACTAAATAACTTCTTCCCCCAACTGTTGTTTTTGTATTCACCTAGGATTAATAAGATCTTGAAGAATATGAATGTATTAGTCCCTGAAATGATGATGACGAATTTTATTGTATGAATGGAATCCCCTCTTTCTCTAATCCTTTTCTGCGGGTCAAGAAAAGGATTTAGATTCATGGATAATCACGTAATTTGAGTAGTGAGTCTCTTAAGAAATCATTCATTATATGAATAATGCGTCTTTCTTTATTCCTAATGTATATGTTTTCAGGGGTGGCCACCAGTTGTTTTTTTTTGGGGGGGGGGGGTTGAAAAAAATCGAAATATTAATGTATTGGAAATTTTTTTCAAACATCCTTAGCTATTCACAATAAATTTCAAAATTACATTTGCTCGAAATAAATTCAAAAAACCACAGTTATAAAAAAATTAATTTTGTTATTTTTTGAAAAATATTTCAAATATTAAATTTTCAAAATTTCTAACTATTCACAAAAAATTTCAAAAATCCATAGCTGTTTAGGAAAAAATTATCGTAAAAAATTTTCTGAAATTAAATTACAAATATAAATTTATTTGTAAAATAATCTATATTTATTAACAGAAAATTTAAAATATAGAATTTTCGGAAATTCTTAGCTATGTATAAAACATTTCAAAAACCCACAGCTATTTACAAAATTTTTTTTGCAAACATATTCAAAAATTAAATTATAATTATTAAATTTTTGTAAAAAATTTCTGAAGTCAAATTAAAAATATTAAATTTTTTGTAAAAATTTCTGAAGTCAAATTCAAAATATTAAATTTTTTGTAAGAAAATATATATTTCTTAACAGAAAAAAATTATAATAGGAAATTTTTTTAAAATTCATAGCTATTTATAATAAATTTCAAAAATCTACAGCTGTTAACAAAAAAAATCCTGTAAAAAAATTCAAAAATTAAATATTGTTCAAAGATTTAAAATATCTATAGTTATTTACAGAAAATAGAATTTTTTGGAAAAAATTTGAAGAAGTATTTTTTTTTGAAAATTCGGATATCAGGGAGGGGCTACATCCCCTCCATCCCACCCTCTGCGTACGCCCCTCATATTAAACCATTCTGTTTTTGGATTCATATTTTTTCCTCAAAGCACATATTTCTTTTCTGCTGAGGGTAATAAAAACTAAATTTATGTCCCTTGTATCGTTCCAAATATTTTGTCGTAATTTAAAAATTGTACTTTTGGTATTTTGTATCAAAAATAATGTTCGGCCTTTTATTTTTAACAAACCGTCACTTCAACTAAGGTTCCACTTTTTTTAGTTATGTTTGAAAACGCATTAAGGACATCTCATGCCCATAAAATAATTGTGTTATAGTGTAATGAACAGCAAATAAAATGGATCAAATATTATGTGACGTCACGTTAAGGAGCGATATGTCGGATTGGACTGAATGGGACAAGAATAGACTGGATACTAGTAGCCTCATATTTGGAACGATATTTGCCCCAAAAAATGGCTCATTCCGACACAGCCATCCATTTTTTCAAATTGTAATGGCTAAAATATTGCAAGAGTCAGTTTTCCTTTTTGGCATGGGGTAAGAAACAGATTTTCCCAAAAATAGAAAAGTCTAATATGTAACTATCAACCAAAGCAATGTAAATAATAAAAACAAGATATTATCGAATCCCTTGAGAGTCTTCACGCTCCATTTCATCTTTGTAGGTTTTTTTTTATCAGTTGTATAATTTATACAACTCTCTCATCGTTCTTTTTATCGTTCTCGCTATTCCCCCTTTCATTTGGCAGAAAAAATTATATTTTATGTGGGTTTTTATGTTTATAATGTATACAGATAAATTTCAATTATTTGACATCATTCCATTTCTCAGCTTCCTTGTCAATAATAATGGAAAAAGTGTGGATATTTGACAATTATTTTTGCTGATAAATCGTTATTGGATATATGGTATGTAGGTTCTGTGATCTAGACAATTTATATCTGTGTATACAAGCTCGTGTTGTGACGACACTTGAGTAGAGTCGTTAAGGATCGACCCGAGACAAAAGGGAGTCAAAAGCGGGGAAAAGGGAACAAATTAATCATGAACCAATTCCCAGTTATTAATTTAACTTAAATAAAATGCTTTTAGTGTGTACCGGGTGGTCCATTGAAATTCTGAAAACTTACAAATTCAATAATTAATTAAGATTGAGTCATATAAATTAACTTATATTTTGGTACATTAAAGCATCAAATATTAGATATGAAACAAAACACACCAAAACAAATCTCTAGCTTACGTACACGCTAGTCCAAAGCGTTGGATATGATAGAGGAGTACATCTGAAGCAGTTATCAGGCCTTTACCCACCGCCTGGAAGCCAAAATTGCTGGTAAGGGCAGCTAAATCAATAATTAAGAGAAATCCGACACACATTTAATTATCAAATTAATTTTGTTGAAATTATATTGGTATAAAAAAACGATATCTTTTTTTTTTTTTGTCGTTTTTTTTAGATCTTAAAATGAAACTACATTTTCATAATATTTATAAATATATATAGGTATAATTATATATTTAAAAGATTCGAGGTTGTGTTGACTTTTTTACAAAATTGTTAAATTATATTATGTCGGTGGTGTTATTCAATGAAAAAAAAAACCACCTTTAATCACACAAAACATTACATTTTCTCTGACCCTTGTGATAAAACCTCTTCCTAAAGTTATACTCTATTTAATAAAAGTTTTGACACCCATAGGAAGGCATCCTTCTTTACATCGAATGGCATAACCTATGCTCAAAACATGTGTGATTAAAAAGTCAATTTTAAAATGCAATGTACGTTGACTTGAGGTAGCGATCATTCAGTCCTGTATGGTCACATCCACCCGTATCCATCTTTAATTTTTTTCCCCTCTAGGATGGTATTGACTCCCGGGATCCTCAAGCAGTTGTAGAAGAAGTACCGGCTCGTTTCTTCATAGAGAACAACTCTGTATATCCTATTCTGGAATTGAGTTATTCTTGGAAAGGCTCTAAGTGATTTTAATAATAACGACTCTGTAAAAACATAATGTCGAATAAGGTTTTTTTTCGAATTTGAAAATTAACTTGTATCTATTTGAATCAAGTAAAAAAATCCTTTATTCAATTCGAGTATCAAGTATTTGTTAAAAAGTCCAACACAAACACAAAAACGGAGGCTATTAAATAATTTCCCATAAATATGAATATTTTGATTGACTCCAGTGCAAGTTTTCAAATTTGTATTGCATCCATTTCAAGTTCATAATTATAACATACCTATAAATTATTTACAGTGGCTTTTTTCGACATACTGTTGAGTTTCCTTGTAAGCCAGAGCATTTATACACAACATTTGCAAGATAACTTTTGCTCTTGATCTTCTAAATGAAAGGCAAGGAACAACGACGGAAATGGATCCCAGAGTTGTATTTGGCCAGAAACGCTACTAAGGATATATCTGCGTCATAAAATACAAAAGCAATACGGTGTACAACGTTGTGAAACGCTACAATGTAACAGGGGCATCAAACATGCTCCGTGCTATCCCCAAAAGGCCAAAAAGGTTCCCCCTCACCGTTCTCCGTCTTTTGTCGTCGCATGAACACTTTAATTTAAGCTAATGTGAGTGATATCGAGCAGAAAGTGTCCAGAAGTGTCCCTTCTAAATTATTAATGTTAAAAAAATTATAGGGCTTTAAAGTTTAGTGTAAATAATTCCACTTCTAGAATCCAAAGGTTTAAGCTTAAATTTGTCTTCGAGTGCAAGTGAAGTCGCTAATCTTAGCTATCAATTCCTCGTTCTCTTGCGAGTCTTTGATTGTGAGACCAAGGGATGTCGAAAGTCTTCAAAATATGGACTCAAGTCCAAATACATAGAGTTGTATGTCTCGAGTCCAAGTTATAGACTCTTGTTCGAGTCAACACAACACTAAAACCAACCCTTCTCCAATAGACTATTTATTATCTAGAAGTTATTTGATTAAAAAAGTATTGAACCCAAATAAACATACAACAGATTGAAAGAAAATATACGAATGAACAAAAGGTTTTTTGTAATACGAAACGAACCCCTCTCCACAATCTCCTTAACATCAATTAGAGATTAATTCCGGATCACCTCCTTTCTATTCATCATCCATTCCTAATACTACAACAACAAACTACTTTCCGTCCCCATTAACAAGTTTTCAATTAAATTTTTAAAGAAATTATATTCATCTTAAAAATACGATTTATTTTGACGAGAAAGTTAATGTCTTTTCGCCCTCTCCTTCCTGTACAAATTTATTGTCCCTCTGTGTGACATTTTCATAATAGATTACAAAGTACAAACTGTCAATCGTTAAACAACATTCATTACTAGGCTTTAATGTCTTAGTCACGATGAAAGAACAGCTTCATCATTAAAATAAAATAAAAATAATATTGTTGGCAAAGGTGTGTATGTAATGTTTGTAAAAGTTTGGAAGTTTATTACTCCCGAGTTTTTATTTTATTTTTATGTTATTACATATTTTGCTTCCGCTTAGAAGATGTTGATTAATATGTCATGATCGTTATGTATCTTTGTGGATATATGTATACTTGTAATCAAAGCATTTTCGATTTGTATAAAGAAGAAAGCAAAAATTAAAATGGTAACCCAGGCGAATTTGAAGAATGTTTGAGAGAGAACCCGCTTAGCTGTCATGACGATCCAATGAATCGGATACGATCACGTGTGAGACGAATGAAATGAAGTTTATAATCTACATCAAGTAAGGACATCGGCTTTATCCTTAATTCTACTCTGAGTCCAACAGAGCCTTAGACTAATAAGTAGTCTGATGTGATCCTTGTTTAGGACCGAGGACCGGAGCGTAGTCCCACTTTTCAGTCCTTAAAGAAAGTAAATGTAATCCCTCTTCACGTGATTGAGCGTGTTTTTCCTTTCTTGAATTATTCCGTTATATTATTAGAATAAATTATATATTAAGTAAAAATATAATATATTCGTTTCATATTGCATCATAGTGAAAACATCCATATTTTTTGCAAGATATGACCATTGTGCAATACTCATAATGTATATTTTGTATATCTCATTTGGCTTAACAAAACATCCATATTTTTAGGAAGTCCATGGACTGACTGTTTAAGGTCGGTCCTTAGGATTGACAGTCCTAACGACCGATCCCAAAGACGGACAGTCCTTAGGAAAGATCTTATAACAGGACGGGACTGGATTGAATAAATTAGACACAACAAATCATTAGAGTTACTCTTCGTGATTCAAAAACATTCATGGTAACATTTGATACTTAGATGATCTCTCCTCAATAATTAAAGATTAATGACGACAGCTTTTGAAAATAATAAAAAACTGCTCAAGTAGCCAATAATAACAAAATTTGCACGCTCAAAGGGTTTTATATTTACAACTCAATGTCTACTCAATGTTAGTATTAGTCAAGGTTAATAGAAATACAAGGTTATACCATCATGTAATCGGGCTTGCTAGAACTTTCAATCTGATGTATTGTACCAACTGCTGGACAAAACAGGCAGATTTTGACAAACCACGCAACCACACATAGTCTATGACGTCACTATTGCTAGAATTTTCAATTTAATGCGTCTTACCGACTTTTGGGCAGGAAAACAGATTTTGACAAAACACGCAACCACTCATCTACTATGACGTCAATATTAAAAGTGAGTTGGAAGTCAAACATCAGTGGTACACGCGTTATCGTATAACTTCGTATTTCTATTAACCTTGGTACTAGTGATACATTGCCCGTTTGTTCCATGTCTTGCTCTTAATTGGGGGCCGGTGCTGGTTAGATTTGTTTTATGAAACGATCAAAATAGTAAAAAGGATCTACCCTTTTTTTAAAAGATCATTTTAAATATATGAAAATTGTGACAAATTTATTTTTTATTTTGCCCCACTCAGAGTAAAACTGGAACTGAATCTGTATAGAATCTGGATCAGTTTTACTCTGATGGAGGCTCAGGAAAAAGACAAAACGCAGAACCTTTTTAAGGGCATGACTAAGATTTTTATTTGGATTGATTTCCTTTGAAATTTTTTTATCAAAGTGATATATTTTTATTTTCAAGATAAATTCTGAATTATTGTTATATATATTTTTTTTTTTTTGTGTTATTGTAGAATCTAATTTTTTTGAAAGAATTTAATGCAAAATTTGATGACATTTAAAAAAAATATAAATATATGATATTATTCTTTTTTTGGTCTAAAACCTTGATATATTTACAGTACAGATATTGTGGTCAAGACCACCTTAGGAGAGAAAGAAAGACAAGATCCAGAAGGGATAAGATTGAGATCAAAGATTAAAACATTGTTTTTTTTTTTAAAGGAAAGTTTAAACATAGTTATTTTGTCTTTGGGCAAAGACTTCAAATTATCCCTGCTTTAAAATCGTGTTCTCCAGATATGACATATATCTAGGGCCGTCCGCAGGGGCGGGCAGGAGGGGTTCTGTCCCCTCCAAATACAGAAATTTTTGCTTTTTCTAATATTTTTTTTCGTCATTTGGGTTATTGGGTATTGGTTAGAAGAGAAAAAAATAAATAATATTTGAAATTGGTCTAAAATTTAATTTTTTGTGGATAGATTTTGAATTTTTTTCCAAAAAAATTAATATTTGAATATTTTTTTCCAAAAAATTAAATTTTTGAATTTTTTTCTTTCTGTTTTTTTTTTTTCATTTGAAACCCATAACTAAATATTTGCATATCAGAGGGTACTTAAATATAAAAATTAAAATATTTGAGATATAAACTTAAATATAAAAATTAAAATATTTGAGATATAAACTTAAATATATTTTTTTCAAAATATTTCATTTTATGTCAAAATCTATTTATTTCTGAAATTTTTTTTTTAATAAAATTAATTTTTAAAATTCAATTCTTAAATTTTTTTTCCAAACAATTTAATTCGTAAATTTTTTTTCAAAACAATTTAATTTTTTATGAGTACCTATGGATTTTTTTAATTTTTTTACAAAAAATTTTATATTTGATATTTTTATACAAAAAAATTGAATATTTTTGAATTTTTTTCCAAAAAATATAAATATTGATATTTCAATTTTTTCCAAAAAGTTCAATTTTTTGCCAAAATCTATTAATTTTTGAATTTTTTTAAAATTTAATTCTTAAAATTTTTTCCAAACAATTTCATTTTTTAGAAATAGCTACGGATTTTTGAAATGTTTGAACTTTTTTTCATAACCCCCCAAAAAAAAAAAAAAATAAAATAAAATAATATATAATCCTGCGGTATCCCCTGATATGGCATTAGCTACGAAAAAATCTTTCAAGTATTTGGAATAGAATTTTCTATTTAACGCTAAATTATGATTATCTAAAAAATTATGTGTGATCAATTCTACGAATACTAAGGATTGAAGCTGCACATCTCACAATAAAAATAATTCAAATATTCTAGATAAGAATCAATATTCCTCATTTTATTATTATTGGGGTCTTAGCACATTTGAATAATACACCTATTTTGTATTATTTTCATTTTTTCTTAGAGTAAATTCATTGAACATAGACATAAATATGAATGGGAGTGAAAATTGAGAACCTGTCAGTGAATTCCTCTCACGGATGACAAGTTTCAAAGAAATGGTGAAGAAAAGAAAGGAAATTCGTTCTTCTTTTAAAGATAATTCAATGTATAGGACATTAAACGTATGTAGATACTAAACATTAACACTTGTCGATGTTGGGCATTCCATGATTGACCCTACTGTCAATATGAAGATAATTAAAGTTGTATAAAATATCAACTTACTGCGTGTGAAATTGTTTTGAAGTTGAAAATGCGAAGGGTGTTGCTTTTTCAAAAGCTGTTATCATTTCGCTTGATATAGATGTACATGCATTTTACGAGGTATCTTGAAGCTAACTTGGAAACATTGGATAATTGGTATTTAAATTATCCCTCAGTCATACTTTTAGGTCTTCGTCAAGTGATATGTATTTCATCATTTTGTAAGGCATTATTTCTTTTTATGTAAAAAGGAAAAAATGAATCAAATTCTACGTGCCTTACTACGGTAAAACTACGTACTGTAGCAGACCTAATATATATCCTAAACCAATTAACATTAATAATTGTATTACGGTATATTTTTGGAGCTTACCAAAGATTTTATGATTATTTTATCATTTTTGAGGAGATAATATATAAGTAGGCACTTATCATTGCTTCTCCTCAGGAAAGACTGAGTGTAATAAAGATGAATTATTTTTGAGTCATAAGCTCAAGTTCTTATTTGGCTTAAAGTAAAGTTGAAGATCGACATTGGAGCGATTCCTGACTTCATTTATCTTTGCTCGATACGGATTGATCTTTTTGAAGTGTTCCTTTAATTGGTTAGCTGGAGTTGCACTGATTAAGTATAAGTTAATATTATAGTAGTATATTAATATAAAGACACACAAATCTCCCGAGTGCGTGGTTCATTGAGTTACAGTGTTCCTAAATGGAAATTGGGTTTATTTTCCCCTTTCATAGCCGCTTTTAGCTAATCTAATACAATGTCATGAAAACTAATCTGCTTTGTTCACAAACATTCTTCAAATTACAGGATTATCATGTCAATTTCCGGGTTTCTTTTATCTTGACATAAGATTACGTCATATTTTAGACAGCTCTAACTATTAAATTCAATAATTAACCCTTCCATTAATATGAATATAACTACAGTTGTATAAAATATCACCTGAACGAATAAGATATTGTTTTCAAGTTGCCAATCTGAAAAGGGGTTTCATATTCCACAGCTGTTTCTTTATTTTTTAATTCTTGAAGAGAGAACAGCAAGTACAAAGTAATCAGTAGTACGTGTTTAAGTCCTTGTTTGACTAGCAATATAATTTAAGATTCAATTAATACCTTCCCAATTCCTAATTCTCCTTCCCCCAAACTCTTTTCTAATTCATAGGGTAAGCATGTCATTTTTCAGTTTCTTATCTTTTACCGATCGGTTGGTCATATTTCTTACATGTAGAACACATCAACAGCCGTAGCTATATTTTTTAAAGTGTGAAGTGGGATGGAGGGGGTAATATTTAAAAAAAATAACGACAAAATTAAGAACTTTTCCGAAGAATTAGACACCAATAGAGAAAATCAAAAGGCATAGTTGGAATCAAGGGCTAAACTCTATTAAGTTCAAGTTATTTCTGATTTCTGGACATTTTTGAAGTGTTGAACAACGTTACTGATCCATAGTTGAACTAATATAACGAATTCGAATTATATTATTTACTTATGACGTAATTTAGAGCATGAATTTGTCAACATTTTGAAGATGTTACACCCCTAATAAGTGCTTATTTTACTCTCTATGAACTGATATAATATCCAATTTATAAATGAGTCGAAATAGGTGAAAATATTGAGCATTTCATCAATCATTAAGTACCTGGATATATTATCTATATGAGTATACATTGATATTCATAGAGTATCTCCATTCAAATGAACAAAGAATTACTCAGCATTTGCTAGTTGATCATATTCTCCATGATATGAGAACTATTAAAAAAATTAGTAGGTACGAGGTACACAGTTGATTCTTTCTCTGAGCCATGACAAATGATTCTTCGACTTGGTTATCCAATAAATATAAATTAGAAATACATTCCTTCCACCTAAAACACTATCAAGAGAAGAGTCAGGCTAAATAAGTATTAGACTGTCTCGTTTTTGAGAAAATATATTTTTTTCTTTGAACAATTTTTTTTCTGTAGGAAGTAATGAAAAAAACAAAAAAACTTTGAGGCTCCTCAATCCATTTTTGACGTAGCCATAATTATTTGAAAAAAATGGGATTTTTGTGTTTAAACTTTGTCATTTTTAGGATTCTTCTACTGTCCCAAGTATGATGATGCTGTATTTTGTTTTCAGCTGTGGATTTTTCTACTTCCTTTCCCTCATCAGTGTTTTGAACGTCGATGGGTTAAATTAGAATTAAATCTGTCTAATCTATTGACATGAAATTCTATATAAAAACATGGCATAATCGCATAGGTAGCTTTTTTATTTTTTTATTTCTCGTCTTGAAGGAATGGAGTAAAAAAATTCATGTTATATTTCTCTTATGTGGGAATAAAAAATTCTTACTGATTATTCCAGATTTCAAGAAGTCCATGGTTATGAACACTCTTCAACAATTATCGAATAATTATTGAATAAAATTTGGAAGAATTGAACCAGAATCTGTACTACAAACAGATTTTAGGCCTTTTTTCTAATTTTTTTTGCATGAAAGAATGCTTTAAACGAGTAAGATAACGATGTGTTGTTGAACACACAGAAGGAAAATTATTATCGTTCATAAAAAAAGAAAACTCCAAAGCTCAATATTTTATCCTAATCTCGAAGCTCGAAGACCATTAAATTTACTCACTAGCCAGCAGACTAGTAAGTTTTTTTATACCATCCCTGTGAAAAATTTACTAGCCCAGAATACCACAAAATTTGGATCATTTTTCGAATAGTATAGAGGTACTTTTGTTTTAAAATAAGTTCAGTTTTGAGAGGACAAAAAGGCAGTTATACAGATGGGGATTTTGAATCCGGAACAATGTTATATCTAAATATCCTAGCAATCCTGACATCTATGCTTATGAAGGTGACTTCATTAGATTCAGCATTAAAATTGATTAGGAAAATATATAAAATCCTTAAAATATCCTCGGAATACGAATGGAGTACGGCCCTTATTGTGTGCCTCTTTACCGGGCGCACGCCCGTGGATGCAAATAACTTCATAGATAATTATGTTAGATATCTTAAATTGATCTTAAGGGATACAATGCCATGCTAGAATTATAAATTGGTACTCTTTGTCCAAACTGGATAATTGGAGCAGAATGTCTTCGAGAAAAACCAACATTTTAAAGATGTATACACTTTAGGTGATGAAAATGTTGGCTCCTAGCTCTTTGAATGGACAAATAGTTCCCCCATCAAGCCCTTTGCCATGTTCAAGGCAAGGTTGGAAGCTGTGGCTAGCTGGAGGTGGTTGGTTTGAGTAATTGACTTCACTATGGATCCCTACATGTAAAGGGAGCGGGGATCAAATTGTCGCCAAAATATTTTTCTACAAAAACAACACAAAATATACATTTTTTAACTTTTTTATTGAAAATCAAAACTATGACGAGCATATAGGTATAGAGTAGCCATTCATTCGATATAATCACCGTTGGCATCAATAACGGTCTCTGAACCGGCTGCAGGCTCTTCTGACCATCTCATTGTCCTTGTTACCGAATACCTCCTTGATGGAGTCCATCAGGCTGGCCTTGGTGCAATGGGGATGTCTGTTGGTATGTCTCTCGACATAGCCCCAGACAAAATAGTCCAAAGGATTAAGGTCGGGAGAGTTAGTAGGCCAAAAATCCTTGGTTACGATGTCATAACAGTTCTCGGTTAACCACTGCATGAAGATTTTGGACACATGGCAGGGTGCTGAGTCCTGTCGCCACACCCAGGGCCTCGCCATGGCCTTCATGGACCTGGTAGGGTCATCCTCAACCATCTTCTTCACCTTGTCAACAAAGTCGGTGTCCCTTACCTTCCTGTCGGCGCCCACCTCCTTGGGTGCCCTCTTTATGGTGGCATCAACATCCCAAGTGTCCTCTAGCTTATTACGGATACGCTGAACAGTCCGTAAATTCACTCCTAAGGTTGAAGCAATCGTTGAATTGGAGATTTCACCTCCATTATTAACCAATGCCATGACTACGGCGGACCTCGAAAGCTCCTCGTTCCACTTATAGCTCTTTATCTCCTCATATGATGACGACATGATGCTAACTGAACTACGTATCGGCAGCTGACAAGAATAGCTTTGCTATTTGGTAACCGGTTTTTTATTTGATAATGTCGTCTTCAAGTTATCAAGGTTTAAAGTAGGCGACAATTTGATCCCCGCTCCCTGTACATGAAAACAAAATATTTGTATATTGCTGAATTTATTTTAGGAAAATAATTGTATTGTAAATTATCCGGATTTAAAATCCCCACCAAGTATATTTTACCTCAAAATCACCCGTAATAATATTTGTTTACAATGTATATTGTACGCATGATGCGTTAACATAAGGTGATACTTATGGTTTGAACCCAAAATTCCCTTTCCATATGCAATATTTAAGGTACGACATTACATAGACAAACGAGGTAAATACAGGGTATCTTGCACTAGCCCGACTGGTTGTTAACTAGCCAAGGGATAGTAGCTTGCATGGCCTCTGCTTATAGGATTATATTTAGTACATTACAAGAGGTATACAAATGGCCAATTTCTACGATACAATCAATCTTTTATTTCAAATTAAAATGTACGACGACAAAAACGACTTGAAAAACATCGAACTTTTGTCAAGTCAACTTTTTGGGTCCTCCTGAACAGAAAATTTATTTTCTAACCCAATAACGGGACACTCTAATAAGTATCTATGCTTGTATCTGTGAGTAGCATTTAAATACATTTTTTGGGGGAGAAAAAAATAAAATAAAAATAAGCAGAGGTACGCAGAGGCCGATAATCATCTATTGATTTTTGTTGCTGTGTATGTGTGAGCATTTGATGGTTGGTAGGAATGTAAATATGTACTAACATCATTGTAAAATATGTATTAGACATGCTTTTTTTAAAGATTTTTTTAAACAGATTATTTTCTTTTAGAAATATTGGCCCAAAGGAATTGACACCTTTTATTTGTAGGTTTGCCTGACTAGGCATCATTACTATTTTGAGAGCTACTACGGAAATGGATTAGGAGTGTGATAAGCTATAATATAACTTCACTACTCTATTGACCGATTAATGATATATAGAAAGAAAGAAAAAAATCATTTCTTTAATAGTGTTCCTTAAAAAATAAAGAAATAATTTATTCGTTATAACTTATTTTCTCTATATTTGAAGATGATATAAAGTTGTTATTGAGGTCACGATTCTACAGAGCATCATTTTATTGTATCTACTAAAATATTTTAACTATATCTAACTCATCAAACTAAAAATTGAATTAGAGCCATCTCCCTCAAATAGTATTAGAAAATAACTATTTCAAAATTCAAGGACCAATATCAGAGACAAGGCTGATAAAAATCCTATTAAATCTGGCTATTAAACCTTTCAATGCTTTTTTCTAGGAGTTTAATGGAAAAAAGCCTTCAAATTATCACATTTTTTCAAAAAAAAAGAAAACACGTGCTTTGATTCAAAAATCTGTATTTTTTTATCATAAATATAACACATTGAGGATACATAAAGGTAATTTTGTCAAAAAATAACTGACTTGTAGCTATTTTCGAGGATCTAGACTTAAAAATCTTTAAATGAGAATTTTTTTTTTTTCAAAAAAAAAAAACACTCGTGTTTTTAGTAGAAAACTTGTTTTTTATTCATTAAATATAGCCCTTTGAGGACTAATAAAGATGTTTAAGAAGGGACATACCTCGATAGAGCCCTTTTTTTTGACAAATTGGAGCGAAAAAGGTCTTGAATTGAGCACATTTTTTCAAAAAATCTCAAATCAGTGTTTTTAAATGAAAATTCACATAATAATCATAAAATATAAGTATTTCAGGACGTATATAGGCGTTTTATCAAAGAAATAATAACGCATTGAAAGCTTTTTTTCGAGGAACTATATAAAACAATGGCTCAAATTGAGTAGATTTTTTTGAAAAAGTCCAAAATCCGTGTTTTTAGTTGGAAGTTCTTACTTTTTTTATGAAATATATCGCATTGTGGAAGTATAAACGTATCAAAACATTCTGAAATTATCGATTTTAGTGTGAAATTTGTGTTAATACTTTTTTCGAGGAGTTAGACGGAAATAAGGATAAAATAAGCATTTATTTTTTTTTCAAAAAAAACAAAATACTCGTGTTTTTATTTGGAAATTCATATTTTAATCATGATATCCAGCACTTTGAGGACGTATAAAGGCGTCTAAAACTATATTTAAATACCTCAAATGTAAGCATTATTTATTAAATGATATAAGGTATATGTAATAAAAAGAAATTTATCATTTTTTTATTTTCATTATATAATTATATTTTGGCATTAATTTTTTTCTCCCTGGCAATTAAAACAGTGTTAGTTACATGACGGTCGTTCTCGACGATTTCCATTATTTTATCCACATTTTCGACAATTGGCCTTCCAGAGTGTGATGCATCCTTGAAATCACATTACCGTAACGGAACAATGCATCTTTGAAATCACATTACCGTAACGGAATCCACTTAACCAAAAATATTATATGATTGCCTTTTACAATATCAACTCAAGACCGTCAACACTATTCACATTTTCAGCGTCCTGGCTTGCTTATTCACCATATTCAAAGAAAAATGGTAAAATATGGCGTATTTTCTCTTTTCTTGTCTACATTTTTGACGAACTCTCAAACAAAAACTGATTCAAATAATCACAAAACTGTTTGTTCTTTCTAACGCCATCTAGTATAAACCACTTGCACTTATATAAAGCGAGATAAACATTACTAAAGTTATTTGTTCGAAAAATAATTGATTTCATTTGACTCTACCTATTATAAACTTTGAAGACCCATTTCGTAATGTTTCCTTCGTTCAACTGGTGTCTTTTCCCTCAAATATGGGACCCATAAAAATCTCAGTCCTTATTTAAAACGTACTGCAGTGTAGGGAAGCAAAACAAAAAAATATCTTTGATTATTTGTATCTTCATATTCAGTATTTATTTTTATGCATCTTTGGTATCAGCGTGTTAAGTAGTTTAAATTGAGTACAAAAGGTTTGTCCGATCTTCTTCTTCTTTTTTTCTATACATAAATTTATTCAAGTAAAAGGCACATTAAAAAAACCAATACTTAAATCATCCAACACTAATTCAAGGAATAAAAATATTCATAGGATCACTATTTAAAAAAAAGTTCAATACCAAAATTTCAAAACTCTACTCATTTTAAATTTATTTAAACAGTATCTTATTCTCATCAGAACTGTCCATAATTAATGATTACTGATCTCTTAACTATCTTGTCCATCCCTTGACGTATTGTCTTTTTATTAGTCTTTGCCGCGTACATGACTGAGATAATTTTTACAATAAAAACTACCATTTTGAATGTTTATGGGTGACGCAATTGACACTATCCCTTCGTGATTCGTGTCTGATCTTTTGACGCACAGCTCTCAGTTTAATTTCGAAATCCCATGTATGAATATCTTTTTTACTTCTACTTATGTGTAAGCTTATTAAATGATTATAAATGCATTATTCTTGAATTTAAATTGGTAAATTGAAACCTTCTACTAAAGTTTAACTTATGAATAGATAAATGCCTCATTTGCAAATATATTCCATATCAAACTTCAAGCGTTTGATTATCACAATTAATAAAAATAAAAACAGCAACTTGAAGTATAATTAATTTTAACTCCACTTTTCTTGAAATGGATTTATGTGACACCTTGAAGGAAGTTTCCTTTTTAATTTATGAGTTAAATACAATATTAAAAGAATGATATAAATTTAATATAATAATGAAAAAGGTAACTTGATAAATAAGATTTTGAGTCTGAACAATTATAAAAAAAATAAATTATTTTATTTCAAAGTTATAAAAGCCATGTTTGATCATAAATCACAAACTAACCAGATATCATGTCTGAACATTCCTATGAAATTGCATATAATAAAATATAAAGTCTAATTAATCCGTAGTACAAGGGTATTGTAAACATAATGGAGCAAGTTACTGCAATTTAACTTAACTAAAATAAGTAAATAAGTTTAGTTAATTAACTTTTTGCTTAACTAGTTAATTATTTAAACAGTGTTATTTTAACTGGTTAATTTTTTAAACTGCATTATCTTAACTTTAACTCAAATTGATTAAGTTAATTAGTTAAAAATAACTTTTTATTATTGTCAGTTGAATTACTATTTTTTTTTTTAAATTGAAATACCGTTAGTTCTCCGATAATTCAGTTAAACACTGCGTCACGACTATCTGTTTTATCAAACTTTGGAACTGAGTCATTCTACACAAAATCCTTGTTATGTTATCTCCGATATTTTTATAATTTAACGTACAGTTTAAAATTACATATAAACTCAAAAATCTAAAATTGTTGCCGTGTTTGGCCTCCATTTAATTAGTTAATTTATCTTGCATTGCTTTTTCGCTTCCAAACAGAAGTTGTCGGGAGTTTGAAACTGTCGTTTTTCCTTGATCGTTCAATTGGAAGTAGAGAAAATCCCAGTCATAGAGATAGACAGAATAATTTTTATTATAAAGCACTAATACATTTCTTAATTCCGAACTTAAATAGTTATTTTTTAATATCCAAATTTATTTGAACTTAATCAAGGTTGGGTGAGTTAATTTAACTTAAAGTACTCTAAAGTTAATTAACTTAACCTTAACTAGTTACAAAAATTAAACTCGAATTAACTTTAACTTAGCTAGTTAATTTTCGAAGAATAATATTAGTTGTAACTCAACTTTAACTTAACTAGTTAAAAAAATACGTTAACTTGCCCATCACTGGTTGTGAATAGGTAGAGAGTTTTCATGAGATATCAGTATTGTTAATGCTGGCCATCTTGGGAGCGTAATCAACAAAGTCTTATAAGAATATAATCCATGTTTTTATCAAAATTTACGAAAATGGTGTTTAATTAAAAGAAAAATTGAAAGGCTTACAATTTTATTAAAAAATTATATCTCTAACGTTTAGCTTAATTATACAAACATAAGACACTAATATTATAAATAGTAATAGGACGATTAAAAAAAAAATCCTCATTCTGATTCTTTAATATTCAAAATAATAGTTAAAAAATACGATTTCGCTATCAGGGGCGCCCACAGGATTATATATTAGTGGCTTAGTTTTTTGATTTCATAAAAAATTCGAAAAATTAAAATTTTTATGGAAATAAATTTGAAAAATTAAATTTTTGGAAAAAAATTTCAAATTTTTGAAAAAATATTTCAATTATATTATTTAGATATTAAATTTTTAAATGAATTTACATTTATTTACAAAAAAAATTCAAAAATCAAGAGTTGTTCTTTAAAAAATTGATAAAATAAAATTTTTAAAATAATTTTTTGTGGAAAAAAAAAATTTTAATGTAAGATTTTTAGGAGAAAAAATTTATAAATACTTAGTTTTTCAGAGAAACTTCAATTTTTTGAAACAGAATTCAAAATTATATTAATTTTCTGGAAAAAAAAGTTTCAAATATTACATTTTCTAGTAAAAAGCAAGAATATATGTATATATATATCTTCACCTACCCTTCATTTTTGTGAATTCATATCTTTTCATAGCCGCACACCTCCTTCTATAAACGTGAGTTTGAGGAGCATGTCCTTAGAACGATGTTCCTATATCTCACTCGATGAATGTCATCTCCTTTTTGATAAAATCCTTAATTATCCAGATGGCCCTTAACATGAAGATGCGGAAGAGCTACTTATAGATAGTAAATCATCGTCCATAGGCTCAAAATACATCAGTTCTCCTCATCTTATCCGAAACAATTCGTTACTCCGAATACTACTATGAGAAATAAGAACTGTGGAGGAACATAAAGACATAAACTGTTCGATTATAATACCCCGTGAAGAATAGTGAAAGAATCTACAGCTCAATCCACAGCTTCTTCATTAAAACTCTCGAATGTATTCCTACTGAAGTACACTCCACTTCACACCCTACTCCATTTTTTTTTCCATTGATTTTAGTTCTTCCGTCTCCTTGATTTTTAATACTAACAAATCTAAAATAAAGTCTAAATAGTCCTAAATAGTTATTTTCTCCAAAAATAGTAAAACAATCGTATTACTATGTTACAGTTTAAATTATTTTATTCTATCATATGGTGATACTAGTCCCATTTCCACTGATATTAATTCATTTTATAATCCTTACTTCGTAGCGTATGGTCAATTGTCTGCACAAATAATTATGGATCGTGGACTGGACACTTTTAGGCTCACTTCTGATTCCTTTATAACTTTAAAGTATATTTTGTTATTGAAAAAAGTGTGAGACGCCCTTAGACTCTCAAACATAATTTGATACTCTATTTTTGATATTTTTTATCTACAAAGCAAATATATTCTGCTTTTATATTCATATATAATTTTTTGAAACTGTTGGATGATTTAGTATGAAAGAAAATGATAGGTAATCCATTAACTTTATTATACTTTCATTGAAAAATTTGAATACCACAGCAATTTCAAAACTCTTCAATACCCTTACTATTTATATAATCAACCTCAACCGTTTCTTTCAATATTATCTCCAAAAATAGGTCATGTCATCAAATTAAGGGTTCCCTTTTTTTTCATGGTTGGACAATACAACGTGGACTCTTAATTAATGTTAATTTTTACCGTAATATAGGAAGCTTTAGTGATTATTTTTTGACGTTCTCGTTCAGTCATCCTCTTAGCATAAACAAATTCTTATAAATATTTCATCATCATGAGTGAGCAAAACCCAAAAGGAAGCACATATGAGATCCCTCTAGATTCTGAAGTTGAGTTAGCGAAGATTATGGAAAATGTCAAGTGTTTGAGTAGTTTGGATTTCAACAAAATGATTGAGAAGACCGTTCCAGGAAAGCAGGAAATGGAAGTCACTATTTAAAGAGGGATCCGTTGTTCCTGCCCACCTTGGAGAAGAAGATCAAGGAGGACTCTACCAAATCGATGAATCGCCTCGCCAACTACCTCTCTGTGGCTGCGAGGAGCATTACGGGGCTGTGAATGGCGACTTGAGATTATCCTTATGCAAAAGTTTGAAAAAATGTCTGCAAAATTCAATACGTGGTATAAAAGCGTGAGAAAGAATGGATTTGCGTGATCATCTATCCCTTTGCGCAGACTTTAGAGCTCTTGAATGGGGACTTTTTTTTTTTTAACTATCATATAATGTAAAAAAAAACAACTTAAATACAAAGTGATAAAAGAACAGATTTTTCTTGGAACTGTGGGTTGAAAATACACAACCCGAACTGCGGGTAGCCTGCGTATCACTAATGTCTATGTATGTAGGTGCATAAATTATCATATATTTCTGAACAAATCATGAATCCTCAATATTTTTTCTCTTACAAAAACCATGGTGACACAGAGTCTCATAGCCTTAGGGACTTTGAATAATGTGTCTTAAAAGTGTCTTCATTATTATAAGCACACGCAGCTATAGAAACGGTTATTTACCGACATTGTCAACCCTACGCGTGTCAATGACTAATTGGGAATGATGAATGGACCCATACATATATATATAGTCATACAAAAACCCTTCGTCTAATGTTTTTTTTCTTCATAAATACATTATGGATCACATCCTCAGTAGCAGATTTATTTTCATATATATGACGTAGCAAAGGTGGGTTTTTTCCCCAGTGTATTTTTTTAAGCTCTTTATGATGAAGGAAGGATGGCTTCTTTGTTCTTGACTAAGCATTAATTGAAAGATAGCAAAATGAATAAATGCCTCCATGGAATATGACTATAGTATATATAAGATAATTAATCTTTTAAGAAAATTGTGACGGGACGCGTGTCAACTTTTTGATCTTTAATGATGTGTATTTTCTAGCAAGTTGAAGAAAAAAAAGATATGTTACATTCAATAAAAAGATATTGGTTGTTTTTAAGATAATACTCCTATGTAAGGATGTCCATTTATTGTGAATGTGGCAAACTTGGGAGGGTGTTTCTTTTTCAAGGACTTTTTAAAAAAATAACAATAAATAATGTTTTCATTCGATAGTTTTAGCAGTTCACTTACGCCATTTCGCACATTGTTTGTCTTTTCAAAGATTTATGGATTTTGTAGGGTCTTCTTGTATCCTCTTCTCCAGACTGGACATTCACTCAAAATCTCTCTTCAAATCGTGCCGTCAAACTTCCTTCTTTCATTGAGTGGCCTTTTCCCTTTTTTTTCATTTAACAATCTTGAAAACAAGGCCCAGCTGCCTTTTTGCTTCGAGCTCACTCATTATGAAGAACTAGGGAAATGTTAATTTTTATCCTTTTATGATCGAAAGACCAGGGACGGAATGTTGAAAAATTATTCACAAAACCTCCTCATATTAATGAGAAAATGAGAGTTAATAACTAGTCCAGGTTTTGCTTGCAATCCCCGTAGCGAATGGTCCATTAAAATCTAAACACTTTGAATTTTAAATAAGATATCATTTATTAATTAACAATACCTAGAATTTCAACAAAATTAATATTACAAATAGATGTATAGTCTCAGCTCTCTGATTCATTAATATAGGGGACTTTAGCAGTAATGATAGCTTCCAGGTGGCGGTGGAAGGCCTGGCACCCGGTACAGGATGTAGTCCTCTGCCACAAATCGTGCAGGATTGAATGGCCAATTCTGGCCACCACAGAGCCCTGACCTGAATCCCCTTTATTAGAACATTTGGTGAAGAATTGAAAGCAAAGGTTGTAGACAACGTCACCAGAGTATTGAATACATAAAACAATCATTTTAGAAAGATTGGTGATCAAAGGTTCAGCAATATGTTGTCAATGTGTGCAAAGCGTTCCGGAGTCGCGTGGAGCATTTGATTGAGGCTGAAGGTGCTCAAATTCATAAATAATGTTCTTTAATGAGTAATAAACAAGTTTTAAAAAAAATAAATCTCTAGAATGTCATCTAAAGCTGTAATGAATTGTTCAACCATCATTCTTTTCCAAGACTGGGTATTCCATTGCCCACGAACTGAATATTAGATATACAACCATTTGGAACGATATAGATCAGATAATCCTAACAATGTTAATTTTTTGTCAAAATGAAGCGAAAAATGGCTCAAAACGTTGTACTGTACCTATTATATTTCAAGTTTCAGCTGAATGTTCATTTATTGTAAGTTGTTCAACAATAATATTAATAAATTATGCTATTTTTTTCATCAGTGTTAAGTGGATGATGATATTATGTTCGTTGTTATTCTTAATTAATGCATACTCCACTGATGGCCGGATAATGAGCAAATATAATTATTCCTGTTGTTTTCATCCATATTTATTTTTTATTTCTATTAATATACGAGTACAATGAGAAGGAGAGGCTGGATGGATGATGAAAGAAAAATAGTCTCATGTTACACATTATCCAATAGTCAGGGATGGAAGTCAGTCGTAGCAAATCACTCGAAGTAGGTAAATATAATCAAGAAAAGAAAAAGAAGGAAAAAAAACATATTTATGTACTTCTATAGGTATATGTCGACCTTTACTCACCTACAATATAATACATACCATATATTTAAACATTAAATTTATTATTATTTGAGACGACTCCGCACCATCAATTCATCGTACCCTTTGTTCATCTCTAATAGGATCCCTCCTGTTCATTAAATAATAGAGAACAACACAGCAAGGAGTGTTTTGGGTGAGGTAGAAGGAAACTCAGATGATTTCCCAGCCGTTGTATGTTATATACATATTATACTTCACATTCATACTCCTTTTCCCATGAAAACATAATCGACTTGATTGCATTAATGCGTTTAATTAATTTGTAGGGTAAATACTATGCACTCAGTAAGGATGAGGGGAAGGATTAAGGAGTTGTGTATTTCTTTGTGACTCAGTCCTTGATCACTCAAGAAACATATTCCGAGGGTTGAACATATTTTGCATTGATAGCTAAATTAGGTATATAAAACTCATTTTGGTAAAGACCCACCCATATGCTACTTATTCTGATCTCAAGTCAGTAAAATCATTAAAAAATAGCATAAACCTACAAGGGGTTTCATTAAAATCTAAGCACTTACTAATTCAATAATGCATGCAGGTTAAGTGATTGAAATTAATTCATATTTCGATTATTAAAGCATAAACAATTGGTTACAATACAAAACAAATTTAAGCTCTTACTTATGCACAAGTCGATTAAATGACACTTGAACGTGATCGACAATTTTTTATTAACGCACCCAAAGCAGTTTGGCGTCTCCAGGTTCAACGTTTACGCAGTTAGCAAGACTGAATCATTGGAGAGGAAGAAGTGCTCTGTCAATAGGCCAAACTGGACCTGGAGGAGTTAAAGAAAATATCCCAGGCCAATCCTTTCAAGTCCACAAGGGCCCACCAAGAGATCTCGGGTTTCACATAAGCCTTTCTAGAGAGCTATAAAAAAAGATGGACATGAGTCTTGTGAGGTTGAAGAGGCCATTTTTGACACCAGCAATGAAAGACACATATCTCCTCCGTTGCGAACCTCTTTTGAATTAGTTTGAAATGAGTATTTGGAACTCTTTTTTGACACTTTTGCCCCCCCCCCTACATCCCTGACGATATCTCGTTCGACTACACTTTTTGTGGGTGCATGTCGAGGGAAATGCTTGCAGTGTCCGTCATCCAAAGACGTATATCTCTAAAGCCACTGTAAACCAGCATTGGGACGCCAGGAAAGAGGACTAACCCCCGCCGTGGATGCAAGGCCTTCTGCCACCGCGTGGAAGACATCATTGCCACTAGGACGGATACATTAATGATTAAGAGAGCTCTCAGACATACATCTATTTATAGTTTTAATTTTGTGTGAGATTATATTGTTAATTAATAAATGATATCCAGTTGAAGTTATGTGCAATTTGAACAATATTTTTACTCATTTGCTACAGAAAATGCCAAAAAGGACACCTCACTCTGTGTTTCAGTTGATGGTTCAAATCTACTGATAGTTCCAAAATCCTGTCTCTCACGGTATTTCTTGACAGGCTAATGCTGGGAAAAGTTCAGCAGCCATCAACATGCAGTTTTTAACGAATTCTTCATAACTATAAGGGGTTGATGCAATAACTATTTGCTCGTACTGAAGTAACTGGTTTCCAGAGTATCTCTCGTCTCTATCAACTGTTTCCTCATACGCATTATCATTTCATTTACCCTTGGTTTTATCAGTTCTCCATGAAACTTGTTATATTTTCACTATCCTGAGTTTCATTATGGGGCCGAATATTGTATTCTGTTAACACTAAAACTTGCCGTTGGCTTAAAAAGTACACGCGATGATGAATCAACAATGATGAATTATTTATTTATGTCCTGCATTACACAAAAATAGGCTTAAAAAAGAAAGATTTGATAAACTTTGTCAGCATGACACATTTAATTGTATTTTTTTAATATAACATATTCAATTTTTCTCATCTCTATTGATCCTCCGTTCGTTTTTTTTTTTTTTTTTCAAAAGTGGTATTTTTTTTTATCTTGTGATAATTTTTAAGCAAAAACAGAAAATATGAAGTTTAAGATATTTAGGGTTGAAAACAATGATTAGATAAATTATATTTTTTATACCAAAGCTTTCATAAAAATATGTAGGAGTTTGTATATCTATCTCTATAGATATCATATGTTATATTCTTGTATTATATTAACTATTGATTTTAAATTGTTGAATCCCATTTTCTAGAAGAAAATTACTATTAATTAGAAAACTTTGTTCCTAATTGTTTAATAATGATAGGTGATTTGACATATAATCAATTATATTCCAATCTCACGAGGAAAAAAAATTAAATGTACATTTTTCTATCAAATGACTCTTTTTTTTAGGGGAGAGTTTGAGATTCGAAAGACTCTTATAAAAAATTAAAAAAACTTCATTTGTAGGATCGAAATTATCTCTTATTTGGGCTAGTCAAACTATTTACGTCACTTTTTACAAGTTCAAACTAATATATATATATATAATATACAGAAAATATAGGAAAAAGACATGTAGAATTTGTTAATATTTGCCTCAGATTTTTAATTTTTTAAACCAATATTTATTCATCGAATTATGATATTTTTTAAATTTACGCTATTATTTTAAAAATTCAGTCCTTACCATCAAGATGCCAACACTCGTAATTAAAGCCAACCACATCTTTCTAGCATCTGTTGACAGTCACTCCACAAAGTTTCAACCATTTTAGACGCCCAGTTGTTATGTAATATTAGTTTGAGTGAGCTGATGTGAGTGTTATTATGAGAATCGATAAAATTGAGTATCGCTCATTTGGGACAGTTTAGGCGCCGATTAACTATTGTAGATGAAACTTGGATACACCATTATACGCTCGAAACAAAGATACAGTCTAAACAGTGGACTGCAATGATTTTCGTCATATGAAGAGGCAACCATCATCGTGGACCATTATTTTGAAAAGCAAAACTCAGAGTACTTTTTGGACGAACTACAGAGATGGAACCTCGCTGAGAGAAGTGTGCAGTGTTACATGTCTTGTACGTTTTCGTCCTTAATTTTAAGAACACGTCCGAATGAACACGTCCTTCTTGAGTCAAATAAAAAATATGACTCATAAAAGATATTTCATGTGTATTTTAATCATTGGGCTGAATGACTAACACAGCAGGGAAGTAACGGAGGGGCTAAATAAAAGATTAAGGTGACTTAATTTATAATTACACTTAATAAGACAACGATCGTTCAGCATTATCATTTGATTAAAGGGAAGATACATTGGTTTGGTGACTACAAAAATTATGGCTGATGGATAAATTGATAATCATTTTGTTATTGTTATTTTTATTGTTTACAACAAGACCCCCATTGGCCTATGACCTCAAAAAAGTAGTAGATAAATAAATCAAATTGGAAACTTTATAATTACACTCTACACATTATTTTGAAACTCCCTCTTTAAAAGGAAAAAAAAATCTAACAAATTAAGAGAGAATGAAAAAAAGATGAACCTTATTCTATATTCTACAATCATAAACCAGACCTGGATGATAAACAAGAAAAAACTTAACTATCTGTTAGATCAAAATCAAGAACCATTTACTTGAAATTTTTATCACTCCTATGAAGAAAAATAGGAAGAAAAAAGAAAACACTATATACAATTCACACATATCTTAAGAAAAAGACAAAATACATGTATATTAGTGTTGTGAGACGGGCCTGGACCGACTTTTTTCAGTCCAAACCACGATCTCAGACGTTAGACTGAAATTCAATATTTGTAAAATAGTGGAACTTCATATATAGATCGATTTGGACCGGTATTTTGTACAGTCCGAAAAAGCAGACCGTAAACTAAAGTTTAATTATTTTCCGAATTGGGACACAATTTTTTCGGTGTCAACATATAAACCAATTTAGAGGGATATTCTGATACAGACCGTAGAACAAAATTTAGTCATTTTCAAACTGTGGAACAATTTTTTCGGTCTCAAAATATAGACCAATTTGGATTGATATTTTGGTAAAGATCTCAATCTCCTACTCCTACTCCAAATTTAATCCTATCCAAATCTTTGATTGATTTTTTAGTCTCAATATATAGTTTGATTTGGACTGATACTTCGTTAAAGACCGTAAGTTCATACCGTCGACGTAAATTTAATCATTTTCAAATCGTGGAAAAAAAATTTCAATCTCAATAGATAGACCGATATTTTGATACAGACTGAAAATTCAGACGATAAACCAAAATTAAATAATTTTCAAAGGGTGGAACGAATTTTTTGGTAAAAAAAAAAGATACCGATTTCGACTGACATTTTGGTACAGATTTTATATTTTCAAATCGAGAATCAATTTTTTTTTACGTCCCAATAAAGACAAGGATTTTGTCAGTCTCAATACATAAAATGATTTGAATCCATATTTTGGTACAGATTGCCATCTCAAACCGTAGAAACTATTTTCTCCCCTTTCTGAAGCACACAAGACGGCATCAACAATTCATTTATAATTTATGTCTACACAGAATTTTAAATGTGACCAATCTAGACTGGATTGTTTGGAACACCAAAATGAGAGTGAATTTTTCTTTGTGACAAATTTAGGTAGACACAATTTTTCATCGTGAACGGTCCAAAACGAACTACTTTAGTTTGGTCTCTTATCGGTCTAGGTTTTTCAGGCTACAGACCAACCCTAATACATCTGTATGTAGAAAACTTTTATTTATAAGACTGGTATAAATACATTTATGTTTTTCACCCCTTTTTTGAAGGAAAGAAAAAAATAAAAGAATCATCGTCGTCCATTCGTGTGTCCGTGGGAACGAGTCCTGGCAAAAGATTTAAATAACACGAAATCTAAGTGTTTTATGTTCATGTTTAAATAAATTGTCCACAGTTATTTTAACGATCTAATTCTTAACGTCAAACAACTAAGTTTATGGCTTTGTTCCTTTCCACTTTTCACATTTGTTCTCTGAAAAGTAGCCTACGTAGGTATCTATAACTTAAAAAAAAGAATTGCAGACCATCAAATACCTAGGTCATTCAATGAAGAATACTATTATTACTTATTTACTGTTGTACGGGGTGGAACAGCAGAACTTCCAATCTTCAAAAAGCAATACAACAAGTTTCTAATTTACACAACTTTGATTAAACAAAACCCTGTAGTTTTAAGAATGAACGTAACTTTAATTAATCATCAAGATATTTAAACACAGGTGGGTTTTTTTTTCGTGTTTTTTATACTTATCAGGGCGTCTGGAGGGGGTTAGGTCAAGGGGTTGTAACTCCCCCAAAAAAAAAAAAAAAAAAAATTAGGGATTTTTGCTTTTTACTAGAAAATTTAATATTTGAATATTCCAAAACATTTAACTTTTTTACACTTTTGATGTGGATTTATGAAATTTTTTGCAAAACAAACTTAATATTTGAAATACTTTTCCATTAAATTTAATTTTTTGTGAACAGGTGTAGATTTTTGAATTGTTATGTAAATAAACGTAGATTTTGAATTTTTTTGCAAAATAATTCTATTGTTAAATTTTTTCCAGCGAAAAATTTATTTTTTTGTGTGCAGCTGTGAATTTTGGAGAAAAATTTAATTTTCAAATTTTTTTTCCATAAAATTTTATATTTCAAATATATTTCCAAAATATTAAATATTTCAGATTTATTTGCAATAAATTTAATTTTTTCTCGATAGCGGTGGAGTTTTGAATTTTTTTTTTTAGAAAGTTAAGTATTTTGTGAATAGCTGTGGATTTTTGAGGTTTTTTTTTCAAATTCTTGAATTTTTTTCCAAAATAAATTAGCAAAAACAAGCCCCCCCCCCCACTCAATCCTGCAAATACCCTTGCTTATGTAGACTATACAGAGGAGAAAGAAACATATTAAATTAAGTTTCTTCTCCCATCCTTGGAGGATCGGATGTCAACCCAAAAAAGGATCCACAGAATCTGGAGCAACCGGAAAAGAGATTGACGACAAATTTAAAAGACATTACCTATTTTCTTATAAGAAATTATATACGAACCATAAATTCTGGGAGGGAAAAGTGGCCAGGGTTGTCACCTCCATAGTCGTCAAGCGTGAGACGGAGAATTGAAGAAATAGTAGATATGACCGAAAACTTTCAACAACCTCTAAGAAATTCCAGGTTTGAAGATACCTGCGATACATTCAAAGTTTTCTTTTACACAGATTTGACAATCATATCAGATTGGTGACGTCTTCCATTCTCAATAGACTGAATAAACCGAACTTCCGTTCTTTATACACAGTAATAGTTCAATTTTTTTTTTTTTCACTCTTAATTTGGAAAATTCAGAGGGATATTCATTATACACAAAAATGTAAAATTTAGTTAAAAATCTTAATTCCTACTTGTGGATAATTAGGCAATTAAATAGTTAGTACCTTTGCAGTTTTGCAAAGGTACTAAAAATGTGGCTTTTTCCAAAATTAATCTAGTTCTAATCACTCAAATAGCACTAATTTAGAGTTTTAACATGAATCATCACCGAATGTCAACATATTATATTTTCATTACTGGTTGAGTTATTTAGTTTTAAAGAATTTGAAAAAATTATAAATTAAGATAATGAATTGAAAAAAATCAAATTTTTTGTTTCTTAGAAATAGAAGCAATTAAATTATTTTCATAAATTGCACTAATAAAAATTTAGGAGCTGTAATTAGTTGAATTTTATAAAATATTCTTACAAACCTACTTTTGGTAATATTTATTTTCGAGGGGCAAACACACGTTCCTCACTTTTCCAATGCATGATAACGATTGATACTTGATTTCTTCCTAAAACTTGATTTTCTTAAAGTGTTGAAACTGTCCCCGTGGCCTAAGACAGTCGGAACAAGCTATATCTTAATAAGAAAACTACTCATTAGTATCATCTTTAAATTGATTGGAACAATAGCAGACAGATTTAAATATGTTGTGGAAAATTTTAGCGTGTCTAAGTAAAAAGTGTTGGAGCTGTAAATGATCTTCCTACTTTTGTTGACGATAAATTAATACGGATATTAGATATTACTTACATATTTGGAATCAATAAATGTTGTTTTCGACTTTATTTGTTGATATCACTTTTGAAGCTCTAAATTTGGCAGTTACAAACGATGCCATTAATAAAAATTGAACTTGACACATTTCAACAACGTAATGGAATTATTAAAATTCACTATAAAAATGGGAAAACCTAGCAGAGACTGTTTGTAAAACTAAAACATTTTTGGCTCGTCGTGAAGCATCTTGTGGGACCACAGTACAGAAATTGGTGGAAAAAGTCGAACTGTTGGGACAGGTTAGTGATGTGAAGAATAAAACCCGTGCACATCCCTCAAGAACAACTGAGAATATTGCTGCTGTAGCCCAAAGTGTTGAAGACAACCTACGTTTGTTCATTCCTCGTCATTCTTTGGAGTTGGACATTCCACAAACGTTATTACACCGTATTTTGTATAATGACCTGGGTTATAACACTTATAAAGTTCAGTTGAAACAAGAAGTCAAACGATCTTTTTTTTTAACCGGAAAGAAGAAAAGGTAATCTCAATTGGTCACCCGGATGTTGCAATTTAACACCTTCTAACTTCTTCCTTTGGGGCCACGTGAAAGATAAAGTCAACAGCCATTTTGCGATGGAAATTTTCATAAAAAGGATACGGTCCTGTAAGCGTAGCTGTGGCAGCCATTAGGCTGATATTTCTTTCCATTATTAATTTCTTTATTATTACCTTTTTCTTTAAATTGAAATCTAAAAAAATGCCACTGGTCTTTGAATATCATAATAAAAACGCTTATTCGAAAACCCTATATTTTATCCACCGCTTAGTGTGTGTCTTCTCACACCTTTCAGGGCCTTCTTGAGGTTGTAGACTCTGGCTAAGGATACGCCAACAATGGGTACAGTCGTTTTTAGGCCACTTGTGCGTGGAATAATTCAGACACACGTTTACTTTTTCTGTTCTTTTTCAGAAATATCCCAATTTACTTGAACTTTTTCGCATAAAAAAAAGCTTAACTTGGGAACTTGAAACTTACAAATTGAAGAAAAAAATATAATATTTGTTTTCCTGATCGTTACCAAAACATTGTCAAATACCTAGTATCTAAAATAGAGTGAATCGTTGTACTTTTTTCCATGACCTAAACAACAAATTTTACCAATTAAATAACAATTTTGAAATGTTTCCTAGAACTACACATCTTATGTTTGGTATAAAAACATTATGGATAATATTTCCAAGTATTATATAAGTATGCAATATCAGCACATAAAAATCACGTGTGTGATATATTAAAATAATCTCAAGATTACTATTTTGGTGAGGTGAACAGTTTTAAAAAAGATAAAATATGAATGATGTCATTTGATTTCAAGTGACTTTATTTAAGATACTGGATAATGTTGAACTAATAAATAAAATTGTTATTGTATTCTTACAACATGTATCCTTTAAGCGAGCCAAAATCTTCATCAGTTATGGTTATGTTCGTCACTTTGACAGAAGAATGAATCTTGACTCTTTTTAGGTATAGGTCTTATATTAATTCTTAAATATTATTGGTATTTCCATATTTACTTATATATCTCTTTCAATGAAAAGGTCATAAAAAGTCAATAAGGCTATAGTTATTAAAAAATTACATTTTTTCGCAGAATTTAATGTTAATTAATTGCAGTTCCAAACTTTGATATTTATCAGTTCTATAGAAGGACTTTGATGCTATATGCTAAGGAAATAAAAGTGGCCCATGCACTAAATTTCAATCAACTTCAATTGTCGTTAATTTGGACATATAAATATTATTTTTATTTGAAGTAATTATAAAATATTTTTTATAGTCTATTTTTAAAAAACTTTAGTTTGAAGTATATGGACAATATTCAAGCAATTATTCAGTTTTTTCTTTCAAAATGTAAAGTTTTCAAAACTTTAGGCTGTTCAAACTTTTTTCATTTGTTTTTTGTACAATTAGATTTGATTTTTTCAACGAAAATCGAAAATATTGTCATCCTAATCTACATTAATAAAAAGGCTTAGAGCTTTTGATTGTGTCCCTCTCACCAATATGTTGTGGGTAAAGATAAAATACATCTTATTTTGTTTGGAAGTGACAAAGACTCATACACATATTTTCTTTCAATTTGATTTATATGTACAACACAAAAGCATCGTTCATTTTTCTAACATCTCATTTGATTTCACTTGTGAGACAAACAAAATGCAAATTGAGCCTCAACTCCGACCTTAATGAATCATCCATCCCTATAAAAGGTCTGATGGCAACGAGAGATGAAGCACAACTTTCTATCTATTATTTTACATGATAATTTTTCTACCCTGATCCAAAACCTACCCATAAAAATCTTTACAGCCCCCATGCTGATATTTGAGACTATTTGTTCAGGTTGTGTCTCCTTATTTTTTCACCCAAAAATAAAAAGATTATGTAAAAGGTGACAGAGATTCTCTTATCATTCTATGTATTACTCCTTGTATTTATTTGTTGTTCTAAAGAAGAATTATCTTGACGAGAAGGAACAAGAAAATAAACTTTAAAAAAAAAACCTCAAGCACTAAAAAAACAAAAAAAAAACCACCTGTGGATAGATGTCATTTAGTGTTTGATTATCTTTTCATAACATTTTGAGAGTACCCCCCCAAAACAGCCCTTGCTTTATTAACATAAATAAACCATCAGGTCTAGACAATAAAAAAATTAATTAATTATAAACACATGCATGATAAAAAAGACATTACAAAGTCGAGTACAAGAAGTTGGATATAGATGATTTGTTTTGATAGGGATCAGTGATAAAGTATTCTTATTTTTTTTTAATGAGTAAAGTGGATTAAGATGATATCAAAGTAATTAAAGTTTGAATTAAAAATACATCATTATACAATTGTGTGCTATCGTCATGGCCTTAAAAAAAGTTGAACGTTTAACTGGATCAGGGTTTCTCAACCTTTTTTCATTCAGGGGATCTTTCTCAAGTGTAGGGGTGTTGCTAGCTTTCATCATCAACACTATTGGTGTGTCGTTCACGAACGTATCACTAATAAGAACAGGCTCTATGTGCCTGTTCTTATTTTTTTTTTTTTTTTTTCAAACATTAATTTTTGTTGAAATTATTTTAAATGCTAGGTGCTTACAAAAAGATAAATTTTTGGAAAAAAAATTTCGAAAGTAATATTCTATTTTTTCTAACAAATAATTCAAAAATTCATAAAAATAAAAGAAGTAAAATTTTTTGGAATAAAGTTTCAAACATCTAGTTTTTTTCGAAAAAAAAATCCAAAATCCGTTGTTATTCACAAAAACTAAATACATTGGAAAAAAAAATCCAAAATCCAAAGCTTTTTACAAAAAAATTATAGGTCATATTTTGAATTTTTTGAAAATTAATATATATTTTTTTTTTTAATTCAAAAATTGATAGGTACTGACAGAAAATTAAATTTTTTTGAAAAAAATTGTAAAGTTAAATGTAATTTTTTTGAAAAAAATTGTAAATTTAAATTAAATTTTTCAGAATTTGTATATTAGTGAGGGACTCTGTCCTTCCAACTCACCCCATGCGAACGCCCATTTGAGGACACCTATGTAATTGTAATATATCTATTATCACAACAAACAAAACAAAAATCGTTTTAGTGAGCTGAGCCGAAAGAGATGGAATTCCCATCACTAATATTAACACTGTTATACAATTGCTGCTACAACCTGGTTCAATTTATTAATAATACTTGAAAGTACCTGTGTTACAGGAATAAATAGAGGCAATAGACAAAATGAATAATGACAGATCAAAAGATACCGAGTGAGGGATGTAGAAGGATATATTGGTTTTATTTTGGGCAAAATGAGGTTCTTCATTATCGTGAATGGTCAAAAAAATATCAAAAGAACATGCTTGGTTATTTTATACGTCTACTTGCTAAATTTCAGACTGATCTGTTTGACCTTTTTGGATTCCACATGTGATAACAAAAAAGAAACAGACTTTTACACATATTTTTTTTTTTTTTTGGTGCAGGGGGGTTACTTCAGAAACTTTTAGGATGGATCAAACACCTCCAAAAAGGGTAATCTAAAAACATCGTACTGTAAAATATGATTAAAAATGACACTTTGTTGCCTGAATGAAAATGTTATGTTTATTTAGAAGAGAACATAATTAACAGAGCATATCAATATATTAAACCTTTCAAAACACAGTTTTACAAAGTATTTTATAAATAGAATGAGTATTTTCGAGCGAGTTTTTTGAGTAAAAAAAAGAATGCTCGAATTGAGAAAAATTAGCACTGAAAATTTTCAAAATTGAGCAACTTATATTTAATGAAAAATAAAATGATAATTTAAAATAATAATTAGCGTTGTTAAATATTTACAATCACTTATTGATATATTTTTTTAATGTTCCTTTCATTGGTTAGATAGAGTTACACTGATTAAATATAAGTAAACATTAAACTATTACAATTACTCCATCTAATCTAAGAATCTTTTGGTGAAATCCATATACGTAAAGTATATTTCTTTCTCTAGAAATCACCAGGGCGCGAATGTACACACATCAAGTTCAAGAGAATAACTCTCGAGCGTGCTGTCCATGAGCAATGGTGCTTCCATAATTAATAAATTATGCAAAGTTATAACGAGAAATCAAGATCTGAAAGATTTTCATACATTAATTTTTACATTCCATCAGTATTAATCGTTTTCAACGTCTTGTATTTGAGTTTTATCGAGATATTAAGTAGTCCTGTTAGAAAGAATCCTCTTTTCATCACCATTACTGATTATACATACGTCCAACCTTTTACATAAATGGAAGATCAATATTTATATGAAATAATTAAATGACTTCTTTTTTTTTGAATTATTTGCTCTTTTTTTTCAAAAAAATGTTTTAATCTTTTTTTTCGGCTTCAAAAGGTAAATTTAGAGAATAATCAATGTTCTTTCTTTCGTTTTCAAAATTTGTAATACTTTCTGTTAAAAATGACAAAAGTGCTTTGGATAAAGACAAATGGCTTTCAAAGTCTGGATATTCAAGAACTTGCCGGCAACATTCATTGACAAGGGCTTTTATTTATTATTAAATTAATATACAATTTCTTTATTTGTATAAAATACGCTGTTTCAAATTGTAAAACATTCAATCAAAGTTATGAAAAATTTGGAAAAAAAAGTATGTCTCCTATGTTGCATTATTCAAGGGGATTATTCAACATTAATTTTGTGCAAAATTTCCCAAATCTGGCTCCTTCACATATCCGACCATATTATCATATATATATTTTTTTTTTCAAATTTTTTATTTATTTATTGCAGTTCATTACATCCTCTATTCATTAGCGGCTACAAACTACTTCATCTCATAAAAACTGATATTGTCATTTAATTTTTATATTTTTTTCACTAATAAATATAAAAATGTTCAAGCTTCCATAGGTTTTAAAAAAGAATTCTCTATTCATTTGAAGAGTAATTTTCGGCCCATAACGTCGAAGCCAATTTGAAGGTCATTTAAGTTACTATATGAAGTTGTATATAGAGACTTTTTCTTGAATTTTTGCAATGACACTATATTTTAAACCCTCTAGAACATTATTAGGGTAAATTTTTTGTAATGTCTGTAAGAAAAAGTCATCAAATTTATTATTACAAGATGTACATATTTATGGCTTTTTATGCGTCACGACACTTCTGATCAATCAGCTTTTCCAGGAACTTAAAACGGGGTGGAGAAAAAAGATTAGAGCACTCCCTCTTTTGTAACAGACCTATATATTCCATATTTTTTTTATCAAAGTTACGTGAATTCTAAACATCATTCATCTACATATATTTTTTTTTTTTACTTTTTACTGCAAGCCATTTTGTCTCCTCTTTCCTTTTTAGTCTCTCTATTTGTACCGAGATAACTTTTTTCATCACATGTAAGTTAGAATTTTTATCCTGTGTTGGTTGAACAATTAATTACACGACACTTTACATCCATCAAATAGCTTAGTTGATTAACAAGATGTAACTTGAAGTAATTTGCTTGTGTATGTAATCGCATTCAGATTTGAGTACATGGATTTACAATTGTTTGAAAGTGACATTTGATCTATAGTGTAGACTAATTTTTTTTTCATTGCATATCCAATAATTAAAAAAAAAAAAAATGAACCAAACATCGACATCGAATGTATATTACATTTTCCTGCAAAAAAAGACGGGAGAAAAATATACTAAATATAATTTTTATAGTTAATTTTTATTTTATAATTATATCAAATTTATAGATGCTATTTTAACTAAATAGAAATTGAAATGATGCAGTAGTACTCAGTTTAAAGTACGTAATATATAAGTAGTATCTGTAATGTATATACTTAATATGTACTTATTACATATATTAAAGCATTGTACATAAGAAGTTTCCGAGGGCGTGTCACGAGTGAGCGGATGCTGAATATTAGTATTAAAAAAATTTGTAACACTCGTAATTGTCAAGTCGTTTGGACAGCCATGATCGTATAGTGGTTAGTACCCTGCGTTGTGGCCGCAGTAACCCAGGTTCGTAACCTGGTCACGGCAACTTTTATGCAAAATTTTACTTGTAGGATTTAATCTTTAGCTTTGTTCTAGGCATCAGTTTCATTTTATATCTTTAAAGGAACTATCTTTACCGTTTACTATATAATAATATAGTGAACGATCCAGTTACCCTTTTTTATTTATATAAAATACTTCGACAAATTTGGAGGTGGGAATTTTAGGTTGTAAAAACACGTTAAAATAATTAGAAAAACTACATTTATTGGAAAATAATAGGTAATTATTAATGTTGGGAAAATTGGGTTCAAATCGATTCCAAAGAAGAATTCTATCTTGATTGGTTTTACAAAAAAGTTAGTCAGGATCAATCTCCTTAAAAATTCCTTATTGACCGAATCTAAAGATGAATTGTTAATGACGTCGTTTGTGTTTCAAAATTGTGAACACCTGTACAGTAACTTCATATGAAGTTAAATGTATTGCATATATATGTCTATTATATGACGAAACTTTTTTTCCAAAAAAGAAACAGAAAAACGGAGTGAAATAAGTCTGTAATCAACCAAATGAATACAGATATATAAACTGCCATTTTTACACCCAGACTATTTTTGGCATATTAACGCTCTATAATTTCTAAAATGAACTACGTATATTTCATGCTATTAAAACCCTAAATAGTATTTTATTCGATACAGCATGATAATATCGCTAATAAAATATGTTTTAGTAAGGGGATAGCTTTGAATTTTTTAATAGAAATAAGAAGATTTCCAATATACTAGGTATGCGACTATGAAATGAGACTTTCCTCTATTGGTCCCAAGGTGTCACCAGTAAGACATTATACACCTGTCAAAAAATCTAAATGCTAATTTCGACATGTGTCAAGAATATCTAATTAATTACTTCTATAGTTTCGCAAGTAAAAAGGTCTAATTTTGTAGCTACAAACTACACTGTGTGGAAATCATTGCTTTTCTATTACCAACTGAATAAAAATGCTTCTCAAGCCCATGAAATGCTTGAGGAAGCTTACAGTGGAGATGTTCTAAGTTATATGTTGACCGTGGCGGCAAAGCCAAACCTTCCGCTACAGGCAGATCGCTTCTGAAAGAAGGTAATGCTGTGTGTTCTGGGACCAGTGTGCTGTCATATGGTATGACCTTCTACCATCCAATCAAATCGTTAATGGTGATCGCTACCAACAACAATTGGCCGATTTGAACCATGCTATAAACCGAAAACGCCCAAAATATGAAGTCAGGTAACACAAGGTAATTTTCCTTGAGGACAATGTACCACCGCATCGCAGCTTGTTGAACTGTACAACTGGGAACCACTTGTTCATGCGGCTTACTCACCAGACCTGGGACCTTCCGATTATCACATATTTGCATCGATGGGCCACACACTCAATGATTTACGCTTTGATCCTTATACTGAAGACAAAAAATGGATCATTGACTGGTTTACACCCAAAGAAGAACAATTTTTTTTGTAAAGGCATCCATTAATTGCCTGACAAATGGGGGAATTGTGTGGATAGCAAAGGTGCATACTTTACAAATTATATTTGTAATCATTTTTTCACAATAAACGTTCAAAATTAAAAAAAAAGTCTCATTTCATAGGTGCATACCTGGTATATGCAGGGTTGATCTTATTTAGTAATAACTTAAATGATTAATAAATCCAAAATGTATTCCACAATTGTCACAAAATGCTAACATCGAACTTGTGGCTAAGAAAGTGGTACTTCAGGCCATAGAAAATTTCAGGGACAACATTGCTGTCCCTCAAGACTGAGCTCTACAACATCGCACCGCTAAGACCCAGTCTTTTCTGAAATCTTTGGACTTCTTCATCTAGGTGCGTCTGGAGATGAGGGTGTGTGCTACACCTTACATGAGTGTCGAGTCTCTAGATGCTTCCATCTAGAAAGGAGTCGACAAAGCTAGAGTCTGACTACATCGTAAAGGTCTGCAAGGGATTTAAGAAGAGTATTGAGAGAATTATTAGAGCTGAGGGCTCAGATATTTAATAAAAGTTGTTGCTAAGCACTCTTTACATATGATTTTGTTAAATAAATGTCGTCATAATATATATCTTTCAAATTTTACTCTAGGAAAATTGAAAATAATAAAATGTCTACCACTAGATAAGATCAACCCTGTAAAATTTATATCTGGATAGGAAGAGGGATCATCAAGAAATTGTGTTCCTGTTCTTTTAGAAACTTCAGTACTTTTTTTTTGCAGGTGCTTATGTAGCCTCTGAACGAATGCAGTTTTGGGGGGGTTGCCATAATTGCCCGTATCAGGAACCAGCCCTCTGTAGTGTGGACCTGTTTAATATTCTACAGCATTATTTTACCAACTTTGATCCATATTCAACCATTTCTATAGACTCATAAATTGAGCTTATTAATCATTATGCTTTAAATTTTCCTAAATTATTTCAACCATATTTGGATGAGTTAAAACGTTATTATAATTTATCTATTCAAATTACCCCCTCTTAAGAAAATGAATGAGTCTACACACATCACTGTTTGACTTCATATAATACTTATTCACTAAGCTCTTCTACTCTCCTTCATCTAATCAAATGAATCTCTGTGGACTTCTGAAGAAAAAATAAAATACCAAAAAGCCTCAATAAATTTGTTTGGTTTTATTTCTTATCTCTTTCAAACTATACTCTCATCATTAAATGATGAGAGAAGAAGAAGGTATTCTTGGAATTCCTTAAATTCTGCTGTGTGTGCATGAATCTTATTTCACGATCTCTGTGTCTCTTAATAAAAAATTTATTCTATCTTTTTAAATAAAAAAAAAAGGGAAATCAATAGTTTCTAACTTTGATTTTTAAATTTATTTGACTCTTTTAAAGATATTGTTTGGAGGAGGGATTTTATGTGTGTGTTGATATTGTACAGAATCATTTATTATTCAATCAATAAGATCTTACATACCTTAATATCTATCTCAGAAGATTTTTTCACCCCATACTAAAGCTTTAAATCTAAAAGGCGACCGTTTGCCTAAGAAGATACAATGGTGCAGCGTTTTAACAATTTTTCGCAAGATGTCGCATTTCATATGACGTCACTCTGTCATATTTCTTGCTACTAATGTAGGATGGGATATAATAATTAAAGTTGAAAATTCTGTAGAGAAAAACGCGGGCAAGGAAAAGGGTGGGGGGGGAGAAAGAATTATGGTATCATTGTTTAAAATACTGATGTGATTATCATCTGTTTGCTTTATTATGATTTTTGAGGGTATAACAAAAGTATTTATTAGCAAAATGTTTAATGAATATATACTACGTATAATTAGACGTTTTTTATCCATTATAGGAGATTTGAAAACGTAGCACTGCATGAAATTGTAATGCATTATGAACCATATTCTCAGAATAATAGCTAATGAAACGACAAAGTAGAGTATTTCGAAATATATTTGAAGTTCCAAGTTTAAAAGAAGGCTTAAATTAAATATAATCTACATACTAAAAAATAAACCCTCATACATTTATGTTAAATATACAAAATTAAACAATTGTAATCATATAACCAATAATAACAAGAAATGATAAAAACAGAATATTGAAATAATAGATTCATTCAAATAATATTTCTTGTTCTGACACAGGAATCCAGTTAAATATGTCATAACTTTAGGTTGCAAAACACAAGCGAAACGTGTAGTTTAATCAAAAAGATAATCACCCCTCTTCTTCATGTGGAAGTTGCTATAGACAATTGTGTACAGGATAGATATATCTCAACGGATGAGATCTAAATAATAATTATTAATATTGTAAATCATAAAGTTAGACAATAAATATACTAATAAAAAATGTTAGAATTAAATCCATCGTAAAGATTTATTGCAAAAGCTAATTATGTAGTAATGTCCGGCGATATTACTCCTTATTAAGGCATAAAAAAAAATCCTTCCCCCCCCCCCGTATTTATGCTTGTGTAACAACATACTATTATCATGAAGGATATGCACAATTGCTAATTATAATGTTACACCCCCAATGTAACTACCCCGTTGTTTTGACCATTTAAACGGTAGTTTTTGCCTTTTATGAGTTTTCTGAACACCATTTCTTGGAGCCTATCAACCATAGCTAATCCTTAAGTGATAAAAAAGTAATATTTATTGACTATGTAATATTGGAAAACCTAATGATCATGCCCAAGTCTTTAGGTGAGGAAACTAGTCTCAGACTAACTAGTTGCAAACCATCCAAAGCGACTACACCCGTTGTTGTGACCATTTAAGCACTTGTTTTTGCCATTTAATGAGTTGGGTATCATAATTCTTGATAATTTCAGCTAAAATAGAATGATATTTTATGATTAGATTTATTAAAAAAATGAATACTTACTGTTAAATGGTACAAAATTCAGCGTTATATTTCGTAATTTGGTGTGGATGACTCTAAACATGCTGAAAATTATCTGAACTTCAGAATTTACAATGGGGATATTTCTATAAATGACATTATTACCAACATCCTCCATTAATTAATGATTGTTCCTCAGGAAGGGACGGGTTTACCCTTGTATTTCTCTATAAATTTTTTGAACATAGGATGATTAGCAATCGATAAGGTTATATTACATGCAATAATCATCTTTTGTGAGATCAAAGTTAAAGTCTGACTTGGTGTATTCATCGTTAACTTGATTTTATAGATGAATATCCATACTCTTGTTATGAGATGAAGATAATGAGTGGCGTGTAATTCTAGATAGGGGACTAAAGGCACATTTATTTCGACAAATCTGACAAGCCATCTATTTCTCATCCAGTAAGTATTTTCCAAATTCCGTGGCCTCCATTTTCATAAATCCAGACAGAAGGCGACGTTATTTTAGGCATTTTATTCAGTTCTCTATGGACTATCAGCATCTAATATTATATTAATATCGAATAATAAAGGCAGGAATGATAACGTTCTTGATAGAAGAAGATGTATATTATTTAATCAATGATGCCATAAGTATTTCTTCTCTTCTCCTCGCACGCTTTTGTATTCTTACCAAAATTATCAACCGTAATAATAATAGAGTGCAGGATTCATGAAGCACACCTAGCTCACACTCTAAAATTGCTGTGTGGAAACAAGAAATTATTTATATTCTTTGATTATTCCTTTTTCCCACCAAACGGAAGAGGCCGGAGTTTTCAATAATACATTTATGATGTACTAAACGTTATTAATATAAAAAATGTATAATTTAAGATACAATGGTCAATGATTGCCAGAGGCGGGAATTTGGACTCGAGACATGATTTGGACTTCATATTTTAATATATAATATATATTTTTACATTAACTGTATATGAAAAAATAACGCAGAATAAACATAATAATCTTTGAACAAGAATTAATAATGTATTGGGGGTAATCAAAACTTCATATTACAAAAATCTTCATAGTAAAGCTAAGTCCGTCGACCAAACTTCAAATGAACATCTTCTAAAAAGTAAAATATATTAAATAACATCATAACTCCTAATTATAGTTCCAAATAATAACTAACCAGTACATCTAGCGAAGAAAAAAAAATTCCTTGCACCTATACATTTTTCAGCTATTGATCACGTAGATCTTCGTTTCGCTGCTTGGTTTAAGGCTTTACCCAATACAATACAAAAATTACTAAACATATTTCTTTCAGAAACAAAGACAGAAAAGGTTTTGTGATAAATATTTTTCATAAATATTCCGTGTTTTCAGAATTATGTAGGTGTTGCATTTCACAATAATATATTATTTTACATCATAAGTACATATTTAGATCAATTGTGGGTTTTTTATTCATGTTTATGGAATAATTTGGGATATTCAAGAATGTTAATTAGAATCTTTATTTGATTTAAGAGCCATAGTTTGAATCCGATATGACTTTGACGAATAAGTTACAAATTTTTTATCCTGTCAATATATTTTGCTACTGGAAGTGTAGTTTGCAGGACTCCCAAAGTACAGCTTGCTTTTGTAATGATGGGTCATGCACCTGTATTTATTTTATTATAAGGATTGTTGAGCTCCAACTTTCGACTAGGTACTTTAAAGTACTGAGTTGCAAATATTATCAATTACAATAGTAAACGAAATTAATTGTCAAATAAATATTTTTTTCAATAATTCAAAAACATAGCTATATGCTATTAATTTAATGATATCATCATACGAACGAGTTTTTTTAACCCTCTACTACTTCATAGGGGTGTTTTTACATCCCAGAAACTGAAATATCCTCTCTATATAAATATTGTGCAATAAATTATTAATTTTGAAATTTTATATCCTCTACAATCTATGATATTAATAATATTCTCGCTAATTTTCATTTTAGATTATTAATTCACAGGAATGAAATATAACAGAAAAAAACTACTCAATTTATTGAATGATGAAAATGTGGAAAGACTACATTGAATTTAAATTTGTATGTTTAAATCCATCAATAAATAAAAATTTCATTGTCAAACATAAAAAATAAAATATATATTAAATTTTGAGTAATAGTTTTCTCTGGTGTTTCTAGGGTTAACTTGGAAAAAATCGGCTGATTAATTCGTGATTAAGTTAGCAAAATCAAAATATATCTGTATTAAAAAACCCGTACGAAATTTAACTAAGCTCTTAATACAACATTATGAACTTGCTTATTTTCATTCGATTTTACTCAAAATGTGTTAGTAGATTGTACATATATTGTTTGTGTTGGATTGGTCCAAAGACTCATTTCCTAATTGGTCTTTTTTTTTATTATTGGACCTACCTTTTTTACCATTCAACGGTCCTAAGGACCGACTAGTCGTTCCTTCATTACTACGGTACTAATTATCTTTTAATTTTCTTCACTTCTAGCGAGAATTTAGGAATATAAAAAGGAAGAGAATAATAAATGATAGCTAGAACGTATAATAATATTTTCTAGCCACAAACCTCCAACTTAAAGCTTTAGATATATTCTCTCTTTGAAAGAAGTTAAGACAATTTCAACAACTGCAATGACGTAGTTTCTAACTACGTAATTTTAGCTACTGTAGTTCCTATAAAAGACTCATAAATACCCATCTTAGGACTGACAAATTTTATTAAACTGCACTGATAATACGGCATCCTTTTTAGCTTATTTAAACCCATCCAACACAATATAAAGTATATTAATTCGTAATATGCCTGTAAAATTATATATAGACCCTCCAAAATAAGACAGTATTAATTCACTACTTATCTCTCTAAAACCAATTTAAGGCATCTGGCGGAAAAGTCAATCAAATTACAATAAATAAACATTTGATATGTAACATCTATTGAAGTTATAAACATAAAATTTTACTTATCAAAAATATATTTTGTTTGTAAAGTCTCTGTATATACTTCTAAGAGCATGTGTTTGATTGATCAGAACAGATAACAATATCTTTATCATCATCCCATTCTGTATAAATATGCGAAAATAATAATTAACTAGTGTAATCATGAGAGCATTAGTGTTACTGACAATCATTGGATCTGTTTTGGCTAATCCCAAATATCCAGATAATTGTGGTTTGGAAAACAAACCTTCTGTGGATTCAAAAATCATTGGAGGACATGAAGCAGCAAGACATCAGTTTCCATGGGTAGCTTTTGTCACTACCCGTGGTTATTGTACTGGTTCTGTTTTGGATGAAAATTGGATTATAACTACTAGACATTGTTTAAAAAATGATGCTTGGGCTGGAATTCGGGTTGGAGCTCATAGCATTGCAAATGGTGCGGATGAACCAAATATGCAAATACGAAATAGTTCCGAAATTCATACATCACCAATTGGAGACTTTGCTTTGATCAAATTGGAGAGTCCTTTGAAATTAAATGAATATGTCCGCCCCATTTGCTTACCAACACGTGCAGATGCTAATAAACCTCTTATTGGCGCATTAACGACCATAACAGGATGGGGTATTAACAGTTTTGATAAGACCAATTACTCCGAATTATACTTTGCTAAAAATGTAAAAGTTGTTAGGTGGGGCTGGGATATCATCTATACCAATGCAAATTCAGGAAAGGGTATTTGTTTTGGTGACAGTGGTGGCCCTCTTAACTACGAAATGGAAGATGGAAAATATATGCAAATTGGAGTCAATCAATTTGTGACGAGTAGCAAATGTGATAGAGGTGTGAATGGATTTGCACGCGTAAGTGCACAACTAGATTTCATTCAAGAAATAACTGGAATATTTATTAAATAATAGTTTAAAGATATCTCCAAAAATAGCCCACAAAATAATTTTGTACATAACTCCATATTTATATACTATTATACAAATATTCAAGGAGAAGGAGTGGTTTAGATTTTCAGGGAGTACTCTTTGAAAAATAATTATAAGGACATACCTCCCTCACCCTTTTATTTCATACTTACGGTATTGCTTATGGAGGTTTTTCAGCTTTGGTACTTAAAAGTACTTAATAATTAAAGGTAGCCCATTCAAGATGTGCAAGCTATCTATGTCCCATTTTGGTACACTCTCTGAAGAAAACACTATCGTGATATCCGGATTCTACACCAGACTGTAAGGAGAGCTATTAATAAGGTTGATGGAAGGAAATTTATGTGGGTGAAAAGATCATCTTCGACACCAGCAATTAAAGAACCCCATCTCCGTCGTTGCCATACTCTTTGAAATGAGTCTTCTGACACTTTTGGCTTTTTACAACTCTGATTTTTTTTTTTTTTTTTTTTTGAAAAATCAGCATATTTTGTTCTTGAAATCCAAAAGGAAATTATCAGTTCCTTTATTGTTTTTGCCGCAAAAAAAAAATATACCAGTCCCTTCGTCTACATATTTTTGATAAATGCAGAGGAGAAGGAGCGCAATGTCCATCATCCAAACAACAAGGCCCTCCACGCCACAGTGAGCTAGCACTAGAATGCCATGGCAGAAGAATCCATCTGCAGCGGGCGCCAGACCTTCAACAAACCGCCATCATTGCCACTACAAGCAGCTACATTAATTATTAAGATAACTTAGACACAAATCTATTTAAAGTATTAATTTTGTTGAAATAATATTGTTACATAGTATATAATGGGTCGGAATTTTAAAATTCAAAATGTTCAGATTTGAATGGACCACTCCATAATTAATTAGCATTTTCAATATCTCTTAGTATTATGAAATACTTCTATCCATAGAAAATGTCGTTATATTCGAAAATAATTTATTAAATCTACCTTTGTCTATAATTTATGTCATTCCATTTATAGATTTTTTTTATTAATAAAATTTCAATTCAAGGAAAATTAATATTAAGCAACAATCTACCAAAAGTTTTTTTTGTTTTAATTTACCCTTTTTAAGAAGATAATTTGTGAGGATTTGTTTATTTAATAACATGTTTGTAATGAAAAAAAGAGTGCAAAGAAAGGCAGAAGCAAGACTTATGGTACTACTGAATTGAGCCTCTTTTTAATAATAATATAATAAAATGTATGAGGACTATTATTGAGAGAAGAGCCCTTTACATAGCATTAGTTTTTGAAAAATAGAATAATTATATTGAAATTCATAGGTACTATTTTTACATTGTATTTTTAAAACAATTTACAGCAAATATAGAAAAGACTACTTACTTCAGAGGGAGAAGTTAACACCACGACGACCTATTAAGTAATAAATTAAAACAAGCAAACGAAATTTTTGAATTAACTTAATAAGGACAAATTACGATCATAGTCTCTACTAGGAGAATTAATCATTCTACTTGTAAAGAATACAACCCTATTCTTTCCTAGGACAAATTTCAATTTTACTGAGGTAGATAATAGAATTGAATATTTGAAGAGGTTCCGTGTTTTCAAAATATGACACCAAAATATGCGCTCTATAGTACTGTAACCGGTAATTTCATTCCCAGCAAATTCATCTCCTGTCTTTTCATTCTTAGTAATTTCATTTCCAGTAAAAATTTTCCCTGTAAAATTAGCTAGAAACATGGTGGGACTTGTAATAGATTTCTAGAATAGGTCCTTCATCCCCCTCACATACAATCACAACTGTTCAAACTTCAATACGGACGTTTCAATGCATTTTGAAGGAATCACAGAATACCACTACTATGGTCCGTTCCAAAGAATCATAGATATTAATATCCAGTCCATTTCTTCACCAAGAGGCTATGAACAGGATTGTACTAGAGTTATAGAACTAGATCAAAAGGGGGATCTCATCCATGAAAGTCTGCATGCATTTCTGTATAAGATATATAATATTATGTATATCTAAATAATTCAGTAATTTATCACAAATCAGAGATTGTGCTATGCTAATTTCTACCCTTCACATCTTCTTCCATAACTGTAGTTCGGTAAACCACTTGGTTCTTTGTAACCATATCCTTTTTGATATTACTGCGAGGATTTTGGATCCTAACGAATGGAAGTAAAACATGGTTTCAAGATCCTTCCAAAATGAAACATTATTCTTATTGGTTGATAAATACAAGAACCCGATTGATCTGAGCTTTGAGGACTGAATAGGATAAGGAGATCTTCACAGTTAGAGGTTTAAGGTTGACATAAATTTACTAATAGAATAATAACTATAATTTTTTTTCATAATCAAATTCAAACTCAGAAAGTCTATATCTAGGATAGAACATTGAATCGGTTCTAAGATACCCCCTTCCCCCCCAAATAAAGATACTTTTCTACCATTTTTCGGAATGATTCAAACTGATATTTAAAAAACCTCCATTGAATCAATGTATGTAGAAAGACAAGATCCCTTGAACAGAACATGAAGAGAGTATACTTCCATGTTACTTTTTCTTCTATTTAATCATTTTTTTGCGAAAGGTATACCAATATTTTTGAAAGATTATACACTTACCTCAATTTCTAAATTCATAATAATTTTTCTGATCCTTTCTTCATGTTCTGTTCAAGGGATCTCGTCTCTGTGTGCTTCACTCAGTGGATCTCATCTTCTTTAATGAAAGGATCGTTCATTGTGCAGATGCCCCTTCCCTTTCAAGGTCTGTGATAGTGACTTCTGACCTCGTGAATAATTGCCTCTTTGTTCAGAAATACATAAATTCCTCTCCAGATCTTCTATGGAATAATAGTATACTGCTATAAGAACTTATGAGTTCCATAAAGAGACAGAATACTCCTCTGAAAGCCCAAGTGAGGCACATAAAGATTTCTCATCGTCCATCCACTGCTCCTTCATTAATATTCTGGAGTTCTTTTGTTCTTAAGTCAACTTTACTTCGTCTCTTACTCGAATAAAAATATTTCATTTATAAGAGTCCTTCAGTTTCCTTTATGTATGTATATAACACAGAAAAAACTGATCTCAATCACAATTCCATTTATAAGGTGGGGTTTTTGATGTATAATCTGTATGGATTACAATTAGTTTTTTAATTTGAAATTAATCTTCAATTGACTCCGCGATGATATCATCAAAATAGTCTGTACAATTGTAAACAAAAGCAAATAAATCTCTTATGGATACATTTATATATAGTAACCTTCATTTTAGACAAGGTAACTATACATAAAGGTGAGGCACCAAGGATCTTCTAAGGTAGTCTTATTGGCGTTAGCTGATGGAATGACGTCACTGTTGCGGAAGCTCAGATACTTTCATTGAAGTGAAGTGCTCTAATTTGGATCTGTTAAGCAAAAATGTTATCATCTCGAGGTTCAAAGCGTGTTGTGCCCGGCCCTACTGTCCCAATCCACGGGATAATCAGTATTTTGTATAACCTTAGACAAATTTGATGCTCCAGCATCTTTGGATCTCAGTCTGCAGGGAAAAAAATCTGATTAATATTAAAAATGCTAAGATTTGTGATAGTTATTTTACAGCCAATGATTTTGAATGGAATCTCTCTTCTTTACTTAAAGGCCAGGAAGAAATTAAAAAGTGATGCAGTCCCCTCACTCCATTTTCTCTTTGCATCTCACAGTTCAGATGAACCCAAATCCTCCAGATATATTCGTAATCTACATTCGTTCAAAAATAAATCATTATTTCAAAGTATCAAGGATAATGGATTGAAATTCATTTTAATCAATCATCTAAATCTGGATTGTCTGGAGAATGTATTCTCACAGATTCGTGCAATGCAGGAAACAATACTCATACATTCCAATATATTCTACCTATATAACCTAGACCCTTGATTTCTTTATTACATGTGCTCCTCTTTTGACATTGGAAAACGATTAGCAGATAATTCTAGACTCTTAAAGATAATATGCCTCTCCTTTTTTCTCTGAAACCTATGTCTGAATTGCCGATGCATATTCTACTATGCTAATAAGTATATTTATTTCTTTATAAAAATGTTGCATTTCATTTTTTATATGTGTAATATCACTAATAATTTGTTGGATCTATTTGTTTTAATTATATTAATAACTTCTATCATTTGTCCTTTAAAATTTGTTTGATTCTCTGCTTAGGACTTCTAGTTACAATTAATATAATTATTTTACCGTTGTAATTTTTTTTTATTTTTGCCCATACTTATTTAACTTATTATTATAAGCATATATTATAATACTTTAATAAATTATCTATAGAATATTCACCAATTTTAATGTAACGATAAAGATGTCATCCTTCGTAATACATAATATTTCTATATAACACCGTGCTTCATACAAATTCAAATAAAGTAAACAATAATTATATTCGAAATATTGAAATTCCCTACTCATCGTGAATGGATCTCTTCAATGATGCAATCTTTTAACCTCCTTTGCAAGGAAGGAGTCGAATCTGCACTCTTGAAAAGATGATTAAGTTAAAAATATCTTTCTTCGATTTCCTCTATCTGGTTTTGGTCTTATCTCTCGGAGATCATATCTGAAGTGTTGCCGTATTTTTGTCTCATCAAAAATAGATGCCCAGATTTTTGCAGTTGTATCTGGATTTACAAACAGTGAAGAACAACTCCCTGAATGGTCTCAATGATGGAATCCCGCATATTCACAGAATCAAAGTTAAAAGTATGTGTTTTCTAATAGAAAAGGTTCAAAAAATTATTTACATTTCATTGAGAATATAATTAAAACATAATGAAAGAATTTATCTATTATTTTCAGTTATAAACGTTAATTAGTATGTACAACACAAAAATAAGACTGTGGAACGATGTGAAAACTTATTTTTAATACTTTTTAACTTTATTTATTTAATAAAACTAGGTTAGAGAGATAAAACTTGTATACAAAATAAGGTTTAAGTCCTAATATTTGCTCGTCCCATTTTGAAATTCGATAGTTAACCATTTCTTAAATATTGGAATTCGAAATATGCCTATAAAAATACATACATATAGACACTCAAAAATTAGCTTTTGTTAATTCTTTACACACCTTCCTAAGGCAAATTTTTGGGATGTGGTAGAGACGAGAGAAAGAGAAAAATTTCCTTTTAGCAAAAAAGTTACAAAAATTGCAAATATCGAACATCCCTTGAAATTTAAATATTAACATTTTACTTATCAAAAATATCTTTTGTTCGTAATATCTATGCATTTACTTCCAGGAAAATTTGGATTTGTTTGATTGATCAGAACAGATAACAATATCTTTATCATCATCCCATTCTATATAAATATGCGTAAATAATAATTAACTAGTGTAATCATGAGAGCATTAGTGTTACTGACAATCATTGGATCTGTTTTGGCTAATCCCAAATATCCAGATATTTGTGGTTTGGAAAACAAACCTTCTGTGGATTCAAAAATCATTGGAGGACATGAAGCAGCAAGACATCAGTTTCCATGGCTAGCTTTTGTCACTACCGGTGGTTATTGTACTGGTTCTGTTTTGGATGAAAATTGGATTATAACTGCTAAACATTGTGTATTAAATGATAATTGGTCCGAAATTCGAGTTGGAATTCATAGCACTGGCAATGGTGCGGATGAACCATATAAGCAAACCCGAACAAGTACTGAATTTTACGAATCACCAACTGGAGACTTTGCTTTGATCAAATTGGAGATTCCTTTGGAATTAAATGAATATGTCCGACCAGTTTGCTTACCAAGTCGTGCAGATGCTAATAGGACCTTTGTTGGAGCATCAACGACCATAACAGGATGGGGTGTAAATAATTTTGAGAGGGCAAATTATCCCGAATTATATTTTGCTAAAAATGTAAACATTATTCAATGCGGTTTTGAAGACAATATTATCTGTTCTGATGCAAATCAAGGAATGGCTGTCTGTTTTGGTGACAGCGGTGGCCCTCTTAACTACGAAATGGAAGATGGAAAGTATATGCAAATTGGAGTCAACCAATTTATTACTAATGGAAAATGTGTAGGAGGTGTCAATGGATATGCACGTGTATCAACTCATCTTGACTTTATTCAAGAAATAACTGGAATGGTTATCGAATAATGAATCTATTGTTTTTCTTAGATAAACATTTAATAAAAAAATAACAAACTCCAATTAATATGAGTATTGAGCCCTATATAGCTCCAAATTTATTGCAACTCTTCCTCATATTCTACAAGAAGATGTTTTTTATTAATAATATCATACATTTCTGCAGATTTTAACACAATAGCGCTAAAAAAATTTACAAGGGTTACTATTATAATACTTACATATTATGAGATAATGTCTGTTTGACTTAAGGTCAGTTCACTGATGGGTGCAAATAAGTTTTCATCTCTCCTCTTTTTATTGTGTAATATTTTTCCCTGGACGTATTTTGTGTATATTTTAAGCAACCTGGCGGAACCAAAATTTGCATTAGAGCCTATAGCATTGCAAATCTTGAAGATGAAACACATAAAAAATCCAATTATTTTTTTCCGAGGGCCGAACCGCCCAACTGTAATCCCTTTGACTTCTACATGTGGAAGGCAGTTGAACGGGACATGAACCGAACCTTGTGGAACACGGGGGCAGAGTTAAAGCAGCGCATCATCATAATGTTTAACAAGTTGATGTGAATTTGACTTTAAGTCAAAATTCCCGAAAACGAAGATGATCATGGATCTTATCAATTTCTAATTAAATATTTAGAAGAATTGTTTCAATCCTCATCAACATTTTCCTGATGCAATTCATCTCCCTAAATTATGAAATTGTATGCGTAGTATGGTCATGACTATTATTAATTTTGTAATTGAGAAAATATATTTTTGCTTCTGGAAGTGCAATTTGCAGGACTTCCAAGTACGCCTTGTATAGTAAATAAATAATAATAAATCTATGGATTTTTTACTGAAAGTATGGAATCAATATATAAAGAGGAAAAAAAAACTATTTTTAGGATAGATTTACTCGTATCTTAATCTTTATTTTAACAGATTAATTTGGCACTTGACTCATCCATCAAAATACTGGTTTTCCATTCCATCAGCCTAAAGCGCCATTTTTAGTGATGTAATCTACATTAAACGAAGTTAATAATACTTCCAGTCAATAATATAAAATACATCACTAAAACAGCTGAATTGCGCACATAATCATTGTATTTACCATAATTTAAAATGGAAATGTACTCATAATGTTTATAAGTGATGTTTGGAATAAGAATATATTCAAGTTATATACAAATGAATTGTGATATCCCATTTTTCAAAAATTGTCTCTGTCCTCAATTTCACAAAAAAGGCTAGAACCAGATGGAAACTAAAATTTAATCAAATGGCTTTATAAAAAAAAAAGGCTTAACAAATGCAATTATTACTACTTGGTGCCAATGATAAACAGTGATATTTGAATTAAACCAAGATAGTATGTATTGACAATCCCTTAAATTTTGTGATATTTACAACTGTTTTTTTGTTAATTTGGGTATATTTGGGACAATAAAAGTAGGATAATGAAAGAATGTATCTATTATTTTAAGTTATAAACGTTAATTAGTATGCACAACACAAAAATAAGACTGTGGAACGATAAAAACTTTTTTTTATTACTTTTTTAGTTTCATAAATCTAATAAAACTAGGCTATGGAGAGATAAAACTTATATATACAATAAGTTTAAAGTCTTATTCTTTGCTTGTCCCATTTTGACATTGAATAGTTTACCATTTCCTTAATATTCCAATTCGAAATTACATATAGACACTCAAAAAATAGCTTATATAAATTCTTTACATACCTTCCAAAGGCAATTTATGGCATATGGCGGAGAAAGGCTGCAAGAGGAAAATTTACTTTTCGTCAAAAAAAATATAGAAATTCAGGCTTGGATATTGATGTAAAAATGAACAGTGTTCACGCTTTCCGTTCATTTTTGAATAAATGAACGATGAACGGAGAAAAAAAAAATGGCGTTAATTTGGTCGTTCATTTTTTTTTTTCTTAGGTGTCGTTATATAACTATTAGTTTACAAAGATTACTACTTTTTTTTTTCGTGATTGATATAATTTTTATTGTCTCGAGGGTCCTTAAAAAAAAAAAAAAATAATTTATATTAAAAATTAGATGATTTTTTGTGTACATTGATTACTGTCTATGAAATATCTCATACCTCACAAATTGCAAATACCTTTACTATGGAATGGGCGTGTAGGAAATAGGTATTCTGATTCAGGTAAGAGTGCAATTTTCTACATAACCATTCATTTTTTATTCTTTTGCTAAATATTTTATAAAAATTTGAATATAATTTAAGACAAGGTGGTCAATGTAGTGTAAAGTTTTAGTATATTTATTTCTGTATAACAATGTTCCATTTCATTTTGTATATGTGTAATATCACTAATAATTTGTTGGATCTATTTGTTTTATTCTATATGAATAACTTCTATCATTTGTCCTTTAAAATTTGTCTGATTCTCTGCTTATGACTTCTGGTTACAATTAATATAATTATTTTACCGTTGTAATTTTTTTTTTAATTTTTGCCCATACTTATTTAACTTATTATTATAAGCATATATTATAATACTTTAATAAATTATCTATAGAATATTCACTAATTTTAATGTAACAATAAAGATGTCATCCTTCGTAATACATAATATTTCTATATAACACCGTGCTTCATACAAATTCAAATAAAGTAAACAATAATTATATTCGAAATATTGAAATTCCCTACTCATCGTGAATGGATCTCTTCAATGTTGCAATCTTTTAACCTCCTTTGCAAGGAAGGAGTCGAATCTGCAATCTTGAAAAGATGATTAAGTTAAAAATATCTTTCTTCGATTTCCTCTATCTGGTTTTGGTCTTATCTCTCGGAGAACATATCTGAAGTGTTGCCGTATTTTTGTCTCATCAAAAATAGATGCCCGGATTTTTTGCAGTTGTATCTGGATTTACAAACAGTGAAGAACAACTCCCTGAATGGTCTCAATGATGGAATCCCGCATATTCACAGAATCAAAGTTAAAAGTATGTGTTTTCTAATAGAAAAGGTTCAAAAAATTATTTACATTTCATTGAGAATATAATTAAAACATAATGAAAGAATTTATCTATTATTTTCAGTTATAAACGTTAATTAGTATGTACAACATAAAAATAAGACTGTGGAACGATGTTAAAACTTTTTTTAATACTTTTTAACTTTATTTATTTAATAAAACTAGGTTAGAGAGATAAAACTTGTATACAAAATAAGGGTTAAGTCCTAATATTTGCTTGTCCCATTTTGAAATTCGATAGTTAACCATTTCTTAAATATTGGAATTCGAAATTTGCCTATAAAAATACATACATATAGACACTCAAAAAATTAGCTTTTGTTAATTCTTTACACACCTTCCTAAGGCAAATTTTTGGGATGTGGTAGAGACGAGAGAAAGAAAAAAATTTCCTTTTAGCAAAAAAGTTACAAAAATTGCAAATATCGAACATCCCTTGAAATTTAAATATTAACATTTTACTTATCAAAAATATCTTTTGTTCGTAATATCTATGCATTTACTTCCAGGAAAATTTGGATTTGTTTGATTGATCAGAACAGATAACAATATCTTTATCATCATCCCATTCTATATAAATATGCGTAAATAATAATTAACTAGTGTAATCATGAGAGCATTAGTGTTACTGACAATCATTGGATCTGTTTTGGCTAATCCCAAATATCCAGATATTTGTGGTTTGGAAAACAAACCTTCTGTGGATTCAAAAATCATTGGAGGACATGAAGCAGCAAGACATCAGTTTCCATGGCTAGCTTTTGTCACTACTGGTGGTTATTGTACTGGTTCTGTTTTGGATGAAAATTGGATTATAACTGCTAAACATTGTGTATTAAATGATAATTGGTCCGAAATTCGAGTTGGAATTCATAGCACTGGCAATGGTGCGGATGAACCATATAAGCAAACCCGAACAAGTACTGAATTTTACGAATCACCAACTGGAGACTTTGCTTTGATCAAATTGGAGATTCCTTTGGAATTAAATGAATATGTCCGACCAGTTTGCTTACCAAGTCGTGCAGATGCTAATAGGACCTTTGTTGGAGCATCAACGACCATAACAGGATGGGGTGTAAATAATTTTGAGAGGGCAAATTATCCCGAATTATATTTTGCTAAAAATGTAAACATTATTCAATGCGGTTTTGAAGACAATATTATCTGTTCTGATGCAAATCAAGGAATGGCTGTCTGTTTTGGTGACAGCGGTGGCCCTCTTAACTACGAAATGGAAGATGGAAAGTATATGCAAATTGGAGTCAACCAATTTATTACTAATGGAAAATGTGTAGGAGGTGTCAATGGATATGCACGTGTATCAACTCATCTTGACTTTATTCAAGAAATAACTGGAATGGTTATCGAATAATGAATCTATTGTTTTTCTTAGATAAACATTTAATAAAAAAATAACAAACTCCAATTAATATGAGTATTGAGCCCTATATAGCTCCAAATTTATTGGAACTCTTCCTCATATTCTACAAGAAGATGTTTTTTATTAATAATATCATACATTTCTGCAGATTTTAACACAATAGCGCTAAAAAAAAATTTACAAGGGTTACTATTATAATACTTACATATTATGAGATAATGTCTGTTTGACTTAAGGTCAGTTCACTGATGGGTGCAAATAAGTTTTCATCTCTCCTCTTTTTATTGTGTAATATTTTTCCCTGGACGTATTTTGTGTATATTTTAAGCAACCTGGCGGAACCAAAATTTGCATTAGAGCCTATAGCATTGCAAATCTTGAAGATGAAACACATAAAAAATCCAATTATTTTTTTCCGAGGGCCCAACCGCCCAACTGTAATCCCTTTGACTTCTACATGTGGAAGGCAGTTGAACGGGACATGAACCGAACCTTGTGGAACACGGGGGCAGAGTTAAAGCAGTGCATCATCATAATGTTTAACAAGTTGATGTGAATTTGACTTTAAGTCAAAATTCCCGAAAACGAAGATGATCATGGATCTTATCAATTTCTAATTAAATATTTAGAAGAATTGTTTCAATCCTCATCAACATTTTCCTGATGCAATTCATCTCCCTAAATTAATTTGAAATTGTATGCGTAGTATGGTCATGACTATTATTAATTTTGTAATTGAGAAAATATATTTTTGCTTCTGGAAGTGCAATTTGCAGGACTTCCAAGTACGCCTTGTATAGTAAATAAATAATAATAAATCTATGGATTTTTTTACTGAAAGTATGGAATCAATATATAAAGAGGAAGAAAAAACTATTTTTATGATAGATTTACTCGTATCTTAATCTTTATTTTAACAGATTAATTTGGCACTTGACTCATCCATCAAAATACTGGTTTTCCATTCCATCAGCCTAAAGCGCCATTTTTATTGATGTAATCTACATTAAATGAAGTTAATAATACTTCCAGTCAATAATATAAAATACATCACTAAACAGCTGAATTGCGCACATAATCATTGTATTTACCATAATTTAAAATGGAAATGTACTCATAATGTTTATAAGTGATGTTTGGAATAAGAATATATTCAAGTTATATACAAATGAATTGTGATATCCCATTTTTCAAAAATTGTCTCTGTCTCAATTTCACAAAAAAGGCTAGAACCAGATGGAAACTAAAATTTAATCAAATGGCTTTATAAAAAAAAAGGCTTAACAAATGCAATTATTACTACTTGGTGCCAATGATAAACAGTGATATTTGAATTAAACCAAGATAGTATGTATTGACAATCCCTTAAATTTTGTGATATTTACAACTGTTTTTTTGTTGATTTGGGTATATTTGGGACAATAAAAGTAGGATAATGAAAGAATGTATCTATTATTTTCAGTTATAAACGTTAATTAGTATGAACAACACAAAAATAAGACTGTGGACCGATAAAAACTTTTTTATTACTTTTTAGTTTCATAAATCTAATAAAACTAGGCTATAAAGAGATAAAACTTATATATACAATAAGTTTAAAGTCTTATTCTTTGCTCGTCCCATTTTGACATTGAATAGTTTACCATTTCCTAAATATTCGAATTCGAAATTACATATAGACACTCAAAAAATAGCTTATATAAATTCTTTACATACCTTCCGAAGGCAATTTATTGCATAGGCGGAGAAAGGCTGCAAGAGGAAAATTTGCTTTTCGTCAAAAAAATTATAGAAATTCAGGCTTGGATATTGATGTAAAAATGAACAGTGTTCACGCTTTCCGTTCATTTTTGAATAAATGAACGATGAACGGAGAAAAAAAATAAATGGCGTTAATTTGGTCGTTCATTTTTTTTTGTTTCTTAGGTGTCGTTATATAACTATTAGTTTACAAAGATTACTACTTTTTTTTTTTTTTTTCGTGATTGATATAATTTTTATTGTCTCGAGGGTCCTTAAAAAAAAATAATTTAGATTAAAAATTAGGAGCCTGATTTTTTGTGTACATTGATTACTGTCTATGAAATATCTCATACTTCACAAATTGCAAATACCTTTACTATGGAATGGGCGTGTAGGAAATAGGTATTCTGGTTCAGGTAAGAGTGCAATTTTCTACATAACCATTCATTTTTTATTCTTTTGCTAAATATTTTATAAAAATTTGAATATAATTTAAGACAAGGTGGTCAATGTAGTGTAAAGTTTTAGTATATTTATTTCTGTATAACAATGTTCCATTTCATTTTGTATATGTGTAATATCACTAATAATTTGTTGGATCTATTTGTTTTATTCTATATGAATAACTTCTATCATTTGTCCTTTAAAATTTGTCTGATTCTCTGCTTATGACTTCTGGTTACAATTAATATAATTATTTTACCGTTGTAATTTTTTTTAATTTTTGCCCATACTTATTTAACTTATTATTATAAGCATATATTATAATACTTTAATAAATTATCTATAGAATATTCACTAATTTTAATGTAACGATAAAGATGTCATCCTTCGTAATACATAATATTTCTATATAACACCGTGCTTCATACAAATTCAAATAAAGTAAACAATAATTATATTCGAAATATTGAAATTCCCTACTCATCGTGAATGGATCTCTTCAATGATGCAATCTTTTAACCTCCTTTGCAAGGAAGGAGTCGAATCTGCAATCTTGAAAAAGATGATTAAGTTAAAAATATCTTTCTTCGATTTCCTCTATCTGGTTTTGGTCTTATCTCTCGGAGATCATATCTGAAGTGTTGCCGTATTTTTGTCTCATCAAAAATAGATGCCCAGATTTTTGCAGTTGTATCTGGATTTACAAACAGTGAAGAACAACTCCTGAATGGTCTCAATGATGGAATCCCTGCATATTCACAGAATCAAAGTTAAAAGTATGTGTTTTCTAATAGAAAAGGTTCAAAAAATTATTTACATTTCATTGAGAATATAATTAAAACATAATGAAAGAATTTATCTATTATTTTCAGTTATAAACGTTAATTAGTATGTACAACACAAAAATAAGACTGTGGAACGATGTGAAAACTTATTTTTAATACTTTTTAACTTTATTTATTTAATAAAACTAGGTTAGAGAGATAAAACTTGTATACAAAATAAGGGTTAAGTCCTAATATTTGCTTGTCCCATTTTGAAATTCGATAGTTAACCATTTCTTAAATATTGGAATTCGAAATTTGCCTATAAAAATACATACATATAGACACTCAAAAATTAGCTTTTGTTAATTCTTTACACACCTTCCTAAGGCAAGTTTTTGGGATGTGGTAGAGACGAGAGAAAGAGAAAAATTTCCGTTTCGCAAAAAAGTTACAAAAATTGCAAATATCGAACATCCCTTGAAATTTAAATATTAACATTTTCCTTATGAAAAATATCTTTTGTTCGTAATATCTATGCATTTACTTCCAGGAAAATTTGGATTTGTTTGATTGATCAGAACAGATAACAATATCTTTATCATCATCCCATTCTATATAAATATGCGTAAATAATAATTAACTAGTGTAATCATGAGAGCATTAGTGTTACTGACAATCATTGGATCTGTTTTGGCTAATCCCAAATATCCAGATATTTGTGGTTTGGAAAACAAACCTTCTGTGGATTCAAAAATCATTGGAGGACATGAAGCAGCAAGACATCAGTTTCCATGGCTAGCTTTTGTCACTACCGGTGGTTATTGTACTGGTTCTGTTTTGGATGAAAATTGGATTATAACTGCTAAACATTGTGTATTAAATGATAATTGGTCCGAAATTCGAGTTGGAATTCATAGCACTGGCAATGGTGCGGATGAACCATATAAGCAAACCCGAACAAGTACTGAATTTTACGAATCACCAACTGGAGACTTTGCTTTGATCAAATTGGAGATTCCTTTGGAATTAAATGAATATGTCCGACCAGTTTGCTTACCAAGTCGTGCAGATGCTAATAGGACCTTTGTTGGAGCATCAACGACCATAACAGGATGGGGTGTAAATAATTTTGAGAGGGCAAATTATCCCGAATTATATTTTGCTAAAAATGTAAACATTATTCAATGCGGTTTTGAAGACAATATTATCTGTTCTGATGCAAATCAAGGAATGGCTGTCTGTTTTGGTGACAGCGGTGGCCCTCTTAACTACGAAATGGAAGATGGAAAGTATATGCAAATTGGAGTCAACCAATTTATTACTAATGGAAAATGTGTAGGAGGTGTCAATGGATATGCACGTGTATCAACTCATCTTGACTTTATTCAAGAAATAACTGGAATGGTTATCGAATAATGAATCTATTGTTTTTCTTAGATAAACATTTAATAAAAAAATAACAAACTCCAATTAATATGAGTATTGAGCCCTATATAGCTCCAAATTTATTGGAACTCTTCCTCATATTCTACAGGAAGATGTTTTTATTAATAATATCATACATTTCTGCAGATTTTAACACAATAGCGCTAAAAAAAAATTTACAAGGGTTACTATTATAATACTTACATATTATGAGATAATGTCTGTTTGACTTAAGGTCAGTTCACTGATGGGTGCAAATAAGTTTTCATCTCTCCTCTTTTTATTGTGTAATATTTTTCCCTGGACGTATTTTGTGTATATTTTAAGCAACCTGGCGGAACCAAAATTTGCATTAGAGCCTATAGCATTGCAAATCTTGAAGATGAAACACATAAAAAATCCAATTATTTTTTTTTTCCGAGGGCCCAACCGCCCAACTGTAATCCCTTTGACTTCTACATGTGGAAGGCAGTTGAACGGGACATGAACCGAACCTTGTGGAACACGGGGGCAGCGCGTTAAAACGCAGTGCATCATCATAATGTTTAACAAGTTGATGTGAATTTGACTTTAAGTCAAAATTCCCGAAAACGAAGATGATCATGGATCTTATCAATTTCTAATTAAATATTTAGAAGAATTGTTTCAATCCTCATCAACATTTTCCTGATGCAATTCATCTCCCTAAATTATGAAATTGTATGCGTAGTATGGTCATGACTATTATTAATTTTGTAATTGAGAAAATATATTTTTGCTTCTGGAAGTGCAATTTGCAGGACTTCAAGTACGCCTTGTATAGTAAATAAATAATAATAAATCTATGGATTTTTTACTGAAAGTATGGAATCAATATATAAAGAGGAAGAAAAAAACTATTTTTATGATAGATTTACTCGTATCTTAATCTTTATTTTAACAGATTAATTTGGCACTTGACTCATCCATCAAAATACTGGTTTTCCATTCCATCAGCCTAAAGCGCCATTTTTAGTGATGTAATCTACATTAAATGAAGTTAATAATACTTCCAGTCAATAATATAAAATACATCACCAAACAGCTGAATTGCGCACATAATCATTGTATTTACCATAATTTAAAATGGAAATGTACTCATAATGTTTATAAGTGATGTTTGGAATAAGAATATATTCAAGTTATATACAAATGAATTGTGATATCCCATTTTTCAAAAATTGTCTCTGTCCTCAATTTCACAAAAAAGGCTAGAACCAGATGGAAACTAAAATTTAATCAAATGGCTTTATAAAAAAAAGGCTTAACAAATGCAATTATTACTACTTGGTGCCAATGATAAACAGTGATATTTGAATTAAACCAAGATAGTATGTATTGACAATCCCTTAAATTTTGTGATATTTACAACTGTTTTTTTGTTGATTTGGGTATATTTGGGACAATAAAAGTAGGATAATGAAAGAATGTATCTATTATTTTCAGTTATAAACGTTAATTAGTATGAACAACACAAAAATAAGACTGTGGACCGATAAAAACTTTTTTTTAATACTTTTTAGTTTCATAAATCTAATAAAACTAGGCTATAAAGAGATAAAACTTATATATACAATAAGTTTAAAGTCTTATTCTTTGCTCGTCCCATTTTGACATTGAATAGTTTACCATTTCCTAAATATTCGAATTCGAAATTACATATAGACACTCAAAAAATAGCTTATATAAATTCTTTACATACCTTCCGAAGGCAATTTATTGCATAGGCGGAGAAAGGCTGCAAGAGGAAAATTTGCTTTTCGTCAAAAAATTATAGAAATTCAGGCTTGGATATTGATGTAAAAATGAACAGTGTTCACGCTTTCCGTTCATTTTTGAATAAATGAACGATGAACGGAGAAAAAAATAAATGGCGTTAATTTGGTCGTTCATTTTTTTTTGTTTCTTAGGTGTCGTTATATAACTATTAGTTTACAAAGATTACTACTTTTTTTTTTCGTGATTGATATAATTTTTATTGTCTCGAGGGTCCTTAAAAAAAAAATAATTTAGATTAAAAATTAGGAGCCTGATTTTTTGTGTACATTGATTACTGTCTATGAAATATCTCATACTTCACAAATTGCAAATACCTTTACTATGGAATGGGCGTGTAGGAAATAGGTATTCTGGTTCAGGTAAGAGTGCAATTTTCTACATAACCATTCATTTTTTATTCTTTTGCTAAATATTTTATAAAAATTTGAATATAATTTAAGACAAGGTGGTCAATGTAGTGTAAAGTTTTAGTATATTTATTTCTGTATAACAATGTTCCATTTCATTTTGTATATGTGTAATATCACTAATAATTTGTTGGATCTATTTGTTTTATTCTATATGAATAACTTCTATCATTTGTCCTTTAAAATTTGTCTGATTCTCTGCTTATGACTTCTGGTTACAATTAATATAATTATTTTACCGTTGTAATTTTTTTAATTTTTGCCCATACTTATTTAACTTATTATTATAAGCATATATTATAATACTTTAATAAATTATCTATATATTATTCACTAATTTTAATGTAACAATAAAGATGTCATCCTTCGTAATACATAATATTTCTATATAACACCGTGCTTCATACAAATTCAAATAAAGTAAACAATAATTATATTCGAAATATTGAAATTCCCTACTCATCGTGAATGGATCTCTTCAATGTTGCAATCTTTTAACCTCCTTTGCAAGGAAGGAGTCGAATCTGCAATCTTGAAAAAAGATGATTAAGTTAAAAATATCTTTCTTCGATTTCCTCTATCTGGTTTTGGTCTTATCTCTCGGAGATCATATCTGAAGTGTTGCCGTATTTTTGTCTCATCAAAAATAGATGCCCAGATTTTTGCAGTTGTATCTGGATTTACAAACAGTGAAGAACAACTCCCTGAATGGTCTCAATGATGGAATCCCTGCATATTCACAGACTCAAATTTAAAAGTATGTGTTTTCTAATAGAAAATGTTCAAAAATTATTTACATTTCATTGAGAATATAATTAAAACATAATGAAAGAATTTATCTATTATTTTCAGTTATAAACGTTAATTAGTATGTACAACACAAAAATAAGACTGTGGAAAGATGTGAAAAATTATTTTTAATACTTTTTAGGTTCATTTATTTAATAAAACTAGGTTATAGAGAGATAAAACTTGTATACAAAATAAGGGTTAAGTCCTAATATTTGCTCGTCCCATTTTGACATTCAATAGTTAACCATTTCTTAAATATTGGAATTCGAAATATGCCTAACAAAAATTACATACATATATACTCAAAAATTAGCTTTTATTAATTCTTTACACACCTTCCTAAGGCAAGTTTATGGGATATGGTAGAGACGAGAGAAAGAAAAAAATTCCTTTTCGCAAAAAGTTACAAAAATTTCAAATATCGAACATCCCTTGAAATTTAAATATTAACATTTTACTTATGAAAAATATCTTTTGTTCGTAATATCTATGCATTTACTTCCAGGAAAATTTGGATTTGTTTGATTGATCAGAACAGATAACAATATCTTTATCATCATCCCATTCTATATAAATATGCGTAAATAATAATTAACTAGTGTAATCATGAGAGCATTAGTGTTACTGACAATCATTGGATCTGTTTTGGCTAATCCCAAATATCCAGATATTTGTGGTTTGGAAAACAAACCTTCTGTGGATTCAAAAATCATTGGAGGACATGAAGCAGCAAGACATCAGTTTCCATGGCTAGCTTTTGTCACTACCGGTGGTTATTGTACTGGTTCTGTTTTGGATGAAAATTGGATTATAACTGCTAAACATTGTGTATTAAATGATAATTGGTCCGAAATTCGAGTTGGAATTCATAGCACTGGCAATGGTGCGGATGAACCATATAAGCAAACCCGAACAAGTACTGAATTTTACGAATCACCAACTGGAGACTTTGCTTTGATCAAATTGGAGATTCCTTTGGAATTAAATGAATATGTCCGACCAGTTTGCTTACCAACACGTGCAGATGCTAATAGGACCTTTGTTGGAGCATCAACGACCATAACAGGATGGGGTGTAAATAATTTTGAGAGGGCAAATTATCCCGAATTATATTTTGCTAAAAATGTAAACATTATTCAATGTGGTTTTGAAGACAATATTATCTGTTCTGATGCAAATCAAGGAATGGCTGTCTGTTTTGGTGACAGCGGTGGCCCTCTTAACTACGAAATGGAAGATGGAAAGTATATGCAAATTGGAGTGAACCAATTTATTACTAATGGAAAATGTGTAGGAGGTGTCAATGGATATGCACGTGTATCAACTCATCTAGACTTTATTCAAGAAATAACTGGAATGGTTATCGAATAATGAATCTATTGTTTTTCTTAGATACACATTTAATAAAAAAAATAACAAACTCTAATTAATATAACTATTGAGCCCTATATAGCTCCAAATTTATTGGAACTCTTCCTCATATTCTACAGGAAGATGTTTTTATTAATAATATCATGAATTTCTGCAGATTTTAACACAATAGCGATAAAAAAATTTACAAGGCTTACTATTATAATAATTACATATTATGAGATCATGTCTGTTTGACTTAAGGTCAGTTCACTGATGGGTGCAAATAAGTTTTCATCTCTCCTCTTTTTATTGTGTAATATTTTTCCCTGGACGTATTTTGTGTATATTTTAAGCAACCTGGCGGAACCAAAATTTGCATTAGAGCCTATAGCATTGCAAATCTTGAAGATGAAACACATAAAAATCCAATTATTTTTTTCCGAGGGCCCAACCGCCCAACTGTAATCCCTTTGACTTCTAAATGTGGAAGGCAGTTGAACGGGACATTAACCGAACCTTGTGGAACAGGGGGGCAGAGTTAAAGCAGCGCATCATCATAATGTTTAACAAGTTGCCCATGTACTACGTTGAGCGCGTCTGCAACAGGATCTGGTCCAGGCTGGAGAACGTCATCGCCAATGAGGGTCTCTACTTTGCCGAGAATTCGAAGCCAGAAGCCACACCTTTCATATATTATTTTTGATTTAATAAATTATTAAAGACTTTAAGCATTGTTTTGCAAATTTTTTGATAAGTGTCAAAAATATTACTACCCTGTATTATGTGAATTTCATTTAAGTCGAAATTCCCGAATACGAAGATGATCATGGATCAGATCAATTTCTAATTAAATATTTAGAAGAATTGTTTTAATCCTCATCAGCATTTTCCTGATGCAATTCATCTCCCTAACTTATGAAATTGTATGCGTAGTATGGTCATGACTATTATTAATTTTGTAATTGTGAAAATATATTTTTGCTTCTGGAAGTGCAATTTGCAGGACTTCCAAGTACGCCTTGTATAGTAAATAAATAATAATAAATCTCTGGATTTTTACTGAAAGTATTGAATCAATATATAAAAAGGAAGAAAAAAACTATTTTTAGGATAGATTTACTCGTATCTTAATCTTTATTTTAACAGATTAAAGTGGCACTTGACTCATCCATCAAAATACTGGTTTTCCATTCCATCAGCCTAAAGCGCCATTTTTAGTGATGTAATCTACATTTAACGAAGTTAATAATACTTCCAGTCAATAATATAAAATACATCACTAAAACAGCTGAATTGCGCACATACTCATTGTATTTACCATAATTTAAAATGGACATGTACTCATAATGTTTATAAGTGATGTTTGGAATAAGAATAAATTCCAGTTATATACAAAATGAATTGTGATATCTCATTTTTCAAAAATTGTCTCTGTCCTCAATTTCACAAAAAAGGCTAGAACCAGATGGAAACGCAAAATTGGGGCCATATAGTTGATATTTACAAAATGAAATGACCGAATTTCCAATTACCCTTATAAAATTCAATCAAATGGCTTTATAAAAAAAAAAGGCTTAACAAATGCAATTATTACTACTTGGTGCCAATGATAAACAGTGATATTTGAATTAAACCAAGATAGTATGTATTGACAATCCCTTAAATTTTGTGATATTTACAACCTTTTTTTTTGTTGATTTGGGTATATTTGGGACAATAAAAGTAGGATAATGAAAGAATGTATCTATTATTTTAAGTTATAAACGTTAATTATTATGCACAACACAAAAATAAGACTGTGGAACGATAAAAACTTTTTTTTAATACTTTTTAGGTTCATAAATCTAATAAAACTAGGCTATGGAGAGATAAAACTTATATATACAATAAGTTTAAAGTCTTATTCTTTGCTTGTCCCATTTTCACATTGAATAGTTTACCATTTCCTAAATAATCCTTGACCCTTAATTTCTTTATTACATGTGCTCCTCTTTTGACATTGGAAAACGAGTAGCAGATAATTCTGGACTCTTAAAGATAATATGCCTCTCCTTTTTTCTCTGATAGCTATGTCTGAATTGCCAGTGCATATTCTAATATGCTAATAAGTATATTTATTTCTGTATAAAAATGTTCCATTTCATATGTGTAATATCACTAATAATTTGTTGGATCTATTTGTTTTATTCTATATGAATAACTTCTATCATTTGTCCTTTAAAATTTGTTTAATTCTCTGCTTATGACTTCTAGTTTCAATTAATATAATTATTTTACCGTTGTAATTTTTTTTTATATTTGCCCATACATATTTAACTTATTATTATAAGCATATATTATAAAAGATGTAACTAAATTATTTAATAAATTATTTATATAATATTCACCAATTTTAATGTAACAATAAAGATGTCATCCTTTGTAGTACATAATATTTCTATATAACACCGTGCTTCGTACAAATTCAAATAAAGTAAACAATAATTATATTACAAATATTGAAATTCCCTACTCATCGTGAATGGATCTCTTCAATGTTGCAATCTTTTAACCTCCTTTGCAAGGAAGGAGTCGAATCTGCTCTCTTGAGATAGATGATTAAGTTAAAAGTATCTTTCTTCGATTTCCTCTATCTGGTTTTGGTCTTATCTCTCGGAGATCATATCTGAAGTGTTGCCGTATTTTTGTCTCATCAAAAATAGATGCCCGGATTTTAGCAGTTGTATCTGGATTTACAAACAGTGAAGAACAACTCCCTGAATGGTCTCAAATGGGGTTTTAGCTTCAAATGGTGGGCAAAGTATTTGTCTAACATCCGTTTCTTCGGGTAAACACTTGGGTAGGATCTATGGATTCGAACTTGTAGATGTGGAATATATATATGATTATTTTAAGTCTTTTTAGTGTATTTGAAGTATGATAGGATGAAGACGATTTTTTTGTCTTTTGAGCCATTTGTTTTTGATTATTCATTGTATAACAATGAGTGCCTAACAATATTAGTGACTTTAAGGGAAAAAATTTAGGAGATATTTCAATGTTAATAGATCTTTAATATAGAAATACGAAATTTATTTTTATGAGTTTCACGCAGAAAATAAAGTATTCTTGAATTTGAAAATTACGACTACTTTTTTAACTAACTGTTGTAATGTAACTTGACATATAGAAAATTCTCATTTGTATAGTAGAATCACGTGATATTATATCATCAAAACTGTAACTTGAATCAATTGACCATATGTCTCGCTCCGCTTTTTACACGCACTCGCTCAATGCCCATCCCTAACTATAGTAGATGTTTGTCCACAGATTATCAAATTTATCTTAGGATTCTTAGTTTACACATAATAAAATAATTCGTCATAAAGGAAAGAAGATGATTAGCAAGTTTATCTTAGTCTGGGCATAATAAAATGATTTGCAAGGGCATCCATTATTTTCCTTGATTATCCTTATTTTTAGTAAAAAGTCCTTAATTTGATTTTTACTTTCATCTCCTTTATTTTTATTAGGGAAAATCGATTTTTTTTTTAGGAAAACAAATCCTCCATTTGTATGTTATTGTTTTTTTTTTTTTTTTGGGGGCCAAATTCTTTTCGATAGAAGTTATTTTTTCTCAAATTTCTTCATTTTGCCGATGCCCCTGACATGGGTCCACTCTAGACACCTATAATTTAATATTATAGTACGTGTATCTTTGTATGTCTGTCCGCTGATCAAAACGCACAATCAGTGTATTTATTTCAAAAACAGAGACAAATAGGGGTGTTGGACATAAAATAAATGTTGTTAACAATTCCGAGTTACGTACCTACTTCTCAGTTTCATTCTGGTCAAGCGAAACTCCTGGTCCCTAGAGGGCACATTTGTTTTTTCGTAAATCAGTTGATATTTTTCATAAAACAAGATCGATTCCCCGTGTCTCAAAGTTTTTTTTTAGTTATGGGTTATACATTCACACATGCATCAAAATAATTAAAAATCCAAAAACGAAAAAGGAGAATGTATTTATATTAAATATGAATTAGAAAAGGGAATTATAAAGAGGATTAGCGAGTTTGTCTTAGACCGTATTAATAAATGTTATAATACGGTGCTATTATAATATTATACTAATTGATTTATTCCATGTCACTCTGGATGAATAAAATAAATATTATTGAGCAATAAATTAAGTATTGGTGAACTTAAGTGAAATTAATCAAACATCAGAAACAGACAGGTTTTGTGATATACAGTTTTCATAGATATTCCGTATTTTGAGAATAACATGTTGCATACAATTTGTAAAATTTGGAAATAGTAATAGATTTTTATACAAGTAAAATTTTTTATTCACATTGATTAATAATTGTTATTGAAGATGCGATATTTTGCATGCTTTATTGGGAGTTAGTGTACACACAGGTAAAATCATGACAACTAATGTTTTATCTTTTCCTAGAAAATATAGCTATTAATAAAATATAGCTTAGCTGTATAGCCAAGAAAAAGTTGATCATTGATAAGATAAGTACCATTATAAAACATACAATGATGGAATCCCTGCATATTCACAGACTCAAATTTAAAAGTATGTGTTTTCTAATAGAAAATGTTCAAAAAATTATTTACATTTCATTGAGAATATAATTAAAACATAATGAAAGAATTTATCTATTATTTTCAGTTATAAACGTTAATTAGTATGTACAACACAAAAATAAGACTGTGGAAAGATGTGAAAAATTATTTTTAATACTTTTTAGATTCATTTATTTAATAAAACTAGGTTATAGAGAGATCAAAATTGTATACAAAATAAGGGTTAAGTCCTAATATTTGCTCGTCCCATTTTGACATTCAATAGTTAACCATTTCTTAAATATTGGAATTCGAAATATGCCTAACAAATTACATACATATAGAAACTCAAAAATCAGCTTTAATTAATTCTTGACACACCTTCCTAAGGCAAGTTTATGGGATGTGGTAGAGACGAGAGAAAGAAAAAAAAATTCCTTTTCGCACAAAGTTACAAAAATTTCAAATATCGAACATCCCTTGAAATTTAAATATTAACATTTTACTTATGAAAAATATCTTTTGTTCGTAATATCTATGCATTTACTTCCAGGAAAATTTGGATTTGTTTGATTGATCAGAACAGATAACAATATCTTTATCATCATCCCATTCTATATAAATATGCGTAAATAATAATTAACTAGTGTAATCATGAGAGCATTAGTGTTACTGACAATCATTGGATCTGTTTTGGCTAATCCCAAATATCCAGATATTTGTGGTTTGGAAAACAAACCTTCTGTGGATTCAAAAATCATTGGAGGACATGAAGCAGCAAGACATCAGTTTCCATGGCTAGCTTTTGTCACTACCGGTGGTTATTGTACTGGTTCTGTTTTGGATGAAAATTGGATTATAACTGCTAAACATTGTGTATTAAATGATAATTGGTCCGAAATTCGAGTTGGAATTCATAGCACTGGCAATGGTGCGGATGAACCATATAAGCAAACCCGAACAAGTACTGAATTTTACGAATCACCAACTGGAGACTTTGCTTTGATCAAATTGGAGATTCCTTTGGAATTAAATGAATATGTCCGACCAGTTTGCTTACCAACACGTGCAGATGCTAATAGGACCTTTGTTGGAGCATCAACGACCATAACAGGATGGGGTGTAAATAATTTTGAGAGGGCAAATTATCCCGAATTATATTTTGCTAAAAATGTAAACATTATTCAATGTGGTTTTGAAGACAATATTATCTGTTCTGATGCAAATCAAGGAATGGCTGTCTGTTTTGGTGACAGCGGTGGCCCTCTTAACTACGAAATGGAAGATGGAAAGTATATGCAAATTGGAGTCAACCAATTTATTACTAATGGAAAATGTGTAGGAGGTGTCAATGGATATGCACGTGTATCAACTCATCTAGACTTTATTCAAGAAATAACTGGAATGGTTATCGAATAATGAATCTATTGTTTTTCTTAGATACACATTTAATAAAAAAAATAACAAACTCTAATTAATATAACTATTGAGCCCTATATAGCTCCAAATTTATTGGAACTCTTCCTCATATTCTACAGGAAGATGTTTTTTATTACTAATATCATGAATTTCTGCAGATTTTAACACAATAGCGATAAAAAAATTTACAAGGCTTACTATTATAATAATTACATATTATGAGATCATGTCTGTTTGACTTAAGGTCAGTTCACTGATGGGTGCAAATAAGTTTTCATCTCTCCTCTTTTTATTGTGTAATATTTTTCCCTGGACGTATTTTGTGTATATTTTAAGCAACCTGGCGGAACCAAAATTTGCATTAGAGCCTATAGCATTGCAAATCTTGAAGATGAAACACATAAAAAATCCAATTATTTTTTTCCGAGGGCCCAACCGCCCCAACTGTAATCCCTTTGACTTCTAAATGTGGAAGGCAGTTGAACGGGACATTAACCGAACCTTGTGGAACAGGGGGGCAGAGTTAAAGCAGCGCATCATCATAATGTTTAACAAGTTGCCCATGTACTACGTTGAGCGCGTCTGCAACAGGATCTGGTCCAGGCTGGAGAACGTCATCGCCAATGAGGGTCTCTACTTTGCCGAGAATTCGAAGCCAGAAGCCACACCTTTCATATATTATTTTTGATTTAATAAATTATTAAAGACTTTAAGCATTGTTTTGCAAATTTTTTGATAAGTGTCAAAAATATTACTTCGACCCTGTAGAATTATGTGAATTTCACTTTAAGTCGAAATTCCCGAATACGAAGATGATCATGGATCAGATCAATTTCTAATTAAATATTTAGAAGAATTGTTTTAATCCTCATCAGCATTTTCCTGATGCAATTCATCTCCCTAACTTATGAAATTGTATGCGTAGTATGGTCATGACTATTATTAATTTTGTAATTGTGAAAATATATTTTTGCTTCTGGAAGTGCAATTTCCAGGACTTCCAAGTACGCCTTGTATAGTAAATAAATAATAATAAATCTCTGGATTTTTTACTGAAAGTATTGAATCAATATATAAAAAGGAAGAAAAAAACTATTTTTAGGATAGATTTACTCGTATCTTAATCTTTATTTTAACAGATTAAAGTGGCACTTGACTCATCCATCAAAATACTGGTTTTCCATTCCATCAGCCTAAAGCGCCATTTTTAGTGATGTAATCTACATTTAACGAAGTTAATAATACTTCCAGTCAATAATATAAAATACATCACTAAAACAGCTGAATTGCGCACATACTCATTGTATTTACCATAATTTAAAATGGACATGTACTCATAATGTTTATAAGTGATGTTTGGAATAAGAATAAATTCCAGTTATATACAAAATGAATTGTGATATCTCATTTTTCAAAAATTGTCTCTGTCCTCAATTTCACAAAAAAGGCTAGAACCAGATGGAAACGCAAAATTGGGGCCATATAGTTGATATTTACAAAATGAAATGACCGAATTTCCAATTACCCTTATAAAATTCAATCAAATGGCTTTATAAAAAAAAAAGGCTTAACAAATGCAATTATTACTACTTGGTGCCAATGATAAACAGTGATATTTGAATTAAACCAAGATAGTATGTATTGACAATCCCTTAAATTTTGTGATATTTACAACCTTTTTTTTTGTTGATTTGGGTATATTTGGGACAATAAAAGTAGGATAATGAAAGAATGTATCTATTATTTTAAGTTATAAACGTTAATTATTATGCACAACACAAAAATAAGACTGTGGAACGATAAAAACTTTTTTTTAATACTTTTTAGGTTCATAAATCTAATAAAACTAGGCTATGGAGAGATAAAACTTATATATACAATAAGTTTAAAGTCTTATTCTTTGCTTGTCCCATTTTCACATTGAATAGTTTACCATTTCCTAAATATTCAAATTCGAAATTACATATAGACACTCAAAAAATAGCTTATATAAATTCTTTACATACCTTCCGAAGGCAATTTATGGCATATGGCGGAGAAAGGCTGCAAGAGGAAAAACTTACTTTTCGTCAAAAAAATTATAGAAATTCAGGCTTGGATATTGAATGAAAAAATGAACGGTGTTCACGCTTTCCGTTGATTTTTGAACAAATGAACGATGAACGGAGAAAAAAAATAAATGTTGTGCATTTGGTCGTTCATTTTTTTTTGTTTCTTAGGTGTCGTTATGTAACTATTAGTTTACAAAGATTACTACTTTTTTTTTTTTCATTATGGATATAATTATTATTGTCTTGAGGGTCCTTAAAAAAATTAATTTATATTAAAAATTAGGAGCCTGATTTTTTGTGTATATTGATTACTGTCTATGAAATATCTCATATCTCACAAATTGCAAATACCTTTACTATGGAATAACCATAACCATTCATTTTTTATTCTTTTGCAAAATCTTTTATTAAAATTTGAATATAATTTAAGACAAGGTGGTCAATCTAGTGTAAAAAGCCCACACTTTCATGGCTATGTAGCATTTTTTTGTTCCGTGAAGTTATTTATCTTAGATTATGTATTTTAGTGCTATGCTGTTATGACCAAGGAAGGCGTAATAAATAACGTTTCAAACTCTACTTCCGATCTACATCTGAAGTCTGAACGAAAGATTATTCTATTTAACGTTATGAGATATCAGCTCTGGACGTAATCAATCAGTTCCAGAATTCTACTAAAAAATAATTATTTCCTACATTTTCCAATTTATAAAACTAATGATTTAAAAAAAAAATTAAAAAAGAAGTTCATTTAGGGAATTATAAGCATAATGCAACAACGGATCCTATTTCCAAAATTCATTAATTTTAAGAAAACCCTTAATTGTTGGTTGGCTGATTTAATTTAAGTTTTTACTGATAGTAAAAATAGATCAAAAGAATAATTTATATGATAATTTTTTTGATCTTTAAATTGATAATGATATACCCTCAGCAGTAAGTTATAACGGGGATTTTTTTTTCTATAAAAACAATTACGGAGCCCAAATCTGTTAAATAGTTGAGGTTACGCCAAAGCTCCCCTTTAGTAATTATAATTATAGATGTGCCCTCTTATCAGAGAGATTGACATCATTTTAGCAAACCCACCATATAAGTTGACACTATTAAGTATTACTGATTATGAACAGACTCTTAACCAATAGAGGCCCAGAGCGCAACTATATATATTTTTATGGAAAACCTATTACCAGGGTTCAGTGTTTCATTTTAATACTATCTATATGAAAATCAAGCAAAGTTTGTCCGTCTCCTTGCCTTTGACGGACTTATTTTTGACGAACATGTGTAGGTAAAGCTCAGAACTTCTTTGAAAAAAAAAAAATATAAGTACCTTTGGGGCGCTCAACATATATTGCACAAAAAATAAAGAAAATAAAAAAATCCCAATTTATTTATTTACCTCAAATATGCATTCAACACAATATTTCAAATAAATATTCAAAACAATTATAGGCTTTGTATTCCAATTTGTGGGAGATGAACTAAAATACTTAATAATTTTTTCTATGGTTATACTTTATTTGATTTAAGATATATATTGGTCCTGACAAGGTCTTTCAAATAAACTCTGTCCATTTTTATTTTGACGATACATTTTGCTACTTTAAGTCCAATTTGCAAGACACCCAAAGGGTTAACAATAATATTTTTTTATAAAAATTGACAATTATTTTCCAAAAAATACAAATGTAATCTACACTCAGCTTTGAGAATATTGATTCTAACTTGCATTTAATCTAACGGGTCAAATATGATATATATTAAAAAAATGAATATGACTTTAGCACCAAGGATGTGTTTTTCATACAAATTTCATGTACGCCGAATAACTTAATAAGTAATAATTTTGACAAATGTTACAAAGTACTCTAGTCTATCTATATTTACAAGCTCTGACTTGACTGGATTGGTTGCCTTGTAGTCGTGGGAATATTCAATTTTTTGTTCTTTTTTATTTAATAAATATTTTTTATTTTTTTTATTCTTTCATATTTGCTTTTTTAGAACTTAGTGCCCTTATTATTCATTAAAATAAAATAAAGTACTTCTTATTCATTATTTGTATTAAAATAGTCAAAGATGACATCATTGGTATTAAAATAGTCAAAGATGACATCATTGGTATTTTATTTAATTATCCACATCCCAGTACTGTAAATCCTTCATTTAAAATTATTCATCTCATTTTTGAGTTGTATATTGTACTAAATTTTTACTTCTACACATTTTTATTATATAAATACTCAAAAAAATTATATATATTAGTGTTGGGTTTCGGTCTGGAAATCCTAAGTCGGTCTGAGACCGTTATGATTTTTAGAAGACCGAACTAATTTGGGCATTTAAAGAAGTTTGGTCTGAGCTGGTCTAAAAGAATATCCGGTCTGGATCAATCTTACATAAAAAAAAGTCAGCATTATGGAAATAAATGTTTTCTTTAGTAGAAATTTAAGGGAAGTTTCTTTTTTTTAGCACTACAGCACTAAATTAGATGATTATAAGAAGTAGCAATTCGAGCACCAAGGAATCAATACGTTGATAAAATCAATAAAGATCGTTTAGGTGAAATTTCCATAAAAATATATCTAGTAGTTGACCAGGTATTAGATACAAACGGCACAATCCAACTGAGATTTTTAATTCTCCGTAGCTACTTAGAATGCTTCCAAATCAGTTGTCATTAAAATTTGATGTAATAATATTTTTGTTCAGAAATGTAAATGCTCCCAAACTTCGTAATGATACAAGATGGATTTTTAAAAAGAGGATGTTTAATCTTTTAAAAGCAACCATAATTATGGGCAATTAGCTCTATACATTTTTTTATCCCTGCCTTTACCGTGTCAAACCGATTAATTACAACTTTTATGAAACTTTAGTTTCCTGCATTTGAGTTTTTTTTTTGCATCAAACAGATATAACCTTTATAGATGTTTTGAGTTTTGTTATAAGTATGGTCATTGGATTTGTAAAAACCATATTTTTATCATGATTAGCTATATTTTGTATGCTCAAGAGTTGATAATAAAAAGGATTTATATATATTAATATTAGCAAGAAGGAAATACAAAAAAATATAGTTTAAAAAGAAGACCTTTGTGAAATAATTTAAAATTAGGCATTATTATTACTAAATATATATAAAAAAAAGATTATTTTAAGTTAAATATACTATTAGTTAGGGTAAAAAGTTTCAAATTCAGTTGAAAGTCAATGAATTTTTTACCAAGACTATAACGAATGATACTAAGAAAAATATGGTCATTAGTGGGTTGATTTATTTAAATGTTCGTGGTGGCAAGGCCCGTAAATCTCGTCACGCCCTTATAAAGCGTTTAATATAAATGAAGCGGCATGTGATATGTTTACAGGATGTAAAAACCGCTTTCAAACCAATTTGTAACTTTTTCTGCCCTCTGTGTCTTCCCAGGAGTTTTAGAAGTTATTTTACCGGCTTAGATAAGAAAGGGAGTGTTTTAATATTAGTGTCAAAAAGATTGAATGAATCTTCGGTCGAAAAGCAAGATTCTCAGTCTAGTGATTGGTACAAATTTTTTTTATAATGCTGATTACTGATTCTCAGTAATAACAGCCCTAATGATAAATCGTTAACCTTCTTTCAGTCCATTATTAATAGACAAATAAATGAGGACATTCCTTGAATGTTGATCTGGAGGACGAAGATGGATACTTACCAAATAAGCCTACTCTAAATAAACATATCTGGCAAGTTAACTAAGTAGATGTTATGAAGGTAACACCTTCAGGGGAAACAGTTTCCTGGAGGAAGGGGATACATTCTTCAGGAATTGATCATGCTCTCGTACCTCCATCATTTTTGTCAAGAATTAAGACTGCCAAGTATTGTCCGGAACCTAGTTCCGGTCATAAAATAATTGAAATTGAATTTTCTACATCCTTTTAGGAACTCCAAGTTTCAAAATACCGAAATGGATTCTTGAAGAAGAAGGGTTTCAAGGGACCATGAAAACTAGACTAGTCGACTCTTTTGATTCAAATATTTCTGCCAAGCAAGCTACTAAAAAGTTTAATAGGATCATTAAATTATCAGCATGTAAATATGTTAGGGATCCAAGGGCTTCAGAAATGGATTTTCAAAAAGATATGGATGATATTTTAGATAATAGAGTATTCACCAATACTGGCCGCTTCTTTACGATTCCCAGTTTTTGACAGTCGAGTTGCACACATTAGAGGGCCGAATTAACATGCCTATATACATATTTCTATCAGAAAGAAAAAGATTTTATAATTTACAGTTTTCATACATATTGAGAATAAGGTGTTATGTTTCACTATATATTACTTTTTTTACATTACATTGACATATTTTGGTCAATTGTGGGCTCTGCGTTCACATTTTTGGGATAATTTGATATATTCTAAAATGTTTACTATTGTTTAAAACCTTAATTAATTTATGAGCCATAATTACAACCCGATATGACCTTTCAATTATAACTTATCAATTTGTGATAATCATGTAATTCAGACAATATATTTTTACTTTCTAGAAATGCAATTTGCAGGACTTCCAAGTAAGGCTTGTATAATAAGTTAACCTATATTTCACCCTATAGTCTGTACATAGCGTCAAGTGACTACCACCGGTTCCTATTAATGGTCAACGCACTTGAGGGTAAAAATTTGGAATGAATACTTATCACTGGGACTTTTTTATTTTTGTTAATATTTAATACATTATTGATAATTTTCATATGGTCCTTTTAAATATATTTTTGTATTCTGAATTCATTTCAATTTTCAGATTTTAGTAATTACTCAATAACTGTTTTTATTTACCTTATTTTAGAATCCATTGTTTGTGGCTAATACTAAATTATTTGTTTTCAGTTTATTTCATCCTTAGTTTGAATATTAAAAAAAGAGTGGTGCCCATACTACGCATACAATTTCATAATTTAGGGAGATGAATTGCGTCAGGAAAATGCTGATGAGGATGAAAACAATTCTTCTAAATATTTAATTAGAAATTGATAAGATCCAAGATCATCTTCGTATTTGGAAATTTCGACTCAAAGTCAAAATCACATTATTCTACAAGGTCGAAGGAATATTTTTGACACTTTTCAAAGAATTTACAAAATAATGCTTAAAGTCTTTAATAATTTATTAAATCAAAAATAATATTTGAAAGGTGTGGCTTCTGGCTTCGAATTCTACTCAAAATAGAGACTATCAGCGGCAATGACGTTCTTCAGCCAGGACCTCAGCCTGTTACAGGCGCACTCAACTTGGTTCATGGGCAACTTGTTAAAAATGATGATGATATACTGCCTAAACTCTGCAATCCTGTTCCATGCGGTTTGGTTAATGCCCCGTTCAACTGCCTTCCACAGGTAGAAGTCAAAGGGATTGCAGTTGGGGCTGTTGGGCGCATGGAAAAAAATAATTGGATTTTTTATGTGTTTCATCTTCAAGTTTTGCAGAGCTGTAGGCTCTAATGCAAATTTCAGTTCCGCCAGGTTGCTTAAAATATACACAAAATATGTCTAGGAAAAAATCGTACACAATAAAAAGAGGAGAGATGAAAACTTATTTGCACCCATCAGTGAACTGACCTTGAGTCAAGCAGACATGATCTCTTAATAATTATGATGATAGTAACCCTTGTAAACATTTTTATCAATATTGTGTTAAATTCCGCAGAAATGTATTATATTATTAATAAAAAACATGTACATGTAGTAATATCAGGAAGAGTGTTCTTATAAATTTGGAGCTATATAGGGCTCAATAGTCTTATTAATTAGAGTTTGTTAGTTTTTTTATATTAAATTTTTATCTAAGAAATAAAATAAATTCATTATTCGATAACCATTCCAGTTATTTCTTGAATAAAGTCTAGATGAGTTGATACACGTGCATATCCATTGACACCTCCTACACATTTTCCACTTGTCACAAGTTGGTTGACTCCAATTTGCATATACTTCCCATCTTCCATTTCGTAGTTAAGAGGGCCACCGCTGTCACCAAAACAAATAGCCTTTCCTTGATCTGAATCAGTACAGATAATATTTTCTTCATAACTGCATTGAATGATTGTTACATTTTTAGCAAAATATAATTCGGGATAATTTGCCTTATCAAAACTATTTACACCCCATCCTGTTATGGTCGTTGATGCACCAACAAAGGTTTTATTAGCATCTGCACGTGTTGGTAAGCAAACTGGCCGGACATATTTATTTAATTCCAAAGGACTCTCCAATTTGATCAAAGCAAAGTCTCCAGTTGGTGATTCGTAAAATTCGGAACTTGTTCGGATTTGCATATTTGGTTCATGTACCTCAGTAGCCCATTTACTATGAGCCCCAACTCGAATTGTAGCAACACCAACAGAACCAATACAATGCTTAGCTGTTATAATCCAATTCTCATCTAAAACAGAACCAGTACAATGACCATCGGTAGTGACAAAAGCTAGCCATGGAAACTGATGTCTTGCTGCTTCATGTCCTCCAATGATTTTAGAATCCACAAAAGGTTTGTTTTCCAAACCACAAATATGTGGATATTTGGGATTAGCCAAAACAGATCCAATGATTGTCAGTAACAAGAATGAAAACATGATTATATCAATTAATTATTACTTACGCATATTTATATAGAATAAAATGATGATAAAGATATTGTTATCTGTTTTGATCAATCAAACAAATCCAAATATGCCTATAAGTAAGAGCATAAATATTACATATAAAGGATATTTTTGATTAATAAAATTGTATAATTAAAATTTCAATAAATTTTCGATAAGTTCAATGGTCTATAAATAATTTTACAGGCGCATTAAGAGTTAATATGCTTTACATAGTGTTAGATCGGTAAAAAAAACCTAATAAGGCTATAGTCTTTCATTGGAGTTCTAAAAAAATTATTAATACTAAGACTATACCTTATCGGTCTTTTATGGTAACAAGAGTAGATACATGTCGTTTTTGGAAACTACGTCATTTGAATTGTTTTTGTTATTGTAACCTCTTTCAACAACTACTTTTAACTACATAGATCAAGGTTTTTGGGAATGTTGTAAGATTGTTCCGGTCAAATACTAAAAATAAACAAAAAAAAATTCTTCATAAGTGTCTTAGAAGTCGAGAAAATACCTTATGAACGTGACGAAATAATTTCTTTGTGCACACTTTTGGACGCTAGCAAGAAACTAACGTAGATTGCAAAGCAGTGGGGGATCTTCAGGCCAACCGTCTATGCCGTTATGAAGTCAGAGACGTTGGACAGGAAGCTTAGCTCGGGTAGGAAAATGAAATTGAAAATGAAAGAAGTCAAGTAGGCTGCCAAGGCTAACCCTTTGATGTCGATTTAGGATCACGCCATGGACTTTGGCGTTTCGGACAGAACTGTTCTTAGGACCATCAAAAAGGCTGGGGGTAAGATTATTGTGAGGGTGGAGATACCCCTTATAACACCAGCCATGACAGAGACCCATCTCCAACGTTGCAAGGCTGTGTTAATTGATCTCAAGTAGGCCAACGCTTGTCGGGTTGTCATCTTCAGTCATGAGAAGACATGGACAGTGGACCCCGTACGAAACTGCCAAAATGACAAGATATTTGTCCTTTATGGTTGTGGATGAATCTCTCTTGAGTCACACTACCACAAAGCACCCTGCATTTGTCATGTCCCCGTGCTTTGTTTCACAGATAGCAATGCCATTCCCTTCATCTGGTTCCTGATCGGGTACAGGCGCACAGGGGCCGACTACGTGCAGGCTTTGGAGGAGAAGTTGTTATCATGGATCCAGACCAATTAACCGGTCATGAACGCGGTGTTCCAGCAGGAGGGTGCACCTGTACATAAATCAAAAAAGGTCCAGAAGTGGTTGCCTTTCTGGCCAAATAAAATGTGGCCCACTTACTCTCCAGATTCCAACCCATTGGAATTTCTTTTTCGTGGATGTTGAGTCCAAGGTCTGCACCGTCTGTCAACAAAATATCAACAATCTCAGGGACAATGTCAACCAGCACTGGGAGACAATGTCTGAGAACTATATCTACAATGGCTGAAAGGACTTCCTTGCCCACTTGAAGCTATCATTGCAGCCAAGGGGAGCTACATCGATGATTAGTGTAGCCAATTCATATTTCTAGTTGTTTTTATTCTATTGACATACCCTATTGCAACTGGTTGCTGAACTACATCTATGTAAGCTAGAGTGTTTGGGTTTTTTTGTTTATAAGAAATTGTTAATTCCTTAATATGAATAAATTTTAATGACTCAACCTTAATTAATTATTGAATTCGTCACTGCTTAGTTTTTCAATGAACCTCACAATACTATTATTCTTTAAGTAAAAGTTTATTTTATAGAAGAAATAAAATAAAAAATATTTTATCAAGTGAGAGAAAATAAACTTATGCTTGAATAATATTGTCTATCCCTCTTTATTAAACAGCAGCTATGCAGCAAGCACCAAAAATATCTACCAATGGGACTTTCGAAGAGCGCGAAAAGAATAAAATTATAATGCTTTACTATAAAAATATTATCCTTTACAATGATATGAGTAAAAAAATAAACACAGCAACAATTTTTCACTTTTATTCTTATTCAAGTATTATTCAAATAAAATACCTTACTTATCTTCATCTAAAGACTCATTTCATCATTATTCTCTACTCCTCAATTAAAAATTGAAAGTTTTTGTGGAATCATTTTAGTTCATTCACAGTGCGCTGGAGAAAAATTATTTTCTTGAGACGTAGGCTTGCTCCCCGGACATTCCTGGGGACAGGTATATAGTATATGTATGTATACGAACAATGATGAAAATCTGGTGTGTTTTTAGCAGGCCCGTTAATTTGTAATTAATAGTTTTTTTTCCATTATCATTTCCCAAGGAGCATACACACTCAGGCACACTTCATGGGTCATGGAAACTGCAATTTAATGCAGCAACCTGTGATGCATATACCCTTGATGTGGGATATATTTAACTTAAACATTTTAATTATTTTGTACAAAATAATAAAGGCACATTAATACAACAGGAGCTTTTTAAAAATAAAAGTAAGAAGAAAAAACAACAACAACCACAGACAACAAAAATATTGACCATCTAGAACAACACAATATAATAAAGGAAACAAAAATGAAGTATATACATAATATTTAGTTAAAAAATAAAATAAATTAATGTAACGGTTTTTTATTGTGGAGGTTACGAGCAGCCATGGTCTTGAAAAACGTCCTCAGAGTGTTATGTGACCCAGATAATTTTCTACAACATTTTTATTCTAATATATATCCACACAATTTTTCCCCCGGCTTCTTTTTGACCAGGCAAGATTGTCACCTTCAGTCAGAAAATGGATAGGAGACTCTCACCCTTATTTGCATAGTCTGCATGAGTCCTAATCCACCAATCCCATTTTTTTAGATGCATTTTCATTGGAATTTATCCAGAAACAAAGCTCACAAATTTTGTAAGAGATGTTATTGTATGTGATTGCAATTTCTATCCATGATTAGGACTTGTAAAGAACCGTTTCCTTTGAAGACAAATTGGATAATTCTGTCAATCCTGTTCTGATTTAGCAGTTACTATTTTTTTCATTTCAAACTCCAACGTTGTATGCAAAACTTATATATGTGATTGATAAGACATTTGACACCCCATTTTAACCAGGGCATCCACAAATTATTTCCCAGTCTTGCCGTCCTGACCCCTTAACCCATTTTATACTTATGGGTCGTTTTGAAATTCCAATCTCTTCCAAAATAATTCCTTGTTGTTTTGTAAAGGACCCTCCTTTCCGTTCCATGCATTCAATAGCTTCCATAATGTCAAGTTGAAAAATGACAGGGGACTTGAGGTATTCATCCATATCATTTAGAGCACGTGTTGCTTGATAAATACTTTCCAACTCGGCCTGAAAAGAGTCTTAAACCAGCTCTGATTTCCATATCCGTCGAAAGTCTCCTATGGAAATACACCCTCCATAACCAACTTTATCATCAATGTTGATCCGTTTGTGAAAACATTCAGGCAATACTGATCCAATAAGGTTTATAAAAGGTCTTTTCTATAGGTTCACTAAATTTGCCGAGGCAAACTCTATATTCTTCTTGGAGTATTTCTGCCGCTCCTTTAGATCTAGGGCAGGGCATCCACGATATTGAAACATCGTCCATAGTTCCTAGCCTTGTCTTAAATGTATTCTTTTTTAATGCTTAAATGGAGTATTTCCATTTCGAACATGACTTCCATGGCTTTTGTAGGAGTAGACCTCATTGCACGACACATCAAAGGACATGCAATCCTATTGATTCTCCTGATCATTTGGATAAAAAAGTATACTTCAATAACTCGAGGTGCCCATATCCCTGCTCCATAACAAATAATAGGCTTCAGGTAGGGATTCCGAATCTATTGAATATAGTAAGGCCGAAGGCCCCACTTTTGTCCAATCAAATTCCTGCTGGCAAATAAAACTTTTTTTGCTTTTTGTATAATATATTAAACATGGGATGCCAATCTAAGTCTGAAGTCTACAATAAATCCAAGATATTTGTCCAGATCTACCAATTCTATTGTTCTCTCGTTGATTTTAACGTTTGGATATATCACTTTGCAGGCTCGGGTTCATACCATTCCTTTTGTTTTTGACTCACTAAATTGAAGGCCATTTCCAGAGACTTGGTGTGTCATTTCATTAACTCGTCTTTAGATTATATCAACCATAGACCGTAAGTATATAATAAGGGCTATCTCATAGCAAATCCAATTGTGAGCAATGTACTTGGCTCAGGCCTAATTGTATGCTGAATTGTAAAATTCCATACCAATAGGGAAAGAATCCCTCCTTGAGAACAGCCCTTGGTGGGAGTGAAATACATCTTTATTCCCTGTTGCGTACAAACGATTTCCCAGCTCAGTAAAAAATGATTGTATCATTGAATTGTGGAAAAGTCAATTTAATTCTGTTCCAAATGTTTTTCCATTATGTGGCATGGGAAGTTGTCAAAGAAAACAACAATAGCAATAAGAACATTGGAACTTTTAGTTGTAAGGATTCAATATACCAATAAATAAGTCTCTCCATTCCTTTGAATATTGTGTTTGCCAATGTTATGGGTCGAAATGCTTTGGGGTTTGAATAATCATCTTTATTTGGTTTTGATTAAACTGAAAACTTTTGCTTCAACTCCCAATCTTTGGAACATAAGAAACTTAAAGGTAATCTGAATAGAAACGTTATTCCTTTATGGTTTTGGTTTAACAAATTCTTAAAAAAATTTTGGGGCAAGTTTATTATGTCCTGGTTATTTTTAAATTCTTAAAAGAGTTATAAACTTCATTCACGAGTGCTCAATCAATTTTCTTCAACCATTATGAGTGGCTCTTCACTTTAAAATAATTTTCTTCATCCAATAATTTTCTCTTCCTTGGACCCCTGGAGGCTGGTAGTGTAGAAATGAGGCAAATCATTTTTTTCATGTTATCGTTTAATAAAAAATTTCTTTGTTATTTTTAAAATATCTAATGTATAATTATTTTTCGTTTTTGACGTTGAATTACAGCTTTTCAGGCATGCTGAGAATCCAATTCTGTGCATTTCTTTCCCCAGTGATGACATTTTTCTAGATCTATGACTCTTTTATAAGCTCTTTTAGAACTATAGTAAGCTTAATTTAAGGGATTGTGAATACATACTATCTTGGTTTAATTCAAATATTACTGTTTATCATTGGCATCAAGTAGTATTAAATGCATTTGTTAAGTCTTTTTTATTTATAAAGCCATATGATTGAATTTTATAAGGTTAATTGAAAATTCGGGCGTTTTATTTTGTAAATATAAACTATATGGCCCCAATTTTGCGTTTCCATCTGGTTCTAGCTTTTTTTTGTGAAAATGAGGACAAAGACAATTTTTGAAAAATGGGATATCACAATTCATTTTGTATATAATTGGAATTTTATTCTGATTCAAGACATTACTTTTAAACATTATGAGCACATTTCCATTTTAAATTATGGTAAAAGAAATCATCATGTGTGCCATTAAGTAGTTTTTTTTCTTCCTCTTTATATATTGATTCTATACTTTCAGTAAAAAATCCATAGATTTATTATTATTTATTTATTATAGAAGGCGTACTTGGAAGTCCTGCAATTTGCCCTTCCAAAAGCAAAAATATATTTTCACAATTACAAAATTAATGATTGACAAGTTATACTTAAAAGGACATATCGGGTTTTAATTATGGTTCATAAATCAAATAAAGGCTCTAAAATATAGTTAACATTCTTTAATATATCAATTTATCCCAAAAAGGTGAACGCAGAACTCCCAATTATACAAAATCTGTCAATATGATGTAAAAAATATATTGTTCTCAAAACGCGGAATTTTTATGAAAACTGTGTATTACAAAACCTCTTTATTTCTGTAGAAATGTGTTTATTGTAATTTTAATTAATGAAGGTGGATTCCCGTTGGCAACAAGTTATAAAACAAAACAAATCATACTTGGGTTTAATTGGATGATTGTAATAAAGTGAAACATACACATTTACTTTTTCCCTGATAAAAATATGAAGTTTTCATTAATTATTTATTTTACTGTAAAAGTTCTTACAGATCAGCAGGATAAGGAGGCACGATAGTTCAGAATGACTTCTCTCATCATATATGTCGTCTCTCAAACTTAACAAATTTTTTTTGACAATCTCTGGGGCGGTGCTCTTATGCTTACTACAATTTAGACAATATTCCCAATCCTCAATATTGATGTTGATATGTTTGTTTCTCGACTTGTCTTATTAAATAATCCTTTTGAACTCAATGCGGGTAGGTTAGCACCTTGGCCATTCCAACAGATAAATGTATAGTATTTGTCCAAAGAGTTTCAAAATGCTATCCATGGGTATGCTAAATAAAAAGAAAAACAAAAAATTCACCTGGTAACCCGGACAATTTCAAGAATGTTGCTGAGAAGAGCAGCTCAACTGTCAGGACGTTTCATTATATTAGCTGTGAGCAGCCCTGAAAGGGTTGGAGAGGAAGTAAAAACAAATCCTACTCCATATATTGTAAAAACATTGTCTGGAATTAATTCAAAGTTGATCCTAAACTTGTCTGAGTAAGGGTCATATAAAAAGAAGGACTTATTACAGAATTACCATAGTTTGTGTCAACAGTCGATGTCTACTTCTTTACAGTCATCCATTGCATCCATCCTCCGCATCTATCTCATCTATTGTCTTGTCAGGCGGGAGTGCATTCCTTCTTCTGGAGGAAAATTAAAAGTATATACCCTACCTTTTATTTATCTATTCTCCTGACCTTTGCAGGTAGGTCAATGTGTGGCGTGTTAAATCACACCTTTAGGAAGTAAGAGGGACAGCTCTTAACAATGGTGATGAAGAAGAAGATCCTCTCCGATGGTATACATTTCCTTTTTAAGGTCCAATTTAAAGCAATTAACACTATAATTGAGAACTTAAAACAGAACTTGGGGTTTTATTTCAATGTTAGAAACACTCTCTCATTCCACTAATTTAATTTTCTTTAAGACATCTTTAGAACATGTAATTGGTATTTTCTTTTTTTAATTATAATTTAATTCCTGTTGAGAGTTTTTCCTTTTCTAAATTGATTCAATTATATTCAAAACTTTCCAACGTTCGTGTGTGCTCATAAAACACGGAGCGAGCCCTTTAGAGTATCATTTTAAGTCGTTCTTGGACTCAGAGTACAAAAGGGCATGTGCATTGTTTAGTTATATTCTTTATAAACACATTAAGTAGCGAACATTTGGGGAAAATAATAAACCTCTCTGAATAGTAATTATGATTACCCCGAAAGAATACTAGCTACTAGCTGAGAAAGACGTAAGACGTTGAATCCCCTGTTGACAAAAGTCCTTTAATTTTATTAATCATTATTATTTGAGACTTTAGTAATGTCATTTTAATTTTTAGTCAGGTATTTTAATTTTTATTAATTGATAATTTAATTAAAAGTAAAATTATGAAGTGCTTCTTGCTAGTAGTCCTTGAATTACAATTTGCATTTAAATCCATTAAAAGTAAACAATCTATTTGTCAATGTTACAATTACATGGTTAGGCAATAAGGAAAATGTCTTTTTTTTCTTTGGAAAGGGATTGGGGATGAGTATGGACTGACTCTCCTCATTTTGAAGTTAATGTCCAATAACTTCAGTCCTCGGAATCTGTTTTTTGAATGAGCAAGGACTGACTCATCAAAATAACGAAGAGCCATCATCCTTTAGGATCAGAATATATTCAGATACTACGAATATAGACCATTCATGAATTACTTTCAAAGTTGAGGAAAGGGACAACATTTCTTTTCATGAAAGTCAATAATAACAACAGCAGTACACACTTATAAAGAATTTATCTTCGTACAATTTTAAGAAATCTAAATACTAGTATTTCATCGGAGCCCTCTGATTTATTATGCAAGGGAATTAAATAACTATGTTTGAATACTTTGTTGTATATTTTCTAGTATTTTTGAATTAGATACACTGAAACTAATCACTGACTCTGACCATTCATGATAATATCCATATGGTCCTTTTAAATAATTTTTTTCTGAATTCATTTCAATTTATTTATTTAGTAATTAACCAATGACTGTTTTGATTTTGTTTATTTTAGAATCAAAATTGTTTGTGGCGAATACCAAATTTTTTGATTTCAGTTTATTTCATCCCTTGTTTGAATATTATAATATTCTGAAAATGAGTAAAAAATAGGGATGACCATACTACACATACAATTTCATAATTTAGGGAGATTAATTGCATCAGGAGAATGCTGATGAGGATTAAAACAATTCTTCTAAATATTTAATTAGAAATTGATAATATCCAAGATCATCTTCGTATTCGGGAATTTCGACTTAAAGTGAAATTCACATTATTCTACAGGGTCGAAGTAATATTTTTGACACTTATCAAAGAATTTACAAAACAATGCTTAAAGTCTTTAATAATTTATTAAATCAAAAATAATATTTGAAAGGTGTGGCTTCTGGCTTCGAATTGTATGCAAAAAAGAGACCCTCAATGGCGATGACGTTTCCAGCCTGGACCAGAGCCTGTTGCAGGCGCGCTCAACCTGGCACATGGGCAACTTGTTAAACATTATGATGATGCGCTCCTTTAACTTTGCCGCCGTGTTCCACAAGGTTCGGTTCAGGTCCTGTTCAACTGCATTCCACAGGTAGAAGTCAAAGGGATTGCAGTTTGGGTGGTTGGGCACTCGGAAAAAAATAATTGGATTTTTTATGTGTTTCATCTTCAAGATTTGCAATTCTATAGGCTCTAATGCAAATTTTGGTTCCACCAGGTTGCATAAAATATACACAAAATATGTCCAAGGAAAAATCGTACACAATAAAAAAGAGAAGAGATGAAAACTTATTTGCACCCATCAGTGAACCGACCTTAAGTCAAACAGACATGATCTCATAATATGTAATTATTATAACAGTAACCCTTGTAAAATTTTTTATCGCTATTGTGTTAAAATCTGCAGAAATGTATGATATTATTAATAAAAAACATCTTCCTGTAGAATATGAGGAAGAGTTGCAATAAATTTGGAGCTATATAGGGCTCAATACTCATATTAATTGGAGTTTGTTATTTTTTTATTAAATGTTTATCTAAGAAAAACAATAGATTCATTATTCGATAACCATTCCAGTTATTTCTTGAATAAAGTCTAGATGAGTTGATACACGTGCATATCCATTGACACCTCCTACACATTTTCCATTAGTAATAAATTGGTTGACTCCAATTTGCATATACTTTCCATCTTCCATTTCGTAGTTAAGAGGGCCACCGCTGTCACCAAAACAGACAGCCATTCCTTGATTTGCATCAGAACAGATAATATTGTCTTCAAAACCGCATTGAATAATGTTTACATTTTTAGCAAAATATAATTCGGGATAATTTGCCCTCTCAAAATTATTTACACCCCATCCTGTTATGGTCGTTGATGCTCCAACAAAGGTCCTATTAGCATCTGCACGTGTTGGTAAGCAAACTGGTCGGACATATTCATTTAATTCCAAAGGAATCTCCAATTTGATCAAAGCAAAGTCTCCAGTTGGTGATTCGTAAAATTCAGTACTTGTTCGGGTTTGCTTATATGGTTCATCCGCACCATTGCCAGTGCTATGAATTCCAACTCGAATTTCGGACCAATTATCATTTAATACACAATGTTTAGCAGTTATAATCCAATTTTCATCCAAAACAGAACCAGTACAATAACCACCGGTAGTGACAAAAGCTAGCCATGGAAACTGATGTCTTGCTGCTTCATGTCCTCCAATGATTTTTGAATCCACAGAAGGTTTGTTTTCCAAACCACAAATATCTGGATATTTGGGATTAGCCAAAACAGATCCAATGATTGTCAGTAACACTAATGCTCTCATGATTACACTAGTTAATTATTATTTACGCATATTTATATAGAATGGGATGATGATAAAGATATTGTTATCTGTTCTGATCAATCAAACAAATCCAAATTTTCCTGGAAGTAAATGCATAGATATTACGAACAAAAGATATTTTTGATAAGTAAAATGTTAATATTTAAATTACAAGGGATGTTCGATATTTGCAATTTTTGTAACTTTTTTGCGAAACGGAAATTTTTCTCTTTCTCCCTTCTCTACCACATCCCATAAATTTGCCTTAGGAAGGTGTTTAAAGAATTAATAAAAGCTAATTTTTGAGTTTCTATATGTATGTAATTTGTTAGGCATATTTCGAATTCCAATATTTAAGAAATGGTTAACTATTGAATGTCAAAATGGGACGAGCAAATATTAGGACTTAAACCTTATTTTGTATACAAGTTTTATCTCTCTATAGCCTAGTTTTATTAAATAAATGAACCTAAAAAGTATTAAAAATAAGTTTTCACATCGTTCCACAGTCTTATTTTTACGTTGTACAACCTAATTAACTATTATAAATGAAAATGATAGATACATTCTGTCATTATCCTACTTTTATTATCCCAAATTTACCCAAATCAACAAAAAAAAGTTGTAAATGTCACAAAATTTAAGGGATTGTCAATAGATACTATCTTGGTTTAATTCAAATATTACTGTTTATCATTGGCACCAAGTAATAATAAATGCATTTGTTAAGTCTTTTTTATTTATAAAGCCATTTGATTGAATTTTATAAGGTTAATTGGAAATTCGGGCGTTTTATTTTGTAAATATCAACTATATGGCCCCAATTTTGCGTTTCCATCTGGTTCTAGCTTTTTTTGTGAAAATGAGGACAAAGACAATTTTTGAAAAATGGGATATCACAATTCATTTTGTATATAACTGGAATTTTATTTTGATTCAAGACATTACTTTTAAACATTATGAGCACATTTCCATTTTAAATTATGGTAAAAGAAATCATCATGTGTGCCATTAAGTAGTTTTTTTCTTCCACTTTATATATTGATTCTATACTATCAGTAAAAAATATATTTTCACAATTACAAAATTAATAATTGATAAGTTATAATTAAAAGGACATATTGGGTTTTAATTATGTCTCAAAAATCAAATAAAGGCTCTAAACTATAGTTAACATTCTTGAATATATCAATTTATCCCAAAAAGGTGAATGCAGAACTCCCAATTAAACAAAATCTGTCAATATGATGTAAAAAATATATTGTTCTCAAAACGCGGAATTTTTATGAAAACTGTGTATTACAAAACCTCTTTATTTCTGTAGAAATAAGTATACAGTAATTTTAATTATGCCCTCGGATGTGTACAACTCAACGGTCAATAACTGGCAACGGGACAGAAGCAGTCAGCATTGGTAAATCACTAAGCCATCTTTTTCTAGTCACCCTAAATTTCAGCTTATTGTCTTTACATGGCACAAAGTTACTACCACCTATGCCTGTCTATGGTCAACGTCCTCGGGGGTACAAATTTGGACTTAAGAGAAGGCTGCAAAAATTGGCTGTCCGAGTTTTTTACTAATAGGGACAAAGGCTTCTACGAAAAGGGGATAATGAAGGTGGATTCCCGTTGGCAACAAGTTATAAAATAGAACGAATCATACTTGGGTTTAATTGGATGATTGTAATAAAGTGAAACATTTAGTTTTTTCCCTGATCTATTACATGAAATTTTAGTTTTGGTGAAAGCAAAATATGAATGTTTTCATGAATTATTCCTTTTACTTTCAAAGTTCTTACAGATCAGCAGGACAAGGAGGCACCATAGTTCCGAATGACATCTCTCATCAGATATGTCGTCTCTCAAACTTAACAAATTTCTAGGGTCATATAAAAAGAACGACTTATTACAGAATTACCATAGTTTGTGTCAGCAGTCGATGTCTACTTCTTTACAGTCATCCATTGCATCCATCCTCCGCATCTATCTCATCTATTGTCTTGTCAGGCGGGAGTGCATTCCTTCTTCTGGAGGGAAATTAAAAGTATATACCCTACCTTTTATTTATCTATTTTCCTGACCCTTGCAGGTAGGTCAATGTGTGGCGTGTTAAATCACACCTTTAGGAAGTAAGAGGGAGAGCTCTTAACAATGGTGATGAAGAAGAAGATCCTCTCCGATGGTATAAAATTCCTTTTTAAGGTCCAATTTAAAGCAATCGACACTATAATTGAGAACTTAAAACAGAACTTGGGGTTTTACCGATTTCAATGTTAGAAACACTCTCTAATTCCACTAATTTAATTTTCTTTAAGAAGTGAGGAAAAATTACATCTTCACTCAAGCAACGCAGATAGAACATGTAATTGGTACAAGTAAAGGAGGAATTTTCTTTTTTTAGCAGCTGTTATTATAATTTAATTCCTGTTGAGAGTTTTTCCTTTTCTAAATTGATTCAATTATATTCAAAAACTGTCCAACGTTCGTGTGTGCTCATAAAAGACGGAGCGTAGCCCTGAGGATTTGTTGCAGAGTGATCATTTTAAGTCGTTCTTGGACTCAGAGTACAAAAGGGCATGTGCATTGTTTAGTTATATTCGTTTATAAACACATTACCGGTGAGTAGCGACACATTTGCGGAAAATAATAAACCTCTCTGAATAGTAATTATGATTACCCCGGCAAAGAATACTAGCTACTACCTAGAGAAAGACGTAAGACGAAGTTGAATCCCCTGTTGACAAAAGTCCTTTAATTTTATTAATCATTATTATTTGAGACTTTAGTAATGTCATTTTAATTTTTAGTCAGGTATTTTAATTTTTATTAATTGATAATTTAATTAAAAGTAAAATTATGAAGTGCTTCTTGCTAGTAGTCCTTGAATTACAATTTGCATTTAAATCCATTAAAAGTAAACAATCTATTTGTCAATGTTACAATTACATGGTTAGGCAATAAGGAAAATGTCTTTTTTTTCTTTGGAAAGGGATTGGGGATGAGTATGGACTGACTCTCCTCATTTTGAAGTTAATGTCCAATAACTTCAGTCCTCGGAATCTGTTTTTTGAATGAGCAAGGACTGACTCATCAAAATAACGAAGAGCCATCATCCTTTAGGATCAGAATATATTCAGATACTACGAATATAGACCATTCATGAATTACTCATTCTCATGAAGTTGAGGAAAGGGACAACATTTCTTTTCATGAAAGTCAGGATAATTTTGGTTGAGGAATGATTACTCTCAACATCAGCAGTACACACTTATAAAGAATTTATCTTCGTACAATTTTAAGAAATCTAAATACTAGTATGTTCATCGGAGCCCTCTGATTTATTATGCAAGGGAATTAAATAACTATGTTTGAATACTTTGTTGTATATTTTCTAGTATTTTTGAATTAGATACTCCGGACTGAAACTAATCACTTCGACTCTGGATTATTTTTGTTAACATTTAATACATTCATGATAATATCCATATGGTCCTTTTAAATATATTTTTTTTTCTGAATTCATTTCAATTTATTTATTTAGTAATTAACCAATGACTGTTTTGATTTTGTTTATTTTAGAATCAAAATTGTTTGTGGCGAATACCAAATTTTTTGATTTCAGTTTATTTCATCCCTTGTTTGAATATTATAATATTCTGAAAATGAGTAAAAAATAGGGATGACCATACTACACATACAATTTCATAATTTAGGGAGATTAATTGCATCAGGAGAATGCTGATGAGGATTAAAACAATTCTTCTAAATATTTAATTAGAAATTGATAATACCCAAGATCATCTTCGTATTCGGGAATTTCGACTTAAAGTGAAATTCACATTATTCTACAGGGTCGAAGTAATATTTTTGACACTTATCAAAGAATTTACAAAAAATGCTTAAAGTCTTTAATAATTTATTAAATCAAAAATAATATTTGAAAGGTGTGGCTTCTGGCTTCGAATTGTATGCAAAAAAGAGACCCTCAATGGCGATGACGTTCTCCAGCCTGGACCAGAGCCTGTTGCAGGCGCGCTCAACCTGGCACATGGGCAACTTGTTAAACATTATGATGATGCGCTCCTTTAACTTTGCCGCCGTGTTCCACAAGGCTCGGTTCAGGTCCTGTTCAACTGCATTCCACAGGTAGAAGTCAAAGGGATTGCAGTTTGGGTGGTTGGGCACTTGGAAAAAAATAAATTGGATTTTTATGTGTTTCATCTTCAAGATTTGCAATGCTATAGGCTCTAATGCAAATTTTGGTTCCACCAGGTTGCATAAAATATACACAAAATATGTCCAAGGAAAAATCGTACACAATAAAAAAGAGAAGAGATGAAAACTTATTTGCACCCATCAGTGAACCGACCTTAAGTCAAACAGACATGATCTCATAATATGTAATTATTATAACAGTAACCCTTGTAAAAAATTTTTATCGCTATTGTGTTAAAATCTGCAGAAATGTATGATATTATTAATAAAAAACATCTTCCTGTAGAATATGAGGAAGAGTTGCAATAAATTTGGAGCTATATAGGGCTCAATACTCATATTAATTGGAGTTTGTTATTTTTTTATTAAATGTTTATCTAAGAAAAACAATACATTCATTATTCGATAACCATTCCAGTTATTTCTGTGCTCTTAATGTTTAAAAGGAATCAAAATATAATTCCAGCTGAATAAAGTCTAGATGAGTTGATACACGTGCATATCCATTGACACCTCCTACACATTTTCCATTAGTAATAAATTGGTTGACTCCAATTTGCATATACTTTCCATCTTCCATTTCATAGTTAAGAGGGCCACCGCTGTCACCAAAACAGACGGCCTTTCCTTGATTTGCATCAGTACAGATAATATTGTCTTGAAAATTGCATTGAATAACTGTTACATTTTTAGCATAATATAATTCGGGATAATTTGCTCTATCAAAATTATTTACACCCCATCCTGTTATGGTCGTTGATGCACCAACAAAGGTCTTATTAGCATCTGCACGTGTTGGTAAGCAAACTGGTCGGACATATTCATTTAATTCCAAAGGAATCTCCAATTTGATCAAAGCAAAGTCTCCAGTTGGTGATTCGTAAAATTCAGTACTTGTTCGGACTTGCATATTTGGTTCATCTGTGCCTACTGTAGGGCAATGAGCTCCAACGCGAATTTTGGCCCAATCATCATTTAATACACAATGTCTTGCAGTTATAATCCAATTTTCATCTAAAACAGAACCAGTACAATGACCATTGGTGGTTACAAAAGCTAGCCATGGAAACTGATGCTTTGCTGATTCCTGTCCCCCAATGATTTTTGAATCCACAGAAGGTTTGTTTTCCAAACCACAAATATCTGGATATTTGGGATTAGCCAAAACAGATCCAATGATTGTCAGTAACACTAATGCTCTCATGATTACACTAGTTAATTATTATTTACGCATATTTATATAGAATGGGATGATGATAAAGATATTGTTATCTGTTCTGATCAATCAAACAAATCCAAATATTCCTGGAAGTAAATATATAGATATTACGAATAAAAGATATTTTTGATAAGTAAAATTTTAATATTTAACTTTCAAGGGATGTTCGATATTTGCAATTTTTGTAACTTTTTTGCGAAACGAAATTTTTCTCTTTCTCCATTCTCTACCACATCCCATAAATTTGCCTTAGGAAGGTGTGTAAAGAATTAATAAAAGCTAATTTTTAATTTCTATATGTATGTAATTTGTTAGGCATATTTCAAATTCCAATATTTAAGAAATGGTTAACTATTGAATGTCAAAATGGGACGAGCAAATATTAGGACTTAAACCTTATTTTGTATACAAGTTTTATCTCTCTATAACTTAGTTTTATTAAATAAATGAACCTAAAAAGTTAAAAAAAATAAGTTTTCACATCGTTCCACAGTCTTATTTTTACGTTGTACAACCTAATTAACTATTATAAATGAAAATGATAGATACATTCTTTCATTATCCTACTTTTATTATCCCAAATTTACCCTAATCAACAAAAAAAAGTTGTAAATATCACAAAATTTAGGGGATTGTCAATACATACTATCTTGGTTTAATTCAAATATTACTGTTTATCATTGGCACCAAGTAATAATAAATGCATTTGTTAAGTCTTTTTTATCTATAAAGCCATTTGATTGAATTTTATAAGGTTAATTGGAAATTCGGCCATTTTATTTTGTAAATATCAACTATATGTCCATAATTTTGCGTTTCCATCTGGTTCTAGCTTTTTTGTGAAAATGAGAACAGAGACAATTTTTGAAAAATGGGATATCACAATTCATTTTGTATATAACTGGAATTTTATTTTGATTCAAGACATTACTTTTAAACTTTATGAGCACATTTCCATTTTAAATTATGGTAAAAGAAATCATCATGTGTGCCATTAAGTAGTTTTTTTCTTCCACTTTATATATTGATTCTATACTATCAGTAAAAAATATATTTTCACAATTAGAAAATTAATAATTGATAAGTTATACTTAAAAGGACATATCGGGTTTTAATTATGGTTCATAAATCAAATAAAGGCTCTAAAATATAGTTAACATTCTTTAATATATCAATTTATCCCAAAAGGTGAACGCAGAACTCCCAATTATACAAAATCTGTCAATATGATGTAAAAAATATATTGTTCTCAAAACGCGGAATTTTTATGAAAACTGTGTATTACAAAACCTCTTTATTTCTGTAGAAATGTGTTTATTGTAATTTTAATTAATGAAGGTGGATTCCTGTTGGCATCAAGTTATAACACAAAACAAATCATACTTGGGTTTAATTGGATGATTGTAATAAAGTGAAACATTTACTTTTTCCCTGATCTATGACATGAAATTTTAGTTTTGGTGAAAGCAAAATATGAATATTTTCATGAATTATTCCTTTTACTTTCAAAGTTCTTACAGATTAGCAGAATAAGGAGGCACGATAGTTCAGAATGACTTCTCTCATCATATATGTCGTCTCTCAAACTTAACAAATTTTTTTTGACAATCTCTCGGGCGGTGTTCTTACGCTTACTACAATTTAGACAATATTCCCAATCCTCAATATTGATGTTGATATGTTTGTTTCTCGACTTGTCTTATTAAATAATCCTTTTGAACTCAATACGGGTAGGTTAGCACCTTGGCCATTCCAACAGATAAATGTATAGTATTTGTCCAAAGAGTTTCAAAATACTATCCACGGGTATGCTAAATAAAAAGAAAAACGAAAAATTCACCTGGTAATTTGGACAATTTCAAGAATGTTGCTGAGAAGAGCAGCTCAACGTTCATGACGTTTTATTGGATTAGCTGTGAGCAGGCCTGAGGGAGTTGGAAAGGAAATAAACACAAATCCTACTCCATATATTGTGAAAAACATTGGCTTGAATTACTTTGAAGTCGATCCTAAACTCTGTCTGAGTAAGGTACATATTAAAAGAGGAAATTATTACACAATTTGACTTTCCTCAATATATCTACCATTGTTTGTGTCAGCAGTTGATGTTTACTTCTTTAAGTCATCCATTCTATCTATCCTCCTCATCTACTCCAGGTGTTGGGACATTAGGAATCCTTACTTCCGATATTAAAGTGAAGGACATTTGTCACCCGGGTGTGACTCTCATCTAACAACCGTTTTTCAATGCTCCTTTAGTTCAAAGAATTTGAGTCCCAAGTCTTCTCCGAGTCTGTCACATCTATGTATATTCTTGATTCTACAATTTGATTAATGTAATTCAAACCCATTGAGGATATTCCACGTAGTATTGAACTTTCACAAGAAAATCCCCTTTTCATTGCATACTAGAGCGGGGAACGAAGAAAACTGTCTGATTTCACACAAATATATTTGGAAAATGAAATAAAATGATATTTATGCTTTAACTCTTTAGCCTTGTCGTTATTAAATCTATCATTCAATCCAAGACCAAATTTACTCAATCCATATGAATTGTAGTAATCAATTTATATAGACTGTCATTTTTTCGGATGTCCATAAATTATCATATGTATTCTTCATCAATTAGAAGATACTAGATGGCTACTCTTTGACGAATGTGTGGAATTAAATTTAACAAAAGATTATATAACTTTGTCACTCTCGGTGTTAAAGAACAAATCACTCTGATAGAGTGGAACATGACTACATATAGTGATAATTAATTTTTAATTGTACACATTCTTTCAGTTTCATTCCACTCTTAATATATAGTGAGCTTTTTAAGTGATAAGGAGACATAAATTAATTCAAATACAGACTATGTATAAAGGTTGCTTGAAGCAAACAACTTTTAGGATTAAATGCAGTTCATAACTTTCTTAGTATGCATTGTAATGATTTAATTAAACTCAAGCATCTTCAAAATTTTTACTTTATTGATCCTAAGACATAATTGATAACAAATTTAAGATTATGAATTTAATTTAAACAAGGTGACCATAGGATAATTATCTTTTTTTGCCATATGCCATAAGCTTCTTATGTATCTACGTGTATTTTGACCAATAAAGTTGAGACACCCATCAAAAATTATTGTTATTGTTATTTTTTTGTTTTAAAGCCCAATAGGCATACCTATATTTCAATTCTAACAGACAAAGGAATTCAAACATTGTAACTGAATATAACATAATCCACACATATAACTGATATGAGTTAATGAAAAAAACAATAATAAGAAAAACGACAATCAAAAGCACGGCTTTCATTATTTTTTCTTACATACTAATACCCAAAAGTCCGAATTAACGACCATTGTCGGAAAAAATAGCTAAAACGTGGAGTTCTTTATCTATTATACCTTCCAAACTTGTTGGTATGGATTTCTTGTTGCATATTCAAGAATCTATTATAACCTGCAATTTACTGATGATGGTCTACACCTTTAAAGCCCTTGGAAGATTCGGATTGGTGGTCACTATCCAATCACTTTCTAACGTCAAAACTAGTTGTTTTTCTAATTTTACTTTACACATCCTTAACAAAGGATTCCCTCTATAACACTCGTAGAAACCATAATTGTCCAACTCATCCTTAGAGAAACCACTTCAAGAATACTTTTAATTAAATTATCACTTAATAAAAATTAAAATCATATTTATAAAGTCTCAAATAATAATGAGTAATAAAATAATAGGACTTTTGTCAACAGGTGACTCAACTTCGTCTTACGTCTTTCTCTAGGTAGTAGCTAGTATTCTTTGTCCGAATAATCATAACTGTTATTCAGGGAGTTTTATTATTTTTCGGCAATGTGTCGTTACTCACTGGTGATTTGTTTACAAACGAATATAAGTAAACATGCACATGTTCTATTGTACTCTGAGTCCAACAGTGACTTACAATTATAACTCCGCAACAAAACTTCAGGGTTACTCTCCGTCTTTTATGAGCACACACTCACGTTCAAAGAGGTTTGGAATATAATTGAATCAATTTAGGAAAGGATATTCACTATTCAGGAATTAAATTATATTAGCAACTGCTGAGAAAAAAAAAGCCTTCTTTATACTACCAAATTAATGGTCCAGCCAAACCGCACACCTTATTTACGGTAAATTAGTTTTTTCAAAGATTATGGAATAATTTTTGGAAAAGGATATCATACTTTAGTCGAGACTAAAGGTAGATTACTTTTTTTTCCATGGACTCGGGACATGAGGAATTGTACTCGAAACCAGAAAACCCTGGAGTATGAGGACTGTGACTTTATCTGAACACTGAATAGGTGGATTCAAATACAGCAATATAATTATTGGGAATTATAAATATAGATAGATACAAGTATAATACTAAAAATATATCTTAATATTTGGTTTCTTATATTGATTGTACTATGTAGGTTATTGATGATAACCTCGACGAAAATTGTAGCAGTCTCATTCATCAGTAAAAATTTAAGTTAAATATTTTCTTGCCTTAGACGAGACTACAGGTAGATCCAGATATTATTTATTTTCCCATCTACCCGGAGCATTATAACTTGGACTCCGAACCAGAAAGACCCGAAGCATGAGGACTTAGACTCTAGCTGAATACTGAAAAGATAGACTCAATTATAGCTCTGAATATTGGATTTAATAGATCTTTACTTTTTTTAAAATTATATTTACAATTTAGAAAGAGTTAATAATAATTATTTATTGAATAAGAAAAGGATCTATAACGAATAACTAATGAGAATTATGAAGATGGGTAGATAGTATGATATTATATCTTAATATTTGATTTCTTATATTAACTAGACTATATAGGTTTTAATGATGATAACCTCGACTAAAATATGGAGTGGAATCATTCATTAGTAAACATTTAAGTTGTGTGTACAAATTTCAGGAAAACAGAGGTTATAATATGCCATGAATGGATAACGTTATTATTGATTGAATCACAGTTTTCATCCATCCATACCACTGAGACTGAATTGAAGTGCTTGATGTAGTAATCAATCGTTTTCGTTCATCAAAATTAAGATAATAAATTTTAACTCCAGAGATATCGTAGTTTCGTCTAAGATAAGAAGTACAAGTTCTTTCTTAATCTTTGACAAGGATAATTTACTTTAGGACTCCATTGACTTGTGAGGAGCTATGATTTAGAAAGAGGGAATGCCTTTCAAAACTTCATAATTTTGGACCAGCTTCAAATCATTTCTTTTAGTTTTGGACGTTATTCGAATCATGTTTCTTAATTTCGGACACCATGAAATAGTAAAAATATACAAGATAAATATACATAGGAGTGCAAATGCTGTTTGAATATTTATCTCTTGCGTGGATAAAATTCAAAATACGACGTACATACTCTTGTACGCGGGGGAATCCTTGATTATTTGGCAATCCTTGAGATGAAGGATCTCATATTATTTTATGACAACGAATAGAGGAAGGAAGAGACACACAGTACATAAATTAGAAGAATAAATTAGAAAAAGGAAAATCATCACTCCACTTTTTGTTGTATTAATAATTAATACAATATACAAAGGATCATGTCTGTGTTTCCAACTCCGTCTCTGAAAAGAATATTATGGACCCAGTTCTTCAATATGATACCATGTATTCCATGAATACCTCCAATATCCGATTCACTGTCAAATCTCTACTCGGATTCTAACTCTAGCCAAGTATCTATGGAGTCTTTTGGAGTCCGAGGCGCTTCACTTCAACTCATGGAACCTCGGGAAATAATCCTTTTGCAAAGATGTGCTATAATTATGAGGTCTTGTTTGCTCCTATCGTCAACTCCAGAAAGTTAAATCCTCATTTCCAATACGATCCTATATTTCATTGGGACTCTTTCATGTCAAAATTAATATCATCCTGATAATATGTTAGATCAATTATGAAGAGGAATTGTCTCCAACTCTAAATCCTTCATTTACTTTAACAATCAAGAGTTATCATTTATATTCCAATTTAAGATATCAACATCCCTTGAAAGTTAAATATTAACATTTTACTTATCAAAAATATCTTTTGTTCGTAATATCTATGCATTTACTTCCAGGAATATTTGGATTTGTTTGATTGATCAGAACAGATAACAATATCTTTATCATCATCCCATTCTATATAAATATGCGTAAATAATAATTAACTAGTGTAATCATGAGAGCATTAGTGTTACTGACAATCATTGGATCTGTTTTGGCTAATCCCAAATATCCAGATATTTGTGGTTTGGAAAACAAACCTTCTGTGGATTCAAAAATCATTGGGGGACAGGAATCAGCAAAGCATCAGTTTCCATGGCTAGCTTTTGTAACCACCAATGGTCATTGTACTGGTTCTGTTTTAGATGAAAATTGGATTATAACTGCAAGACATTGTGTATTAAATGATGATTGGGCCAAAATTCGCGTTGGAGCTCATTGCCCTACAGTAGGCACAGATGAACCAAATATGCAAGTCCGAACAAGTACCGAATTTTACGAATCACCAACTGGAGACTTTGCTTTGATCAAATTGGAGATTCCTTTGGAATTAAATGAATATGTCCGACCAGTTTGCTTACCAACACGTGCAGATGCTAATAAGACCTTTGTTGGTGCATCAACGACCATAACAGGATGGGGTGTAAATAATTTTGATAGAGCAAATTATCCCGAATTATATTTTGCTAAAAATGTAACAGTTATTCAATGCAATTTTCAAGACAATATTATCTGTACTGATGCAAATCAAGGAAAGGCCGTCTGTTTTGGTGACAGCGGTGGCCCTCTTAACTACGAAATGGAAGATGGAAAGTATATGCAAATTGGAGTCAACCAATTTATTACTAATGGAAAATGTGTAGGAGGTGTCAATGGATATGCACGTGTATCAACTCATCTAGACTTTATTCAAGAAATAACTGGAATGGTTATCGAATAATGAATGTATTGTTTTTCTTAGATAGACATTTATAAAAAAAAATATATATTTTTACATCATATGTATATAATTTGGTCAATTGTAGGTTCTGTGTTTACATTTCTGGGATATTTTGAAATATTCCAGAATGTTAACTATAGTTGAGAACCTTTATTTGATTTAAGAGCCATAATTTAAACCCGATATGACCTTTCAAGTATAACTTATCAATTATTAATTTTGTAATTGTGACAATATAATTTTAGCTTCTGGAAGTACAATTTGCAGGGCTTCTAAAGTGCAGTTTGCTTATGTATTGATGGGTCATGTACCCTAATTAATATTATTATAAGGATTGATGAGCTCCAACTTTCGAAAATGTACTTTAAAGTACTGTGTTTCAAATATTATCAAATTAAAATTGTTAAGGGAATTAATCTACAGATATATATTTTTTAAATAATTCAAAAACAAAGCTATATGCTATTATTAATTTAAAAATATAAACATAAAAGTTTGTTTAAACTTTTGTTCCTTCCTAGGGGTGTTTGCACATCCTATAAACTGAAATAACCTCTAAATATCTTTTGTAATAAATTATTAATTTAGAAATATTATACCTTCAATAATCTACAGTGTTAATATTATTTTTGCACATGCCATTATATATTATGAAGTCACAAGAATGAAATACATATAAAAGTGAAAAAGAACTCAATTTATCATAATTATATTTATATCTACCACTACTTAGGGCTAGTAAAGTTTTATATTAATAAAATATTCATTTTTATGTTGGTCAGTTAAAAACTTTATAGAATGTGTTTGGAGTTAGTATAGTAACCAGTCGTTACTTTTATTATCTCACTCAACCTTTTCTCTGAAAAGAAAATGGGAGAATTCTCAAAATCATTTGTTTCTAATTAGAGTGAATACAATGTTGAATATTCTATTTTATCTGTTTCTTTTAATAATTTGAAGTTATAATATATCTCGATATCTTTTCAAATATGAAATATAAATCATATACATATACATTGATCAATGTCCTTAGGGTCTTAAAATGTCTCTTTTAGTCTATTGATGTCCTTGGCTAATTATAAACCATTTTTTTAGCCTCATCTAACAATAAAGATCATATTTATACTGTAAGAATGACAGTAACTAAATCTACTATCTAAAGTTGCTTTTCATTTGACCAAAATTTCTGACTTATTTTTGGAAATTTTTGTAATATGAATAATTCTCTTCAAATAAAGGTGAAATAAAAGTCATAAAAAGGTCATGTAGGTCAATGTCAACTCAATTGGCATTTTTTTTTGTTTAAATTAATAAGTAATATGCGTACTTGCGAATTTTGGGAGGTAGTTGTTGAATTGTTTGTTTGTGATACGCGAAAGAAGAAGTTTATTAGTGGAATTCAATACTTCATGTAAATACAGTAGTTATTCTTCCTTTGGAAACGTAGATACATAATTCTCGTAAAAATTTATTTTTATTTTGCACACAAATCTTTAATGTGTGTGCAAAAAACAACAACACCATTTTTTTTTAAAGTGAAAAATTTCTAAACTTTATACCTCTAAATATTTTTCAAAATGAGTAAAAGTTAGCCAATGATATTTAAGGATCTCATATTACGAGCATTTAGAAAATAAGTTGCACCCATATGGGTATACTGTAAAAAGTATTTATTATCCTCAAGGTGGTGTGACAGTCCGTAGGTTATTGTTTAAAAAAATAGTCTATGCCCAGAATAAATTGGACAGCACGCTTTATGTGAAAAACTTACGTACAAGTTATTTTTTATAATATAATATTATCATTCAGAGAGTTGTATAATTTTCTCGCAAGATGACGCCCCTGTCTCTGTCACTTTGTTTACAAGGGAATATAAATAAATAACACTCATGTACCGTTGACACTCACGTATGAATTTAAATATTGGTAGTGACACAAACGTCACTACCAGTAACCTTAGGTATTTAACTACTTATTGTTAGGGGTAAAAATCCTTATATTAGAAATATCAATATGGCAATACTATCAATAATTATCAATAGGAAGTAACTCTGTCGAATTGATGTTCATTAGACCGTTAATATTTTAAGGGACTGTATAATTTGTATGTCTGTGTGTCTATTACTATTCCTTGTTTGTTGTTCTTCATTAGTTTGTAAATGTTTTGTTTTATTTTTCAATGAAGAAGTCGTGATTTATGTTTTCTGGTAAAACATTTATGATTTTAGTCTGAGCAAAAAAACAATATTACTTATTCTTTTTTTTTTTACCTGTGTTTATTACAAACTTAAGTAGTACAAATGCCCTTTTTTCTTGATTAATTGCTGAATGAAGTGGAGATCTAATCAAACTTCGTTATAAATTCTCACTCAATAATTACCAATAAGTCATGGCGAGAATCCCCTTTTCTTTACAATTTCCATCAACATCATTTTGTACTTATACTTAGTTTTGTGTACGTCCTTATTTAGGACTGAAAATTGTATTCCATTTCACTCTCGGTCTGGTCCAGCTGAGTCCTGCATACGGCAATAATGGCTGCCAGGTGGAGATGGAAGGGCTGAGATCTGCTGCGGCTGTAGTCACCGTCATGGTGTCCCAGTGCTTGCTGACAATGGCTTTGAGGGCCTCTGTGTTTGGAACCGGGCCACTAAAGGCCTTCCTCTCGACATGCTCCCAAAAGGTGTTGTCAAAGGGGTTGGCATTAGGGCTTTATGGGGCCAAAAGCGTCAAAATAGAGTTCAAAATACTCATTCAAAAAAAGTCTTGGAGTAGAGGAGATAGGGTGCTTTCATTGCTGGTGTCAAAAGTGGCCTTTCTACTTGCACAAGGACCTTTCCGAGACCTTTTTGATAGCTCTCCCTTGGCAGCCTGGTGTGAAACCCCAAGATCTATTGCAAGGACCCTCATGTACTTGAGTGGATTGGCCTAAGCTTTTTTCTGTAAGTCCTCCGGGTCCAGTTTGGCCTTTTTTTCAGAGCCCTTCTTCCTCTCCAACAATTCAGATTTGGTGGTAGTGGTCCTGGAGACGCCCAACTTCTTGAAAACGTCTGTCGGTGTTGTTCCAGCGACAAGGAGTGAACCAATGGAAATTCGTGGATCTTTTTCTTGACTTGTACGTAAACTACACAACTCAGACTTGTTTGCATTGTAAATTATTATTTTTGCTATAAGATATCAGAATTTGAATGAATAATTTCAATCACTCAAAATTACTTAATTATCGAATTAGTAAGTGTTCAGATTTCAATTGCCCGACTGGTAGTTTCTTTATACTACATACATGTATATAGCTAAATTACAAATTGTTGTTCAGTACAAAAACATACTAAGAGGCTTTACAAAAAAAAAAATTATACAAAAAGATCATTTTTATTTGATCATTGAAATATTTGATTAACAAACATAGTTTTAAAACAATGAGCAACACAAAAGTTTTGCTCCATACGTGTTTAGAAATTGCAATTGTTCAAGAGGTAAACGATAACCAAATCCAAATATTGATTTTTTTTTTTTGGAGTAACCAAAATTGGAAAATTTAATTTCTCAAAGAAATTTGGCCAAAACATAAGATTGTTTCAGAAGCAGAGATGTGTTAATTGCACTCTGCATTGAATATATTCCGAGCAAAATAATGTCCTTAGAGTAGAACTGAGGACTGATATTTGGGTAATTCCTACCTATGTTCATTAGGGTGATGCGGTTGCCCCTGAAATTACAAATTCTTTTTAGAATCAGCCAACCCTAATTTTGGTACTGCAACTAAGTAAGGTCAATAAAAATACTCATTTTATTAAATTTGGTTGACGTTTATGTCTTGAAGAATTGCAATTTCTAAACACAGTTGGAGCAAAAAATGTTTGTTGTGATTTTTTTTCAAATGATGTATGTTAATAAAATATTTCAATGATCAAATAAAGATAATTGTGCTTTTTTTTCTTTTAGGCTCTAATTTCCATTGTTGTTCCAAAGATTTCTGGTCTTTTTTTAACCTGATGAGGTTGGACAAAAGCCTCTTACAAAAAAAAATTGAAAAATGGGAAACAGATCCTGGCTTTTGAAAGAAAAGATAAAATCGATAACTTGTCTGGGGTTAACAATGGAGCAGATAGAGGGGTGAAGATAGCATAAGACCTATTAGGCCAAGCTAGAAAAGAGGAAAACTTACAAAACATCCTTCAAGTTGTTGAGAGCTACAGATAGGCTGGGATCGAGCGAGTGCAAGGAAAAGGCTGGAGCGATACATATGGTATTATTGATTAAAGTTATGGTTTTGGAGGATAAAATATAACGTGATTCTACATTATAAATGAGACTCTTCTATAATTTCAAGTAACACTAGAACAGTTAATATAAAAAGTAGTCGAAATTTTCAAATTCAGGAATATTTTTCTTACTTCGTGAAACTATTAAAAAACTTTCATATTTTTATATTGTAGGTCTATTCTCTTTAATTCTTCCCTTAAAGTCAAAAATACGATAAAGACTTTATCAGTAGATTACTAGTAAATTGATAAGTTAAAGTATTAAAGTATAATAACGTAAATTTGTGATATTCAGTTAAAAAAGTTTGAGTAAATAGCGTTATAGTGTTAAGACTTATTCCTTGCTACAATTAAGGCAGGCAATACACAAAAAATAAGTAAACAAGATCATCTTTATTTGATCTTTGAAATATTTTATTAACATACATCATTTGAAAAAAAATCACAAAAATATTTTTTGCTCCAACTGTGTTTAGAAATTGCAATTGTTCAAGACATAAACGTCAACCAAATTTAATAAAATGAGTATTTTTATTGACCTTACTTAGTTGTAGTACCAAAATTAGGTTGGCTAATTCTGATGATGTTGGGGGTAACTGTATTACCATCATGATACCTACTAGGAATTTGAAATTGATTTATTTCATCTCACATTTGCTTTTGCTAATTTAATGCAAGATCACGGGAGCTAAGGAGCTCCCCTCTAAAATCTTGTGTGAAAAAATGGCAGAACAAAAAGTAAAAGTGATAAAATAGAAAAAATGGGGACGTCAAAGCGAAAAAGTCGTCCCTCATAATTTTTCCTCCAAAAGATGATACAACAACGTTACAAGCTGCTCGAAAAGCTTTGTTGCTTCATGTTAAGTCATATAAAATGTGAGATGGTGTCTCCTCATCTACTTGGCAGAAAAAAACACCGCCCCTCTAGTTTCATAATAGAGGACACTTCAAGTATACCAGTACAGACTCTGTAAGTAAACCAATTTTCAGCTGGAGACAAAATTGAGTTCGTAAAGCCTCGACAAATTTGCTTTCCAGCCACATTCAGACCTCTTTGTCACGCAACACTCTCAATTAATTTGATATCAGATCTTTTCCATATTGACCTTAGATCTGCTACTCTCAAAAAGGAACGAGCATTTCTGAAGGTACATTTTTTTTCACCTGTAATTTATTGGAGTTCATCTTCATATCAGAAATGCTTTTTTTAATCTGAATCTTAGCCAAAAGTACGTTACATTTTCTAAGATCCCCTACGGTGTTAACATTTGGAATGTTTTACAAAGACTTAGGAATCTGTAATGTTGAGCCTCTCAGAGGTATATTTGACGGAGAGATAACTCAAGCTTCTTTAGAGTCCATTGAACATCACAAAGAAGAGAACTCAAAAATTTGCAACTTATAAGATGCTGCATGATTGGTTGTAGAACATCATTAGCATGAGCCTGTCTTAAGACCTCGAGAGTTACTGATATGTTCCATAAATCTTGTTCTTTTAGACAATTCAAAATCTATTTTGCCAAAAAATGCTGTTATAACGAAAGTACAAAGTTACCTATATTCACTTAAAGCAATTAATGACACCACAAATGTTCTGTTGGAAATCATTGTTAAAGACTATATTAGATTGTTAATCCTTGTTTAAATAAAATATATTAAGCTTCTAGTTTTTTATATAGTTGTTTTTATATTATTTTTTTTATTGTCACATGTTTATTAAGGATTATTGATTGCACTTTAGGTTATTAAAGTTTTGATTTGGTTAGTTTTTAAAGTTTCACCGAAATAAATGATAATTTAAAAAAAAGTAGAAAAATTGCTATAATACCTTTCACCAGTATAATGTATATTAAGATTTGACAAAAAGTATATAAACACAACAGAAATTTTAATGTAATAAGTTCCAATGACTTTATTCTCTGTTAGAAATTATATTATCGTTGGTCGGGATGAACTGTTCATATTGAACAAGACTCATGGATTGAGGAACAAACGTTAACTGAATATTAGGCAAGAACTGGGATTTCCACTTCGTTATGTTCCAGGAATTTTTAGAAGAAGAGACGATTGGTTGTGGCACTACAATCCACTGGGAGGATTGGGAAAGGCAGTCAAACGTCGGGTCTTTCGAGAGCAAGAAGAAAACTGTAAAGCTCAGTACAGTTGGAATAATCTGAAATGGGAATAGAACGATGGTGTTTGTCTCTTTATAAACCTTATTTTTTTCCAAAGAGAAGGAAACAGACTGCATTATGTAGTTACTCAAAGGACAAAATAAATAATAACGTGGTTATAGTCGTAATTCAAAGCTAATGTAAGTTTTAGATCATCCCTCAGTCTGTAATATCTTTGTTTTACCTTTAACCGTCTGTATGTAAACATTATTTTTAAAACGCAGTTTGTAATCTTGATAAATAACAACCCCAAAAATAAAAAGTATTTAAATGCAAAATATATAGATGGACTACAAAGATATCGAAATCATTTAATTATCGTTTTATTTGTTTTAAATATTCTAATCATTTTCAAATTATAAATATAAACTAAAGTGCTAAAAAAACTTCTATAAGTATAGATAAAAAATACATCCCTATATTAAAAAACATATTAACAACATGAGTTTGGGCATCACCCGCACTGATTATTATTTGTGTTGTAATAAACTTCGGTCAAAAATATGTTTTTCTTAATCTTTCCTAAGCAACGCATTATCAAGATAAGTCAATAATTATATATAATCTGATTCAATGTTTCAGGAGTATACTACAAAGTATTGGAGACAGAATCAATATTCAAACGAATAGGAATTCTTTTTATTAATCGTGTGGTGTATAATATCCAAGTTCACTCTTTGGAGCGATCAAGATCGAATTTTAAAACGAAAACGGTCACTACAAACTAAGACAAAAGCACTCAGGCTTACAAAAATTGTTAATGGCTGAGACCGATTTTTGATTTTGAGACCGAAATCCAATACTAGGGATCCACCAATCAGAAATTAGGCTGATTTTCTATTGGTGGGCAGTTGTCAATCAGCTGATACCGACTAATGTACCTCTTACTTATTAATTTTCAATTGATTTTTCAAAATCTGTCTGTCTGTCAGTGGGATCGATACATCAAATAGAAAATTCTAGCAAGCTGGATTACATGATGGTCTTACCTTGTATTTCAATTAACCTTGGAATTACTGGGAATTATCAAGTCTATTATTTTCGATAATAAACATTCATTGATACTTGTTGATGTACTACTTTTAAAATAATGACTATGAAGAGCAAAGTGATAGAAATACCATAGAATTAAAAATAGAGAGAAAATGGACACACAATGTAATAAATAAATACATATATAATAGTTGTATAGGATTTTTCATGGGCGAGGATGCATCTTGAGTCCTCCAAAATATACTCCTTCCACCTACATACCCATTCATTATTAAGCTAGAAACATCCATGAAAGTATATCTACTTAATAGTAGGTGTAGTTAAAAGACACCATTATTTTAATAGATCTTTTAACTTTTTTTCAATTAATATTGACTAATATCAACTAATAGCCTTTGGTAAACAAGATAGTACTTTCATGACGGTTGGACTCTATGATTTTGATTATCGAAAATCCACATTTTGACACCTGACCTTCCAGAGCGGGGGCATCTTTGACATAAAAAAAATCAACGGAACGGAATACATACAAGCAAAATTGCCCATATCCTAATGTTAAAGTATCCAGACTATAAACACTATTCACATTGCTAGTCACTTGAATTACGTTTTAACCTTTTTTCGAAGAAAAGCTGTAAAATATGGAGTATTCTCTAATTGCGGGTGTCCATATTTGACGCACCTTCAAACTTCCATCTTTGACGCACCTTCAAACTGAGTCAGGCAATCACACAACAACTTGAAAAGTTTTTTTAGTATGAAACCTAGCCTTTCTAACACCATCTAGCATAAACTAATGACACTAATACAACACGAGCAACACATTACTAGAGCCATCTGTTTGGAAAAATAATGGATATCTTTTTATTACACCCATTATATGTTGTGTTTTTGCGCTTGGGGTCTTTAAGATCTTGAAAATATATACGTAGACTACAATAACTGCACACTAGAGGAATCACTATTTTGGAAATGAAGTAAAGTTGAGATAATATGTTTGTTTTAGGACAATTGCAAACATGCAACAAAATGTAGTGATGATTCATAGATTATTATAAATAATTCAATCATCCATTTTGAGAATGTCTCAAAGAAGAATGACTCGCTGTGATTCAAATCAAATTGATAAAGGATTAGTTATCAAAATTTCATGTATCATTGATAGTTGTATAGTTTATGTGACAATTTTACAATGACTGAGTTGCCTTCTTACATATACTATCGTGAAATATAATCATTATCGTTATCTAAAAATCAAAAGATTCAATTAACTTCAACAGTGTGGAATCATTCCTACGACTCATGGCCTTATCAGTCTTTTTTCCTCGCCCCCTTGCTCATTTTTTTTATAAGTCCAAACTTGTTTACATTTAACGATCCTTATGACTGATACATCCATCTTTAAGTTCGAAGGAAAAGTAAGAAAATAATGTATGTATCTAGAAAGTATAATAATACGTTCTAGTCACACATTACAGGTATCTTGTATCTTTGAATTACGATTTAACTTCCGCGAATCAAATAGCTTAATTAGTAGTAACTACGTAATTTAAGCTGTAGAAGTTTCTACAAAAGTCCGAAAAGGATCCTTCCTAGAACTGACAAATTTTATTAGAACCGGACTGAAAGGCCTACAGTCTTTTTTAGCTTTTTTAGACCTATCCAAATCAAAACCTTATACTTTAAACAGACAGCATTAGACTATTTCATTAAAAAAATATGTTATATTTTAAACTTTAAATATTCTTTAACCCGTTTTTTCTAAATAAAATAAGTGATACATCAGGCAGCTGTTTCAATAAAAGGCATGAGAATGTATTATATCTACATGTTACCTCCATTTTGAAAATACTTTTCAAGTTAAAAAATATAGAAGTAATTAAATAATGAAGACATAATTAAAACAAGGATAGGACCTGACAATTACTTGAGTAACTTGCAAATATCTGGAATTATTAATATTTCACATTTTTTGCTCTAAACTATTCGGAATCTCCAATATACTTTTGTATTTCGGTATGTAAAATAAAAGAAACCCAAAATTATCGACTATTAATTTTTTCTTTTCCTCTTATCAGTGTTCTAATTGTTGATTTGGCTTGTGTTCAAAACAAGGATCGAATAACATTTTAAAGACGGGAAACAATTGGCAAAATACCAACTTATTTTTGGCCTTTTTATCTGTTTCTTTTCGTATTTAAGGTGGCGTTGAGCTGGCCCTTGTACATCTACTTTTATTTGGTAGATGTTCAATCCTTAGTAAAACTCCCCCCTTTTCGCAATGTCCTCGGAGCAGGTGTCAAAGAATAATAAAGTTTAATTGACTTTGCAATCATTACAATTGGAAAAATGTTGAAGAGTAAGGTTAGTTAGACGCAGCGAGAATGAAAAAAAACAAAAAAAAAACACATGTCTCACACTGTATTAACTCTGATTTCGATCTTCAGTTCCACTCTGAGTCCAACAAGACTTACTCTTACAACTAGAGATGTGAAAATTGTCGAAATATAATATATTAAAAGAAAGTTGTTAACTTTGTGTAGTTAAATGTCTGCAGGCTGATACTACTATATAAATTAAATGCATCTTGTTTGATAATACTTTTGATTGTCAATATGTATATTGAGCAAAAATACGTAAGAGTAATATTATTAAGTATGTGCTTTTTTCATGTATGCTTAGAATGATTTTCTCAATTTTCACAAATCTACTTATACCAGCTGTTTATAAAATATTTTAACATATATATTCCATTGCATTTTTGAAGGGCTTAAAGTTCTTATATCGCATGCTTGCTTGAGAAAAAGACAAATTCAGTGTAGTTAGCTTCAAACCAAGACCTTAGTCATGTCTGTAGCACACTTAGAAAAAAAGATGTCGGTAAAAAGATTAAGAGATCCACCCTGGGAAGCGCACTCTCGATATCATTATTAACGGCTTGGAGATCAGCCTTTTGCTTATAGTAAAGAGAAAAATTTAAGGATGTTCCTTACTCACAAAAACCGTCCAACTTGATCCTGAGGCTACAAACAATATATATAAGGAAAATCTAGGGATACCCATGCTTAAAATTGCATAGAAAAAGTATGTGTGTCCTCCCACAATTTGGGATTATAGTAAAACTGCCGGTATGAAGTCATTAGTATATTATGGGTAGCTGGTCATGTATTAAAGGCACAAAAAATATTGTTTGGTACGTTGTCAGTGCCAATCGAAGTTTATTAAGGAGCATATACATTTTTATGTTTTCACTTTGTTTGCTTTTCTCGGATTCGATGACATTTTATATTGATCGAGTCATAATTTGGGAAATAGTTAGGTCAAGAGCAGCCCTAAGGAAAATTAGCTACATATTTAGGGCAAAATATCCTGCATCAGTAATGATGGTACAAAATACAGAAATTTCGTTTGATATAGAATGCCGATTAACAGGGGCCAAATACTTGGTAATCTTGAAAAATAGGGTTTTCAAATAAATTTACCTAAGATGTCTTGAAAGTATAATTGGGTATAAACTACATACTTATCATACTGCAAATATTGTTAAAGCGGGAATTACCTTCACATATCCTTGACTTCAACCAGTTGTACTCCTTTAAATTGTGCCAAATATAGTCCAGGGGCTGCTAAATACGTAATAGTAAAATTGAAATCCTGAACTCATCTATCAAAAAAGTTTGAATTAGACTATATTTTTATCAAGTTTGCATGACATTCCAGCCTCACCCACAGGTCATTATTGAGACCAACAGAGATCATATCAATCATGAGAAATGCTTTACATTTGTGAATAAATGTATATAAAAGTATAACTATGTACTAATCAAACTTAAGTTGTGGTAAATGATTAATCTGACATTAAATTGTTTAAAAGATTTTATATACCCTGTAGACATAAATGTTATATTCCCTAGAATTGATAATTACGATAATAGTTTTTGGAAGAATAAAACACTGGTGAGATATACAAATATGTAGAACAAAACCCACTCTAATGGCAAAATGAACACATTTATTCAAATTTAAAGTAAACTTTACTTATTAGATAAAGCTACGATATGATTCTTAATTAAATTACGTAGATTAAGGCATTTTCCTTGGATAAGAATGACTTTTAAAGTGATATTTATGTCAAATCAGTGTAATATAATGTATATATTTTCCACAAAAACTATAAAATGATTAATAATTCAAATCAAAATAGTCACTAAACATCTCTGAGAAATTTAAAGCTTGATTATATACGAGGGTAGTTTGAAAATGGTACGGTGCCGAGTGTGCCGAGCTGTAAGGTTCGTACCAAACTCAACAGCGATACCACACCGTACCAAACAAGTCCTAATATATACATATATATATATATTTATAAAAGCCGTTAATCATAGCATGAAACTTCATTAAAGTTAGGAAAGTCTTTTTCTGGAGGACCTTACTGAAGTTACAAGAAACAGGATGATTCAAAACAGCACCCAGGATCGGTTACCGATATCAAAAAAGACGCCATCTATTATTAAAGCCGTGAGAAGAAGATCCAAAGGAATGGCAAGACGTCCATCTGAACATTGGTCAAGAACCAGAGCATGTGCTAAGCTGATATTCAGTAGTTTTTGAGGAAGAAACTGAAGGCTTTCTTTACAAAAAAAAACAGCTCAGCCTATAACTTTCGTAAGCAACAATAAAAAAGGTCAAAGCGAGCTCCTGAGTTTAAAAAAAAAAAAAACTCCCAAAACTTATTTTTCATGAACGAGAAGAATTTTCGTAAAAAAAAAAATTTGAATTACGCTAATTACCGACCACACTGAGTTAATTGATCTATATTAAAGATGGATATGAGGGGGAAGTTTGAGGTCATAAAAATACAAAATAAATCGTAAGACTTAGTTGATAAAGTATGAGTAAATAATTGTTACGCCACTGTACGAAGTCCTTATCAGAATGACTCTGATGGATAAAGCAAAAAAAAAAAAAAATACAAGAAATGTACCAAAATACTGATTACCCTCCTGTATAATAAGTCGAGTAGTAGTTATAATTATAGAGCCTGGAATGTTACTTACATCGATCACACACAACAAAAAAATACTATTTTTAATATCAATCCTTATTTTATTGACAGTTTATATTCAAAGGAGTTTGTTATTCAAAACAGTTAAAAAGGATTTCCTAGAAACTTCGTGCCCAAATCTCTCGTATCAACTAGAAGGAAATGTTAAGATACAGCCTTTGTCCAATGATTCTACGAGGTTTTTTGAAACATATATCAAATAAGAATCTGTAAATATAAATATTATTATATAATAATCCTATAATATTACATGTACACCCAATTGTTAGATATGTTAAGCAAGGGGGTCATTTTTCTCCAGTTTTCTGTAATCCAAGAGACGTTCCAAAGGGGACAACTGCAATTATTATTCCTTACCGGGATAGATTTGAACATTTATTGATTTTTCTCCAACATATGCATCCCATCCTCACCAAGCAAAAGCTTGAATATAAGATTTATGTTATCCATCAAGTAAATTAATCAAAGTCTTAGCTAAAATAATTTATATATAGGGATCATCTATATAATTATACAGTTTGGAAACGATCCATTTAATCGAGGGAAATTAGTTAATATAGGATTTATCAATGCAATGTATGAAAATAACTGGGACTGCATTATCATACATGATGTTGATTATTTGCCATTAAATGACATGAATCCTTATAATTGTGACATTAGCGTAAGAAGAATGCTATTTAAGTCTAATCCAGGCCCATTTGTCTAAGATGCAACACCTTTTCAATTGGCGCGCCTTTGTGCTATTTTTGTATATATTACACTAAAAACTTAGCATAAGCAATTGTCTAAAGAAACTGTAAACAAAAATAAGGGAAGTCAACCGAGAAATAAGAGTGTCATAACCTAAATCATTTAGCAACGCAAAGCTGCAATTCCAAAGCTATCCCGGGTGAAAAAAAAAAAAAAAACCATCAGAGATATCTCCAAACTCTACTGTGTACATGTGACTACAAGAGGAACAAAAAAAGCTCCCACAAGATATAGATCAAGACCAAAGAGGCAAAATTAATTTCTTGAGGTATGTAACTGCACCATTGAAGGCAGAAGAGGCAAGGTGACTATAAATGGCAGTTTTTATGAATTTGAAAGTTGTCAAATCACCATGCGCCAAATCGTGACGCAAAACTTAAGCTTCAATACCTACAAGAGAATTCCTCATGAGGGTTTGAAGCATTTGGATCGAGTAAAACGCGTCAAACTCCTCCTCAACAGGCTTGAAAAGCAAGACTTTGAGTCTCCTCAAAGCCCTGACAAAAGTCCCTATGAATTTTGGTATTTTCGGCCACCACAAAGGGAAGCTTTTGGATGTCTGTTACATGAAAAAGGATCAACTGAAGGCATAATCATGATTGTTTGAGTCAACCTAGATCCGAGCATTTTAAAGAACGGCTGTGCTAAGTTCCGCCTAAACTTTTTTGAAACATAACAATTTTTGTAATTATCAAAGAGTTTTGCATTTTAGACAGAGGAGCCTTCAGTACATTCCCTAATTAAAATTTGTATGCATGTTTTAGCCACGTCGAATGATTACTGGAAGTAGTAAGTGGAACTATGAATATCTGTAAGTTGATTTCCTTTTAAATTCGAGTGTCTGATAATCAAAGTTCCTTGCTTTTTCTACTTTAAAAAATACAGATCTCCATATCCAAGTTTCTTTGGAGGTGTATCTTCTATCAAACCCTCTCACTTCAAGTTAGTAAATTGATTTTCTAATAAGTATTTTGGATGGGGGGGGAGAGGATGATGACTTGTCTAAGACTTGGATGAGAAAGAAGCTATGATCGGAAGGTATGAGAAATACACACTTTTTTTAGCCAACATTTTTCTACTCCATCAAAAAAGAGCTTTTCTCCTAGGCAAAATCCAAAAACTCAATTGTGCAAAGTTCTGAAACCTCTCAGACCATTTTTGAGTGTTATTAAATTACATTCTAGAGCTGTAAAAAATGGTATTCTTGGATCAAAATTGACCATTTTTAGGCTTCTTGTAGCATCCCTAATATTATGCTAAGATGGAAAAAAAAAATTGATTTATCAATTAAACATTTTTTACATCTTGTTGTTAATCATGTAAGGGATCTAATACGTGTACAATGATTTGTAGTTTCCTTTGTTTTATTAAACATACAGAGCGGTCCATTACAATCAGAACACTTTGAATTTTAAACTAACAATATAATTTCAAAAAATCTATACTATAAATAGATCTGTGTCTGAGCTCTCTTAATCATTAGTGTAATCCCTATTTGAAGCAATAATAGCTTCCAGGCGTGGGAAGCCCTTGCACACACTTCAGATATAGTCATCTGTCATGGTGCCTCAGTGTTGGAGGAAGGTTGCTTTAAGCGCCTCAGTGTTTGGATGACGGACACGGCAGATCTTCCCCTTGATATAGACCCAAAAGTTTTAGTCGAAGGGGTCAGTATCAGACCTGTAGAGAGGTCAAAAGTGTCAAAATACAATTTAAAAGAGTCTTGCAAGTAAGGAGATGGGTTTTTTTATTCCTGATGTCAAAAATGGCTTCTCCATTCTCACAAAGCTCTTTCCATTTACTTTTTGATAGTTCTCTAGACAGTTTGCTATATTACCCTGAGATCTCTTGCATGGGGGTTTCGGACTTGCCGACGTTGTAGAAAGTGGTATTGGAGACGCTCAACTGCTAAAAGAATGGAAATTCGTTGATTACGTTCAAGTGAATTAATTTAAATAACTCAACCTTTTTTAATTATTGAATAAGCCAGTTTCATCAATTCAATGGGCCGCCAGATAACACGAGATAATATTCTTTATTTTTGTTCAACAACTAATTTTTTCAACTATGGTTAAACTTTGATTTCCTGTGCTAGATAAAATCATTCAGCACGTCATAGGCCTGACCCTTAAATGATTTGATTAAAAACAAAATGTCATTTAGGGTGTTTTATTTTCGACTTTTTTCGTGGTTCGATTACAGCTACTACGGGAAAGCTGTGATATGGTATGAAAGTAATAATTATATTGTCCTAATTGGTCGCACATCTCAAGCAAATTATGAAAAAAAAGGCAACAACTCTTTAATTAGTCAATATAGATACTAGAAGGACATTTTTGTTATTTTGTATTTAATAGTTTTAATAAATTTGATTTCTCACCTATAAAAAGTGTTTACAAGTTTTTTTCTAGTATCGTCAACAAAAAGAGAAAAAAGTTTGAAAAAATTCATGAAACATGTATAGCGCGCATATCCTATTTTATTTTCTATTTATAGTCAATAGGGTAGCTTTAAGGGGAATTAAAATCTTTAGAATAATGTCTATATAATTAATTAACACAAAATAATGCGTATATTTTAATCATTTTAGACAAAATAAAGAACTTTTGTCTCCTTTCAAACTTTAAACAAGATATATTGTACATAAAGATGACACCGTAGGAAAGTAAACTTTGCATAGTTCATTTTTTAACACATAATAACTTTTCCAAACTTGCTCTAATTGAAAATGAAAATAAATAAATAGAAAGCAAGCCATATTAATGTAGAATGTGTTTAACTGATGGACCGAATAGTAAAATATACAAAGTACATCTTTTCATTCATGGTATCATATTTTGGGGAGTACAAGAGACGTACAGATGACCTATTTGGATTCAAGGATACTATTTTGATCCTAACTAAAATGATCTGTACCCCACCACAATTGGAATAAAAAGGACTCAAACTTCCCCAAGTTTGTACTTGCTCCTAGTAGAAAAGCTCTTCCTGCAGGGGGAGTCAAATATCAATCCGAAAAAAGGAGTGTACATACATTTACCCAAAAATATGTAAATATAATTAATGTTTTCTTTAGATACAAGATGTTAGATCACGAGCCAGCTGTTCCGGATGAGCATCGATTACAAAGACTTGCTCATGCAATTGCTGATATGCCATTATCAGGCCTAAATAGTCTCCATTTTAAATTGATAGCCAAGAAGGAAGAACTCTTATATTCTAATATAACCGTTGATCTACTCTTTTCGGAAAGTAATTAAAATGCTTCAGGAAGGCTCAATTAGTTGTAGAATAAAACTAAATGCAAATTTGATGACCTGTCTTTCCATACAATACAAAATAAACATTTTCTAAGCGTAGACCGCTTACATCCCACACACTTATTTTGTTATTTTGAGATATGGGCGTTTCGCTCAGTCCTGTAACCAGGCCATTGACACTGGAATATACAACGGTGGTCTAAAAAGGTTCAAAACTGTTAAAATAGGAGCATTCGGAATTAAAGGACTCAAAGGAAACAGCGGACCGACAAAAACTTAACGACAACAACAAAAATATAAGAGAAAGAAATAAAGTCTTCATCTACAGCTATTGGACCGATCGATACATAATTGTTATTTTCTCATGATTCATATTTTAAAATGGTTATTTTTTTTATTATAAATAGTTGTTAATACTTTGTTTTATGATCTCAATTAAAGAATGTAATTAGAATTTTATTTTTTTAAATTAATATAAAGTTCAAAAAGAACTTAATATACTTTTTATTATTAGATACTTAAGTGAATTTTACAATATCAAGTTTTAAATAACATTTATAGGAAATCATATATTTAATTAAGTCATTACCTATAACTAAATATGGCCAATAATCATGACATGAATGCACTATTTCATGCATACTTGCACTTTTTCTAGACCGGACATTACTCCTCAGTCTACTTTTTCTAGACCGGACATTACTCCTCAGTCTCCTTTCTCTGTTCGTCTCATTTGAGAAAGTTATGTGTGTATCTTAACTCAAACTTGGCAATCATTTCGAATAATTTTTTTCTTAATGTTTTGACAATTAGGTGGGGATATATTTGTTACTTTTTTTCAAGTAGATTTTGCAGGATTTTGTTTATACTCCTTATATAATTAATTGTTTTAATATCGTTACAATAATATCGCTTCTCGGCTTTAATAAATATATATTTTTAAAGACTTCCCTGATACACGTGCCTAAAGATTGGCCGGTATAATCTTTTAGATCAAGGAGTTTTGAATATAGATCTATATAACTGGTGTCCAAAATAAAAAAACAGGGACAGTAAAAAAAACAGACATATGTCTTAATTTTGTTTAAAATATAGCCATCAATATAATATAAAATATCAGTTTGTGGTTTAGACAACACAGTATCTTCTTGTTGAAGAGAAGTTGTTTATTGAAGAAAGGAGGCATTATCCACTTCGTCTGAATTATGTCTTCCTTCTTTTAAATCATCTAAGAAATCGCTAAAATAATGGCCATCATCATATTGATAAGTTGAAGATCCCTTCTTCTTCATGAACTGACTTAAATAAATTATTCTAAAATTATTATGAGCCTCTAATCATGTTGTTGTTGGGCTCTTGTACCGAATAAGACTGAAGAAATTTTCGACGCATATTGCCTAAATATTCCAGTTAAAATGAATTAAAATCCTTCATGAAGGAGTTGAATGTTCCACTGAAGGATATAATTTAATTTTCACGTCTCTCACACAGTAAAAAATAGTTGATTATGCAAACTCTTAAGTCTTTGGTGGGAGTCCCATTGGCACGTTTGATGAGATTGATCCACAACTTCCTTCGATTGATGTCGCTAGGAAAATTAAACATTTTCATGTGCGATAAGCCTGGAGGTTCTTTACTCGAAGTTGATCTATTATTATAATACACTGCAGTACATGATGTCAATATAAAAAATATATTGCAATTAATAAGTATTGGCTATTTTTGATAAATATTTAAAACTAAGCACACAAAATAGTATATAAATTGCCTTCAAAACCTTTAAAATATATCTAATGACAGCTGAAAATTTGAAACCAATCAGCAAACAGAAGGAAAAAACATATTTTTCTTCTACTGAGTGTCCACTTTTCCCCTTGAGTCCACATCTATCTAGCATTTGTTGCCAGTTATTCATCAATTTTGGACGTGGAACTGTTATGTGTGAGTCGTTTGAATGGATTGATATGAGTGTTTTTATGAAAATGAGGAAAACCAAGTATTCAGCTGTCTTTAAATATTTGTTTTTGAAAGTGTAATCTTTCAACAGATTCATATAATCGCAAACATACAAACGCTTGTTAAATTAAATCCACCCAATATTAAGCCAATCCAACTTGAAGTAATTGAGCAAAAAACAAAAAGTTTCATATGAAAAAACGCCGTACTGTTTGGAAGGGTTTACTGAGATGGGGGCGTCGCTGGGAGAAGTGTTTGTAGAGTTATTAGGGGACAATGTTGGAAAATTAAAATAAAAAGCCAGAAAAATGGTTATATCTTTGTTAGGCCGGTCACTTTTGAGACCAGCCTCGTATGCACAAATTATTTAATTATGAGGTCATCAAGTAAGTATTAGGAAGGATTGGGTATGTTTGGCCTTTTTTTACGACAATGACACAGTCCTATATTCTAGTAGGGAGAATAGCTGTCATTATTATATTTGTTTGTAGGCTGAATAGCTTGAGATTACATTTTATTTTGTAATTATTGTAATTTTTTGATGAACTTATTAATGATAGAAATTTACATATTATTATCTCATTTTCCATGCCTAAATATTGGTTTTATTTTATGGAATAAAGCAGAGCAATTTTGATATACTTTTTTAGTAATAAACTAATATAACTTTTAGTGATATACAGAGTGGGGATCTAAAACTTGCAGTAGTTTGACTAAATTACAGAAATTCTAATTTTTACGGAATCAAAAAAAAAAAAAAAAACTCAAAACAAATTTGTGATATGTTTAAATATTATATTTACTTGCCCCCTGGAGTGTCCGTCATCCAAACCACTGTCAGCCAGTACTGGGACACCATGACAGAGGACTACATCCACAGTGGGTGTCAGGCCTTCCACCAGGAAGTTATCATTCCACTAAGGGCGGCAACACTAAGGATTAACTGAGTTCAGAGACACATTTACTTACAGTATACGTAGGCTCCTTTATATATTTCTGGCCTAATAATGAAAATGTGAATATTTATCATGAAAATGGTTGTATTGTTTTTCAAAGTATTCTCCAGCATGATTTGTACACTTTTGCATGCGGTCAAACCAATTGTCGAAGCCCTTTTTCCACTCCGATTGAGACACCTTCAAAACATGGTTTCTAAAGGCTTCAACAGCATCTTCTGGCAACAAAAATCGTTGACCACGCATTTTTTCTTGATGTGCAGTAATAAAAAGAAGTCATTGGGTGCTAAGTCAGGGTTGTACGGCGGATGACCCATCAATTTGACGTTTTGGCTTGTATGAAAGATCGCATTGTCATGATGTCACGTATATTTTGTTGAAATTTTATTGTTAATTAATAAATTATTGTTTCTTCCAGTTTAAAAAATTCAAAGTGTTCAAAAACCTTTAAATACACTACTTGGAAGATCAATTGGCTTGCAAGATCTTATAAGTTTAATTAGGGGTCTCAAGACAATTGTTATTCAAATTCATACAAAAGAGGAGCTTAGGTTGTCGACCTGGATTGAGTAACACATTTAAAATCTATTTTGAAGTTTTACAAAATTAGGTTATTTTACATAACAAATTATTTAAATCTGATCCTAAAAACATGAAAAATATTAATTTTCATAATAAACCTATTTATATTAGTATTGATTTGGGAATGTTCATAATTTTTGGGGCTAACCTGTTCAGTAGCCTTTTCCCTTAAAAATTTTAATTAAGAACAAGGGCATTGTCAAACATAAAATGGCAACATATTTTTTCTGAAAACCTCGGTCAAATGAAATTTTGGACAATGCAATAGAAGAACTTTACTGGAGGAATAAACTACCGTGCTTTGTATTTAGACCCAAATAATGATTATTTTTTGGGTCAGACCGTCTTCCTTATGGTAAAAAACTATTTAAAAAATATACAACAATTTATTTTCATTTCTTTACCTATTTCCCTGACATAAAAGCTGGACTATACATATAAAAAGTTGATAACATAATTTCTATATTTTTAAGCCATCCTAGCTTTAATCTTATTAAGTTGTTAGATCAAGACCTTCTGTCTCTGAAAACTTCTAGGATAACTTTATGAAGTCTTCAGTGATACATCCTTCATCTTTTTTTTGGACGATCTCCATTAATTTTTGCAACTAATCTAACGTTATAGAAAAAAACAAGGGCATGTTGAACTTCTTTACTTAAGTTTCTGTTTTAATTACAATCTTAGTTTGAATATAGGTATATCACTAAGTTGATAAAAGATTTCCTTTCAATGAGACTTCACTCAAAAGTTGTAATATCAATGTCTAATTTTGTATTTATGTTACTTTTTCATAAATTAAATTTTCCTTTCAGGTCATATAAAAAAATTATCGATCCAATTTGGAAACTGTATAGTATTAGATCCAAAACATATTTTTTCCTAATCTTTTACGTTTGATAAATAGTTAAATATACAAGCTTATAGATAAAAGTAATCAATAACATAATTCATATTGATTTATATTGTTTTATTGTCCCTAACATGGTAATCTAGGTTTACAATATACACGTCACTCACTTAGGAGGTGCCTCGAAAACTATTTTGATGGATTCTAATCATTTCATGACAGATAAGGGTATCTCCTCTCAAAAATTCTTCAAATTGTCCTTATTGATTTTCCGTTAATATAAGATGTGGGTCTGAGCTCCCTTAATCATTATTGTAATCCTTATTAGAAGCAATAATAGATTCCAGGCGGTGGAAACCCTGGCCCACACTTCAGATGTAGTCCTCTGTCATGGTGTCCCAGTACTAGATGAAGGTGGCTTTGAGGGCCTCGGTGTTTGGATGACGGACACTACAGACCTGCCCCATGACATACACCCAAAAGTTTTAGTCGAAGGGGTTGGTATCAGGGTATATGGGGGCCAAAAGTTTGAAAATACAATTCAAAAGAGTGGCAATGATTGCGTCCAGGTTGAAGGTCTGACACCTGTAATGGTTTTATTTCATTGCTGGTGCAAAAATGTTGCTTCTCAACACTCATAAGACTATTTTCTCCCTTTTTTTTATGGCTCTTTAGACAGTCTGGTGTGAAATCCCAAGATCTCTTGTATGTACTCTAATGGACTTTAGGGGATTGGCTTGGTATGTTTTTATTTACTCCTTTGTGTCCAGTTCTACCTCTATGAGTGAGCCCTTCTTCTTCTCCAACGTTTCAGACTTGCTGACGGAGTAGACGGTGGCCTTAGAGACGCCAAACTGCTTGGAGTGCATGAATTGAAATTCGTCAATCACGTTCAAGTGCCATTTTCTATGCTTGTACGTAAGCATGTTTATTTTGTTTTGTAGCTAAAGGTTTTTGCTTTAAGATTTCGAAATATTAATTAATTTCAATCACTCAACCTTCATTAATTATTGAATAAGTAAGTGTTCAGATTTCAATGGACTCCAAGTATAACCATAATAAAAAACAATAAGTCGAATTTTATTTTGTTGTTTCCTATATATATTCTATGCATCCTTTTCTTTCAGGAATTCATTCACAGACTGTGTATATAGCCTGAAGATTAGGGAGTTTTTTATTTTTTTGAAATGTCCAAACGGCCAATTTCAAGTCAATTCTTTGGTTAAGAAACACAATTGACTAAGTTTGTAGACAATTGAACAATGCTTAAAGGTAATACAAGGGTCGTAAACTTTTGAGAATTGCTAATTTTTCGAGAAAAATGACTTGTTCCTTGATTATTGCGGAAACCTTTCACAATCCAACTATATTTGTTCTACAACTTCTAAAAGATGACTTTCTTTACTCTTTGAATTATTTCTTTCTTTCTATTTATAATCTGCATTACAATTCATAATACTTGAAAAATAATTGAGTACTTGTAGAATTTGTTGCGTGCAATATTTTTACATATTACTCATTTCCATCCTGTGAAACATAACTATGTCTTTTAGATTTATCAATCCTTAATTTGGGAAGTACAGGCGGTCCATTGAAATCTAAACACTTACTAATTCAATAATAAATGAAGGTTCAATGATTTAAATTAATTCATATTTCTATATATTAAGGCATAAATAATTAGTTACAAGACAAAATAAACTCAAGCTCTCTAGCTTACGTACAAGTCAAGAAAATGACACTTGAATGTGATTGACGAATTTCCATTCGCGCACCCCAAGCAGTTGGGTGTCAACAGGATCCCAGTCTACGCCGTCAGCAAGTCTGAAACGTTGGAGAGGAAGAGGGGCTCTATCAAAATGGCCAAACTAGACCAGGAAGAGTGAAAGAAAATATCCTAGGTACATCCCCTCAAGTATATGAGGGTCCATGCAAGAGATCTTGGGGATTCATACCTAACTGTCCATAGGGATATCAAAAAATGGGTGGAAAAAGCCTTGTAAGGGTGGAAAGGCCACTTTTGACACCATCAATGAAAAATACCTTATCTTATCCGTTGTAAGACTCTTTTGAATTAGTCTATGAATTCTTTTGAACTCTTTTTTTGAAACTTTTAGCCCTACTACAGCCTTGATACTATCCCCTCGACTACATCTTTTTGGGTGCAAGTCCAGGGGAAGGCCTACAGTCTCTGTCATCCAAACACCAAGGACAGAACTGAAACACCATGATATTGGCCTTCATCTGGAGCAGGTGTCAGAGGTTCCTTCCCCTCCTGGAAGCAAGAATTTTCGTGAAGGGCAGCTACATAAATGATTAATAGAGCTTAGCCACACATCTATTCATAATATTAATTTTGTTGAAATTCTATCGTTAGTTAATAAATTATCTATTTTTGAAGCTTAAAGGTCAATTGGTATAGATTTTAATGGACCACTTAGTAAAATATGTACCAGTTAACACTCCTTTATGGGTGTCTCAAATTTCAAACCTCCCTACTGTAGATCCATTTCAGCCTCATAACAGGAACCTTGAATCCCTTGACATTCTTAGAATAAAACATGATATGTTTTATTTTTTAAGTTTGCTGTTAGTCACATAATATGTAGTTATACATGCCTATTGCTTGCATATGTAGTTACAAATGAAGATGCGGGAGGTGATATTGAATTGTTTTACTAAAAAAGTGTCTGTACACAGACACTAATTAAGGTGAAATACACATTAATCATTTTGCACTCCCAATTGCAAGAAACAATGAGGCTTAGACAGTTGGAGGGGGAAACATTGGATAATGAATCAAACGTTATACATTCAAGACAGAATGAAAATATTCATAAAATCAGAAATACAGTGTAGAAAATAAAAGATACATGGTTTGGTCGTACATCACACTATTCTCTATATCTCGAAAGTTGACAACAGCGGCAGCGGATGGATACAATTCAAACCTGGCAAACATTTAATAATAAATAAATAACTTCGTAGTGCAAATAATATATTATTGCTTTGTTAAACATAGGGAAGTTAGTTCCTGACTATTAAAAGGTTGTCATACTTGAATTTCAACTATTTTGCTGTTGCAATCTCCAATTTCGAGATAGAAAGAGAAAGTATGAGGTTTTGACAAACTTATACAATGTACCAGAAAAAAATTATTTCATCACTTTCCGAATTTTTTAGTTTGACCACTGACAAGAAAAGAACAGACTAAAAATATAACGATAGGTTAATTTTAACAGTGAGAGACATTATATGTAAATGCTTTGTGAACAAAAAATCTTAAATATAAGCCCTAGAACATCATCCCCACTGTCAACACCCCCTCCTTTATTGCATCACGTATCCTTTCATTCAAAAAGAAACAGATAAATAGTCCAAAATCAGTTGGTAGTTGGCAAATTATTCTGAACTATGTAACTTTTATTCAATAATTGTTGGGGACAGCTTAATATGAAGTAATTTGTATCCAATCAATCTTTCAATTTCTTTATTTTTTATGCAAAAACATTTTTCAACCATATCCACATGACATTTCAAAATTATAAGATAAAAAACAGTCAAATATACTTGCATATGGAGGTTATAAATAAGAAACATTGAATAGTATTATCAACTACTTAGAATGTTATATAGAAGGTTCATACTTAGAGCTGTAAATATATTACATTAGACAAGCACGGGACTTTTTATATTTGCAACCTGAAAAGTGTTTTTTCTTTACCCTGAGCTTTAATTATTTTTTTTTTATTCTTGAAGAGAGTATTTCTAATTACAGAGGGGTTCAATTAGAAGGAACTGTTGTACAAATGAATTGAAAACAATAATCGAATTTATATACGAGCGTAGAATCCGAAACTAATCTCCGTTTTTCTTTCAGTCAGCTGAATTCTCAAGTATCTGGGAATATTGTTTTTCGTGACTATTATCATTCAGAGTCATTTTATCCATAAAACATCACCCACATTAAAAATACGATTAATGAAAATGATGTATGTTTTGTTTTGTTTAAAAGTGTTTTTATTGATTCTGAATCTTGATCTGAACTCGATATATTTCCATTTTTAGGGTGAAAAATGATGAAAAACGACACTCTTATTTATACCTTTATAACTTATTCATAATACAAAGTGATCCCATATTTTAAGGGGATATATTTTCAAATAATAGTAGTAAGGAACGTCATAGTTTTTATCATAATAAAATATTCAGTTTATAATTAAAAAAAAAGATCTAGTTTATAAATTTAAGGATGTTTGTTCCATTTTGTATTTTTAAAATGATACCATTTTGTAATATTTAAATTCTCTACTCATCCTGAATGGATTGCTATATTCTTTCGATCCTGGGATCTTATTCTCAAGGATGGATGTTCACTCTACTCCCTTATAAGGTTTGATAGTTTTCCTCTGATAAATTCTCCTCATGTCGTCCCTCGTGGAATTCAGAATCTGAATTTGAAAATCTCTTGTGATGAATGATTAAGTATGATCTTCGATGTCCTCAGTCTTCCTTTTTGGAGGCATGACATCATGAAATTGCATTGAAATGGGGGAAAATATAATGATAAAGTTGAATATTTGCTAGTACACCTCAATAAAATATGGGATCACTACAAAATAGAACAAAAATCCTTGGAGATGCATATTTATTTAATAGATCTTTTTTAAATACTATACGAGTATAGTGTATACATATATATGGATATGCTAAAGCTTACAGAAAAGGAGAGAATGAAGGTACATACCAACAGGCACATATGTGTTTTTTCATTAAAGAATACTCTTATTTTATCAATTTTTAATGTAATTCATAAATGTAAAGATTTATCGGATTGAACTTAAAAGTGTAAACTCAGCCTTGAAATATTTATGGGTTCACATATAATGTAATGAAATATTTAAAGTACAAATTTGACTTTAAGTTTATCTGTAAAGGATTTTGAATAAGTATTCTCCCCCCTTATACGATATTAAAGTTTGTTTAATTATATGTAGGTAGATTATATTTGTAAATAAATTGAGAGTAATTAGGATATTTAGAATCTCATTATCATTTAAAAATAAGAAATGTTATTTATCATAAATTTGCATACATTTATTAAACAATTATTTGGTATCCATTTATGTGGATAACGTGAGGTAATATCTTCTGGTCTGGGCTATATTTTAATCTTATTTAATGATATCAGGCTGGTAAAATATTCTAATAATCAAAAGGTAAACAAAAGGTATTATCTTAACTAGTCTTTATTTTTAAGACACTAAAAATAAAATTTAAACGAGAGGTTTTGTGAGGACAATTATTTGACCAAATCATTTAAAATTAGTGTTTGGCACAACTTTTATAAAATACTTGAGGCCTCAACTCTAATAATTTCCTCGTACATAACCCCTTGCAGACCTTGACTATGTAGTAAGACTCTTGCTTTGTCCATATCTTCTTGATGAAACCTTCTAGAGACTGGACAATCTGTGTGAGGAGTAGCACACACCCTCCCCTACATACCCACACATTTCTGACAGATAGCTACATTTTTTATTACTTACCATGCTAAGACTGCTTCAATAGCTGAAAAAAACAAACAGCCATAAACTGAATAATTATTCTTAGAAATAAGAAGTTAATGTAAATATGTCTTAGTCTTAAAATAAAAACAACAGCTTGAGAAAATAAAAATAAAACATTGTTTAAGTTCCAAATATTAAATAAACTTATATTTACAACTCTCCTTGTAAAGAATGTTTAATGTACAACAATGTCTGCTAGCTGTTGTTTTGATAGTAAAGAAATGCCCCTAATATTTTCCTAATCAACAGATTTAGTACAACTGGGGCATTTTAATTAAACTGTGGTTCGAGAATATTAGCCACTGACAAAACAAGATGTTCTTTCAATCTTAGAAAATAGTCTTCCATCTCAGTCATACTGTTGAAAGACAATATTAATATAATGTTTTCTTCCTGGAGCTTAATTTTCTCAGAATAATAGTATAAATTGATGATTTTCAGTAATAAGTTTAGTTGTAGGTACATAATTCTTACGGTTGGTGGGTTAATAGAGTCTGATTCTGGCATTTTGTCACCAAATAATGGGTTAGAGAAAAAGTAATTTCGATTTGTTTGCTTTTTTCAATGCATATAAGAAATGTTACATCATTTGATTTAAGTCAAGTATGCCCCGTTCAGTTTAGTAAATTGTTGCCAACGAGACTCCAACTTCATAATACCCTTCCTATAGAAGTCCTAGCCCCTATTGGCAAAAAAATCAGACAACCAATTTAAAGACCCCTCTATTGAGGCCAAATTTGTACACCCAAGCGCGTTAGCTATAGACAGGTACAGGTGGTAGTCACTTGGTGTCAGGTCCGAACTGTACGATGGATGCATAAAACTTATTTTACGAACGTCTGGCGCGTTCTCAAAGATGTGTGTGGCCTGGCGATGTTTACTCACTGAACCTTTAGAACAATGCGGACATGTTATTCCAGGATGTAGGAACATTGGTGTAAAATGACAGGAATGGTTAAACACAGCGTTCTCTTGGAATTTTTTTGAGCATTCTATTTTTTTTTAAATCAAATTATTCATACTGATACATTTTTCTCTACAGCAAATCTTGCCTAGGACCAATGTTCTTTGTTTCGTAAACGCCACTAGTTTTTTAGTCTTTTTGACGAGATCATAATAACCCCTTTTTTCCTTAAAGGATCATGTTACAATCAAGTTAATACTGGAAGCAGAACATCCAAAATACGGAATGTTTATGTCTTTTATACTTTTCTAATATTATAGATATTGTCTGAGACAATAGAGGCTATTTTTTTAACTAAGGAATAGTCATCAGTGACAGCAGTCAGGGGAGACCTAAAATCATTATTTGTGTGTCGTCCAGTAAATTTGCTGCATTCTAACACTTTACAGTCCATAATTGATGCATTTATTCTTTCCAAAAGTGTACAGTAGCCAACGTAGAAGCCTCATGATAAATTATATTTTGAAGGTGCGAAAAATTCTGGTGTGGCTTTTTCTCTCCCCAAAACGAGAAATATTTTAACTCATAGAAAATCCTATTTATTAGGGAGAATAGTTGAGGTTTAAAGATTATTAAGTTCCTAAGAATCAGTTGTGTGTACACACGCCGTATATGTGGAACCAACCTTTATGACGGTTATGCCACTGCAAGCAAGGACATTTCCAGGGGCATGTACAGCCGGGAAACACCTTCCAAATGTATACCTCTCAAGGGAATTGGGGACGTCTTGTAACCCTACTATTAAATATTATTATTCAAAATATATATCTTTAAAACAAGCTCTATTTTCAAATAATGAGGCCATGCTTTTAAACTTATGTGACATGCTTATGAAGATTATTCATAGACCAACCCAACTTAGGATTGTATACACCACTAGATTTTTTGAACTATTTATATCCTTTTAACCATTAATAAAGTTAGATAAAAGCTACTAATGATTTTGTTTGTATGAAAATATTCTTCACACATTAATGTGTGAAAGATATAATAAAAGGCTAAAAAACCACGAAAAACGAGTGTTACTTTTTTATTGTTTTCATGAGTTAATATGAAAAGAAAAAAAATATAATAAAAAAACAAATATATTTCTAAATAAAGATATCCTAAATTGAAAGTGAAAAAATATAACTCTTAAACAATGACCCTTCTAATCTCCATTACCCTTTTCGGCTCAATAAAGTTTTTCTCTCCTAGATTTATTGAGCAAAAGTTAAATTACTTTTTAAAAAAGAAATATATTTTAATGTTATATATAAAGAGTTCAAAATAATGATTCAAGTCTCATGCAAAAGAGTTTTGCAATGGAGGGATGGATTTCATTCATTGGTGATGTCAAAAGATGCCTCTCCACCTTCACAAGGCTCTTTCCACACACTTTTTTGAAAGCTCTTTGGATAGTCTGGTCGAGATCTCTTGCATGGTACCTCATGAACATTGACCTGGCAATTTTCTTTAACTGCTTTGTGTCCATTTTGGTCTTTTTGTGAGAGTCTTTCTTTCTTTCCAACGTTTCAGACTTGCTGGTGGTGTAGATAGGATATCTGGAGAGGACGCCCAACTGCTGCTTGGAGTGCGCGAATAGAAATTTGTATATCACGTGCAAGTAACATTTTCTCGACTTGTACGTAAGCTAGAGGATTCAAGTTTGTATTGTTACTAATTGTTTATGCTTCAATATATCGAAATAGGAATTCATTTCAATCGCTGAACTTTCATTAATTATTAAGTTAGTAAGTTCTTTGATTTCAATGGAACACTCGCTACAGCACAATATTTCATAGACATATTTGATACAATTACGGTCTTTTTATTCAAAATTGTGGCATGAGTTAAGATGTCAAAGAGTTTTTGCTATATTTTCGCAACTATTTTTTATTTTAAGATACTTATATTGACCCTGATAAGATCCCTTTTCAAATCGATAATTAATATTTTGGAGGGGGACGATCAATATTGGAGAATTTCAGTTCTGCTTACAGCGCCTCCAAGTGGTAAATAAAAAAATATTTGTTCATTTAAATTGATAATAATTCGTCAAGAAAGCGATTAAAATTATAGCTTCCCTTTTTGTTGAGGATAAAGATAGGACAGGTAGTGATTCCAAATCCAATAGTGCCCGGATACAATAAAAATAAACTTAGGTATTCTGAAAATATCTGAAAATATCTGAAAACCAAACCGGGGTTTGGTACTCGAACTTTTTACAGGTCTTAAAAAAGACCCTAGGAAATTTTTGGATCTGAAAAAGCGAACATGAGCATTATTTATAAATTTTAGTTTGAAAAAAAAGATTTTATCTAAATGAAACGTAGCATTGATATATATCCTGATTTATGCTTGGAGCGGCATCCACATATACAATTGTTGGTGGTTATTTCAAGCGGCATTACCTGACTATGACAACAATTTACAGTGTATTTGGTCATCAACTGTGGATATTTTTTCTTCTTTTCCACTATTCAGTGTTTTAAATATTGATTGGTTGTATACAAATTAGTTCTCACTAAGTAATAATCATTTATTGGTGTAAATCTAAGAGGTGTCTCACTAATTTTTGAGCACTGACCAAAATATAGACCAAGGGAAACCTGTATCTTCATAAAGTATTGATTCGTCCAGGAACTGCATCTATTTTAAGTTCAAGTATATAAAACATCTTTTGAAAAAAAAAACTAACTGCAACATTCTATTAAAAAGTAAAGTTTTTGCTACAATTACAGAATAATTATTATTACATTTTTGGAAGAATCGGTTAACCTCCAACTTATTTTTGGGTATTTTACTCTTTCTTTTTGGATGAGAGGTTGCAAGACACCATATAGGTACCGACATGTACAATGTTATTTGAACAGTAATTCAAATAATAAAGAATAATTATGTTCTAAGAGTATTAATTTTGGGTTATTCATTGTTTCAAAATCAGTAATCATTAAAAAAAATATCCCTAAATCGGATTCTATTTTATTTATTCAGTAGATTAGATAGAATGTTTATTAAATTCAAGGCAAGAATCCGTCTTATATTGGTTACGGATCTTCCGAAAGCTCGGGTATACAAATGTTTTACGAATATTTACGTCTTAATATCCGAACCGAACCTCATTTTAGAAAATGTAGATCCACCCCACCATTACTTGAGGGACCACATATGTAATTGACATTTATTTTTTCAAGAAAAAATATTTATTATTTTGTTTTGTATATAGATGGCGTTTCATACGATACCTCAATCACACTTTTTAACATTCTGTTCAGAACCACAATGTAGAGAAAATAAACGGGTCTCTCAAATATAATCGTAAAATGATTTTTGTTACCTACAAATTTTACAAATGTATATCAATGATTACTCACTATTCCGGACATATAACATAAAAATAATATACATTGCAAAATAAATCAATTATTTTCAAATAGATTACTTTAGTAATGTGTATCTCGCGTTGTATAAGTGCAATTGGCTTCCATTAAATGTTGTTAGGTACATAAAATTTTGTACTAAACAGTTTTGTGATGGTTCAAACGCATAATTGTGTGAGTGTTTGTCAAAGTTGGACAATATCATTAAGAGAAAATACGCCACATTTTACAATTTTTCTTCGAACACAGGCGAAAACATAAACCATACAGCTAAAAATGGAAATAGTTTCTATTGTACTGGTACTTTAACTGTCAATCATGTGTAATTTTGTTTCTTGGATTCCTAATGTTGATGCCAAAGATGTAGTACGATCTGAAGGGCCAATTGTTGAATGGATAACATAATGGAAATTGTCGAGTCCCACCATGATGAAATAACATTTTTGATTCCAAAGGAGGTAAATGTTAATGAAGATATATATTGACTAGATATGCTGAATAATTAACATAAATTAGTGTTACTTCCATTTACCAATATATTTTGCGAGTGAAATAAATCGAGTATGAATGAAATGTCACTGAAAGATGTGCAAATAAATTTAGCATAAATATTATTTTTATCTAAATGAACTACAAATTAATTCTCTAGTAGAAATATAAGATAAAATATATTTATATTTCAATCCTCTCAACCATAAAAAAGCTACACTAAAAGCAAATAAAATCCCTTTGACCTTTGAACTTGCAAAATATGTATATACATATAATATTGCACAAAGACTTGCGACATAACTAATATTTAATTTAGGTAACATCATTGAATTAGAGGAAGAAGGGTAACCTTGACATCAGCAAATGTACTATCTTTTTAATTCAAACTAGTAGCGTAGTTTGAATTACATTGGCTCTAAAATTACGTAGTTACAATGTAGAAAAGTAATTAAATAAAATTATGGTTCGTTTTTTTAAAATTATTATTATATAATGTAACTAAATTTTGTTTTACTTGTCGTTGTACCTGGCATTGACAGAATTTAATAAGGATCGACGATCAGACAAATTTTGCTCTTATAATATACAAGGGCTTCCAGCATTTTTATCAACACCAAAATATAATTACCTTTATAAATACATAGATTTATTTTTAAATATGTAATAAATTTATGAGGGTGGCTTCAGAAACGTTTGGGATTGTTTAAGACGGGACTGTAAATCTGAATTTTTTGTTGTTGAATCAGAGTCGGGAAATTTTCTGACTAGATAATTATTATTCATGTAATTATAATTTATTTAAAGATTAAGGCTTACATTAACTCTTTCTAAAGTAGTGTTTATCTATGGTTATAAACTATGAGTTAGTATTTATTAAATACTATTAATTTATTAGACTAAAAATTTAAAACTAATTTATAAGCTCACTTTACGAATTTGTGCTCCATAGTCTATACAATCACGATTCCTGAACATTTGTTAAGTTTAAATTATTACGTTACGTCGAGCGTAGGGAGTAGACATAGAAGTTGATAATTTATTCTTGTGAATAGTCAATGTCATCAGTCAGCTTTGCAGTGAGAGATTGTGTGTATTTTTGATCCTGCTTACGAGTGCATAAATTAGGTTAAGAAAATTATGAATGAATAAGTAATAAATATAAGTCAGATTACTTTTGATCCATTTCATTTGTTGATCATCCTGTTAAATATCTTTTATTCCAAATATTTTTTTCATTCCTGCCACATTAATTTTATAATATAGAAAATAACTCCACAAGAAATCCTGTGTGGTACTCTTCATTTTTACTTAATACTTACATGTTCTCTTTTCGAGAATGAAAAATAATAATACCAGCTTTTAAAAAAAATGATGTTATGATCGAGTGAGTACTTTAATCTGTAAAGGACTACCTGATTCAGTTTTAACTAAAAACGCTTGTTGCTTTATCACATCTGACGTCACATTCATTATTTTTTTTTATTGTACTTCATTTCTTTTTAAATATGACACACAAGCAGATGCTACAGGAAAAACGGCTACAAGTTTTGTTCATATGACTTCATTTTTATTTTGTTTGTAGGTCAAAACGTCGACCGACAAATATCTTAACTTATGAAAAAAAGTTTCTACGATATTTTACTCCAGACATTTCCCGCTCTAGATATTTACACCAACACCCCTTCATAAACTACAGTAAGGAACCCTACCAAACCCCCATTTATAATGTCTGCTGTCATTGCGCAAAACATGTATTCTGAAGTATATATGGAAATGTTTTGAAGGGCCAAAATATTGATGGCTCCAAAAATTTTATGATATTCTTTTTTTTGGTGTTGCAACATTTACTCTTCAGATATTTCCCGTTCAAAACATTCCCCCACCCCTTCATCTACAAAAGTAATTACCCCTCAATCCCCCATTTAAATCCCGAAAGTTGGGATGCTTTGATGTATCGCTTGGTTACAAAAAGGGTGAATCCAACATCTGTCAGATAAGTTACCTTCAAAGGCCCCTCACAACACATCAATTTATACCCAAAAGTTGGGGCTGCTTCAGGTACCGCCAGTCCCCCAAACGAGAGAATAACTGAAATAGTCTTCAAATTTCTAGCCCTTTTGGGGCTTCATGTAATTAGTGGTTTTGGGTTTCATCCCATTTTGGGGCCTGGTGGTACTCCAAAACACGTCCAACATTTTGGGTTTTAAGGGGCTCTTAGTGGTTCCTTAAATAGTGGCAGTGGGTTTAATCCCATTTTGTAGTCAGGCTGTACCCAACAGCATCCTCAACATTGGGGGAGTAAATAGGGGTTGTGAGGGGCCCTTACTGGTAGTTTATATGGGAGTGACGGGGGCTGAGCTATGTTTCAGCTGAGAAATGTCTGAATGGGATATATTACCAACACCATTTGGGGGAGCCCCTTATTTTATATTTCACGGTCGATGTTTTGTCTGGTCGACGTCATGTCCATTTGACGTTTTTTGTCAGTCGACATTTTGTCGGTCGATGTTTTGTCCACGCACCGTTATTTCTTAGATCAAAATCAATGTTACTCTGTAATGACTATTTCAAAACAAATAAAAAGATTTATTTGCAATAGCACGGATTTTTCACACAATTCAATCAATGTATGAAATAACTGAATACTACAAATTTTATCTCATGTTTTAATAGTCAAATGATCTAATGGAAGAATTGTTGTTATTATTATAAATACCCAAGAATGTATGTACATACTTTCATACAGAAAAACCTAGCTTTATTATTGATTTTTTTTTAAAATTAATATTCATTTCAATCACTTCATTATGAAATAACCTTGAAAACGTAGTTAAAATAAGGGTTAATACAACAACAAGAGGAAAACATAAAAAAACGGGAATACTTTGCCTGAAAAAGCTTATCAGATCACTTCATCAGTGAACATAGCCAAGAAAAGAGTATCTTGAGATGTTATTAAGTATATTCAAACACTTTGGATTTACGATAGAGTGGAAGTTGAGGATTCCAATTGCTTAAGACACCTAATCAAAGGCCTTTATTGTTGTGCTTCAACGCAAATATAATTGGCAGTACATTGGAAAGAAGTCACTCAATCGTCCATTCATCTTTATACAGTTAGGACATTGCAATAAGGGGCTCATTCTTTCTGCAAAGTTTATATAGAACTCTTCTTTTAAGATCTTAAGGACTGAGGTACTTTGGGACCTTCATAGAATAAATGGAACAAGTTTTCCGATTATGTATGTCAAAAATAACATTTTGTTTCTTAATGATCTATCCGACACTTGTTTATATAAATACTTTATATAAATACTTATTGTAATTTCTTAGAAACTAAAATTTTGTAGGCGTTGCAAATTACAATTATAAAGCAGTTATCATTATTCTTAGATTCTTGAGGACAGAATATATAGTTATAAAGTGTAATCACAAGTGTATGTGCTTTAGATATATTGGATCAAAATCGAAATTCCAATGTATTGGGCAAAATATCCAAAATCTGCATACCCGTACTTTATTAATTAAATAAATTTGCATCTCATGGAGATGTTTCGGCAGTTGTGAAATTGATCAACTGTGAAAATCTTCTTCTTAAAGAAAATTTTGACTATTGATCCATTTGTCTTGATACATGTGAAGATTTTCTTGCAACTCTCGAGCCTCCTGGTTTTCATGCCCTCTGTTAGAAGGTTGTGTGGTGTCACTGACAAAGAAACTAACCCCAACTTGTCCTTTATAGCCATCCTGATGGTCCTAGGAACCACAGAGAAGTCGTTGGTGAAGCGATTTTTCGACTTTGTATGATCCTCTTTTATATTCTTCTCCAAACCTAAGAGGAACTTCGTATGCCTTTTTTAATTATACCCTCCACTTCCTGACATCCTGGAGAAGTCTTCCCTAATTTTTTTCACTTCTGCTAACTTAAAAACCATGCTCCTAGAACAATTAACAATGTGCATAATCTTCGTCACATTGACTGAAGCATGTAGATCTGAGATCTGCTGACTTTTTGCTTGTTCCTCGTTCATGATGATGAAATGACTAAATGATTAGTAAAGTTTGTTTATGTAAAAAGGGCGGCAAACACAAAATAAAAAAAAGTAGAAATCACTAAACCTTTTCATGGTATTGAGAAAATAAACAGTCCACGTTTTGCTGTATTATTATTAATTTTAAAAAAACCACATTTTTTATAGAGTTGAATATATAAGCATAAAAAAATTTGTCGAGATGTCCATTTTTTATGTATGTTAAAGAATTGCAAATATAATTTTGTGAATAAAATGCAAGAAAAACTTTGTTATGCTAATTTTGCAAAAAAGACATACATGACATTTATTGCAATTGTATAGAGAAACACAACCCTACCACGATTTTTTTCGTACTTGCAAAAAAATGGATGTAAGTTATAACTATTTATCGAAAAAATTACCCTCAATAATTTGCTCATTTTGGGAAAATTGCAAGCAATTTGATACTTAAGGATTTTATAGTATACAATTTCATTGCAAGCAGTTGGATAATTTAGTTCTTTTTGTTAAAATTTGAATTATATTCAGATAATGATTACAAATTGTCACGACAGACACGATTTCATTTTGCTAAGCATATCTCGGCCAAAAGGTTGTGAAATGTCCAGGTGAGCAGCTGGTCCTTCAGGGGTATCAAAACCTCGACCAACCACTATCTTGAGTATCAAGTACACCTTATAACATAATATAATACTCACAGGTTACAAAAGTGAACCACTTGTCTACTAGGGGAGCAAAACCTATCGCCGCCGCTACCTTGATTATCAAGGCCCCCTTCCAATATCCTATGATACACCCCAGCCCACTGTTTGTACAAGTGACCCACTGGTTAAAAAGGTGGATCATTACTTCCTGCTACCACTTTCCCGAGCATCAAGGAGCCCTTTTTATAACCTATCATATACACCACCCACGGGTTGTACAAAAGAACCGCAGGTTTAAGAGATTGATCATGACTCACCCTTTTAATATCCCATTAGACAATCTAGACCATGGGGTTTGCAAGTGAACCACTGATGGAAAAGGTGGGTCAATAGCCACCGACACCGCTTCATTGAGCATTCGGGACCCCTTCTTATAGTTTATAATAGAACTCAGACATCGGGTTGTATAGTGAACCACATCATTCACAATCTCAGGAATCATACGAGAAATGAAATGGATACATTAAAGACATTCTTCTGATGTGGCAACGTGATAAAAATACAAATAAGTTGGTGTGTTCTGGTTGTCAAGAATCACCCCTTTTTTAAGTTGAAGATTTTCATTTCATTTATTGGAAGAGATTTGGAGAATCAAAAAATTTGTTGGTAATTATCCTCCCATTATTGCTAAATATACTCGTATGAATGGACATCGTAAATATTGTACTAACCAGTCTTAGGATTGAACTAATCAAAATGTTTTAAATTACTTTTCATTGTTCATTATTGGATAAGGATTCAAAGCATAAATATTTTTATTTTTTTTGCACTATCATGCTGAGTTCACATTTCTTTGAAATGAAAGGACGTTGAAAACCAAAAAAAAAAAATCAATTTTTAAATAGATTTAATTAAATAACTGAAAGGAACTGTACTAATATTCTAACAATGGTCAGCTAGGAAAAATATATTCAGACTATTTTTAAATGATTAATGATGTTGACACAATCAAAGTTATTTCTATGCTTTGAAATTAAAGATTTTATTTATTTATTGTTACATAGTGATTTACATATGTGGCCTGCATGTTACCAAACCGAGCCTGTATGAAAAATAACCGAAACTGATCCCAAAACCGTTGAACTGAAAGAACTGCTGAACTTAAACCAGTACAACCTGTGTGACGATTAATTTTGACTATTTTAAGAGTTAAAAGGAATAATTTGTTGGTAGAAATTGTGGATATCGACTCGTTGAATAATACAAATGTAAACCACTCTTTATTTATATATATTTTTCCATATGATTTACAAATGTGGCCTGCTAAGACAAAAGTAAGCTATGCTGATTTTTGTCAAAATGAAGTTTGGATTACATTTGTATTGTGCCACGAATTCAAATTATTGTGATTAATCCTTTCAAGGCTTTGTGCTGCAAATTACCCTTCAAGAAACAAAAATCATCATCACTTTCAAATAACTAGAAATTGATATATTTAATTTGAAAGGTCATATATGTACCAAAATAACTATTTAAATCAAATAAAGACATATAACTTTAAACAACATTCTCGTGCATCTCAACTTATCTTTAATTTGAACACAAAAATTAGAATTAACCGAAGAATTATGGCCTGTCAAAACATAAGCCAACTATGTTATTGGATTACATTTGTAGTACTTGATAAATAATTGTTTATTCTCTGAATAAATTGTTTTTATTAACGATTTCGAGTTGATGCAAATTCCACATAAAGTAGACTTTACATTTATCATCACAATAAATAATTCTATAAAATGATTTTATTTGAAAGGCCCTATTGGAGCCAATATATGTCTTTTCAATCAAACAAAGATTTTACACTATAGCTAATATTCTTGAATATCTTAACTCATCACATCAATTTGAATAATAAGTTTATAATTGATCGAAATATGTCAAAAGATAAGCAAGCTAATTTATAATTAATTATAAAATACAATTATACTTTTTGACGAATTATTGTCCATGTCTATTATTAAATTATTCCATTTAACCCTTTGTGTGAGCCACAAGTTGTACTGAAAATATACAAAATGGATTTTCTCAATAAATTAAGAAGGAGGAGCTGATATTTGAAGGGATACACCCAATATAAGACTCTCAAATTAAATAAGGATTTTTAACTATAACTAATATTCTTAGATATCCCAACTTATCCTACAAATTTGAATAATAAGCCTTTAATTGACACAGATATGTGTATGAAATATAAGACTCTACTTATATGAAGTGTAAAAATAATAATTAGGATTTCTCCTATTTTTGAATTTTGTTTAAGATTTTTTTTTGTGAAGAGACCCCATGTAAACTATGGGTATGCCTGGATTTTTTTTTACCTCCAGCAACGAAGTAAAAGATCGATTTTGATCAAACTTGGTACAAAGATCTTATATCATCACAGTAAGACGCCATGAAATTTAAAGAGAAAAATAAAGGCATCATCGACATTAACTTTGGAGCAAATTGAGCTACAGAACTTGGAGGTTTTGCACTCTACCGAGTGCCCCTTTTAGTTTATGAGTGTTTTGTCATTAAATCACAAAAAGAATATGTTTGTAGTAAAAAATGGGCCCGAAATTTCGTTGAATTTGGCAACTTATAATGCATCACAAAGTTGTGTATTTCCACAATGCACAACGCATGTATATATAAATACTTATGGGTCCTAATTAAAATTATATTTTCATTGTTCTCAACATGAATGGCTTCTACTCATTATCATCTAATGTATTCTCATAAATTAATCAGACATCTCATCATTTATTCAGAGATATTCATTTTCTGTGTATATGAAATATATACGGATATATTGTTTTGATACTTTTTTACATTCTTCATTTCGTATTTGACTACTATTTCTCCTGAGGAGAGGTATAATAACATCATAATGGAATGTTAATTAATATATTTTCAAACAATGTACGTATCATTTGATTGGTGGAGTGAAGGGTTTCGTTTGTTATGAGTGTTTAAAATAGTAGTAGTGAAATACCATTCCAGGTGTTCCTAACAATATGAAAACTAATCCGTATCTTGGAAGGACATGTACAAAGTAATTATTCAGATGTCGATCCTCAATTCTATTCTAAAGTCAACACAAACTGTTACTTAGTGATGAAAATCTTGTGTATTTTGGTTATATCTAAAAAAAAAGTAACAAAAAATCAAGATGATAACCCTAACAATTTGGAGAATGTTATAGAGGACAGCTGCTTAGCTGTCATGCCCTTTCATTAGATCAGCTTCAGGGAGCTGTGAAGAGCGAGGACGGGAAGACGGAAGTAAACCAGGACATTGACAAGACATACTCTGATATCGATTCCCAATTATATTCTGAGTCTCTCAAGGAATTACAATTTCAACACTACAACGAATTATCATGGGAACTCTCCGTCGTTTAGGATCATATCCGGATTTGTAAATAGTTTTATGTAGAAGGGAAAGAAGTTAACTACTACAATCAAGTTTTGAATATAAATAAATGTAGTTGGAAAGGAAGATCACTACTAAGGATTTCAATAATAATGACAACAGGTACGGAAAACAATAATTCCTCGTGTTACTAATTCAAAAAAATAACAACGGCCAACTACAAAATAAACACGATTTACATCACTATTCATAAGTGCATTAAAAAATGTTTACTCAATATTAGGATTAGTACCAGTTATCTTCTTATTTAATTGAACTTATATATTGAAGATGATTGAATCAGAGCAAAGGACTCATAATCAAGACTCGGAGATCCGTTCTATTAATAAAAAAATTCAGACAAATTCGGACTTTATGTGTAAAGACTTGAACCTCATGACTCTTTCCGTGAATAGCTCTGACATACCCCTAAACTCGATTTCATATTCTGAAATAGAAATAAAAGGTATTTTAAAAAGAGAGTATACTACTAAGTATATATCTAATTTTGATGGTTGTAAGTAAGAAGCTTGTACGTAAAATACGATAATCGTTGAAGATGGTTAGTATCATCATTTGAAATAATTTTATATACAGTGTAATATGTACATATATCTATCCGTATATACGAGATCTGATAATTGTTGAATTCACTTCCTTCTTCTCTACACATTATGTAGACCCTTGAGAATTATGTTTATTTTGTGTGTAAATAAAATAAACATCTAAGTGCATTTAAGTAAATTCTTAAAACCATCAATGTATGTCAAAAATGCGAAATAAGTTTTCCATGTATCCATGATGAATCCATATTTGATATCGTCATTCCAATTTGGAACGTAATCCTCATTGTCTCACGTTATCCATGTTTGATTTATGTAGTAGTGATGTTAAGAACTGATTCTTGCTATTTGAACCGATTTGTGAACTGTGACAACCCAATCGAAAAGTATTAAACACCATCATTTATCAAAAGTATGTCCTCCTTCCTTTCAACTTACAGGATACCAAGATGAATGATCGGCTTATGTCTTTTTGCCTCTCTAGACATAATAATATGTGCAGTCAAATGAAATCCATTATTAACAATGGTTTTTGAGGTATACAATAATATTCGAAGTTGTTGATGTATTCGTTCATATTATCTGGATCTAGTTATGTTTATGTTTATATAATAAAAGTGTGTAATTTTTCATAGGATGGGGGGAGTGACTTTTAAGTATTTGATTCGATACCTAGAATTAAAACCTTTGGTTATTAATTGCAATTAAACTTGCAATTAAAAAGGTTGCTGAATAAATATTGATTGGACTCTGTTTATTTAAATTTTACTGTATTGAAATGAAGGGATTAATAACTAAATAAACACCCGATTAAAATTTAATTTTTCAATTATTTTGTCAATCATACATTATTTTAGATAATTGATGATGAATAAAATGTTTTTATTGCCACTACTAAAAAAATAATATCACAGGATATATAATAAAAAAGTGTCCACCATTTTACGAGTTTTAGTACCCTTAAAATGATCTTTAGTTTAGTTGTTTTTCTATTCAAAGAAATTGCAAACAGCATGGATAGTCTTTTGCAGGGGCGTTACTAACTTTCATCATTTGGCTCCAAAATTTATTAACACTGCAAAGCAAATACTTACATCAATTGGTTTATTATAAACCATATGTTGTGTGCAATGTGCGATTTTGAATATAATTGAATATTTTTATGGATTTATTATTCTGTGACACATTAAATTTTGGGGAGCTTTAGAAAAAAAAGGCGTAAGCAAAGACCTTGGATCCTTTCAATCATTGTAAGTAGGATATCATTTGCACCCTGGGATATTTACAAACAAAAATATTATTTGAAATATCCCACTGTATGTAAGAGCAAACTGCAATCTATGGATCCATTACATCCCTAATGTGTAGTATTCATACATATATGTATTTAATTCGTGAATAACGTAGGATAAGTTAAAAAAAGAACGAACGAGTCGTCGTTGCATGACCTGAACAGAAGGTCAAATCATTAATGAACTCTAAATATGTGGATATTATCATTAGGGGCTTTAAGTTAATTCATTAAGCACACATTAGCTGGTTAAAGCATTTAATGTACTTAGTTAATAATCTTAATCTCTAAAAGGGTTCTTATAGACCCGACAACGTCGTTCCTTTTTTAGAAGAATCAATGAGAAGACGGAAATTTTGTTATATAGTATTTCAGTTTGTTCATGTTAATTTATTCCTTTTTTAAAAGAATCAATAAGAAGACAGAAATTTTGTTATATAGTAACACAATTTGTTCATAGTAATTTGTTGATATCAAAGTTAGCACGGAATCAATATTTACCACAAGTAGTCTATATTTTTATTTCTTTGAATAAAGATCATACGAGGCATTTAACCTTCATTATTTAAATTTTTAACCAAAGAGAGAGAGAGAGAGAGAACTCGTAGTCAGGTAATTACAATATTTTTCCAAACTGTTGGACTTTCGGGTAGATTCAGAACAATGTAAGAAGACGAGATTATACCATAGAATACCTGAAAAACAGAAAGTACTCGGTAAGCTGGGTAAGACCCATATAAACAGCTAAATAAATTCAGTTTATGTTCTGAACTATTAAAAAGAAAATTGAACAATTGGTAATTTTTCTAGGAAGTTTGTCTATTTATTTGATACAAATATCAACTACCATATGATATATCATTGCCCGGAAGAATTAGAAACCTGCTAAAAATAATTTTTGCTGCCATAATATAGAATACAACTCCTCAAGAAATCCTTGTTGTTACTATTCTTTTTTTTTATAAGTCCAGGGTATCTTGGAATTAGTAATTTGAAGAATGCATTTTCTTTGCCATTGCAGTTGTCATTATTATTTAACTCCTGTGTAGTAGTCTTTTTTTCCTTAGTAGATTCAATTATATTCTAAACCTGATTCAACATACGTGTGTGCTCATAAAAGACGGAGCGTAATGCTCATGATTAGTTGTTGAGTTATAATTGGTACTATACGTTGGACTCAGAGTACAATTGAGGATCGACATCGCAGTCATACTAGCATATGGTCTTTTTTATACCCTTTTCTCCTTCCTCCCTTGTTACAGCTGATTATAGCAGATCCAATGGAACATCATGAGCATTATTCTTATTATTCAATATTCTCTCCACAAGAACATTCTTCAAATTGTCAGGGTTAGCATGTAATTTTCGCTTTCTTTTTTTTTACATGTCCATTCTACACGCTATTTTCATCCCCAATCATAACTCACCATTTCTCATGTGTACACTCACATATAGCTACTCAATACCTAATAAGTGTATGTGGGACAAAATAATATAACTGGATGATTGATAAGTGCTTTAGTCTCTAGTCCGCTCACCAAACCATTTCTTGCTGTATGTTAAATACAAAACGCCTGCAAGGGTTACTTAGTTTTTACATACCATACTGAAAATTGAGTATGAATTAGCATATACACCAGAGACCAATACAAAAAGGCTCTTTGAATAAATACGCAAGCCTGCAATATTTCATTCATACGACTACATTGTTATTTCTTAGATCAAAATATGTTTATCATATACATCAGGGGGCACTATATACTGCACCCTGTGACTGTTTTTCAGAAATTCAGACGTACAGATAATTTTTTTTTTGAATAAAAAGATGAGGTCCAAAAATATGATGGCATTTGTATCGTCAGAAAAGAGTAGGTGGATTGAGTTGTGTCAAATAGGAAGAGAGTAAACCTTCCTGCTAAAAAACAACACCATTAAATTAAGTTAACTTAACATAAGTTCCCTCTCAACTAAGTTTTCCGTGTAATTTTGAATTTGAAAGGTTAAATCGGGCGATTTCTTGTATGTGCTTTTGATAAATGGAATATGATATTTACTTGGACTGCCAAAAAGAATTGATATCATAAGATATTGCGATTCATATCAATACATATAGTTATTGATATTAGTTGAGAATATCGGAACCGATTAAATCCGGTTATTATAAGGAATTATTGTAAACAAGTGATGGAAATTTTGATGTGACATCATTATTTATGATACAGCTAACTCTGATGGCAGTAATTATTAATTTGTAATATCAACAATAAATTAAAATAGAGTCCGAATGTTTTTATCTTGGAAAATTTAAATACTAATTATTTACATAAATGATTTACTAGGTGATTTTAGTGTTTACAAATCGTGGTTCTAAAGAAGCTGTAGCTCCCAAATAGGGTAATAATTCATTACATTTATAATGTACTCCTTGTTTTTTATATTCGTGATGACATCCTCTTTGATGGAAACTCTATAGACTCTCCTCATTGACTAGCTTGAAAGATCCAAAAAGAAAGACTCAAACTTGACCAGATGTAAAAAACAAAGAACCAATATTTATAAAATGACTCAAGGCAAATTCAGTATAACAAGGGATCATCGAATAACCCATTAGTATTGGAATATTAACCATTAATAGTTCTATGGGCCAATTTTATTAATTGTTTGAGTTTCTTAGCTCATTTAAAAAAAGAAGTGTTTATTTTTTACTCATGTCTTGATACATATAAATGAAACTAAATTAATTATTTGTAAATATTAATTTTTAAGTATAAAAGAAACAATATGTAAATCACTTCATATATAGTGTATGAATGTACCCCTTTCATGTGCACTGGATAACATTATATCCGTGATGAAGGCTTAAGAAGAAAGAATCTTTTTCATGTAATGTAACTATTCATCTCAAGAAATTTTAATTCATCTACAGGAATACAGACGGACAGGCAAGGGAAAAAGTTACACATCCCTTCATTACGAATCCATCTATCGATCAATATTAAATATCAAGTATAAATTATATCAAAGCATTATTACAGTTGACCATTTGTATTACTTTTTATTAGAGTGGATATGTTCTTGATATACATCAGTTGGTCATTTTTCATTAGCTCAGTGCATGGTTAATTTTGCGTAATGTTTACTCTATGTTGACCAGGGGGGTACCCTTTTTTTTTGTAGTGTTACCCTAAAAGAACTTCTACTAATATTAATTTACTACCAATTGGTCCAATAGTAAACTTTTTAAGGGGAGGGGAGGGTTGTTTTTTCGATTTTTTTATTAAAAAAACTCCTATTAACCCCCATCTTTTTCTAAATTAAGTAATTTTGGGTCCTTTACCCCAATTCCCCGACCAGTGATTTAGTCAATGAATCATGTAATAACATTTGTTTGATATTTGGGGTAACTTTTTACCCCAGATCACATACTACGTTAAAAGAATGTTCCAGAGTGTTAATAATTCTATGTATGTATAAACACTGAATACCTACAAAGGTATCCTTCCTATCTAAGTACATACTTATATATATAAAGTATATAATTTAAAAGCACATCATCATGACCCTATTTTGCATTCACGGAGCGTAAATATCCTAGGATAAAAATGATCCCTTAAAAACATTCTAATAATTATATCGTTGATGCTGCATATTAAGGCAATCATTTAATGTATATGTAAGCCCCTCTCCACTTGTTTCTTTCTCAAAAAGTGTTCATGTAAGAATACATTTACACCCTAATATATAAATATATATATTTTTATATTAAAGAGTCAAGAGGTCAAAGCCATAAAAGGTCGAAAACTTAATAAGAGGGACTCTACATATTATTATATACCTACTTGCTTGATAACATACAGCAGCATCACTTCATAATTGCTCTTTATGCCTAGGGGATATATTACTTAAAAAATTGGTGGGTCATTTATTTAATAGAATAATCACTGCGCGTGATACGGTATTCAATGATTAAAATAATGGAGTCGAATGGGATTATAAAGGGAAGAATTCTACTACCATTTGTTCGCATAGACTAGACTAGAACGGTTCTGTCTGATTGCGATTTTACGATAGAATCATATCTAATATTTATAATAATTTAATCTCCTTTTGGTAAAAGCTGTAATGTATTTTTATAGTATAATATGAGAAAGTGGCTCTTAACAACTGGTGGAGGGATATTCAGGTATCATATAATGTAAAATATATTATATATTTATTCTAATAACTAACTTGTATTTTAAAGGTGATAAGCAATAATTTTTTATCCTTAAAAGGCTAAGAAGTGACTGTTCTATGTGACTCTCTGGGGAAATACGTGACAATGATACTCTATGAGGAAGAAAATCATCACTTTGAGTTCTGATTTGTAGTTGTAGTACAAATTTATTGTAGCAAACATTTGTGGATGTTACTAGTCGTAGGAAAGTACAAGGGTTCTGATCGTTTAAGTATACAAAGTATTTTGTTGGGCTACAACTTGTCTTCCTTCAAAATGAAAAATGAAGTATATATTTTTATGTATCACTGGAGAAAAAAACTTTAATGAAACTTTTGAAATCAACACTATACTTTTAAAATGGAAACTTCTGAATCCCTTTACACATGGAAAATGTCAATAAAATGAGTCATTTTCAAATGACTAATGCAAGCAAAAAACACCCATTAAAGATAGAAACTTTACAAACATAACTTTTTTATTAGAATACAACAGAAGATCGAATTAATAGGTCGCCCAGAACATTGGACAACAATTAATTTCAGGGTAAGTGGGGATTATGGGTATGGTTATTAGGTGGATCTTTAAAAAAAAGCACCATTATTCTACATGGTTTAAAAGATGCTCTTGCATTCAAAAAGTAAGGCTAAAATAAAATTTGATTTGAACAATTTGATTTCTACCTACTTGTCCTTTTTCGAGCTCCTTAATCATTGTTATTCTATTTATTTTTTTCGAAGTTGCGTTGAAGAAGTTAATCTAATTTAGGGTATGGTTTTTTTATATTTTTAGCTATTTCAACTGTCTTGTCTCCTTGTTCCTTTAAGTTTCTTTAGTTTATACTCAGTAAACAAAAATAAAAATACTTTTTTTATATAGATTGAATAAGATTATGATACTCAAGACAGTGGCGGCAATAGATTTTGACCCTGTCCACCTGCATAATCTGTTGGGCAAGATAAAATTATCTTGAAACTTTGCTAATAAATGTAAAAAAAAATATTACTAAAGTAAGCGATGATTTTTTATTCAGAAAGAGATGTGAACACTTCCATGATCAATTAAGTAGTGATCAAAAAATGAAAAAAAGAGCACTCGACCAAATCGTTTTTGAAAACGAATATTAATTTCATATTGAAGTTGCTAAATTCTAGTTTTAGTTTCTTTGTTGTTGGCAACCTGAAGAATATTTCCTATTTTGTCAACTGTTATCATTTTCTTCCATTCTTGAGGAGAAAGCATCTAAGACGGCGTAGAGTGTGACGTTGATAATTTGTTGATGAGTTATAACTAGTTTAATGAAACGCCATGAGGGGTAAGCTCCACTCCTCTCAAAAAGTCTCAAAATCGTCAGCTTAATAATGTTAATTTTCAGTTTCTTTGTATTTTTGTAATAAACCGGTTAGTCACCTTGATCCATGTTAATAATTTAAAAAAAATGTTACTTGGGTTAAATGTCTAATCACTTGCATTAAAACATTAAAATCAAGAAATGGGACAGCTCATTTAATTTCAAGTTACTTTTTTTTACATACCTGAAATACTTACAATTAACGACCTTATACAGAAATCTAGGACTGTATTTAAGTTTTTTCTTTGGGGTGTGTGTAATGTTTTTTTTTCAAATTTTCTGATTGATATTCCTTTTTTCCAAATGTTCAATGAAATGATTTTTCCCTGTACAAAAAAAATCTGCCTCCGTTTTTCTCAAAAGAAAAAAAAAACTGACAATTTTTTCTTTAAAATTTTTTTCCATTATTTATCAAAGACTTTTTTTTTTGTAACGAAATAATGGTGATTTTTATATTTATGATAAAATATTATCCAATCTTTACTCAAATATAATTTTTTTTTAATAGTCAACATTAATTTTTTTACGGTGTTTACATAGATAGTCCAAGTTTTTCAACTTACATACATTCAATATTTTACAAAAAATTATATATATATAAACAATTTAAGCCCCTCCGATATCTGAGCTCATAGTCTCGAATCTTTTTTTTAATGTCCTATATGCATACATCAATTAAGTAATTTACAAACTAAAATACAAAGTGCAAAGGTTTTCAAGACCATTTTTGATCAAATTAATCATAAAAAAGACCTTTAAACACAAAGGTGGATTGAGTAAGAGATCTGAAATTTTATTTTCGAGGTTCTCAATGAAATGTATTTTGACATACAAAATATCTTTCAAATCGGATAAAAAAAAAGATTGTGTGTAAATTTTTTTGGCATGACTCAGGTGTAAATATTCCTTTATGGATATTGAAATAATCAGTTTTATTTTAGCTTCAAGACATATACGCACAAAAAACTTTAAAAAGATAATTCCTTATATTAAATCTTTTAAAAAAAAAACTACAATATAACAATAATATTTTTTATTTGGACATAAAACTGTGCGAATAATAAAAATTTGATCAATTTTTTTATTGTAAAAGTATCATATACTCAAGAATATGTAAAAAGTATATAATTTTTACGTAAATTTGAGAGGATACTGTAAAAGATGGTTTCATCTTTTTGATTAAAACATCAAAGACCATTTGTATTGCATGCAAGATTATTTTTATGAATCCACCTTTAAAAAATAAATAATAAAAATGGAATTGCATTTAAATCTTTAAATTTTAGTTGATAATTTGTGGTTATGATAACTCAATATTAGTTGAGTTACCCATAACATCTGGAGAAATAATAGTGTTGTTCGGAAATAAGCAGGCTTGGACCTGTACACAACTTTTTTTTTTATATACAGCTATTCAACTAAACAGGGGTTGTATATCTTTATAATTATTAAAACAAAAGTTTAATCCTGAGTATTTTTGATCAACATTTCCTTCCTTCAATTTAAAAGAATATTTCATTTAGGGTATTTTATTTTATGAGCATGAGATACAATCTAAGTATTCAGTGAATTGTTACAATTAGAATAAATAGATTGAAAATCCAGTTCTTTTGAGGAAAAAAACATAGGTATTTGTTGTTAAACCATATTTAAAAAGTAACATTGATTTAACTTAAGGGCCATCAAGCAACTAAAACATAATTTATGGAAGTCATATTCAAATACATATTTTTGATCTAAGAAATACGAATGTAGTCAAATTAATGTAATCACACTGACGTTTTGCGTCTTGCATGGGGCCTCTATAGGTTGCAGAGTAGTTAGTCCTCCCCTAATGGTATACCTTTCACATATTTTAAGAGGATTGCATCCGAGTAGTCTAGTTTGTTGCTGCTCCGACATGTGCACACTTAGGGACATGGAATAAAACCAAAACTTTTTTATTTTTGTTTTACCTGTTATTTAGTTATGTAATTAAATATTTAAATTCAAAATAGCTGCTTGTATTTAAAGGCTACTGCGTACTGTAGCTTTCCACATAGTAAATACTAACAAATGAAAGCACTGTGAAAATTCTTCTCAGGATCCATATTAATTATATAAATTTATTGTTATTTTCGTTTGTTCCTACATTATTTAATTCTTTTTAGGGTCTATGAAATTTAAAAATGAACAAAGAGTATGAACGTCGCTCATATTCTACTCAATATCCAAGCCTAGAAAAACGGCTTATTTTTCTCATTGACTTTATGCGTGAGTTTAATACATTAGTATGCTAATTTTTATTTAGTAAAACAAATTATATTTTCATTAAATTTAGTTCTGGTCAATAAAGGTTATCACAAATAAGTTTTTTTTTTTGCATATTTAAATATTATGATATGCGTGCTATGTAAATAATATTATATAAAATACTAAAGGAAAAAAGAATGTGAGCAATTTAAGATGGATTTGGTCCAAAATTGCATACTCAGGTTTTTGTATTTTTTATAGGATTTTTTATTAGTCAAACAATTTGTGTATGTTTTTTAAAGAAAATTTAAAATGATTTACTGAGCAGGCGAACAAAAAAAGTATAAATTGACACCCTAAATTAGCTAAGGTGAAGGTGAATATTCTCAAATATATTTAAATTTATGCTGAAATTAAATAATTCTACCAGTTAATATCTATCTGTTATGCACAATCCTACACACGAAGATCATTATCTAAAGGATTATTTTTGTTTTCCTTTAAGAAAATATGTACATAATAATAATCATAAAAAGATCTCTAAGTTTTAAACTTTGATTATATTTTAATTATGTACCTTTAGGTGAGGATATTTCTTGTTAAACATGGATGCAATACCAAAGACATACTCTCATTCTCTCATAGTATTTAAAATAACTACAAAATAGGTACAGGGTTGATCGTATCTAGTGGTACACTTAATTTAAACTTTAATAGATTGGAAAATTTATACGTCGATTATTTTCAAACTCGGTGAAGGATAGCTTTTGTGACTTAAGATGCCCTATGTAAAGCTTCAACTCAATTAAGAACAAAACAAACGAAAAATAATAAAATGAAGCATGTAAGGAATGAATTTTGAAACTTCTCTCCACCAGGATGTTCCCCATGGGCATACCAAGGAGCACAGGTTCAGATATAACACTGTTTATCAGGCCAAGGACTTATTCACTACCATCATGGTCATAGGCATTGTGGCCAGGTGGCAGTTGAAGTCTGCACTCCCATTTTTGTGGAGAGGAAGGAGGTGCTCATTGCAGATGTTTAATCGAACTTCTGGATAAGAAAGTGCTACTTTTGGTAAGAGAAAAGTTCTGGGAAGACAGGAGTGTCCACCTCTAGAGGCTTTCATGGAAACGGAGTCTACCAATCTCGAGTTTGACTACATAGTCAAAATTAGGAGCGGATTTAAGCCTTGTATTGACTCAATTTTTAGAGGGGATGGCTCATATATTGCATTAAAGTTGTGCAGAGCAATATTTTCAGCTGGTTTTTAAAAATAAATTTCCTCAGAAAATCTCTCCTCTAAATTTTAATCTTGAAAAATTTGAAAAAAATAAAATGAATATACTTACATAAGATCAAACCTGTATTTATTTACATATAAAAAAACCATAGGCCTGTCTGACGCCGTTATAATTTTAAGTTTGCCGTAATCATTTCATATATGAGGGTGGTCAGTCTCTTGGAAGGCATACGAGATAGTACTATTGAATTTGCAAAAGAAAATATTAAAAAAGATATTAAAGAGCCGAAAATAGAGAACTATTAAAACAATTAATTATAGTTCTTGGCGAAGCCTCTGATTGTGATTGTGGAGTTAAGTTCATTTCCCTGATGCAATTCACTATGTCTGTTGGCTTTCAAAAGTGATATATAGTCTCAAGATTTAGATATTTAGATTAGAATTCAAATTGACTATAATGGGAAGAACGAGGATTAGGTGATGTTTGTGTTTTCATTGTAAGAGTATGTATGGGCCAAAGAACATTGGCCAATGCATCTCAGGCCTCCCATTCTCCTTCTAACGATCTCAGTCTAATAATGTTGTTTATCAAATTATTTTTCAATTTATAGACATATTTACAAATCCGCCTCTTGAAATTTTTTCAACATTTATGGAATTTGTCGAAGGAGCTCGTTCTATTTGCTTTCTTCTATGATAGAGTAAGTTTAAGTAGAAGAATAAAAATGCTTAGCTTTCTTGAACTTACGCACAGGAGGACAAAAAACTAAACCAATGATTTTCACATAAAAATATTGAAGAACTTGTCACGAGGAAGACAAAAAAATAAAAAATCAGGAAATTTTAGAGCTGTCCGAAAGTTTTTTGATAAGTTGACCCAGCACTTTGGTTTGGTAGGAAAAACTACATGGAGGCATAAGACAAAGTTGCTTCGTTCTACGTATGCAATGATCTTGCTAAAAAAGAGGAGTGGGACTTATCATAACAAACGACGAGTCACAACTTCAATGTATTTACAAGTCGAGAAGACATTCAAAGGATCTACCCCAGCACTAAAAAGAAAATACTTACCAAAAGTCAAAAGCATTTGTCTAAAACTTATAGTAAGAAAATAGAAATCATTTATATCTATGATATTTAAACAAAATATAAATATACCGGTTTGATGATAAATTTACTCAAAAAATTAAATAATTTGAAATGAATAAATCTTGTGTCGAAATATATAAATATAAATTAAGAAAATACTTGTTTATTTATTCGATATATCAGAAGAAAACATGTACCCAATGGTTTTTTTTTAGTTACCATCATCAACTAGGGTTACCTAAATTTTTATTACTGGTTTGATGTGTTAAAATTGAATCAAAATGTCACTAAGGGCAGGGTAATTAAAAATTTAATTTTTTTCGTTAAATTTAATGTGATTTAAATGTAATACAATTTTTTTTATTTTTGGGTTAAATTGTTAGATAGCAATATGGAAAAGAAATAAAATCAACTTCAATTGAGATTATTTTGAACATATAAATATTATTTTTATTAAAGTAATTACAATATAAATATTTTATTGTAAATTTAGAATACTAAATATCTTGTTTTGACAAAAAAACTTTAATTTAAAGTATATTAAAAGTATTTAAGAAAATAATCAGTTGTTTCGTTCAAAATGCAAATTTTCAAAACTTAGGGGCCGTTGAGCTACCTCTTCATATGTTTTCAAAACTGTACAAACATTTCGTGAATGTTTTTTGTACAAATAGTAACACTTTTTCAACCTAAGCCATTTATTTTTCCAAATAACAAATTAGTTTATTGTCAACCTACTGGAGAGTGAAAATATGAAAAGTCAAATATAGATTAATTTCATCGCAGAATCGAAAAACAGAAACAAGTTTTTCATTAAATAATATAGTATTACTAAGATTTAGATTTTTCTTGTAAATTGTGATTATATTTCATTTCTTTATTCAAATTCCAGAAGTAAAACATTAGGCTATTATTTCAATAAAATTAGAATGAATCCGTTTTTTCTCTAAACACTCAGAAAATCAATTATATAGTCAATAACATTGTTTTCCACCATGTCTCTGCAGCGATAGCTGTTTGGCCCTTACTCTCCAAAAAATTGCCGAGCCTTGTTATAAACTATAGCCAAAATTATCAGCTATATTAATTGATTCCACAAATTGAATTACGAATCCAGAATTCATTTCATGGGTAGAGGATCCCATTTAAGTGGGAGGATCCTTTTATCTTCATACGGCAGGATTATAGAGAAGACTTTTCACTCTATCAAATATATCCCTCATTCAGTCATTTATTTTTTAGAGATATCGACAGGATTTGTGATCCCCATCCAATTTTTTTATAGACATAATTAACAACCAAAGTGAATTCTGCACCTATCTGCTTTGATTGGTTTATTAAACGTATATCCGTCTATTAATTGGTTCTACATTCAATATCTCAGTTAGAAAGACTTTTCCTTCAATTCTGTTCTTTAAAACAAATGATTAATGTATTGTTTTTTTTATAGAAACACCTTTAAATGTCCTATCATGGTATAATAACATATAGCAAGCAGTTCAATAAAATTAAAAACTTTATTAATCGCAAGTACATTCATGTTTAATCAGTATAAAATTTAGTACAATTTGCAGATCGTGAAGAATCATGGACACATGTTCACTATGAATATTATATAAACTAACACTGTTGTTATTTAGAATCCATAATTCATATTTTAATGAATTTAATTTATAACTATTATTTTTAAGTGTTCCTTTAATTAATCAGACGGAGTTTCACTGATTAGGTATACGTAAATATTATAATATTACATTTACTCCATATGACCTACAAATTGTCTTTGAAGTCCATTTACATAAAGTATATTTTATTCTTTAGGAACGACCGGGGCGTGAGAATAATTTTTCCCGAGCGTGTTGTTCATTAAGTGACATCGCTCCACCAATTATTTTCTGTGGCCATAACAAACAATAAGGAACCGTCAAAGACATCCTTGACAACTATAGGATTTCTTTTTCCCCCCGCTTATATCAATTGTAGAGGTTCTTAGTATTTTTAAAAGATATGATACATATACTCTTCTTTAAGCATTATACTTGTCAGACGTAGTTAAATCAAAAGACCCAAGGTCAAGAGTTGGACATGAATATCGTATAAAGATTCATCATTATTTTCATTATTTATATTTTGCTTAAGAGTGTCAGCTGTAGATTGTATTTAATTTTAAGCATATTCAAAACATAAATTCAGTTTTCCCTCAAAAAAATTAGAGAATACTATGAAAAAATTGGTTTAAAATTAGATTATGATTATTCAATGTTATACCAGGATGTCCATTGAAATCTGAATACTTACTCATTCAATAAATGACGAAGGTTCAGAGAATAAAATTAATTTATATTTAGATATATAAAAGGATAAACAATTAGTTACAAAATAAAACGAACTAAATCTCTCTACCTTACGTACAAGTCGAAAAATGACACTTAAAAATGATCGACAAGTTTTCCTTAGTACACTCAAAGCAGTTGGACGTCTTCAGGACCACTGTCTACGTCATTAGCAAGTCCAAACCGTTGGAGGAGAAGAAGGGCTTTGTCAAAAAGGCAAAACTGGAACCGAAGGGGTAAAAAGAAATCAGACAAAGCCAATTCCTTCAAGTCTATGAGGGCCCATGCAAGAGATCTCGGGATCACACCAAACTGTCCAGAGAGCTATAAAAAGTTTTGGGAAAGAGCTTTATGTGAGTGGAGAGGCCTTTTTTTAACATCAACAATAAAAACCGCGTTTCCTGCGCTGCAAGTCTATTTTGAATGAGTCTTTTGAATGATTTTGAACTCTTTTTAAGTACATTTGTCCCCCCTACAACCCTGATGCTAACCTTTCTAAGCTATAACTTTTTGGTGCATGTCGAGGAGAAGACCTGCAGTGTCTTTTATCCAAACACCGAGGCCCTCAATGCCAATGTCAGCCAGCACTGGGACGCTATGCCAGAGACTACATCTGTAGTGGGTGTATGCCTTCTGCTACCGCCTGGAAGTCATCATTGCCGCTAAGGGTGGCAACATTAATGACTAATAGAGCTGAGACAAACATCTATTTATAGTAGTAATTTTATTGAAATTCTATTGTTAACTTATAAATTATATCTGAAGTTTAAATAATTTAGATGCTCGTAATTATATGGACCAGTCGGTAATTCTTATGTGAGAATATCCCAATCAGTTTTATGTATAATATGTATATTAATCTACATAATTATGTCCATATATTTAATTAATAGATAGTGTTAATATGATAAAAATTAATCATACGTTTTTTGACTTTATTATAAAAAAATGATGTGTTACCTAAGGTTGGCTTAAGTGTTCGTAGGCTGACCCATTAACACTTCCTAGCTTAAAGAGAATTGTCTTAAATTAGAGTAATTTTCATTTTCAAGGAATATATTAGATTTATTTTTGAATTTTTATACAGGTAATAAAATTTTCTAAATCCCATCATTAACCGACTAAAACTTCTGTATAATTTAAAAACGAAATGTTATCCCAAGTGAAGAATCGATTGAGTATTTGCAATCTTTTTATGAATTCCTGCTTAAAATTAGGTTGTATTTTATGTTTACCGTTCATAAAAGTTCTTAAATCATTTGATAGCATTTTGATCTCATGATTGAATAATTCATAAAATGATTGAGTGTCAATCATTTTCCTCCATTAATGATTGAACTAAGGATTTAAAAAATCATAATAATAAAGCTAGTTTTTAAACTGTACCATGAAATAACATAATTACTTAATACAATTTGTCAACTATTCGTATATCGCAATATTTTTTGAATATGTGTCAGTACAATCATGATATTCATTTGAAAAAAGTAAAAATACTGAGATAATATCCTTCCTTTCTAGAATAAAATTTTATACATCATCAAGTGACATAAAATATAATATAAAGAACCGTTTAACTGGACCTGTGGAAAAAATCAATTTGAAATTAATAGAAATATTACATAATTATAATATTGTCGCTGGACTATCGCTATTTTAAATGTAGAGGGTTCTCCTCCTTATACCTCAAATTCATTTTCTTCCTTAAACTAATAAAACAGGCAGCTGTTGTAAACCCTGATATTAACTCAGTTATATCATATGTTCCAATTCTACCTTTTTCTTGTACTATTCAGAAAATGACATCTCTACTTCCATGATTAAAAAAACCTAAACATAAAAAAAAAAGTCCAATAATTATTTTTTTGTAAAATACTTTATTCCACCAAAGCATATAATTGTCAGAATTTTCATCCGTTATAAAATCTACATTTTAATTCCTATGACTTTTTCATTATTTTTAATCTCAACTACATATTACGACGTTTTTTTTTGTTTACCAGATTAGTTAGATAGAGTTGCACTTATTAAGGAATTAGTAAACATTATGGAATTACAATTACCTAAAGCCCTAAGTTTATTTTCTTACCTCTAGACACAGCCTAACATATACGTGCATTTATAATCCATCATCATATCTTTTTTTATATATATTTTGTCTATATTACTACTCATGATTTCAACTACCTCGGATTTTGCATAAAGCATTCCTTGGAATTATTCGGACTTGCCATTTGTAGCTGTTGATGAGTTTGTTCATATTATGCAAATCTATTTATTCATGTAATAGAATTTTTGCATAGCGGGGAGTGTCTTGTAAGTTTTGATACCTAGACTTCAAACATTTGGTTATTACTTAATATAGAAACTCCCCATTAAAAGGTTACTGAATAAATATTGGATAAGATCCGATTAATTAAATTTTACAGTATTGAAATTACGGGCTGCAAAATGAAGTAAATTTATGATCAATATTAAATGTTAAAATTATTTTACAAGTATCCTCTCCAAATTACATTATTTTAAATAACTTATAACGAATAAAAAAAGGAAAAATAGTAAAGGGTGAAATTCAAAAAATAATTTCTCCTATCCTTACGGGGTTTAGTGCAAAAAAAATCCACATAGAAAGTGACAGGGGGTTTGGGAATCCCCTTGTAGATGTTTTTCTTTGGCATTTGACGGAGTTTATTTTGTCTTTTCGTTTAATTAATCAAGCACTGCTCTACATAAATGCATATTATTAAACCCTCCGTTATTTACCTGGGGTTATAAATACCCCAAGATTCATAATAAATCTTCTCATTCCATTAAATCTACATTTTAACGCCAATAATTTTTAGTATGCTCTTGAAACATTCTGTTTAGTTATATGCAAGCCTTTATTTTATCTTAATAATGTACTCTTTAGGTTTTCGTCGATTTAAATATTTTGAATATATATTTAGTGAATTTAATAAACTATTTAGGTTTAAAGTACTTCTGTTAGTTTTCTCTTTCGATTTCTTGGATTCTTTTTTGCTTAATTTTGAAATAAAAAAAATATTTTTTTTTATTTACAGACAAACTGGCTTATATCCAAATTATTTTGTTGGACTACAATTTGTTTTTCTTCAAAATGAAAAATAAGGATTATATTCGTATATATCACTTCAGATAAAGAACTTTAATGAAACTTTTGAAATTCCAAAAAACATTACTTAAAAATTCAAACTTCTGTAATTCAGCAACTTCACTTTAAAATTAAAACTTTTGAATCCCTTTAGAAATAGAGAAAACTTATTTAAAAAAAGTCATTTTCAAATGGCTATAGAGGTTAAAAAAACGTTTTTAGAAGGCTGAAACTTTACAGATATAAACTTTTCTTTAAAATTCTACAGAAAATCGATTTGATATGTCGTTTTAAAAATTGAACACCCTAGTTCGCACGCTAAAAAACAAAATTGAGCAGAAATTGACCTTTATTGTGACCTTAAAAATGTACTTTATAAACTTATATTGTTATATAACTATTGTTTTTAGTATAAAAAGGCTTTAATGATACAGAAAGTTGCAATTTTCGTCATTTTACTTTTAAAGTAGCATAAAAAGACGGATTCATGATTTGAACGTAATTTTCAGGGTAGGGGGTGGGGGCGGCTCTTGCATCCAAAAAACTTGGGATAAAATATAATTTGCTCATTTTCATGAATTAAGATTTACAAATGATGTTCACTAACGGAGGGTTAAAAACTAGGTTTTTCTACGAGAAGACTCCTTGAAAGACATCTTGGAGTATTTATTCCTTCTCTTGTTATACGTTAATGGCATACTATAAATGTACATATGTACAAAGTTATGGTAATGATCTTGGCTTGAAGAAGATAACATCATAAACAAAATAATATGTTTGTTTTTTTATTGACAAATCCATTTAGTTTTTAAGAGTCAAGACTTGGATAAGAAAAGAAAAACAACCCTAAGAGTACCATAAAAAAATTTATCATTTATAATCTATAATACTATCAGTTAAATTTATGTATGTATAATGTATATACTTATATTTCAGCCTATAGCCATTTTCTTAGTGAGTGTAAAACCTATTAATGAATAACAAGGATAAATTCACATCTTCTTTGACCATTTTTATTCTAAGAAAATCTTTTAAAAATACTAAATAGATGTTCATTTAAAATGTTAAAAGTGTTATGTGAGTATTTGTATGTAAGATAACTCTTTCAAGAATATCTTTAATCATTATTTCTGTTCCTGGGGAGCTCTATAATGTGTCATGGAATAATGATAGTAAAACAATGGTCGTTGATGGTTGGAACATGATGATGATATACTCAATATTTAGGCACAAATTTTTAAATGTCATAGCCCTTGACCATTATTCTACGGCTCTAAGTTCAATGAGTCTTTATCTTTACCATGAAATTCTAAATACATGGAAATCGATTGTTTTTTCAAACTCGAGTCATACATCCATATACAGGGTGTGCAAGTTTTCAAACACGATTTTCTTCATAAAACCATATTCTGAAAGCTAAATAGATTCTAAATAATTTAGTTTGATAAAATCACATCCATTCTAAATTACAGCCTCTATCAGAGGCCAAAAGCGTGACCAGCCCTTCTCTACTTGATCCCTGGCAAATCTTGGAATTTTCCGACTTGAGTCGACTGATAAATTCATCTTTGGTGTTGGAGAGGGTTCGGTTGCTTTGTTGTTTGATCGTGTCCTACTCAAAAACGAGTTTGGATGCATAAAGTTGGAAGGTGAAATGATCAAAATTGTGTTGGAGCTATTTGATGCATATTTTCGAGGTGTAACAGGGAACTGAGTCATTTAAAGGTCTCCAATTTCCTTTAAACCATTGTGAAAGAACGTACCATTGAGTCCTAGAGTTCGAGCAATTGTCATGTTGTCACTCCCGGGGTAGATTCCAAAGAGGGCTCCGTGTTTTTACTAAATATTTGGGCTAATGTATTTGTCAATTGATTTCATTTTTTCCAAAGATAGCCCGCCAATTAGTGGCATAGATAACTTAGTTACATAATATATACGTATATCCAAACCATTGACCACCGTCTTAGAGGGTCACCACGTTCATTTTTTTGTTTCTTTTATTTTTACATACAAGCTGGACATAGATTTTGCAACGTTGTATATAAATTTGTGCTATCTGATTCACTGTTTTTGAATCCCTCTACCTAAACTGTTTTTATATTAAGTATTTATTTAATTATATTTTGTATCTATATATTCTTAAAAGTCATTTTCCTGAAATAAATATACAAGGTTCTTCTTTCGTGTGACATTCATTTCTATTTTTTGTCAGTACGAAAAATAATCAAAAATTCCGAGTGACATCCTACTTTCTCCAACCTTTTTACTCCATGGGAGAAGGGTCGCCTCTGCCTTTGGGTGCAAAAGCACTGGCTGGAAGTACTGGTTCACATATGTAGTATAGTTACATCCACTAACAATGCTGAACGGATCTTATGTTTTTGGCCATATTTGATTGTAAGTTTTTTTTGTTAGTCTCCAGGATTAGAGCAAAAGTTGCAAATCGATTTTGATCAAATTTGTATGAAGATTATATATGGTCACAGTATGAGGTCATACATTTTTGAGAGGTCAAGGTCAAGCTAATACAAAATGTACAAATGTGCAATCGACCAAAACTATGGAACACGTTAAAATACATAGCTAAATTTGTTTTTGAAGCGGAGGGTTTGTGCTTTACTGAGTGTCCATTGTAGTTTTAAATGTACACGTACCCTAATATCATTATTGTACCGGAGTATCGAACAACTCTAATGTAAAGTTACCGATCCATTCCATTCAAATTTTTTCATAGGCACGTTCATTAGGGTGGGCTGTCCTTTAACTTTTTCGAATTTCGCTTATGGCTAGTGTAGAAAAGTTGACCTGTTCTAAGAAAATAGCATATTCAAAATTTCGTTGTTCAATCACAGCATTTTTAGGTAGCACATCTTGATTAAAGATTGAAAGGAGATAAAAGGTATTTAACATATTTCATCCATAAAGATAAAATGTTGCATTTTCACTATTTTGCATAAATTAACTTTGATAAACATTTTTTTAACGTATAATAAATATTATTCTAAAATTATTAAGTTTTTTTAGAGCTACCCTATCGATAAAAAAAAGTGAATATCATATGATAATTTGGATCTTTCCTCTATAAAAAAGGTAAAAAAAAAAAGAATGTGCGCAATATGCAGATCATCAAATTTCATAACTTTTTACTTTTTTTTAGATGTATTTGACAATTTTTCGAAGATAACTTTTTGTTCGCGATATAATGGCTTATAAAAGTATTTTATTCAAAATAAGTAAGTAAAATAAGTTTTTGCCTTTTTTTATAATTTGATAGATATGTGCGACCTAAAGATGACCTCGTAGAACAATGGAATTTTGCATAAGTAATTTGTATGCCAACTGAAAATTTTTCCACATTTTCAGAAATCGAAATTCGAAAAAAGTTGAAAATCAATCCGCTCTAACGTACATAACTACTCAATGGTAGCTTCTTTTCTACCCCTTCCCTCACTGTGTGGTCATTTTTGATGATGTATGTACCTATGTGGATATTCTTACATACATGAATAATTTGGATTTACTTATATATGTATGTCCTAATACGGGCTAACATAGCAATTATGGTTAAAGGATAAAAAAGATTAGTTATTAGGGCATTGAAAACATTTTAACATGAGAGGAGCTTGGTTTATTATGTCATGTTTCTTCTACAAAAACACAGTTATCTATATATTTTAATGTCCATGGTTAGCCATGAAATTAAAAATATCTGGAATAATGATGGTATTTTTCTGTTTCCCATAGGAGTCCATTTTTTATTTCTGGAAAAATAAATAAGAGTTTAAAAAGGATTGAATATATTCTCTTTCACATTTCTAAAATGTCAATTTGACAAATTTATGCAAAGATTGGTCTTTCTGACATTGATAACAAATTTAATAGAAGAACTTATTACTCACTACAAGTATCGTTAAATGTACTAATTTTCCAAGAATTACAAACAAAAAATGTATTTAAAAAAAGATCTATTATTCAAGTGGAAAAAAAAGACGTCTATTAACTTCCATGTATGTATAATTTCAATAATCAGGGGAGGCTTGTGAAAATGAGAGGGTCGTGTATTTTACCAATAGGGATGAAGGCTTCTTCAATCGTAGAATTATGAAATTGCCTTCAAAATGGACATTAATTATCCAACAAAACGGTGCATATTCGATCTAAATCAGATAATCTTAACATTGTTAATTTTATTATCAAAATAAAGCGAAGAAACGTTTATAACTTTTTACTCTATCTAGTATTTATATCTACTTCTCTAAGAGTGATCGAGCATCGAACCTTCCTGTTCAAGAACATTAATAATCCCGTCTGTGTTGTTCCCTGAGCTACCCCGCTCAATCTAGGATTTTTTCATATCTTTTGGCATATTAAATATGTTCAACCAAATATTTTTCTTTATAACGGATGAATTCTCTTCCTAAGCCCTTGATGATGCACTGCATAGGTCATGGGACCAAAGGAGCCTTGTTGAAAACCACTGCTCTAGGTTAATATATTAATAATGTACATAATTTGAACTTTTATTTTATTTTATTGGACGTAAAAATAGCCTTGTGGTAAGATAAAATACAAAGTGGTATGAAAAGAAAATGTAAGTCGTCAACATATAACAATATTGTAAACAAAGATAACAGATAAGGGAAAAATCCCAATTTACTTATTTAATTTAATAGACATAGATGATTTAATTATAGGCTTGTATTCCAATTGTGGGGATGAGTTATGATACCCAAGATATTTAGCTATTGTTTAGCCCTTTCTCTCTTAACGTTGCCCAGGAGCATCACATCAGGAAATAGTCTTTATTATATAAAAAAGGATAACCTGCAAGAATTATTGGGTTATTATGTGTTTAAGGATATATGTTCATGCATTATAGAATCGGAAATATGGTAGTGCACCTGTTTCACGACTGTTTTGATCCTTTCAGTTTCGATAATCCTTATATAATTATGTCAGGGAAATTTTAAGTTAATTATATATTACTAAAATAATAATAAAAATTGTGTTTTATGAAATAAATTGTCTTAGTAGTATTCTTAATTATTAATAAATGCATTTCAAATATAAATGTCATATACCATATGTGTTTTATATACATTCTAATATTGTGTTAATTTTTAGCATCTTTTAAATTATATTAATTTTTTTCTTCTTGGGGTATGCTTCTTATACTCATAACATCGCAAAAAAAAATTATATTATTCATAAGATAGAGGGTTAAAGACTGTGTTTGATTTTAGGGACTTATATTAGTAAGGGGGGGGGGGGCGTTCAAATCAAATTCAATTCGGATGCAAAAACATCTTTTAGTCACCTTAGAAAAAATCGTTTTTAATTTCCGGATGAATAATATTAGCCTTCATATTTCCACTTTCCAATAAAATCTATTAATTGCTCAATTTTTTTTAAATTGTAAAAATCTACTTTAGCTACTTGAAATACATTATGTACCAGACCCAAAGGATTAATAATTATATTTATTTATAGAAATGTACGATAATAATTCCTTGAGAAGTACAAACGTAATCTGCATATAATTTGGTGCTTTCGTTTCGACGTTTTTATTAGAGATCGAAATTTGTATTTTTTTATAGCTTACACTATTTTTAGTTAGCAAACAGAATATCGCATTTTCTTTTCCAAAGCTGTTATCCTTATTATTTTACTCATGAGGAAGACATACTAATATCTATAAGCTACCATTGAGAAATACGAAACCGGATTGAAAATCCGTGCTTATACTCATAAAATACAGAGTGTAATACAAGATTTTTTTTTGTGGAGTGTGTATTAGTGATGTAATCCGTGTGTATATTTTAGCTGCCCCATTTTTTTGGAATTGATAATCTGACAGATGAATTTCCTTTTTCTTAGCTGTTGTCATTATGATTTAATTCTTGAGTAGTGAACATCCTTTTCTACTACTTTCAATTATATTCAACACCTGAATAAAGATTCGTGTGTGGTCATACAAGACAGACAGCTTATAAAATGAAACGTCATGATATCTAAGTTGCTCTTCTCCAAATCATTCTTCAATATGTCAAAGTTATCATGTTGATTTTTGGTATTTTTTTTTTTTAACATTCCCAAAATGCACACGATTTTCGTGAATAATTATCAACCAGTTCCAATAGAAAAATCATATTTCGTTAAATGTGTTATAATTGTAGATTCTTGTTCAACTCGGAGTATACTGAGAATTGATATCAGAGTCCTCATTGTCTATATCCTTGATTGTTTCCATCTCCCCCTCGTCACAGCTGCTTGTAACTGATCTAATCAAACGCCATGACAGCTAAGTAGCTTTCCAAAACATTTTTCTAAATATCAGGATTACCATGTTGATTTTGGGTTCTTCTTTTAACATACCTTTAAGGCTTCCGATTGGTTGGTTTGTAGGTAGCTGCATAGGTGGAACATTTGTGCGCTTGTTCATAAACATTTGTAGAAATATGTTATATACATGATCATTTTTTATGTTCTATTCTCCCACAATGAAAGATCCCATTTGCTCGCTTAAGTAAATCCATGTTTGTTCCCGTTTCTAAGGATTTAATCATCCATGACTGTGTATTATATAATAAGTGCCATGAGTTGCGTTTTTGTGTCTACATACGTATGATGAATATATACTTATATACATTATGCCTTGTATTACGCAAAATATGTACAACATAAATATTATAATTTTGTATGTATGAAGATCCTAAACGTTTCTTAATACTTTTTCTCAAAATCTGTGTGATCATTCTTTCTAATTTATGTTCAAATATATACAATCAGATTTCTGATAAATAAGGACACATACTTTCTGCATCATGTGTTAATTGAATACATGTGTACATGTTTTTATTTGTAAAACATACATAGTTTATTTATTTATTATGATTATCGGGCCGTGCAAAATTATTTACCGAGGATGTAAATATACTTTTTAAGAGGTTTCGTGGCCACCATTCTGATTGTTTCGCATTTTTACTGTTAAAATAAACAAAAATCCTTCCTGTGGGAGCATAACAACTTCCACACGTGAGACCATGTCCAATCAGGAAACAAAGAGGATCGAAATTGCAGCCCTCCTCCGAGCGGGAGTGCCTCATAACAACATTAAGGAACAGGTTGGGGCCTCGTTGAAGACAATTTACAACGTTTCTAAGCGCTTGGAGGCTGAGGGTGATCTCAAGCATTCCCCTGGGGCTGGCAGGAAGCCCACTGTCTCAACAAGGCAAGTAAAGGCAGTGTTCAAGATGACTCCCAACAGGTCCATTGCCGACATGGCCAGAAAGATGGGAACGTCGACATCAACTGCTTCAAGGGCATTGAAAAGGGCTGGAGGAAAGTCCCTGAGGCGTACTGAACGCCCTCTGCTAACTGAACGTCAGCGAGAAGTCAGACTTGAGCGTGCCAAGAAAATCTTGAATGATATCAAGAGCTCATCTGGATGCATCATCATTTTTTCAGATGAGAAAACTTTTACGGTCGATCCTGTTTTCAACAGGCAAAATGACCCTGTTGTGAGCTTTAGATATATTTGGAGATCCAACGGGAAGGCCATGAAGCCGGTATGGTTCCCCACTGGCTCAGATTAACAGCGGAGGATTATGTGAAGATTCTGGCGTCCAAGGTCCTTCCATGGATCAAATCCATAGTCGGCAACTCTCTTTGGGTTTTCAACAAGATGGAGCACCCGCCCACGCTTCCAAGAAAGCTCAGGAGTGGCTCAAGGACAACATGAACTTTTGGCCAAGGACTACTGGCCCCCTCAGAGCCCAGATCTTACCCACTAGACTTCTCTATCTATGTGCACGTGGAGACCAAGGCCTGCAAAAAACGACACAAGAACATAAATGCCTTAAAGGCTGCTGTCAACAAGGCCTGGGCCTCCATGGACACCGATTACATCCAGCAAGTCTGTGGCAGCTTCAGGCGTCGCCTGACCAGTGTCATGGAGTCAAATGGTGGCTACATTGATTAAATTTGATCACAAACTATTTTATTATTCTAAAAATGTATAAATAAATTGTTCCTCAAGTCATTCGAAATGTCATTATTGTCCGTAATATGTTCTGAACAAAAATCGGTAAATAATTCTACACGGCCCGGTATATTAAATACTTCATATTTTTGTTAAATGTTTCAGCTATAAATTCTAATGTTTTGTTCATGGCTATGTACTTCTTTTTTGGGCTACTGAAACTTTACTCTCTTTGCCCGATGGGATAATACCCAATAGAGGTTAAGAACTAAAAAGTTTGGAAATTTTTAAGCCGTTTTCACTTCCCCATATTGTTATTTTCTGCCATTTTTATGGAAAAATTTTCAAGCAAAAGTTGGTGATTTTACAATTTTCTACAATTTTATTCATTATGTTCCCCTCCATTCAGAATAATGACTTAAATACGGGGACAAAAAGAAAGACAGGTTGCCTTGATGAAGTCCGAGGACACGTTATTCCACTCTTACGTCATCACGGCATTGACCTTCGGGGGAGAAGTCTTGCCCTCCAAGACATACTAAACAGCAAAGTCCAGGGAGTTCACGTCGATTGAGGACAAAGGCCATAAGTCTGCCGGGCAGATGGCAGTCATGCTTTTCCTGCAGAAATGCTACACACCCTTTGACGTATTTGGCAGGGCACCGTCTTGGGTAAAAATATATGTATCCCTGGGGAACGTGCTCTTCAACCATGGTAAGACATGGTACCTCAAGACCTTGTAGTAGACGTCCTTGTTGACTTTCTCGTTGGCCGTGAAGAAGTAGGGAGGCATTAGTAGGACCATGGCAAGGCCGGGTGTTTTTATTTAGCCATTAAGTAATCATTTATCCTGTTCAGAACAACTCCTTGAGATCGACTTGTAAAAGGGGGGGGGAATTGAACACCCTTTCCCCTATTATATGTTGCTCGGATATATTTGATCTCACAAAAAAAAAATAGCTTTTTGTCAGCTCTTTCAAATGGCGCAAAGTCTAGACGGCCTCGAAGAGGATTATAATTTTTGAGTCACTACCTTGTATATTAGGAGGTAAAGGATAAAAAGAGACAGCATCGCCCTTCTGTGCAGAACCGGTGCACGGTTGGGGAGGGTTGAATATTTTTTTAACATTTCTGACTGGAATTTCATTTTTCTGACTATAATATAAAGTGACTTTTTTCAAAAATGAGCTTAGACCTTTAGATTTTTTACAAGAATAGTAAAAAACCATTTTAATAAATAATTTGCTTTGATCAAATTTATCGACAACTTTTTATTCACCTTGTGGGTCCCTTTTCCTTGACTTAATATAATCAATTTTTAGTGACTTTTTATAATAATAAAAATATTTCTATCAATATAGTTATTTTTTCTAGAAAAAAAAGATATAATATATTCTTTCAAAGGCTATTAATATAAACCACGATATAAATAATCAAAAATTTCGAGTGACATCCTTTATATTTCAACTCTAATACTCCCCTCCCCCGTCCGTCCGTCCCAATGGATCTCTGTTTCAAAAATATTGTGAATTCAGTTTAATGTGTTATCAACTTGCAATGCAACATTAAAAACCTGCAATGGGCAGGCCCATTTTATTTCGGATTACAAAAATCTGAAAAATACGAAAACGAAGGCTATTAAGTTAAGGTGTTTGAAATTTGCGATCCATGAATATTTATAGTCAAATTGCCATTATAGAAAAGACAGAAGCTATAATGAAAATGTTATAATCCTGTCCTCAGGTAAGTTTCGTGTATTACACGAAAAATTAATGAAGTCTAGACAACTACCCGTGGTTAAATTAATGATTAAAATTTTGTCCCGGTAAAGGATTGTTAAAAACCACTTCCAATCCACATCCAAGGAATCCCTCTAATACCACAAACTAGTTCAACTGACTTTTTGTAAGTTCTTTCAAATGGCGCCCAGTACAAAATTGTCAGACTTTGATAACTGAGGCTAGAGGGCCTCAAAGATGATTATAATTTTTGAGTCCCCACCTTGTATATTAAGTGGTAGAGGATAAGAGGAAACAGCATTGTTCTTCTGTGCAGAACCGGTGCCAGAATTTTATATTTAGGGACGGTTGGTGAGGTTGAATATTTTTTTCACATTCTCTGACTGGAATTTTTTTTTTCTAACTATCATGTAAGGTAACTTTTTTTCAAAAATAAGCAATTGTACATTAATTTTTATACAAAAAATCTACCCTACACCCCTTACAACCGGCAACGGCCTAGGCTATTCCGGACCAATGGCTTATCATGATTTAATTATTAGAATAATAATGAATATTTATGGTCAAATTGCCATCATAGAAAAAGACATACACTATCATCTAGGTGATTAAGTTTCTTTAATGATGTACTTTTATAAATAATATTTCTTGTTTATTACATTGTCCTTACTTTTGTAACGAAATAGAGAGTCAGGGGATGTCATCGTGAAGGGAAACACCCTTTGAAAATGTTATAATCCTGTCCTTTGGTAAGTTTTGTATATTACACGAAAAATTAATGAAATCTAGAAAATTGCCCGCGGTTAAATTAATGATTAAAATTTTGTTATCAAAATTTTAAAATATAATAACATAGGCAAAAAAAAATTCATAACATATATGACTGCCCGTGGAAGAAAGCCCTGGAGAAAATTTTCCAGCATAAAATTGCGTGTATTGTGTTCAAACTTCATGATGAATAATGACACATTATAAATTCGCTTCATATTATTTATAACAAATATATAAAGAAGGGACTGGGTGAAGAAATTACATTGAACCTCTTAAAATATGGGCGAATACTCACGCTGAAGACGTATCTGCAATGAGTTTTTTCGCATCAATTCTAGTTTTCAATAATTCCCGATTTGAACTTTTGTAGTATATTTTGGCTTTTTATTGGGTTGACCAAACTTTTGAAACAATTCACAAACAAATTAATTTATAATTTGTACAATTGTATGTTGATTTTATGTATACTTTATATTCAATCATCAAATTCTCACAAAATTAAATTAATAGACAAAAAACCATCATATTTTATGAGTTTTTTTTTTTTTTTGTAAAGACATAACGGCTAAATTTACAAATTATTTTCATGCCAATTAAATATATTTGAACCATGAACAATACAACTTTTATTTACAAAATACTATTTGGCTCTAGAATGTCTAGTTCAACTGCAATACCCATTTGTTTTCAATGAGATTGATGAAATAATATACATATAAAAACTCCATTGTTAAACGATTTATGTATTTTCTTTGTTATATAGTATAAGTTTATAATTATCGTAGAATTTTAAAAGTTTCCGAACATAACCTGGATTAGTTTCTGCTTCACATAATCATTTAAAAGAAAAAATCAACATGCTCCGATAGTGAAAAGTTCTGACATTATCTTGTGATATAGTGAGGTTAAATGTGTGACCTTTACCACAGCAAAAAAACCTTTATCCGGTGTCCTACGCTATCATCAAAATTGTCTAAAAACAATACCAAATGAAGAGTTTTATTAAAACCCCTTTTAAGATATACGTATATAAAGCATCAAAGCTTTATTTATGTAGAAAAAAAAGCAGATAGGCTATCATTTAATATACCCATTTATAGTAAAATGGAATAAAGGTAGAAAAACGTTTAAACAGTTGTAAGAAGGATAAAAATATTTTTTTCTTTACTAAAAAGTATTCGCAATTTTTGATTTTAATATTAATTTATTTTATAATTTAATTCCATGACTTTTCAACCCTACACATTTTGTTAAAAGCTTTCAATTATAAAAACAAACAAAAAAGAAAAAAAATGCTTCACTTTTCTTTTTAAAAAGTGTTAATAGCTTTTCAATTCTGTATTATACTAGCCTCTTATTGCTTTGGGTTTACAAGATATCACTAATCAAAAATTCATCAGCAGGCTACTTTCTTCATCTTTAAGACTTCAGAATACAGATTTGGATTTTGTCACTTATCTAAGATTTTATTTCTGAGTAGGATTACTATCTATGATAAAAAATAGTGTTGTGATGATCCATATATAATTATTTTTTTCGCATAATGATATTCCGTATGACAGGTGAGACTGGTTCTAGTTGCGTTGCTCGAATTTTTTTAATTAATATCCAAAAATCCAAAATCCACAGCATGGCACATAATTCACATTAATAACTTTCAAATAATAATTTTTTTTTCAAAAATTCACTAAAAATTTCAAAAATCTACAGCTATTTACAAAAAACAATCAATAATCCACAGCTATTCAAAAATTGAATGTTGAATTATTATAAAAAAGTTTCAACTCTACAAGAATTCACAAAAGTTAAATTTGAAACATTAAATTTTGAGAAAAAAAATTTCACAAATTTATAGCAATTTACAAAAAAATAAATTTTTGGATTAAATTTTTACAATAAAAATCTCAAAAATTCTTTTTCTGTTCACAAAAACCTTCTAAATTCCACAGCCATTCAAAATTAAATTTTAATTATCAAAATTTTTGCAAAAAATTTCCAATATGAAATCTTTTTACGAAAAAATTCAAAAATCTACAGATATTCACAACAAATTAATTGTAAAATATTAATTTTTTAGAAAGAAAAATCAAAAATTCCGGAAACATCACAAAAAATTTAAAAATTAAATTTCAAATATTAAAATTATTGGAAAAAAATATTAAATTTTCATTTAAGAAGCAAAAAATCTTTAATTTGGTGAAGGCTACAGGCCCCAGCCCACACTCTGTGGACGCCTCTGGGTCTTATCAGTCTTTGGAACTAGTCCTCAGGAATATCGTTAAGTTGTTCAACCCTTAATATAAATTATGTGTACACGCAGGATAGAAGTGACAAATAGTGTTGTGTTGGGCTTTATTTATTCGGTCCAATCTAATCTTAGGACCAGTCCTTAAGATTGTACGTCCGTCTTAGAACTGACAACTTAGAAAAAACAAAATATAAAACGCAGTGACGTCATCAATGACATAATTCTAATTTTTTTTTTGATGGATATGCATGATTGAACTGGACCAGACCGATCCGGAACTGGACTGCAGTGTTGAGTGCTAAATATGGACAAACACAACTCTAGCAACACATATCAAATTTGAGTTGAATCTCTTTCCTCGTGGAATGATTCATATATTTTGTATCGATAAAAAACATAGAATTAACAGTTTAATTTTTGATATTTATGTCGCATATGATCAAAATTGGATGGGATGAATATGCAAAACATTGTTCATCAAACTTAAATCCATGGTTCTCTTACAACTGCACCCATTATGCAAATCCACTATTTATTACTTTTAACCTCCTCTTTTGCAATACCTAATTTAAATTAATTAAAAATCCATAAATGTGTGTAAATATTGGCAGAGTTTTCGATGATTTATGGCTCCTTTTGACGACTTTGATAAACAAGGGAAATATTTATGTTGGTTAAAATTTGCATCATTTCCTCTACAACTGATTTTTCAAAACCGTCTAATTCATTACTCATCCATATCTTTCAAAGCTTCAAACGACACCATCGACATTTATTCAATAATTTTTATTTCTCTATTCGAAAATTCAAGTTAAATGTTATTAAAATTAGTTAAAACACTATAATATTACTAAAAACAAATAAAACCAATGAATTTGAAATATATGAGACGTTTCATCGTTTTTAGTTTGGTATGAGTCCTCATTTATTCAGTCCAGTCGAGTTTTTTTACCTTTTCTTAAGACTGTCTGTCTTTTGGAGTAATAGTAGTAGAACTGACTTAAAAGTAAGAAATGTACTTGAATGACGTCATCAATGACCCAACTTTATTAGTTTTAGGACTAAACTTCACCGGAACGAGACTGACCTCTTTAAGGACTGCAGTCTTTAGTCCTTAATAAGGACCGGCACAACAGTAGATTCCTTTTCCTTAAAGGAAATGACGCGATACCCAGTTCTTTATATCCTTTTTTTTATAAATTGAATCATTTTTTCCTAAATATTTTTACTTTTATGAAAATTAAAATATTGGGACTTTTTCTTTTAGAAAATAATATACTTTTTATTTTTAGAACAATTTTTTAATTTATGTGTCCATTTTTCATTGTATTGGATGACTTTTTTTTACAAAAATAAATAATTTATTATTTTTTTTTAAATAATAATTTTACAAATGTATTGCTATTTTTAGAAAAATAAAATTGTTTTATTTATTTAAATATTCTTTTTGTTGATAAAGGACAATCCTTTTTAAAAAATGTATTTTCTAATGTACCAATAAATTTAGTTTTTATTCGAATCAATATCCAACGTGGGCTCCATTTCAAGAGCAGGGCTTGGAATAAGTCTCCAACTAAAATTGGTTCTGATTCGAGTACAATAACTCTTTTGGTCATTCTTTATTTATTAAATTTTCTCAATTTTTTATTGGATTGGAGGACCCTTTTTTGAAAGACAATGTTATTTACTTTTTAAATTATATTTTTCTAGATAAAAGGCAATCTTTTTTATATAAATGTCTTCATCATGAACGAGGTCGAAAGTAATTAAGTGGTCAACTAAAACTGGACCTCATTTTAGTATTACAACTCTGCTGTGGACTTTATTTATGCTTGTTCAATAAAGTATTTAAATTCATGGTCTTATTGATATCAAATTTAATAAAAACTTTCATTCTGAAACTGCTGAAGTGTAAGATAAATCTTTGACACTTTCACAATATGTACAATCTATCAACAATAAAAACGAATTACCCACACGATTAAAAACCTGAATACACAAAAAACTTTTTGAGAATCATTTTGATTAATGCCTCACTTCCACATCCACGCTCGTTTTTTAAAAATCATTTATAATACTCCACAGAAAAATCAATTTAAGAAATGTATTGAAAAATAAATACAAAAATCAACAAGAAGTAAATGATGATGGTATTTAAGTAAAAGATGGAATCCGGAGATGAGATAATAAAAAGTAACTATACTTATCGTCATGATGATCATCAAGATTCCTTGGCTTGGTCCATATCTCATCATCAAACCTGCCAATCTATTTATTACTATCAATCTATTATGTTTATAATATAATATATTATAAACATAATAATATGTATTTAGGTGGGAAAGAAGAGGGATTGGCGTTAAAGGAAAGAACGTTCAGCCTCATAGTCATAATAATGTACTACTCAATATTGAAATTATTATGTTGATAAAAATAAGGAGTAGGAACCCAGTATGGGGTCATCTCAGATATCTATCTAAGCTATTATTTGAAGTAGTTGTTACTAAGTTAATGGGGGAACATCATTTATGGCTCTTAAGATTGTGAGAAGCAAACACATAATTAATAGAGCCCCTTGATTGAAAAGTAATGGAGATTGTTGAGAGTGTAGAATGTACATTTGACGTTGATCCATACATCTTTTACCGCTACCACCTTTGGAGAGGATTTTCACTTCTCCATAGCTATTAAAGTAAACATGTGCAAATTTGAACGTATTCATGATTTAAGCTAGTGGCGATTGTAGATATTTGTAGAAAGTAGTTGTTACAGGGGTTCTAGAACACTTTGCCGAAACTTATTATTTTTTTTCTCGAATTGACAAGTGGTGGAATCACCGAATGACCAAACGGACATATTGCCAAATGACCTTATTGCCGAACAAACCAATTCCCCCAAAAAATAATAAGCTAATTTAAAGATTAGGATCCTCCATTACTTTGTAGTTATAATTTTTATTCATGCCATTAAGTATTTACTAATAAGGCATTTCATTATTGGAACGGTACAATAGTGGTTTGAAGTGCTAGTAGAATCGTTGTAGGAAAAATCATGACAACTTCTCAATAAATCATGGCGTTATCTAGCTAACAAAAAAAGGCTATTCTGTTGTCCATTGTATATTGTTTGGATGTTCTGTGTGAATATTTTTTGGAAGGACTTGAGCTCCTTGTTTAATGTAATTTTATCATCTAGTGATAGACCATCTTGAAAATTTAAAAAGTAAGGGATGATAATTAATTGATGAACAATTAATAATTGTAATTTGTAGAAAATAAAGGATTTAAATTTGATCCTTTAAATTTGAGTAACAAGAATGGACCTCATAAAGAACATAGTGTTTCGACATAAATCATCAAAGAAATATATGCATGGTTTTGTTGGCAGAGTGGTCATTCGGCAATGTGCCCGTTCGCCCAAGTGGCTTTCGACAAGAAGGTTTACGGAAAAGCTTCTGCACACGGGTTGTAATAGTACTTTTTTTTGTCCACATGGTGCATTGAGTATACTAACCACTTGAGGTGGATCCGGCCAGATTTCTGGCCAGTCCGCAAGCTTTCAGGCCAAAATTAGAATTCTACAAATTGTCACTATGAGATGAAAATTCTAGATGGTTTGTGTCGTTAAGGAGAGAATACAAGTCCTCGAGATCCATTCTAGTGTAATTTGAAAATGAAAATACCGACTTACTGTTTATTTCTTCATAATTTTTTGTCATTTTTGGCGAACAGTATTGAATGTATGTTATCAATTTTCATTGATATTTGAAAGTGTAACATAATTTTTCATAAGGTTCAGAATGACGTTTGTGACTAGTTGTAAAGGAATTATTTTAAAATAGAAATCAATGTCAGGTTGGAACGTTAGGACCAAGGCTTTTCGGGAATGAAAAAATGAATATTTGACGGCGAATTTTCGATCTTCGGCCTAGACATAATCTACCACTCCTAACCACACAGCTTCCACGGATTTACCTTTTGAATTATGTTCAGAGAAGAAAAAGTTGCATATGTTATAAGGAAAAAGAATGAAATTAGTTCATCTGTGATATCATAAAAAACAGCATCCCATTTGAAAAAAAGAATTCAGTCAGACATGGAATCTGCAGGTTTTGCTTTAAAACGAACTTAAGACTCTTTTGATAGTCAGTTGTCCATTTATTTGCTTCTTTTCCTATTACCAGTGTTGTTAAATTTGAGTTCAAATAATCTTTTAATAAACCCTGAAAAATTACCAACAATTATTGAGTAGGTAATTCATGATACTATAATTGGGAAAAATGTACCTTTTTGGGCCTTTTTGTCACTTTGTTAATAAAAGGAAATGTTGTGAAATACAATAAAGGCAATGAACTGAGAAAAAAGAATCAGCAGTCACTAATTTGGCAACTTAATAAAAAATTAATGGAATGAAATTAAACGTCTTGTTCCTCTTTTATAATTATTATATTTTTTTGTAAAAATATACATAATTATGCTTCCTGTAATGAAGTTCTATTCATGAAAAATGATTTTTTAAAAGCCTACAAGGGTTAAATTACCATGTCAAATATGAAGAAATATAAATTAATCTGTCAGGGGTTGACTATAATAGAAAAGTTTTGGGCCATAGGAAAATGTTAAGGGCATACTAGTCTAATTAACTTTATTATTTTTTTATAAATTTTGAAGCAAAGTTCCCCTATTCATTTTATTCTGAATGTCAGTTGTCTTTTTGTATTAATCTGAGGACATTTAGTTTGTGAGTCAACCATTGTAACATTTTTTAGTCTCTAATTAACCATTTATCAACCATTGAACTAAAGCAGTGAGATGCATTTTTCTCTCTTGTATTCCCACGATTCCCATGACCACATTTCAGCGTAATTATATTCAGCAAAGATCTTTTGGGAGCACTTTTTACAGCACAACTTCTTTTCAGCCTGTTTTTTTTTTTCCGCGTAGCTCTTTTCAGCGCCATCCAAATTTTCCTTATTATGTTGACTTTCATGCATAAATGCATTAATTTCAATAACCTAAACTATATTTGTATATATTTAAATCTGTTCAAAATATTCCAAATGTTGTTCAAATTGTAGCTAGAAAATATCAATATAATCCGTTTGAATTTATCAAAATCGCTTTTGTTTTCCTAACATCGAAAAAAACAACATAAATAAACAAAGTTAGATGTAAGATGATGGATCTTTCTTTTGAAGCATTCTGCTATACTGGACCTCCATTCACTCATTGTTTCTATTCCTAATAATTAATATCCTTCTTTTTGGATATCCTAGTCATATGCCTTCTGATCTTTTCTTCAACTTCATGTTCTGTTCAAAGAATCTCGTCTCCTTTAATGGAGGGATCGTTCATTGTGCATATGTCCCTTTACACCAAGATCTTTCATAGTGACTTCTGATCTTATGAATTATCGCTTCTATGTTCAAGAATACATCAATTCCTCCAGATCTTGTAAGGAATCATCGTATACTTCTATAAGAACTAAGGAGTTTCATAAAAAGACAGAATCATTGACTGAAAGATCTAGTGAGGAATAGACACATATATATAATCCTCCATCCACAGCTCCTTTAATGAAATTATTGAGTCCATTCCTTCTTAAGTCAACTCTGATTCGTCTCCTACTCTAAGAAAACATTTATTGATAAAGAGTCCTTTAGTGTCCTGAAATACAAATATCATTCATATCTATCACATTGATATAATAGCATTTATAAGATGGAGTTTGTGATGTGCGGTCTATATTGATAACCTGAGCCCCTCAAGCTCACCCCTTCATTTCTTTATGTCTTTTGAGTCTATTTTGTAATTGGAAAACAAATGAAAGATAATATATATATTTTTATCGAACGTTCTGTCTGCAAAGCATATTCTAGTCTGTTATATTATTAAATACAAATTATTATTGGGAACTTTTTAGTGATTATGTGTTTAAAAAAAAAATATAAGTGACCTCTTAACTTACGCATACTTCAATTGGAATTTCTAAACTTCGTTGCAATTCCCTAACTTATTGAGTCGGAAATCCTTTTCTGAACAGCTTCTCACCATAATAACTAAATTTTATCCATAAGAGCTCATTTTAATGTGTTTTATTGAAGACGATAGTTTAAATGTTACAAAATAATAATACGATTTGGTCGGAAAATTTTTACAAACATAACATATATTCCTCAAAATTAAATTCCCTGTTTATGAGTTATCCGTTATTTTATTTTTGTATCTTATTGATTCCTTTAACTTTATTTTGACAGGCAAATGCTATTTCATTATTGTGATTGTAGTCATTCAAGTTATCAAAATTCTAACTGGTATTCCCTTCTCACTATTTTCATGCTGAATATGCCCTGATCTTAACATCCTCAGCTGGCATCCATAGTCCTGCCAAATAATGATCCAAATTATCTTCCACAACAGTTTCTAACCTCTAAAACAGGATCTCCCCTTCGATCAAATAACTTTCCATCATCCCACTTCGCACACCATTTCTCCTATTCAGCCGTTAGGAGAGAGTAAACTTCAGTTTGAGCACATTACAAAAGCAAGAGCTTCTTCCACTTTTCCAACACGTTGGTTTAGACAAGTGATAAATAGTTCCTAACCTCTTCATTCGAACTCTTCCGGCATAATATGAGAGTCTATTTCGAGGCTTAAAGCAGACATACTACTTACACGAAGTAAACAAAACGGTTCCCATTGATATTTAATGTGGTTATTCGACTATTTAGTGATGATACGATCCTATATTTTTGATTAAAGGAGATTCTAAAATAATATACGTATATATATGATACGCCAAAATGATACTGCGGTAAATAGAAGCAAGTAGAAATAACCCGTACTGAAAAAAGGCACACTCAAATGATGTATCGCCCCAAAAAAAAGCACGCTCAATTGCGTGGACATGCGTGCAACATGCCAGGGAGGACATAGCCATCCCCTTCTGAGAATGTTCAATTATCATATGGTGTCCATTTTTTGATTTCCGAAAAAACAAATGGGCCAATGGGTGTCAGTTTTAGGAGGCAGAGGTTAGATATTTTAATAAAAGTAAAATTTAAGGTTAATTTTTGACTCATGTGATTGATTTAATATCTTTTGGAATAAAGAAAATTCGAAGAGGATCTTACTTTAATTTTAAATTGACTTGTATTTTATATTTATTATATAAGGGCGTACCCTAAATATTATAACAATTGTTTTAAATTATATAACTAACAAAGATTTTGAGATATGATCCACAAAAACTTCCCCTGAGTAAAATTTAAACAAGAGGTTTTGTGAGGGCATTTATTTAGCAAAATCATCTGAAAAGGGCTTGACACAACTTTTATTCAATATCTTAGCCCTCAGCTCTAATAATTTCCTCAATATGTAACTTAAACCCCACAGTATGTAGTATGTAGATAGACCTGAGCTTGGTTCACTCCTAAATGGAAGCCTCTAAAGACTGGGCACCTGTGTGAGGAGTCACACATACCCTTTCCTTCCGATGTACTTAGATATATCTGTCCAAAGGTATTTACATCTGTAGAGGTGGACAGCAATATGTGGATGTCCCAAAAGTTCGGAACTTAGAAAGACTTGGATCTTAGCGGCGCGATGACACAGAGCTCCAGCATAAGTTAAAATAAAAGTTGTCCCACATCTTTTCCTTATCCAGAAATTCGATGTAAGCATCTACATTCAGTCTCTCCTTCCTCTCCATAACAATGGGAGGGAAGACTTCACCTGTGATTGCCACAAGGCTCAAGACCGTGATAGATGTGAATAAATCCCTGGAACGATTAAAAGTTGAAAAACTTCATCTGAGCTCCTTGGATATGGCCATGGGGGACATGCTGCATAAGATAATCTTCAAAAAATGTATCCTTTGTTGCTCATTTTAATCCTTTTCGTTTGTTTTGTTTTTAATGGAGTCGAAACTTTACAAAAATAATTTTCATTTACAAAACCTGTCTTTCACCGAGTTTGAAAACAATCAACCAATACATTACAGATTTATTAAAGTTTAAATGAAGTAGATAAGACCAACCCTGTTATATAATTGCAGGCAATTTTCCTTGAACCATTCATTACTAACTTATATAGAAAAATTATGTGCCTGAAGTAAAATACATAAGTCCCTGTGTCCTTTAACCACATATAAATAACCTATGTCACTGTATATTATGTTTACAACTTTGTATTTTTAACTAAGAAATTATATTTTTTTGTCAAATCATTCTTATAGAAGAAATTCGTGACATAATAATGTATATGTGCCTTTTTTTATGTTAATGAGATGCATATCAAGTATTAATTGTCTTTATCGTAAAATTAAATGGTATCAAGGTAAATTATACTAGTACTTATATCTACATCGATTTATTTTGAATGATTTATTTCACAATTATGTCAGAATAATCGTTTATTTTTATAATGTATTAAGGACCTCTCAGATGTTCGACATACCACATATACTTTCTAAGAAGTTCTTGTTATAACGTATCTCTCAACCTTCCCTTCAGAAAGGGAGAGGGGAAAAGGACCATTATCATTTAGGACGGGTTACCACAAATATTGTATGGTCCTTATTTAGGATGGAATTCCAGTTGAGTCCTGCAAATAATTATAATCAAGTTTAATGACGTTACTCAACTTTATTTCTTCTTCTCTTTTAATCAGTTCTAGTACTGACATTCTTATAGCCCGATGCTAAATACAGAGCCGATACTAAGACCGGATTGGACTGAATAAATAAAAATCAACATATTTTGTAGGTTAAATATATAACAAATCTACTGATATCACTACTGAGAGTGTATACTCTTTCATTAAAAGCTCAGATATATATACGATTATATTACACTAGAAATGAGTTACACAATAACTTGAAAAGAAGGAAGAGAATAAACCTTTAACAATTTTTTAAACTTTTTATTTAATACGTCCCCCTCCATTCTGAATGATGTCTTCAATACGGGGACGAACAAAAGCACAGCTGGCCTTGATGCAGCTTGAGAATAAGTTGTTCCTTATCTCCTTCATCACAGCCTTCAGGGAAATACACATTCGGCAAATAAATATTCTTTGTCTTGCCGGGAGGACCACCTGGCACATCATGAAGCCCTTAAACGTTCGCAGGGCCACAATCTATCTGGTCAGAATTCGTTTGGTGGATGGGAACAATATTAAGGACTAATGCAAGATTGGTAGACCCAAAAAAGTGAATCCTGAAGACATCATGGAGGCCTTTACGATCAACCCAAGGATGAAGATGTCATAGTACGCCAAGAAGAAGAAGGTGGAACGGTTTACTACGGGCAAGCCATCCAAAAGGATGGAGGAAGGTAGTTTAGAAAAATTAAGAGGCCCCTCCAGTCAAAATCTAAAAAAAAAACACAGTTTTCAGCGATGTCAACAACTCTTGAGCACAACAGCAACCGGGTATTTTGTTATAACAGCATCATACTCTGTGATGATGTTGGGGGTTGTGGCATCAACTGGAGAAGAAATGCCTCAAATTAGGTTCCCTGTTGAATTCCAGTTACCTGCAGCCGACTATTTGATGGTGTTGAAGGAAAATGTAGTCCCAAAGATCACCAAGAACATGAAGAAGTCCAACAACGCCACGTACGTATTTCAGTTGGACGGGTCTCCGCCCATACTACTAATATTTTAAAAGAGTGGATGGGTAGCAACATTAACTTTTGGTACAAGAAACTTTAGCCCCCCTCAGAGCCCAGATCTGAATCCATTGGATTACTCCATTTGGTGGCAAATTGAGGAGAACGCCTGCAAAGTCCGCCACCCAAATATTGATGCACAGATGATATCTGTTAACCAGCAGTGGATGATCATGAGAAAGGATACGTTGCAAATGTGTGCAAGGGTTTCTAAAGTTTGTTGGAGCATGTCGTTGAGGCTCATGGTTGCCAGATTCATAATTAATTGTTATAATAAAACCTGTTATAAAATAAATTTTTCTATGTTCAACATCATCTTGATCAATTATGAGCATTTAAATGTCTACTTAAAGGGAGGTCTCAGTACTTTTTCTACAGCCGGTAAGTTTGATATCAAAAATTTAATATGTTGAGATGACTGATGACTCTACTTTAGTCTAAAGGTGCTCACTAATATAGACAAACAAAATTCAATTTAACATTCGAGTTTTTAGATTCAATTCAAATCTTATCAAACGAGCATACTGGAAATGCACATGAATTATGATATACAGAAGATAATACTAGCATAACCAATCAAAAATAGGTTTTTTTAATATATGCAAAATGTTTACAATATTTTATTGATACGACAACATTAATATTTCGTATGTCTCAAATATTTATATGATTTACATCAGGGAGTAATATTTACAGTGCACCCTTTATATACAATCGATTCTATATTCACACACCTGCAATATTTCATTAATACGATTCCATTGTTATTCCTTCGATATAAATATATTATTATTATTTATATAATGAATGTCTCGATACGAGGGTAGTCCGAAAAGTGTCTATTTTCAAAGTGAAGATTCAAAAAATCTTCAATAAAACCTAGCTACATCATTCTAACATCTGTTGATAGTTACTCACCAAAGATTCAGCCACTTTAGACACAAAGTTGTTATATAATAGTTGTTTGAGTACGTTGAAGTAAGTATTTCTGTGAAAATGGACAAACTCAGATATGTAGCTGTCATTAAAGATTTGTTGTCCAAAATGGCTGAAACAGGTAGTCACATCTATCTAGCATCTGTTGACGCAGTTACTCACCAAAGTTTAAGGCATTTTGGATAACATTTATATAATGACAGCTGAAGCTCGATAATCGTACAGTGCACCCGGTGACACGTTTTCATTCATCGAGACAGACATAATGTCTATATCTACATATGAATACATATATGTACTATCCAAGCCTTTTAAAGTGTTATTTTTCTTCTTCTTCCTCCTACAGCGCTAATTAATCACAATAAACACCAACCTTCATGAACTCATGTTAAACTTTTTACCTTTGGATCCGTTATTACACTCATACAAAATCCTACATGCATACACGAAAAAGAACAAGGAATTGTGAAACACATATGTATGTTGTACGAGTATAATTATTATGACGATGCAAATATGTGCAGGGAATTGTAATGGACGAGAAGGTAGATTAATTCAGTTTGGGGTTTCCTAAGGTTTTTTATTACATTCATATGTTTTATGTATATAGTATACATATTGTAGGTTCCTCATTACACATGAGTAGGGCGCGGGGAAATATGTGATCACGTATTTCCAAAGGTGTATAAATTGTGATGAACATCACTTTGTCTATTTTGGGGATTTAAAAAAAGTAAACGAAAATCAAAATAGATACCATGACAATTTGAAAAATGTTTTAGAGGAAAGCAGCTTTGCTGTGATGATTTTGCATTCAATCAGCTAAAATCAAATGTGACAAGGGAGGAGGGGTTAAAGGAAATATGCAAGGACATTGGAAAGAATTCATCCGATGTATATTCTCAATTCTACTCATGAGTCCAATAAGGGCTTATATTTATAACTCTGCCAAAAAATCCTCCAGATTTATCTCCGTCAATTATGAGCACACAAGAATGTCCAATCAGGTTTTGAATATAATTGAATGTAGCAGGGAAGGAAGTTCAGTAGTCGGGGATTAAATAATAATGACAACAGCAAAAGAAAATTCATTCTTCAGAGTACCGATTTAAAAAAAAAAGGCCTGCTAAAAATACAGACAATTTACATCAAAAATTATTACTCCAGAACAAAAAAGTTAAATAATTAATGATAAAAATCCGGTGTATTTTTTAGCTGGGCCGTTGTTTTTTTTAAATTTTTTTTTTAAATTGGTAATCTGAAGAATGAATTTTCTTTTCTTTCGTAATTGTTATTTTTATTTCATTCCTGAGAAGTGAACGTCCTTTCATAATTAGATTAAATTATATTCAAAACTTGATTGAACATTCGAGAGTGCCCATAAAAGACGGAGAATAATTTTTTTTTTAATATACCTATTCTACATTGGATTTTCATAATTATAACTATAAATAACTAGAGTGTACCAATTTAAAAAAACGGTTGAGCTTAAATATATAACTGATTTTCAACATTATATATATAACCTGTCCTAGTAAATAGAACTGGCTTTCTGTAGTTGGTAATCACAAAATGATTTTTGTATATGTTTTATAGGTGATGTAATAATTATTACTTAATTATTGAAGACATACAATATAAGTAAAAAGTCATCACGTGGGTTTGTTCTTTTGAAAGACAAAGATTAACAATGAGGTATACTCGAGAGTTATAAATGTCTAAGTCTTTTTTGACTCGGAGTAGAATTGAGGATCGACAACAAAGAATATGTCCTGGCCATATACAGAGTGGAATTTGTATTTCTTTCCCTTCCCCTCAGGGCTGCTTACAGTTGATCTAATAAAACGTCATGGGCTACTGAGCCTTTTTCTTCACAAACATTTTTAAATTTGTCAAGATGATCGTGTTAATTTAACTTTTTATTTTTATTTTCATACTCACGGGACATATATTAGTATACATTACTGGGTCAAACTAAAGCTTTCAACCAAGTAGCGAAACGAGGACACACGTGGTCAATAGCTAATAAATGTCTTGATGCAAAGAAACTTTTTTTCTCCTCTAAAGGTATTGTTTAGTTATTATTTTGAGATCAAATTAAGAGTTATGATGTTATCTAATATATTTTACTTTTAAGAAGATGTTCATTTGATTTCAAGAAGGCAGACTTAGCATAGCTAGAGACGATTTTTATCATATGGTAAACCCACTAATTTGTTTATTCGAGTTCAAAAATGATGATATTAATTAATATAAAAATATATACGAGTATTTTATTATAAACCTTTGGGGTCCAAGTCAAGTTCCTACGTCTTACAATAATTGAACATTGCCACTTAAATAATTAACTTATTCCTATACTATTAATTTTTATAATTATTAGCAATCAATCAATCTTATATGTATATTTGAAAACTTATTTTCTCTTTGGTGGGATATTCATAAAAGGAAAATTCATAGAATAAAATAATTTATTCTTTCCCCAGAGCAATTTTAGAGTGTGAGGCGTGTTTCATCAGTCATCCACTTTACTATATTTCAGACTACGTCACTAAGAAAAATAACACAGTTGACGACATATGAAAAACGACACCTTGGCGATTTTTTTTAAAAGGCTGCACTATTGTATCACCTAAGGCTAACGGTTACGTGTGTTACTTGGTGTAACGCTTTAGGTCAAACCAAAGTAAGTATAAAGAGAACTAGAAGAGCAATGCGTCAGCTGAATGAAAGGACCGACCAACATAAAAGAATAATAATTTTTATACATAAATGTAAATATTTTTAATACTATATAATCAGTTCTTGCCCGGAATGTCAGCTGTTAAATACACTACAAAAGAAGGCTGCCAATTCGTGACAACTGTCTGCATTCCTCTTCTAGAACTAAAAATATGTTTTTTATTTATCAAATAGGCATTTAAAAATATATTTTCTCATATTTTGGGGAAAAAAAATAACACATATTTTTCGATTTTTGAGGATAAGATATATGATTTTACATTTTTACACAGTAAAAGATTCTGAAACATAATTTTGTGGTTGTAATAGCCCAGCTTGGTATACCAAGTCTATCTTTCATTTATGTAGTGATGTAACGGATCCTTAAATGTCCGTTTCGAGTTTGATGTGGATTTTGCTGTAAAGGTTACCAGTTCATTGAGCAACTTTTCCTTTCACAACAAAAAAATAAATCGGTTTTTCTTTTGAATCTCTGCAAGTTTCGGCGGCATTTAAGGTCCTGAACGGCAAGACCTTCAGTGATTCCTTAATGTGCATGCAAACAATCTTGTGTAACACAGGATGATCCTTTGAAGTCAATTTGGCCTCTAATTTCCTCAAGGATTGGCCTTTTTACCTAAGATTTTGGCGATGGTTATTTTTGTAATTCTTGTAAGTTATTTCTTCCTCCCACGTCCACCCTTGTTCTTAAGGCTTTCCCCGGATAGGTGACAGTTCCTCCACCTTAGAATTGTTTGATCGAAAACGCCAAGGTCCCGAGTGACCTTTTCACGCCCTGAAGTGGGTCTACGGCCCTTTTTCGGGTCCTTAAGATGTGCTCCTTCACCATTATGCGATATTATATTTTTTATTAGTCATGTGTAAATTTCAATTAAGACAAAAAAATGCATACAGGTTGCTGCCTTACTTATATTCTTTTTCTTTGGTTAGTAGACATTCACAGTTCACGAACCGGTTCATAAGACATGAACTAGTTATTTTACGTATTTTGAAAAACAGTTCTTGGGTAACCCGCTTTTTTAAGTTTAATAGTTCGTGAAACTATTCAGAACCACAATCCTTATATATAATAATAGTAACTACTAGGGCTGTTACGGTACGGGGTTGTACTTCGGTTTGGAACAACCCTTACGGATTGGTACGTTTTCACCTTTTGTTCAGTACGACAGTACTTATATATAATAACAAATTCAATATTTTGATGGTTTATTTTTTTTATTAATGGATTTAGATGGCGAAGGAAGATTTTAATCCATAAGCATCCTATTATACAAGAAATTATTTATGTATTTGTTTATACAAATTGATAAAATACATTTTAGTTGAAGAAAACCCTGTGGTATGATGGAGGGATAATTTAAATAAATTTTCCAATGTTTCCAAGTAAGCTTGTCGATTCCTCGTAACTAGCTACATCAGTATTTAGTGTAATATTTTCTTCGACAGCTGGTGGTATTGTGGCTGAAAGTTGGTCCTGTCTATTACCGGAAAATTTAGAAAAGCTCATCCTTTTGAAAAAATAAATATATACCAATTGTAAAAAAAGTAATGAGACCTTCTAAAAATACAGTTTTCAGTAGAGTTACAAAAACCAAACATCCGCCTCTATGATGATGCTGGGGGTTGTGGCATTAACTTGAGAAAAAATGCCTACAATTTGAAATCCTGTTGGATACTTGTTACCTGCGGCCGACTACTTGATGGTGTTTAAGGAAAATGTGGTACTATAGATCTCCAAGACTATGAAGACGCACCACAAGGCCACATACGTTTTTCAGCAGGACGGGTTCGGTCCATACTGCTTATATTGTACAAGAGTGGATGGGTTGCACATAAAATTCTGATCCAAGAAGATTTGACCCACTCATAGGCCAGATTTGAATCCACAGGATCACTCTATTTAGTGGCAAATTGAGAAGAAGGCCTGCAAAGTATTCCTCCCGAATATTGATTCCCTGAAGACCTCCATTAACCAGCAGTGGAAGATCATGAAAAAGATCTTCGTTGCCATTGTGTCCAAATGGTTCTGGAGGCAGTTCGAGGCTTCCAATGACGCTGATGGTACTCAGATTCAAAATTAATGTGCATTGTTATGGTATGAAAATAAAATTTTCTATATACAACATCCGCTTGATCCATTGTGAGTATTTCAATGACTACTTAGAGGTAGGTCTTAGTAATTTTTCTAGGCCAGGTATATAAATTCATGGATAATACTAACCCATGTATATTTTAAAAGAAGCGTAGTTTATTTATACAGAAAATAAATTTGTGATGAATAAAATATCAAAAAAAACTTGAAAAACTACATTAGTTCAAATTTTTTTTTTAAATACCGTGCCGAACCGTGTGCCGTGAAGTGTGTACTGCGGTTTTTACCAAACTGTGGGCTTAGCGTACCGTCCCAGACAAAGTATCTACCCATTGACACTATAGGATTATGTAAATAGGGAGTAAATTTAATTTATAGATTGAATGTAACATTGAATTACTTCATTGCTTTAATTATTTAGTTAATTGAGTTAATGTTGAGGAATGTAAATATTATAACAAAGAAGAGTCTAGCATTTTAAACAATGGTAATACCCAGTAAATAGTTGAGGTGGAATTCAATTTTGCATATCGTTACAACATAACATATATATATATATATACCTATATAGGCCCATACATTGGTATTCCTCAAAAATAATAATAGTAATGATGATAATTCGAAATTGGGTAATTTATGGTGTGTATTTATGGGCTTTGCATAATAAACCTCACTCTAAATAAACAGCAAATAGTAAAGTAGGATGTTGTGGGTTTCATAATTTTTCAAATTAGCTTCATATGTGGTGCGTCAACTTAAAAACAATTTTGAACAAAAATCAAGGAAAGGTGGAAATACCTGGGTTTTTTTTAAATTTCATATATACGAGTACATACAACTATTGTTGTTCTAAAAACAAACCCTAAAAAGACTGCAGTCCGGTCCCAATATAATATGTCATTCCCAGGACTAATTCTCATTGGTCTTTTATTGTAATGACAACAGCTGAAATGACCTAGTTACTAACTATCAAGCTGACCAGCTGAAGAACTGTTCATCATAACCTCTTTCTGAAAGAGTTGAAAAAAATACAGATTTAGGAAATCCGTCCAAGGATTGATCCAACCCTAGAGCCGCCCATTATTTCAGAGATATATTTGAGCAAATTTTAGTCTTTATATTCAAATTTATGGAATGTGTTAAAATGTCCAATAACACTGGTCAACGAAATTTAATTTTTTTTTCTTGGATGGACTTTGACAACGGATTCTTATAGAATTGGGGTTGCTGATTTCGATTATATGTTTAGATTTGCACATCAAGTTTTTGTGATATCTGATATTTAATATTTGTGAAGGTTTACATAAAAAAACCTATAATGATACCACGTGTTCCTGTTATGTATGTATCTTTCTCTCTCTTTGACTCGAGTACTTAAAGTATTTTAATATATATCTCGATGTGTGCCAGCTCTTCCTTTAGTAATCAATATATCCTTTATTTAATCCAATCTATACCAGTAACACTCTCATCGGATATTATTTCTTATATTGCTCTTATTTGGATTTAGTAAACGTTGGAGATTATATATTAAATATTTTTTAAATCACCATCATAGCTGTTTACGAGATCCGAACACATCTGTATAAGTGCATAAGCTAGCCATGTCTACATCCTCACGGACAAGAAAGTTCTGTAGCGACCCAGATATATTCTGCTATATCTGTGGATGCTTCACTTTATCACCTCAAAGACGGAACATAACTCACTTCGTTAAGAGTGTGTACCTTGCTAATTTTAAAGTACCGCTTGAACACCAAAACAAAAATGGGCACCTCACATAATGTGCACGACTTGTCTCGAAACTCTGAGATCTTGGTCGCAAGGAAAAAATGCTAAGCTCAAATTTGGTGTGCCAATGATTTGGAGAAAACCAACAAACCACCTAGATGATTGCTACTTCTGCCTTGTAAATGTTAAAGGAACAAGCGATACATGACATACCCTAGCATCTCCTCTGCAATACGGTAAGTTCCTCATTTGAACGAAATAACTGTACCTGTTTTCACCAAGTTAGCAGATATTGATAGCAGAACCTGAAGTGAATGACCTGATTCGAGATTTGAATTTACCTAAACAATTTGCTGAGTTGTTGGCTTCCAAACTGCAAGAGCAAAACATGCTTGCTCAGAGCACAAGTGTTATATTTTATCGTAACAGAGATGCAGAACTGAGGAAGTTCTTTGATTCCGACAATCACTTTTTATACTGCAGTGAGATTGAAGGGATTCTTGTGGCTATGGGATTATCTGTGTATCATTCAAGTGAGTGGATACTCTTTATAGATAGCTCAAAAAGAAGTTCAAAGGGTGTTTTACTTCACAATGGTAACATATATGGATGTATCCCTATTGGACACTCAGTCTCCATGGAAACATCAAAATAGTACTTTAACGATAGAAATACCTCGATCACCAGTGGTTAATTTGTGTGGATTTAAAAATTGTGAACTTCCTTTTGGATCAACAAGTAGGTTACCCAAAGTACCCTTGTTTTCTTGCTACTGGGACAGTAGAGCTGACAAGGATCACTGGGTTAGAATGGAATGGCCATACGTTGGTACCTGGAGAGAAAAATGTCAATAATGAACCACTAGTTGATCTAAAAACATCATCCTTCCCCCATTGCACATCAAACTCGGTATTATGAAGCAGTTTGTAAAAGCTCTTGATCCCTATGGTGATTGTTTTCAATACATATGTTCGACCTTTCCGAGTCTTAGTGATGCGAAGAAAAAGGCAGGGATATTCGACGGACCCTAGGTCAGAACATTACTAAGGGACATACATTTCATTGAGAAGATGACCACTGTGGAATCTCGAGCGTGGACTGCATTTACTATTGTGGTGCAGGGTTTTCTTGGGAACAAGAAAAACGACAATTACCATGAGATTGTGGATGAACTTCTCCTTAGTCTACTAGAGCTCGGGTGCAGAATGAGCATCAAACTGCACTACTTACACGGTCACCTGGATACGTTTCCAGACAACCTTGGAGATGTTAGTGAAGAACAAGGTAAGAGGTTCCACCAAGACATTTAAGTCATTGAAGGCAGATATCAAGGTCGTTGGGACTCGCATATGATGGTTGATTGCTGCTGGAGTTTGATGAGGGATCATTCAGATGCTCTACATAAGAGGGCGTCATCAAAAAGGAAGATTACCCCAGAAATGAAGTAATATGTTTGTCTACAAATAAAAGTTCACAATTCCAGCATCTATTAGTTTGATATAACATTCTATGTTTGTAATAATATTGAATTTTGTCAAATATGTGGTAGTACTTCATGTTTAGTATTTTTTTTTAGTTTTGTATGTTTAAACAAAATTAGATTATTATGTCTTATATTGAAAAATAAAATAAAACCTTTTAGTCGACCTATTGTTCAAAAACCTCATGTGATAACCAACAACTAGTAACACATTGAAATCAGTAGCCAATATGCAAATAAAATCACAAAAACAAAAATAAGTTCTTATTTTTCTCTCGTAAATTAAGAACTTTTGGTATGGATTGTAGTATTTTTTCATCAACCCGTTATTCAAAAACTTGATGTGATATGCAAAAACTAATGACAGATTTGGAATCAACAGCCAAAATGGAGTTAGATTCACTTTAAACCCCCATGCAAAAAAAATTGTGTTGACCAGTGTAATTTTTGTAACACTTTATTAAATTTAAAAGGGCGTTATTGGCTCTGATATAGCTCTTCAAATAAAATCTATCACTTTCTAACTCTTTTTTTAAGTAAAATTTACAGCATTTCCAATGGGTTATTATACAAGGTGAGAGAAATTGAGAATAATTTTAAACACTCCGTTTTGAGAAGAAGAATTACTTTTCTGTTGACATGGCAGATAATATGTATATTCCATCAATAGTGATGAAAATCGTGTGTACTTTGTGCATGTTAAAACAAACGAAAATCAACCTTGAGACTCTGACTATTTGAATAAGTTTTTGGATGAGATCAAATTACCTGGCAAAATTTTTATTAGATCAGCTACAATCAGCTGTGAAATAAATATCGAACGAGACAATAATTACTCTGTTGTTGATCCTTAATTCTACTCAGAGTCCAACAAAGATTTACAATCATAACTTCGCAACAAATCTTCAGGGTTCACCCCCGTCTTTTATGTATAAAAACGAAAGTTTAATTAAGTTTTGAATATAATTGAAAAAAGAAGTTCATTACTCAGGAGTTAAACAATAACGACCACAGTTAAGGGAAAGAAAATAAATTCTTCAAATTACCAATTCCAAAACAAACAGGCGACCTTAAAAATACAACGAGTTTTTACCAGTATGCACCAAGGGACAACTTCTAATTTGAATGATGTAGATTACATTTGTTGGATGTTTTTCCTATATTATATAAAACAGCTACTTGACATATTAAAAGAGAGTGATTGAATAATAATTGGATAGAAATATTTGTTATATTCATTAGTGTTTTGTCAATAAAAAAGCAAGTTAGAAAGTATTTTTTCAAAATTGAGTGTGAAATACAATTGCATTCTTTGACGAATTATTCTTTTGGAGTTGTTGTACGTTCCACAGAATGTAGTTAAAATTAATAATAACAATGAGAGGATTAGAAAATGATTTATTTTATTTATGGGTCTGATTGGAGCCAATTATAGTCAAATAAAGGCTGTAAAATTTAATTAGCCATCTTAGATATCTCAACCTATCCCAGAAATTTGAATTCAATATATATAATTTATTAAAATATCTCTGAAATATTGTATTGTACTAATATTACATTCGGAAAATAGTACTTTTGTATTTTCTTATTGGCAAAAACTAGGACAACTAATTTTCACAGGCCTCTTTTGAAGCCAATTTTGTACCCCAAGTGCGTTGAACATAAATAAGAACATGTAGTAGTCGCTTGGTACTAGGTTTGGACTGTACAATGGATGCATAAGAACTTCCCATTCGATATCCCAGAGCTTCTGGAACGTTACTAAAGATGTTTGCAGCCTCGTCTTGTCTTGATTAAACAAGACTCCTTTCCTATTCAAGTTTTTTTTTGTATCCAGCCTTTCTCCAATTGTTCAAAACGGTTTTAAGATCGATGTTCAGCTCTTTGACGATTCTAAGACTCCTAACATGACTGTGTATCTAGCAATTTTCCATAATTTTATCGCCATTTTCTACGACAGGCCTGCCAGTGTGTGGTGCATCGTTCACCTCCATCATAACAGAACAAAATAGCTGGAACGACTGTTGTGCTACACGAATCGAAAGAGTATCGGCTCCGTAAACATCCCAATTATTTTTTTATTGCATTCCAGGCCTTTTTACCTTTCGATTAGTAAATATGTAAAATATGGAGAATTTCTTCCTTTGTTACCTACATACCCGACAAACAATATTTCACGACTGAACTGGCTTAGCGCAATACTGACATAAGATATTTGCAGGATAGACTCCCACTTTACAACACATTATTGTATGATTCGATGTAACCAATAATGAAATAGATATACCTAGTTAAGAAAAGTGTGGGAAATAAGAAATTACTTTTTTTTCAGACCTATTATTTATCATGTAGAAAAATAGAATTTTGTTCAAGATAGTTTCTGTGTTAACTCACACAATTAGAATGTAATACCTCAAGAAATAGCTCACATTTTAACCCAACGTTCAGACAATCTGAGCTCTCTCCAACAGTTATATAGGTATATTTGGATCCATTAGATCATCTCTGTAGAAAAAAGGGTCTTCCTCCCAAATCTTGCATTGTTGATCTCAAATGAAGCATGATTGGCCATGCAATTGGGTTTCAAATGAAAAAGGGAATATGTAGATTGTACAGATATTCAATGTTCATACGAACAGAGGAACAATGATTCCATAAAGACTTGAATCAAAACAAAAGAGTTTTGTGTTTAAGATAAGCATCAGATTCCTTTTAAGTTTTGCTGGTCTTTATATGTAGCCAGGTACGTAGTAATAATCATAATAAATAAGAGGTCACAAAAGGATGTCTCCCAACACAATATATATAAATATATACTTAGAATATACATAATGTAATTTGGCAGGGGCTCAAATAAATACGACTCAGTTCTCATTAGGAGATTTTTTTTAACTACCTATGTCTACAAACTAATATAAATACAAGGTATTTGGAATTGGAGCGTTTTTCAAGGAAATATATATTTAAAAAATGTGAAATAAAAATAATTGTTTGTATTGTATTCATTTAAGGGCAAAGCTTCATAAATATGTAGGTCATAGGGCTGAGAATATTACGGAAACATTGATAATCGTTATTTCTTTTCACCATAGTAGACTGTAATAGAATCCAGTCACGATATGAGCAAATTTCCATGCTAAAAATAGACAAAAACTATATTATTGACAATTAAATTCCTTAATGATGTATTTTACATAATAAACGTACAAAATAAAAAGAGTATATGTGGTGAGTCAACAGAAAAACAACCTTGAATAAAAATTAAGTAGAAATTACCAATTTTTTGTTTAATTCATATATACATGCATTGATGGACATTTTTAAATCAAAAATTGGTTCTTTATTCAAATCCTTGTGATAATATCCAATAAGTTACGGTCACAATCAGCGATCCCGCTTTGAATTTTATGATATCCTTAGATTCCCTCCATATGACCTTTTTTTACATTATATTGATCTCTTTTCTATAAAAAACCTTTATAAATAAGTTTTATAATACTAGGTATGCTCCTATGAAATGATACTTTCGGTTATTGGTCTTTAGGTGTCGCCAGTTTGACATTATAATCCGTTCCAAAAATCTAAATGCTTATTTCGACATGTGTCAGCAATATTTAATTCATTGTTTGTATAATTTCATTCAATAACGAACTTTTTTGCTCATAAAAATGTCTAATTTTGTGCCTGCAAACTACGATGTGCGGACATCATTGATTTTCTGTTACCAATTGAAGATAAACGCTTCTCAAGCCCATCAAATGCTTTTGGAAGCTTACCGTAGACATGTTCTAAGCAGAGTAGAGTGCTTCAGGTGGTTTGAAAAATTCCAAAGTAGTGATTTTGACGTAAGAAATGAAAAGAAGGTTATGCAGTGGTTGTTCTGGGATCAGTGAGGTGTCATATGGTATGACCTTCTACAACCCGATGAAACCGTTAATGGTGATCGCTACCAACAACAATTGGCCAATTTGAACCATGCTTTACGCCAAAAACGACCAAAATATGAAGCCAGGCAACTCAAGGTAATTTTTCTTTATGACAATGCAACACCATTTCGCTCTATACCCACCCGCCATATTGTTGAATCGTAAAACTGGAAACCTCTTGCTCATGGTGCTTACTCACCAGACCTGGTGCCTTCCGAATATCACTTGTTTGTATCGATGGGCCACGTACTCCATGATTTACGCTTCGATTCTTACGCTGAAACCAAAAAATGGATCGATGGCTGGTTTGCAGCCAAAGACGAACAATTGTTTTGGAAAGCCATCCATAAATTCCCTGAAAGATGAAAAAAATATGTGCCTAGCGAAGGCGCATACTTTGAAAATTAAATCTGTAACCATTTTTTCATATATATCCCAAAAGAACATATATTTATATTTTTTTTCTTCAATGATAAAACTTTCATTTATTTTCTTAGTTTATTATTACTCTACAATAATAAACATAACGTAATAAAGCTTTAGTAATTTCTGATGCACATATGTTTTAAATTAAAATTTTTATAGGAGTCTTTTACCAAGAATAAAGAACATATAAGCTTCAATGATCTTGGACTACTGGGAGAGGGAATTGTAGCTGCAATTCATCAGTTGATTATTGACCACTATATTCTATATATATTTCAAACTCATATATATATTTTGTATACTGAATTTAAAAAAAAATTAGACCAGAGATTCAGTATTCAGATAGATAGATGATGCCCATACTACAACGCTCTATTAAAGAACTAAAGAAATAAATAAAAAACTGTTTTTTTCTCTTCCGGATGGTCCATTGAAATCTAAACACTCATTACTTCAATAATTAATGAAGGTTGAATGATTGAAATTAATTCATATATCGATATCTTAAAGCATTCAGCGAGACAAAAATTTCATTTTTGACACCAGCAATTAAAGAATCCCATATTCTACGTTAAAAGACTATTTTGAATGAGTCTTTTGAACTCTTTTTCACCCATTTCCCCCCCTCACCTATAAGCCCTGACGACAACACTCTTGACAAGACCCATGGGGACGTATAAGGCTTTTAGTGTCCGTCATCCAAACACCGAGGTCCTCAAATCCACTGTAAGCCAGCGCTGGGACATTATTGCATAGGACTACGGGTGCCTACATTAATGATTAAGAGAGCTCAGACCCACATCTATTTATAGTATTATTATTTTCGTTGAAACTCTGTTGTAATTAATAGTCCTGTTGAGTTTTAAAATTCAAAGTGTTCAGATTTTAATGGAACACTCGCTACATATTTCCCACCCATAAATATTGTGTACTTTTTCTTTTACACTAAGAGAAAAATCCATGTAACAACGAAATTGCAAATCATTCAAGACCGCTTTTTGCTTAATGGAGTCAGTCTATGAAAGTTCCGTGGTTCTATAGGTTTGTTGCAAATATAGCTATATATCCATTGTTAGATTTGTATTAAATATAAACCAAATGACTGCTAATATAATAACACCACTCTTCCTCAAACAGTTTTTGAATTTTCAGGGCTACCTTCTCATTTTTAAGTTTCTTTTATTTACTTATTGGGATACAATTAAATTCATTTAAGGGGATATAAAAGAATATCTAGGAATCAACGCCTTTTCTGCCACCATCTAAGAACATACTCTATATCTAGTACAGACAAAGCAAAGGCTACGCCTTTTTAGTATTTCTGTTTTTAACACGAACTCCCTGGCACCAACTGAGCGGTTAAAGGTGGAAAAGAAATAAAGGTTAAATTCGTGACTCTTAAGATAACATAAAAGAGAGTGAAGAGGGGGAAAAAAATTAATGATATAATCGCATTATTGAAGTCATTTTTCAGAAGTTTCAGTTAAAATATATAAGTATATATATATATATAAATTACATCCTTCCCCCCTAATACAAGGCCCTTAAAAACACCGTTAACTGGGGTAAAATTTACAAAAAAAAATCAAATACTTTTTTGTTATATAAATGAATCTGAACAAAAGATTTTAAAAATGTATAGGTGCGTTACTTCAATAACAAAAAAATAGAAAATATATTTTCTTTGTCAACTGATATTTTTAATCAGTGTTGTAAAAGTTGATTGGTTGAATAAGAATGTTCTCTTTTTTAGTCTCAGAGAGGTTCTTTTAAAAGTGTGTAGGATGGAAGAAGTCAACGCTAATTTACGATGAGCGTTATAAAAAAGTAAGGCCTGCACTATTATTGCCCTGGGTTTTGAAAAACCATTCCATTCAATATCTCACCAACACCTCATAAAAACACTAAAAAATAAGAGTTTTGGAAATTATATGATACGAGCAATGGCGTCAATGATGCTGAGATCAAAAGCTGTATACGGTATGGGTAAAGACATTAAAACCTTCCAAGTGTCAAGAGGCAGTAAACGAGAAGATCCGATAGATGCTTTGCTATTCATAACTGCAATCAATCTTGTTCTCAATCAAATAAATAATAACAATTTATAGAGGAAAATCCAACCTAGGGATGGTCTCTCTGTATATGCCTACGCAGACGATACATCTGTTATAATCGCTGGAAACTCATCCTTTGGCACAACGTCAGGCCTTCTAGTTAATGAAGAGAATCGAACATAATCACAAATAATACATATATCGTAAATATATATATGGATCAATAGTCCAAATAGGATCAAGGTACTTTGTGCATTCATTGTAAAAGACATCATGAGTTACAACAAGAGCGTAATTCTATTCAAAATATCTCAGTGTAGCAGTTTCATAAATAGCTTGGATATTATAGATGGGATCGAATTGATCAATGGAACTCCTTTTTTGTGACTTCTAAATGCCTATAGATCATACTTATAACTGAATTCGATGAAAATTTGTGTAAGGACGCGGACAATTTTTTTTTTTGTATTCCTTGATCTCAGCACGCACCGTAAAATCTCGATTAAGCGAATAATGTCTTCGAAGATGTGGGGAGCTCTAGGAATTATAAATTTCTGAAACATATGGAAAGCTATGTTAGCCGAGTGGTTTGTGAAAAGCTTAAAAAGAAAGGACTAATGGAACCGCTGTGTCATAGATAACGCCCTACATGAAGAGAACTGTCATCAAGGCATGAAGTTGGTTATTTAAATAAACTTATTGCTAATAAAAAAGAAACGTTGAAATTGTTTGAACTATTGTGGCCTAAATGTACCTCTAGCTGATGCATTTACACAAGTGAATCTTTCGCTTCTACGAAATGATGAAGAAGTTCTTGGTGACCTGGAGGGATTGTATCACAATGGTTATGCTACATTGACTTTTAAGGGGCTTAAGTGGTTAGAGAGGAAAAAAAAAATTCGAAGTACATTGTTTAAATGATATCTCATTCCGGAGTCAGGTAAAAACCATGAGTATAAAATTGATTAAATGATTATTGTTGCAGTCGTCATTGGAGGTGATAAAGTCGGTATTAAATCGTAGGAGCGTTGATGTCTCCGCTTTCAGGCTTGTGTGAGTTATGCAAATCATCCTCTTACTCCGTCTGAGAAATGGTTCGCATATCGAGTAGTGACAGGAACACTGGAGGTATCAGGATATTTGGCAGATAACACTAGTGACTATTTCATCAATTCAGAAAAAGAGACACCTTCAGACCTTTCGTGGGAGTTCCCAGTCTTAAAACTTGGAGAGCTCGTAAAGGAACGCTTTGGAGACTCAGTGAGCAGAAATTATTTTTTTACAGTAGCTTCCAATGACAAAATATATCATCAATCAGTGATTGTGAAAATTCAAGTCTGCATTTACGCGATGAAAGTGTCCCGTTCCAAGCTTGACGGTGGTTTGATTAATATTTTAAGAAAATATATTAGTATTTTAAATACAATTAAGCTTAGGGTTAGAATATTTTAATGAATATTTGTTTGTGCATTCATTGTTCTTAATTACTCTTTTGTATCATTCTGTAACAAGTTTCCAGTGTTTAAAAATCTTTGAAATAAATTCTGGTTCAGGAAAAAAAGATATCTTTATAAGTTGTGCTTCATTCCTAACAATTATTGAATAGCACTTCTATAGTGGCACATAATTTGGCTACCTACAACTGATTTTTGGGTCTTTTTTTGGTTTTGTTCCTTTACCTAAGATAGGCTATGTAATATAATAAATATAATAACGTGTGAAGTCTTTACAATTCATCATAAAGCGCTGTGACGTGACTTCATCATTCTGGAAGTCCATCTTACAAAGAAGAACAACTAATTATTTTACAAATAAAAAACTTTGCCTTATAAAACAATTCAGATTTTTCATTCGTAACACGTTCGTTACTTTCATAGTTTATATTCCTCAAACTTGAAATAAAAAAATACGACTGACGAATGTATTCGTTCGAATAAAATTGATGAGTAGGGATATTCTTTGAGCAATAGTTTCGTCTTTTGTATAGATAGAGATCATGAAATTCTACAGGACGAAATATATTTGTCGGCATCAGTACCCACTAGATGATTAAAGCAACATTAAATGAGCCTAAAAAATAAGGGAAATACTATACGGACTGTTTCACGTCCAGCACAACTTTTCGGCAGATCCATGCTACTAGCATCGTGTCAAAATTTCGTATATAATTTATATGAAAATTTGTTCATTTTGTTTAAAAACAATATCAACAACTAAATGGCTGTGTCACAAACCGTGGACTGTTACTTAATGTTCATTTTTATTGAATATTAATATTGAAAGGTTTAGTGATTATTTTGGACGTTATAGGTCAGCCATCTTTTGTGCATAAACAAATTTTAATAAACATTTCGTCATCTCGTAATCATGAGTGAGAAAAAATCCAAAAGGCAGTGCATCACAGATCTACTAGATATTGAAGTTATGTGGCGAGGATTGGTACATTGTGAAGAGCTCCAAGAGCCTGGTTTTCAAGGGGGCGAAGATTAAGAATGATGTCTCTACAGAAAAGCAGGAAGTAGAGGCAAAATTTAGTAATATTATTTTTTGGATTTTGCTCCAAAGAGATGTGGTCCCCTTCCTCGCCAGATTTGAACCCTTTGGGCATTGTTGTTTGGGCCACTTTGCAGAGGGAAACCAACTTTGTCTTCAACTCTTTCAAGGTGTTCCAGTGACGAGTACAGCCTGTGATTGAAGCTGAAGGTGGCCTTATTGTGTGACCAGGTTTACCAAAGCCTTTTTTACAAGTTTTGTGAAAGTTTTTTTTTTTTGTACTATTAGTCAAAATCAAAATTTATTAAAATATATCTAAAGAAATTCTCGAGTCGAGATTTTGCTGCTCAACTCTTTATGTATTCAAGATGTCGTCACTTTTTGGTTTATTTTGTAATTTGTGACGTCAGCAAAACATTTTATACGTATTTGATATCATGAACGCATGTATTTCTTACAATGAATGTATTTGTACGAAATACCATTTTGTAATTGGTAATTGTGTATAGTTTCCTTAAATCTTTTTTTTGATTTATCACTTCTTCCTCTCCACTGCTTTGTAGTTCCTTTAATAATCCATCGATAATTCCACATACTCCCATTATAACTTCCATCATGATGAATGGGCAATTGAGATTTCGTGTGCTTTTTTTTATGATCATACAAAATATAAACATACAAGTCAAATTAACCTTAAAGAGAGAGAGAGAGAGGATTCATTCAAGCACAAAAAAACAAAACAAATCCCTGTTACTGAAGATCATTAACATCATTTTTCTACTTCCCCCCCCCCTCAACTCCATGATTTAATGGTAGATATAAGTGTTTAAGATTTGAGTTATTAATGCTGGTATATTTTTTTATTTTCTTTCATGTATATGTTGTTATTCTTAATTACTTGTTTGTATGATATCCTCATCCATCATTCAATACTTCACTTTTAGGTACTAATCCAATCATACAAAGCAATATTCGAATTGGACTAACAAAAAAAAGTCAAATATAATAAGAATATTTAACTAAATACAGCACCTTTTGTTTTAACAAAAATGTTGCTCAAGTATTAAGTATGTATATTTTACATATCGTGGGATTATTGCAAAAGTGACGTAACAGATACAATCATGGTTTTATATGACTTTGTAAGCAATCCAGAACATATTATTAAACATACAATTTTACTGGGGATAAAATTTTAGACTGATTCTATTAGCGATAGGTGATATAAATGCCAAAGTTTCAAAAACCTACACTACACAATTGACGTAACTGATAGTTGCGTCAATTTACACAAGCTGCATGGGACCACTCAGAAAATAAATAAGTTGGTGCCAGATCGACGTAACGAATATATACCAGGAAAAAATATACAACGCAAAAACGTCGTAAGTGGTTTTTACCTATAAATATATTTTTTTTCTTCTTGTGTGAGATACATCATTAATTCACTAGTGTTGTGTATCTGGACGAATAGAGAGAAGAAAGAAACACGTCAAATTCGATTCATTATACATACATATATCAGATTCATAAAATAGTCAGTTACGTCACTTTTGCACTAAATCTAAACATATAAAACTTGATTTAAAAACTTAAGTTAGCACAAATCTTGTGACTAGAACCAAAATGTATGAAGTTTTTCTTTTAATTGGTTAGATGAAGTTGTACTGATTAAGCTGAAGTAAACATTTTTGTTGTTTTGTTTAGAACATTTTACTTGGTGGAAAATGGGCGTCTAGAAAATTGCTATCTACAGAAAATATCCCACAACTATTTTACATTCTGACCTATCCAAGTACCTGTGGATGGTATTCCCATCTGCAAATATGTACAAATAAATTAACACCCATAATTTATCACCCCAGAGATACAGAATTTAGGTAGTATAACTGTGTAATATCAAGACAGTCTGAAAACCACTACTACCACTTTAAAGAGGTCAACCACTAATATTCCAGGTCAGTGGTTGTACAGTACAAAATTAGGGTCTCGATGCAGATAAAAAACCCTCAATCTGCTTCAAGGACCATAAGTAATATACTTTTATTTCACAATACTTTTTTACAATAACAATTTTGACGGTCACTATCTACAGGGTCGTTCAGGTAAATCTGGACCACCTTTAACTGTATACTAACTAAGTATAGGTGTGAAATTTTATGGAATAGTTCTTATATTGTAAAAGAAAAATTATTCAGTGTGTATGCCATTTTTGTCAATCATTCGCTCGACACGAGGCCTAAAGGATGGGCAATCATTGAGCACGTTTGTGGTGGAGACTTTGTCCCAGTTCTGGATGATGGAGGTCTTCAAGGAGTAGATGCTATTGTATAAATTGGTAGAGACCTTTAACTCCTTCTAAAAGAAATAATCGATGGGATTCATTCGGGAGAGATTTTGTTAAATTTACATTTATAAATAGCATAATTTTTTGGTATAAAGTGGGTAATACTAATTCAATGTATTGTTCATCGCTATCTATACATTTTTCTCAACTGTTTGAGAATTTGTGGATAGCACACCAAAATAATTGTAGCTCTTTTGATATAAACAAGCCATCCTATCATTTTTGCACTGCTTGTAATCAGTGGAGCGCTTCTGAGCAAATTCGTTTCCTATCAATACAAACAAGTGTTAATTAGACGGTACACCATCTGGTGTACAAGCCAGATGCGAAAGTATTTTCTAGCCAAACGTCTCTATCGTTCACTTGACGAGGTTTAGTGAGCGTGTTGGCGCATTAGCATAAAGTAAAATCACTTTGTGTCGCCTTTTTTGATATTCCGATCATTTTTCCACAATAAAACTATTCAAATTGATCATTTGTTCACGGTAACATTCAGTGTTTAAGGTTAAACTAGATTTTAGCAGCTCAAGCTTTTTGGGTCCTTTCCAGTATCTTCGTTTCTCACGTCGCAATTGTCACTTTTCATTTTTTTTTTATGGCCCTCATAGCACCGTGATTTACCAATATCATGATAAAATCTCACTGTATACTGCGAAAAGTATACAATGCAATTCTGCAGTAGTTTTATTGGAGAGGAAATCGTAGTTTTCAACGCTATAACAACTGTACTATTGTGAGAAACTTGTATTATGGGGAATATAAAAGCTTCATTGCCAGAAGTAAGAACAAATGAAATGGGGGCAATGCCGTTGTCTGACCGCAATAACGTTGACTGCTATTGCCATCTATTAGTAAAACCCGGTTTCATTTGTACACATCTTGTGTACAAACCGTCTAATATTTTATGGACATATTTGAGTACATAAAATGCCTTGAATTTAAATTTTGTGGATGACTTAAAATATATAAATAATTTGTGCTATATTTTAAAACCTTTAATTGATTTAAGGAACTTATATTTCCCACTTTAATATTGTGACTATCCAATTAGACTACTTTGAGTGCAATTTGCAATACAACTTAAAGGTAAATAAGTATTCTCTTAGTGGATGAAATTGACGATAATTTGTCCAAGAATACAGATGTAACTCACACACAATTTTATAATATATTTTATTTTTTTACTTTTTGTGTTGACGAGCCTCATATGAATTTTTCTTCAAATGAAAAACAATATCAAATGGTCCTTTTATTGAACACTAAGTTGTATCATGTTAATTGGAGAGATATATATTCATTCTTCAAATGTATATTCTTTCAATATTATCATTATACATAAACAGTGTACATATTATATATTATTATCAAGATTGAGAGTTAGTATAGACAATCCTTAATGGAGGTTTAAGGGGGACACTTGTCCATAACTATCCATTTCATACTTAATTAAAGAAGGAAAATGGATAAGTCTAATGATAAATGGGAACTTAGTACAAAACAAGTCCTTTTAAGAGAGAAAGATCTAAATTGGATCAGTATCAAATAATATATTGTATAACTCAATTTGAGAGATAACTTGTGTCTTTGGATATCTAAAATAAAATAGTCAAGGAACCAAATATATAATGGAAGAAATCTTAGGTTGTTTTTAAGTGTTACCTATTCTTTTAAAGTCACCATATGAAAATATGGACATAAATTAAAAAAGGCTAAACATGCTGTGGCCATTTCTAAAAAAGATCATTTTCAAAATAAATTAAATTATTCTTACCTTTATCTTTTGAAAAAAGGAAAAAGTCCCGGGATTTTATTTTTCCATAAAAATAATATTTTCTTTTTTCAATTGAAGGGCCCTACACATATATATCTTTACCGCAGCCCCTGCTCACGATAAAATAGGGCCCTATAATAGGGATATATTGGTCCCATAATGTTTAAGTCCCATCAGTGGTAACAAAACACCTACCCCTGACATTCTAGTCCCTCGTCTCTCTTACCCTCTAGAACTAGGGCCAACTAAAAACAGTGATTTGATATTTTCAGGTTTGTGAGGGATCAGGGGAAAAATAAATGTGATCTCATCCCAAAATTACAATAAGAAATTCACTACGATCAGGGTCATTAGTGATATGATCAATTTAATTGTGATCATATTCAAATATACAAGTTTTAAACCCATATATGTGAATATATACCTTTTTAATTTAAATAAACGATTTATACACCTTTTAAAAATGTATTTATTTATAGTTTTTTACTAAAATAAAATATATTTAGAAACAAACTAAAATATATGTAGAAAAAATTTAAAGCATAGCTTCCCGACGAATAATAAAATATCTACATAAAACATTTCTCTACATATTAGCTCTTTATTTGACATGAACAGAAGCTGCTTCTCAAAGTCGTCGTCTCTCAGCCTCTGTCTAGTCCTCCTCAGGATCTGTTTGATCGGATCGCATTTATTCGCTATTTCTGTTACGATATAAAGATCAAAACCGATTGCGATACTGCGATTAGCAATATAATATCGCGATATCTCAATTGATTGCCGATTAGAAAAAAATTCCGATCATCAAGCCCGGATATTTCATTTTCGAAATCTACCTACTATTTGACGACATCTTTAGTGTAATATAATGAAAAAGGCGGAAAATTCATCCATTTATAATATACGGATATGCTGTAGGTATTATTTAGACTTTCATTGGAATTGTGTAGGATGAGTGTCTCGACTTCGACCAAAATCCAATTTTGAATGCGTACAAACACATATACACTATTCATCCAAATTACTTAAACCCTTTTGAATTTTTGTGATGCAAGGAATGCCTTTTAGTCAAGATTGTTTATACTACAAATAAATGAAAGAATGAAAAAAATAGTCAATCCTAACATTTTGAATATTGAAGGATAATCAAAAAGTGATACATTTAATATTATTCATACCCAGGGGCGTTAGCAGGGGGTGTGCTGAAGAGACTGTAGACCCCCAAAAAAAAAAAAAAAAGCAAGGCATTTTTGCTTTTAACGAGAAAATTTAATATCGCAATTTTTTTTCAAAACATTCATTTAATTTTTTTTCAAACAGCTGTTAATTTTTGAAATTTTTTCCAAAAAATTTAATATTTGAAATTTTTTTTATTTAATTTTTGAAATTTTATTCCAAAAAAATTAATCTTTTAATTTTTTCAGAAAATTTAACTTCATGTTAATAGGTACAAATTATTGAAATTTTTCTCCAAAAATTTTAATCTTTCAGATTAAAAAAAAACAACTAATCTTTTCGGAACAACTGTAGATTTTTGAACTTATTTTTCAATATATATAATAAAATTTTCCATTTTTGTCTAATAAAATTAATTTTTCAATTTTTTGTTAAAGAACTTAATTTTTTGTCAATGGTTATAAATTTTGAAATTATTTTCCAAAAAATTAATTTTTTTTGGAACCCCTATGGGGGCTCGGATTTTTTTTGCCCTACAAATTAAATATTTGATGTTTTTTTTTTCTATAATGATTAATTTGTGAATAGCTGTGGATTTTTTGATTTTTTTTTGTCAAAAAAAAATCTATAACCTTCTTAAATATAATACTACGGACGCCCCTGATACCTTTGACAATATATTAACAATAACGTCTTAATCTCTGTCATTACATTTCGAATACTTCCATATAAAAGAAACCCACGTCCAAGGATTAACTATTTCAAAAGTTTTAAAAATTCTTTGAATCTGTAAGTGCATTATCAATATTAACTTTATTACATTTCATTCTGAAGTAAATCATTTGCCCAATCTTTCTATTTGTAGCCTCAATTTTCATCCTATTTTTCCCCAAAAGAACATGCCAAAAATCTTCTTGTCGTATATCATAACTTAATGTCTTTACGGTAGTAATAGTAGACTGAACAGTTCCTCATATTTTCGGACATTCCAATGGAATATCATCTCAGGTGAAGCCTTGCAGAACCCGCACATTGTTTGTGCGAAACTACACTGGACACTTATAGAGTGCCATAAAGGACTCTATATTTAAATAAGGATTAATTTTGACGAGATATTTAGCCAAATTTTCCCACTTTCTTTATAAATTTGTGATTATTAAAAATCTATACCTATGTTAGCTTTAGATGTTATTATGAAACATTAATCAACGACTACGGCTCATAATTATTAATAATTGTAAGTATTATAAATTAATGATTAAGACCAGAAGTCCTATTAAATAAAAAGTACATTTTATGGCATCATAAAATTTGGTATTAATGGGTTTGAAATTAAATGTTATTCAGAATTCAATTATAATTTATTTTTTCATGATGTTTTGATGTTTTAATGATGGGCAAAGTCAATTATTTTAATAATTTTACAGACTCAAAACTATCAATATCATTTTACAATTGGTATTTAAATAGTAACTCCTTTTGAGGGGAGTCAATTGACATACTGAAGGCATAATGCTTTGGGGGTAAATGTCGGGGTAGAATGGTGGAAGTAATTGTCCAAGAATAAAAATAAAATATAATTTTCAAGAGATTTAAAGAAATTTTTATCCTATTAATATTAGCAATTTCAAATATATTTGTACGTTCCCAACTTTTAACAACATTGACGTCATTTTGATAGTGACAAAAACAGGACTTACTGTTCATTTGTCTACTTTAACCGGACTAAATTATTTAGATCTTGTCTGAAGTCATGCAATAAGGATCGATACTACCCTAGGATAGAGTAATACATCGGATTGGGAGGTATGGACATTTCGCATACTTGGTGTAACGATTGTTTGGAATCAATTTGGATGAATGGGGATATTTTGATTGAATAGTAGTAAGTTTTCTTACGTTAACTGCTTCAGTTCCGATTTCTAAATATGTGGAATCTGGTCAAAAAATATGGATGATGATTTTTTATTCCTACGAAATTATAGTCCAAATTTGGAAAAATATACAAATAATTAACATTGATTAAAGAATCCTTAATCATCTTTCTATAAACTCTAAATTTATTGTGTTAGTGCAATATACAATACAAGCCGGAGTACCTTGCATGCTAAGAGTTATTAGGGGAAGAGTAAATGCAGCAAAAAGACGTAAAACCTCGTTTTCTGATAACACTGATAATCATTATGTATCACGCAAAAAGCTCAGCTGGCAATTAGCCTATTCCACTTAACTGAAAAATAGGAATTATTTAGGAAGCCTTCTTTGACTTATTTCAATTTTTCATTAGTTGACGTTTTTTTAAAGAAAATATTTTTTTTTTGTTAATATAGTTTTTTTCAAATATATGTATATATATATCCAACGAGGTATCCTAATCAAGAGTGAGATATAGAGCAAGTTCCCGTTGCAATAAAACTAATTATAGTTATATTTTAGAGACATACTCTCTGACAGTTTTGATTTGGAATAATTTCTCCCACACGGATTAAATTTTCTTCTATTTCAAGGTAACATTATATTTACCAAATAAATTTTATTAAAATATCGACAAGATTCCTATTAATAAATGTTCGAAATAGCCTGATGCAAATTAGAAATACACGCTTAATTCTAAAGAATAAAAAAGTCTGTGTAATTTGAGCCACTTTTTCAAAATCACCTCTATTTTTTAATCTATTATTATCATGTTGCTAGAACTTTCACAGTAGATGTACCTTCATTAACTTTTTTTTCACTTATCTATAACAAAGACACATATTTGAATTTAAAGCCCATTTTGAACACCTACAAGTGGCACATATTACCTCATGCTTTGGGTAATATGGGCTTTATAAGTTGCATTAGTATGTATTTAAATAAACTAACTTTATTTACCCATTATTTAGGTAATAATGCATATACAGTATTATATCATTGATAAAATGACTTAAACTGTATATATAAGGTTGGCAAGAAGTGTAGGTTATGCTTAATATAGGTTACTGCTCCTATTTTGTAAATATTGACAAATCTATGCCCAAATTCCATGATTTGCTATCTCTCGAGGCAATTTCTACCACCTTGAGGATTCAGAAGCCCATTGACAATAACAAAACATCCACAAAGCCAGTAGCAATATAAACCCAATTACTGAGTCTCATATTACTCACCAGAGCCATTTAATATATTTTATTATGTTCCTAAAAAAAATGTAACATCTTAGAAACTAATACTTATTTTTACATAATTAACAACACTGTATTCTATGTTTATCATTTAATCTGTGTTTGCACAATATATAAGAATTAAAAATGTATAATGTTCCAGTATGTGATATTCCATACTGTACAAGTAGAATAAACTGATCTTTCAGAAACCAAATAAAAGAACATTTATAATCACAGAACCTCTTTATTTTGAGGATTATGATTTGCAAAGTTTTTAGAAATAACTTAGTTATACATACGTTGTAAAAGTGGTAACCCACCTGTATCTGTCAAAATTTAAAAATTTGTTGAGAAAGAGTCTAACTCTAAGGTACACGCTACAATTAATTATTACTCATAATTATATTTATTAGAGAGTGCAAATTAAATCCTCCTAAATTTAACTTTAAAAAGTATTAGCTATCAAGGATGTAAAAATGTTTAACACATCATATTTGAAGAGCTAACAAATACGTAACATATCGATTTGTATGAGTATGTTTTGTAGATATTTTCTGACATTATTAATCTAATTACTCCTTGTCATGATATATCATTTAAAAACAAAAGTATATTTTGCTCTATCATTTTAAGGATAATGATTCTTGTTTGAGAGAATATAATTCTTTTTGTCTGTATATGTGAGTGTGTTTTAAATGTAACATTATAATCTTAAACGCATTGAAAAAGAATCAAAAAAGATTGTTCTCACAAAATTAAATAAGAAGGAAGCAATTTTCTTAATTTGTTCATATTTCTGTTCCATGATTTATAAGACGGAGAGTGATTCATCTATGAGCACGAGAGAGATACTGAGTTATAGATTCACGTTTTTAAATGTGGAATAGAATTACTACAAGTGAGAATATCTACAAGATATTAAAACATTCAAACTTCATATTTGTTATAAAATCAATAGCATTTATCTAGTCGAACATACAAAAATCATTATTTATTTAGTATCTAGGGAGTTACATTGCAAAATAATAGTTTCGATTATTTTATTTTTATATTGATTGAAGAATACTTGATTTGTTTATTTGTCATTTGACATTATGTATTTTTTTTTTTAATTATTTATCGTGAAAATGACATATACAAGCCGTATTTGCTATAAAAACCACTTCGAAACTGTATGTCAAAATAAAGAGCTACAAATTATGTATATCCATTATCTGATTTTTTCCTTCAAAATAAAAATTAAATTATAAAAATAAGTCATATCTTGTGTTGTGTCAATCATTCTTTATTGGGTCCAGCCCAGTCTTAGGGATTGGTCTGTCTGTACTACATAGAACTGAACTGAACCGGACCTAGACTGAATTCAAAATAAGGACCGACACAACACTATTTATGACTTCTAATATTTCTTTTAACAAAAATAAATTATGTAGGAAAAAATTGGATTTTCTAGGGGAAATAGTAGTTTGAATGTTTTAAACATATGGTTCACAGTTTTGAAGAAAATGTGTAAAATGGAATTAAAATCCAAGAAATAATCCTTTCGCAACCGAAAATTACGCCCTGGGAATTTTTGCCCTGGGAAGTTTCGCCCTCATACATATATTATAGCATAAATGTACCTTCCACATATAATTGAAGGTCTTCCTTTACTTCAACTTGAAGTCCTCTGTAATTAATTATGAAATTATGGCATTTGAGTTATTAATATGAAATAAATGTTGTTTCTTATTATGATGAATTTGAACCTTTTTTTTACCGGTGTACTTAAGCTGAGGGAAAAGATGAAGAAGGATCACAAATAAATAATTGTGAATTTAACGTAGACGTAGTAAGTGTTTCTACAGGGAGTACTTTAATTTTATATGTTCTTAGTCTTTTATTCAAGAAACTGTAATACCTTATAACATATACTGTGAGTATTTTTAATACTTTATTGCATGTTAATAACTTTTGGCTTAAATATTTAAATTAAATAGGATGAGACTTGCAACGATCATCATAAGAATCCCTTTGACTTATACCTGAAAAGAAATATAAAATATTCAACTTTTTAATATTTTGCAGCTAAATCAAGGTACTTTTTTTCAGCTTTTTTAGTCATCATATCTCAAGACGGATTAAGATCAGGATCGGCCCTAGCCCTAAGCTTCCAGTGGCCATTAGATAACGTAACAGAGACGTTTTTGAGCATGCTGCAAGGATTCATATATGGTCATGCTTGGGAAAAACTCTGGCTAAGTCATTTAGCATTTTTTAATTATTTTTTTTCGTAATGCAAGTTATATTTAAACGATTTCATAACACGATTGTACACACTAATAAAAACAAGCATATCAAAATAAATCATTTTATCAATAAACAAAACTGAATTCGAGTAGAAAAAAGTAATAAAAATCAATACATTTTCCTAATAGGAGTCCAATGTAAACGATGCAATTAAATTTCAAGACCTAACGATGGAATGAAAAGATTTGTTTGGATTTCAATCCCACATGACGCATTTTATGAAAATGAATTAGATCTGAGCCAATTTTTAAACTATATTGATTGTCTGAAATAGGTGAAGAAAGAGGAGAGGAAGATTGATTCTGTTATCTGAGGGAGCCCACGTTAAGGTGATCATTCTTTTTGGGACCTTATATTCAAGTCGCAGATGTAGGAGTTGTGAGGCTCCACAATCCAAGCTTTATGTGTGGCTTAAAACAACCCTCACCTCTCCTGGAGGAAGACGAACAGGACGTGCACAGATGCCAGTTACCTAATCTTTTGTATATGAGAAGCACGTCCTCAGGATTCTACGCAACCCACCTGTCGTTCATGTGATACATTGGCTTCCACGGAGATCTTCTCGTCATAAAAGAGGCACAGCCTGCTTGAGAGACAAGAAGAGGTCCAAGGACTTACTGGACTAGTGCTTCTTAATAGCCTCACTAAGCCATGCTTCAGCTTTAACACGTTGAAATTGGTCAACTGAATCTGTTGTAGAGGCCCTGTGAATCAGTCCGAGTCATTAATCTGATCAACTGATGTTGATCTGTTGGTTCACTAAGAAGTTTATGATGCAATTCCTGGTGCCAGATCTGTTGTGCTCCTTATTGATACAGGTCCTTCCCGAAAAGCCGATCAGCAAGGTTCTGCGTGATATGATAAATTAAGAATTCATCTCATGATTATTTATTTGTTTAGAGAGTGTCTTCTTCTTTTCTCTCATCAGAAGTATAAGCGGTTTGAAAGAAGTCGGTTCGAACTCCTTATAAAAATGTGAAACATTGATGTTAGATATGTTCTACTTTAAAATGGAATTAAATACACTTATTTTACACTAATGAATGCAAAAATGCATTACAAATGAATTTAATTGTAGGAAAAACTTTTGAATGCAAAACTTATGCAGGGCGAAACTTCCAGAGCAGAACTTCCCAGGGCAAAACTGCCTGGGGCGTAACATTTTGGAACCCAATCGTTTATATTGATGTTTTACGAGCAAAACTCTTCAATTGGTACTCGAGTTTTATGAAGTAAACAAAAAAAAAAGACACTTGAAACTTGGCTAGTGTGTCTAAAAAAAGCGGGTATTTACTCGTTTCTCTTTAAAATTATGTTTCTGTCTCTCTCTTTTTTTTTTAGACTTACAATATACAAGTAAGTAATTGCTCAAAACGTATTTGTTATTTATATAGATTCAAAAAGTTTTGCGTCTACAAGAAAACAAATGCCCAAGAGATTAACGAGAATAATTATTAATTTTTTGTGTTATTTTTTTAGAAACTCGAAAAAACTCCTCCAGCAACAAAATTCAGCTCGCTTTTTTATAAATTCATACAATTAACGATTTTTTATCGGTGAATTCGATTTCAAAATTGAGAGTGATTGGGTCATATGTACTTTTTTTTTTTTTTGGAAATCATAATATGATATACCTATTATATACCATATTCTGTGAATACAATACTTTCAACACTTTTAGGTGGAATAATCCAATCATTATTACCTTGTTTTCCCCCTAAATTAAAGAACGCTAGATCATGTTATCATAGTTTATTTTAATAGAATAGTTTTAAGCAAAGCTAACGTATTATTCATATGCATTTTGTTACATATTTTCTATAATAAAGAAAGTGTTATTTGTTTTGATACCTTAAAGTACTTCACTTAGAGAAGTAATCTGGGTTTGTGCTCCCTTTGTTTTTAAAAAATGAACTTTTATTAAACAGTTTAGCCTAGGTATATCTATTTGTGAAATTATGGCTCCTCGAAAAAAAAAGGTATAAATTTAAATTAATTAATTACATTTTGTTAATATTTTCTGTACACACCTACTACAGTACTATTTATTCATTAGCATATTTTTTTATTCAAAATAAATAAACAAAAAATGAAATTTTGACTTTAAAAGTTTACAGATTGGATATGTTGCGTTTACGCAACATTGGTTACACCAATCCATATCCAAAATTGAGTATCTAGTTTATTTCAACCTTTATAATTAGGTATATGCTTCTATAGTTTTTTTCAATCTTATAAATAGATTTCAAACACGGTTTAACACCTGCTGAAATATTAGAAGAATTGGGAAAACCTTTACACTCGGAGGACTCTAGGCTCACGCAGACTTAAACATTCCAACTACTATGTTAAACGAAAGTTTTGACCCGACATGTTGCGATACTCCTTGTATTCCTCAAGAAATTTTGTAATTGCTTTTTGGAAATTTAGAAAGTCAATTATTAAAATAATATATAGTAATGTATACAGGTCAAAAAGGGAATCATAGTTTTGACCTTTCAAATGACGAAATGAGGGTATTCATTGGAACACATCTACTATCAGGCTACAAAACTGTTTCAAGGAGAAGGACGTATTGTGAAAATGATCTGGACTGCTCTAATTTACTCGTCAAAAATTCAATGAGAAGAAATAAATCTGAAGAAATTATGAGATATTTGCACGCTTCAGACAATCACAAATTAGATAAAAAAGACAAATTTTCAAAGATCTGTCCTCTGCAAAATTTATTGAACTTAAATTTCATGGCTTTTGGTACATCCATTAATTTAAAAAAAAAATTCTATAGATGAATCTGTGATAGCGTACTATGGTCAGCATTCAACTAAGCAGTTCATTCGCGGAAAAACAATTAGATGACTCTACAAGGCTTGGGTTGCTGAATCATCAAATGGATATGTTTACAAAATTGATTTTTATCAAGAAAAAAGTGGGGAAAGTGGAGAAAAGGAGAAAAATTATAAAAATGATTATTGTGTAGGAAGTACTGTTGTTTTCAAATTCATTAATAGCTTTCAAAAAGAATATATTGGGATCAGTTTTGATTCTTTTTTTGATAACTTATTTACCTCTTATAAACTTTTAGAAGAAATGAATTGGCGAGGACATGGAGGTACATGAACTTTAAAGGAGGGAATATGGAATATTTCTTTGATAGTTAATGCAAATATTTTAATTGTAAGATGGAATGACAATAGTGTTGTTCATGTTGGATCTAATCAACACGGAATTTAACACATCGAAAAGGCTGAAAGATTTTCTGCACAAGTTAAGAAGAGAATTAATATAAGTATCCCATCTCTAATTAAAGAATAGATGAAAACATCTCCACTATAGATTGCAACACGTGGAAAAAATGCTACTTTCCTTATTAAATGCAAATTACTGAATGTTAATGTCAATAATTCATGGTTATTTGCTCATCAAGGTGGATATGAAGGAGATTTATTAGAATTCACATGTTCTATAGTAAATCTCTATCTTTTAATTTTAATATAACTTTAAATACACCGAAAAATCAATTTGATAAAAAAATCGTTTCATTAATGAAGATGAAAATAAAAGAAGGCGAAGATGTAAAGTATGTAATTGCCAAAACAAATTACTTATACTCACAATGTAGTAGTGTACCTTTACACGTAAAATATTTGAATTTATATCATTATGGTCCTTTATAGCTTTTTGGATTTCATTTTATGAGATATGTACGTATAGAATGGACCAAAATTAAACAAATATAAAGAAATTATAAGTTATATTACAGTAATAATTTATGGGGGGTGTGATTCGTAACTTTTGCCCTTATCCTGGTGACTAACTAACAAACAAATCCACAGAGGTAAAACAAAACTTTTTTGAAGAAGTAAAGATAAACTAATCTATATCCAGGTTTGATTAAAATTTAAAAAAAATAATTGAACAACTCAAAATGCATAAATACACATCTGATTAATATAGATGAAAACAGCATTACCAACTCTATTTACCAACTCTCATGAATTCTTTAATCAACACTAACTTGTACCCCGACTATTATGTACTAAATGGAAGTAATAATTCTTGAATAGGCTTATAAATTGTATCATTATGTCAAGAGTATTTTATCATTATGATAATCTTGTTTTATTTTTAATGGGTTTTATTTATGATTCATTGTATGTTTATACTGAGTAAATCTTAATTATACTTCTACCTCTGAAGCATTTATGAGAGTCTAATTAGTATATCCCAGTATACATTTTTATTACCCTGACAAGATTTAATATAAAATTCTAAAGAAGAGTTCACAGATGTGCTTTGACAAAGCATTTTCAAAAAGGGTCATAATAATATCAAAAAATAAAATACCCAGTGATTTCAAAAGATACTTAATCTAACATATGTTTGTATTCAAGCTTATAAATAGTGTTGTGCCAGTCCATATTGGTTCGGTCTAGTCGAGTCTTAGGACCGGGTTTTAAGACTGTTGGTCCTTCGGACTGTCAGTGCTAGAACTGATTAGAAATAGAATAAATAAACTTATATAACTTCATCTATGACCAAACTTTATACGTAATTTTAAGACTGATATGCAGAACTGAACTGGAGTTTTCTTCCTAAACGAGGATCGACATAACACTAATTGAGATTCGGTCCAATACTATTTTTTTTTTTTGATTGAGTATTAAATGATTCCTTTCTATACCGATTTTAACGGATATTTAACTCCCGACGGCTATCTCAGCAAATAGACTGAAATATATATTTTTCCAAATAGTTTACCAATTTTTTAGCGCTTAAAATGTGCACGGATTTTTTTTTAATCTCCATTTATGTACAAATTTTCTCCTCACTTCTGATTTTTGACTTTTACAAATTTTATTTATGACGTTATTGTGCCCATGTACAACATTTTGAAACACACAAAGCATCATCAATAATATAAATACTCGAACTGAATTTTTCAATGAGATTCATTTTTTTTTATTATACTGATCAAGACCGATTCTTTTTTTTTTTTTTTGAGACAGGTACAGACCGAACCTTCTTGAGGGACCTAATCAGTTTGGTTAACTAAAAATCTTAAGGATCTTATATTGATGGTATCTAGAAAAATTGCCTTAGGGAAAATTGCCCATAGAATATTGCCCTGGAGAAAATTGCTATGTAGGAAAATTGCCAGTCAGGCCAATTTCCCGTATTTTCTTCAAACTTCATGATGAATAATAACACATTATAAATTTGTTTAATATTATTTATGACAAATATCTAAACATATTTCTTATTTCCATCCCCCAAGGGAGTATCTTCAAGGTGACTAATATTAGAACAATACAATTTCCTTAGAATTTTTTAAATTCTATTAAATCTTCTAAGAAAAGGATCGAGAGGATTGGTAAGGAGTGTAGGGATGGGGGACAAATAGCTTAAAGCCTCTTAAAATATGGTTGAATACCCTCCGCCCTCTGATTGGTCTGGGGGTACTATGAGATTGCTAAAAACCACCGCCAATTCATCCCAAGAGCTTCATACTCTTTTTTGAAATTACAGGGGTTCCTTGGAGTTACATTATCCTTTGGGTTTGGTTTTTAAGGATCCAGGGTACGCTCAAGTACCTGCAAAGCCCCCATGCTTGGAATTCTTTCTAATATTAGAGGGGTTCCTTGGATGTATGTTATTCCTTGAAGGTGGTTTTTAACTATCCCACACTACACCCGGGACCTACACCAACCTGAGGGCTTTAAAATAGTTTATGGTGTTAGAGGGGTTCCTTGGATGTATTGGGTAAATAGGCAATGGTCTTTAACAATCCCACATTACTTTCGAGACACTGCCCAATCTGAAGGCGGAGAGTATTAAACCAAATTTTAAGATTGATAGTGTGTTATTATTCATTATGAAGTTTGAAAAAATACGAGCAATCTTCCACGGACAATTTTATCACAAGGAAGTTTTCTGCAAACGCTGACGGATCTATGATTTTCAGACAGAAACCAAACACTACATATTACATTGTACAGATTATAAAATATGGACCATCCCTAATATTTTGCTCTTAAGGGTATAGGTGTTGATTTTTTAAAAAGAATTCTTACTGCAATCCCCATTTCCCCGATTTTAATTTAAGGACTTTTTTTAAGAAATAGAAAGCATTGTCTTTTATTTTATCTAACAAAAAATTATTATCAAAAGCCTTTTTTCATTAATTCTTAATAATATTTATTAAATGTCGTTTTATTTTAGATATAAATGTTAATTTATTTTTAAAATGACCTTTATAAAAATAAACAAGCCTTCTTATGGCCAATTTTTAATCAATTGTGTCCATATTTAATTAAGGGCCTGTTTTTTTAGGAATTAATATTTCATTCTATTTTTAAAATGGTGTCAATTAGATTTTTTGAATCTCTTTAGTAAAATACCATTTCATATCTTCCAACTTAAATATAAAATGATATTTATATTGTAGGATTAATATCTCAATTAAATTACATTTACCACAAAATAGTCCCAGTTTTCCGACTTGAATCATTAATGAAATCAATGTACGAGGGGAGAGGGATCACGCCCACTCCTGTGGCGACGTACCTCAATATATTTCTATCAACAAAGATCCTAATTATTTCAATAAATAACACTTACTGTTCTATCAAATATATATTTAGATACTCACAAGATCAACGCCTATGCCCTTAATTAAGGAAACATTAATCGTAGTTTATACTTGGCCCTGAAAAATAAGAAAGACAACTAGATTGATGTTGTCAATTACACAAGATTAGTTCCAAGATAGAAAATCCTTTTATTTATATAAATAAATATATCTGAATGTACGTATGTTTATTAGGTTTTACCATATTTTTTAAATTTGAGAAATGTTGCCAATGTATTAAGTTAAGAATCAAAAAGACTTATAATAAAGGCCATGCAAAATTTGTGTATTGAAAGCTTAAAAAAGGCTGTTCTTTACTATCAAATGAATTAAAATTAAGCAAAAAAACGTGACAGATTTCGCTACATAAAAATCAGAGGAACTGTTTAGGCGCTTTTAGGGAGGACGGCTCTCGTTGAGTTCGTGTAGAGCTTAACGACGAACCAAGGAGATCTCTAGGGATTCGGGATGTCTCTTCTTCGTTACTATTGTATTAAATAAATAAACAAGATTCCCGCTTCGTGACGGCACGTTGATTGATACTTCGTGATACATGTATAGTCCATACTGAATGATATATTGGAGACAAAGAAAAGAATGAGCGAGGATCTATAGAGAAAAGAGCAAACAACTCTTCAAAAAAAGATGTATACCTGTTTTTATGTTGACGCAAGTACAATATTGTTTTATATTCATTTTTAAAATACTGTCATGTAACTTCTAATTTATTACATATGTATACCGGTATTTTAGCTAATATTTTCAATAATGGAATAATTACAATCTTGGACTGAAAAAATAAAAAATGTTTTCAAGTCTTTACCTCCAAAATAAATTTCTTGAGATGATCCTGACTGATGAAATGATCGATATGACTACTCATAACCGATATGATGAATTGCTGCTCCAATTCCTCCTCCAAGGAAAAATACACTTTTAAAATTATAGCTTAAAAACATAATTGCAATAGACATTAATAGAACTTTATTTTGTTATATTCAAAATTCAAATGAATATATGAAAGTATTATTATTGAAAAAAAAAATAATAACATTTTCTCTACATTGTGATATAACTCCTTATTAAGCTTGCTTAAAAATGATAATTTTCTTCTAAAACGACCCTATAATAGTTTTTTATTACGATTACTACGAAAGTTTTTACTATATGAGATGAATTTCGGTTATAAAGGTTTTTAATCGAAAAAGGTCAGTAAAAGATAAAAAAATAAATCAAATTTATAGTAATTTAACCTGCTTTGTCTACTTCAAGTAATAAATAGAACATTGCTAATGATTTTGCAAGCATAAATTGCAAGCATGGATAGTATTTCTTTTACGTGCATATAGATAGATATATTGCAAAAAATGCAGGTTATGGAAATCTTTGCTCTTTTTCACCAATCATAAAAAAAACGTAAGTAGAAAAATAAAATTATATGTTCGAATGTAAATTTATGTAACTAAATTTCTTCTGTTGTAAAGTTTGGGATAACACCACAGATTTAGTTGATATTTAGGTTAAATACTTCTTTTTGAACAAAAATCCTAAAATTTCAAAACTTTGGAAGTCGTTAAGCTACCTCTAAATATTTTTTAAAACCGTTCAAAACTTTTATACGTTGTTTGTAACGCAAAAAAAAAATTGCAATCCTCGCAGATCAACATTTCTCAAATTAAAAAAATAAGCTCCACTTTAATCTATATCTACTTAAAAGAGATCTTCTGAGTCAAAAGGAAGAGTTCTTTATTGCAAAGATTTGTGTTTGAAGATGACCGTTTTATTGATTGTAAAAAAATATATATTGTTTTATTATTTATTCACGATTTGTGTTTTTTTTACGACATTTCATAAAATAGATATAATAATTATATAATTATTCTTTCACAAATATTTTGTTATTTAAAAAAAAAAGAATGGACAGCTTCCTGTATATCTTGAGAAGACTCTGTAAGGTTGTATAATAATAACAATATAATAATCAAATCGAATGATTTACAACCAATACATAATTAATTTACGAAATCAAAGTTGCATTGGTGATTTGCATATTTTATCTTCTGGATCTAAAGTGCAGAGACCGATTATAATTTAATAAATATAAATTTTGTCAATGCAAGAAGAATATTAGTTATAAACTAATAAACATCAATTTTATAACGCGGTTAATGAACCAGATTATAAATAAACCCCAAAAATAAAAAGTATTTAATAACGTAATATTATAGTTGAATGATTAGAATAGTTACTTCAGTCAAATTTTGTATCTTATTCTTAACTATTCCATCAGTTTTACTCACGTAACCAACCATTAAAAAGCTAAAAATATTTCATATTTGTTATTCTTATATAAAAAATATTAAATTTTTTATACTTTTTGTATCAGTTTAAGCATATTTTGGAAATCAAATTTGTATCCATTCTTTTTCATGGGGCTGTGTGTATTATATAAATTAATACCTACGATTTTATAATTCTTACATTAAAAATACAAGTCTAGGACTTTCAAATGGAAACCCAACACTTCTGATATGGAAACAATACAAGTTTAGCCTATGGTCCGCACCGAATGATTTGTCCAAATTGTTCTAAAAAAATCAACTACGACAAAAACCAAATAAAAATTCCTCCTTGGACCGAGTTTCTACTCTAATAAATATGCATTAAAATGAGTCATGACGAATGGGTTTCAAAAGCCAAACACGTATTATTTAGACAAACAAAGGCAATTTTATAAATCTGTGTATGGAGTCTATGTAACCCTCCAAAGATAAACGAAGCATTATACTCATTTTAAAATCAAACATGAGCTTATATTGTTAATACTCTCTTCTTTTTACATGCAATGCTATGGGTATTGTGTTCTTAAGTCCGCTTTTGTAGGGGAGCTCAATGCGTATAAACAATCAAGGATTAAAGGCTTTTCGTTAACTCTTTTGTACCTAAATACAAATGAATATTCATTGAATATTATTGATTGTGACTTGATCACAATTATCCTTTATTTCTTGCAAGTCACTTAATAACTACTTTGTTCGTCATACTCCTTATTCCAAACATAAAAGACATGAAGGAAGAATGTTTTTATGATTTTTTGTCATTCTATATATTATGATCTTATAATGCACAGATCTGTGCCCACGATCTCAATATCCCCAATTTTAGTCAGAGTGGGAAATCATTTTGGGATGAGAATAGCATCATGTGATTTGATTATATTGAGATGTCTATAAAGTATGTCCTATAACAGGAGGAGGATGTTTTATTTTCTAAAGTTGTTATCATTATTCTCTCATTCTTGAGCAGGGGAAATCTAAGTAAGTGTAATTAAAAGAAGAGATCTTTGTAAATAAAAAACTCTGTTGTCTTCTTTTTTTTTCTTTTTTGTTCATTATACCAGAGGTTGTTGTGGTGTTAACATCTCTCTGTGAAGGAAGAATTAACTACTCATAGTGTAAATTGTTTTACAAAGGCATATATTTTAATCAAGCAAGGATTGTATATATGTATAAATTTATGAATCTATGTTTAAATGAATTTACTAATATATAAGAATTATATCATTGTGAAATTAGTTAAAATGACGTCATATGAAATGTAATGAGTTGAATTAATCATATTTGTCAAGTTTATCAAGTATATATAAAATAAGACTTGAGAGATGGATTTACAAATCTATAAATAATTTTATATTTTTAATAATAGGCAAAAAATAATGCTAGTAAAACATGTAGACAAGGTTTTTGCAAAAAATCATCCAATATGGCCATTTTATCTTCGCAAGGCTTTTGGTCTTGGCGGACGTGTGAGAGGGGGAGCCGTCCTGAGTCCACATATAGTTACCCTCCGGAGAGTAAGTCTTCAGACGATAGACGGTGTACCTGAGCACCTTATAGTAGGCATTCTGTCTGATTTTCTTTGCAGCCTTGAAAAACATTGGAGGACTCTTTTTTCCGTCAGAGGCCGTAACTCTCAGGAGCTTTGTGTGGGACATATATATGGTGAGGTAAACCACTTGGACCTTTTTTTTTGTGTCTGCATGCCAGCGGTAGATCTGGCGGCTGTGGAATTGATCATCTGTGAAAATCTTCTCGCAAAGAAAATTTGCACAATTGATCCATTTGGCTTAATCCCTGTTAGAATTTTCTTGCACATTTCAGGCCTCCTGGCTTTCATGCCCTCTCTCAAAGAGGTCATGTGGGGTCTTTGTGTAAGAAACTAATACTAAGTTGGGGTTTTAGACCTACTGATGGTCCTAACAGACACAGAGAAGTCGTTGGACCGCAATTCATATACTTAGTGGGATCTTCCATTATATTCTTCTCCAAACATAACAAGAACTTCGTATCCCTCCTTAAATTATGCCCTCAACTTCCTGACATCTTGGAGAGGTCTTCTCTATTTTTTTCACTTCGGCTAACTTAAAAACCAGGCTCCTAGAACAATTAACAATGTCCATAATATTCATCACATCAACTCCAGCATCTAGGAGATCTGAGATGCGCTATCTTTTTGCAAGTTGCTCGCTCATGGTGATGAAATGCCTAAATTATTAGTAAAGATTGTTTATGCAAAAAGAACAGCTGACACAGAATATCAAAAGATAATCACTGAACCTTTTCATGGCAATGAGAAAATACATATTATTTAACAGTCTACATATCGCTGCCCTACCCTGAACCTATTGACAAACTACGTGTGAGTGTGCTCATAAAAACGGAGATTAATAGTAAAGTTTTTTTTGGATAGTTATTTTTTATATTTTATGTTCAACATTTGTCTATTTGACGACGCCTAACAATTCTGGGCAATGCAAATACTGTCACTAGTAAAAAATAAATACATTTGTAATATTTTTGAGGAAAGTAATGGTATTTTGAATGTAGAAGGTTATCTTATCAATAGCAGTAAACAATTTTCACGCCCAAAATTATGTAACATGCAGCTTATATTAACAAGGGTCTCAATTCATTTACACCATAAATATCGCTCGTTCCATTCTCAGTCGCTTCAAAGTCAGCATCAAAATAACTCTGGCCTATACCGAGTGGCCCATTAAAATCTGAACATTTTGATTTTTAAATTGCAACAAAATTAATACATGTGTGTGTGAGCTCTCTTAATCATTCATGTAACTGCCTTTCGCGATAATGAGGGCTTGCAGACGACGGCAGAACGGCTGGGATCCGCTGCGGATGTATTCCTCTGTCATGGCGTGCCAATGCTGGCTAAGAGTAACATTGAGGGCCTCAGTATTTGGTTAATAGAAACGTAGGCCTTCCCCTCGAGGTATAGTGGAGGGTTTTGATATCAGGGCTGTAGGAGGGTCAAAAGTGTAAAAAAAAAATCAAAAAACTGATTCAAAAGAGTCTTGAAACAGAGAAGATGGAAATTTGTCGATCACATTCAAGTGTCATTTTCTTGACTTGCTTGTAAGCTAGAGAGCTCAACTTTGTTTTATTTTGTTATTAATTGTGTATACTTTAATATTTCAAAATATACATTGCATCAAAAAAAGCTTTAGTATGCTTAAAGGTTAAGCTTACAACTTAAAAATAGTTCATTTACAGTTTTGTGTTTGGTGAAGCCATTTGTGTGTTACAGTGTTTCAAAATGGAAGTTTAAAAAAAAAAAAATTGAGACAATCTTCTGTATCAATACAATCAAGGTGAAAAGGCAGAGTAGGGGCCCAAAAACATGTCTGCTATTTATGGGCCCTATACAGTATGTAATTCAATAGCAAAGCAGGGGTCCAACAATTCCATTGGGTAATGTAGACGTCGAAAATGTCAATAAAATAATGGAAATCGTCGAGTTAGGCCGGCAGTTGAGCACTTATTCCATTGACCAGGAACTGAAACTTCGCCAGAAAACTGTTTGGAACCATTTAAATTTGAGAATATCAATTATGTTAATTTCATTGTCAAAATAAACCAAAACAAGCTCAAAACTTGTTACTTGACCTATTGTTACATATTATGTGCATTATTATTGCACAACACTCCTCTTATGTTATTTGTGAATCTTAAGTAAGGTGTCATACCCACATATATCCATGTGTGTAATCCGATATTTTAATTTCAGACCCTTGAAATGATCTTATTTGTTATTAATTTAATCTATATTTTTTAAATATAAAAAAAAAAACTGATAAATATATGTTTGCCCCTCCCAGAAGCAATACAATGTCTAGGAAGGGATTAAATGACGTAATTAGTATATGGAATCTAATCAAACTACAAATTAGTGTAATCTCTACCATTATGTTAAGCTCATTAGTTTGTTTGTAAATTGCTTTGATATGAATGTGAATACAATGGCTTGACAATAAGCACTTGATCCACTTGATCATATTGAGAGTGCAATCTTTAAATCAGAGTAACTTCTATATAGATACAGTTACAATACTTTGTTTTTGACTTAATTACTTCGGGTTTAAAAATTAGTAATGCTCAAAAGTTATGTACTTCTGACAAAAAGTTAAAAAAATCCTTTATTTCGTTTAGAAACATATAAAAAACAATAAATGGTTTCATCAACTGGAATATTATCTACTTGCGGGTAATAATTGTTGATATAGTGAGTCTTACTCTCAACTTATTGTCACGTTGTGATGGTAAGGAAATTACCATTGCTATTGATTTGTTGAAAGATAAAAATAGGCTTATTCCTAACAATATACAGTTTGCGGCAGTGAATCATGCAGTAATTGATTCCCGTCTACAATTTCGCCCAGATTTTCGAAAATAAAAGATGCAGAGAGTTGAAATTTTACTGATTTATTGGGATGTTATTAGATAGATAATTTCTTAATATGGTCTCCCTTGACCGCCAGCATGGCCTCGATCCTGGGCTGAAGGAAAAGCACGTCTTCCTCCCAATGCCCTAACTTCTTGCCTACTGCATCCTTCAGGGACTCCACATTGGGAGGAGAGGTTGCAAAAGCCTTACTCTCAATGGCACCCCATATCATATAGTCCAGGGGGTTCGGGACCGACGGGATCGGGGCCACATCTCCACAGTCAGAAATTAGCAAGGTTTTCTTGCACCAATCTTGTGTTTTTTTATACTTATGGGAGGGGACACTCTACTGCGGGAACGCATAGCCCCCTCCGGATAGTTATCATCCAGCCACGGTTCACAATGCTCCTCATGAGGTCTAGGGGTTCTCCTGGGTGACCACCCTGAGTCCCTTTTCGAATCATTGAGGTTTCATCCTCATCCTGTTGCAGCACACACATCCGAACAGCATAAATAATGCAATGTGCTTAGTCAAGTGAATGGCAGGGACCCCATTAATGTTTTAAGCGAGGTACCTATCATCTTTAGCTTTCCTTACATGGTCAACGTTGCCTCTGACATGAAGACTTGGATCTTAGATTGATACTTCGTTAGTCATCTAAGTAGCTTCGTCCTTTTCTCGATCCTCTTCGCCTTCATCACTTCAGTCAACAGCTGACGTCGCCTTCTCACGTAAGAGACGGCTCCCAGGTCCTTCACTGTCCTCCGGAACGTCTTTTTGGAGACATTGCAGCCCTTGGCCAACTTTCTTAATTTCTTCATAGGACTCCTGTCTATATTCTCCTTCATCGAGTCCAATAAGGCTGGAGACCAAATTTTGTTCAGAACATCCCTGCCAGGACTCCGGGCAAGCCTCAGACGATTCTTTTTCAGCTTCTTCACCTTGAGGATGAGCCTCTTCGAGCAGACGACGAACCTGACAATTTCTGTCACCTTGACATCGTTCCTCTTGAAAAAAATGTTCTAATAGTATTATAGAATAAGCTCATGTAACTTAAAATAAATTAAAAGTAAGGGGTACCAGTTGAAATCCTACTGCTTGATTTGTTGCCGCACATTGCATCTCAATTCTCAGCATAACATAATTAGTTATGTCCTCGTCATTTTGGACGGTAAACTGTCTTCTCTGCAAGGAATTTCTAAGTGAAATACTAGTATTTTACTTTATCTACACGTCCAATAAATCCTTTAACTTATTGAGGCAAAACAATAAGTAGTAAGTGTACTTAAGTACATTGCATATTAATTATTCAAATATCTCAAAAAATGTATAGTGTATAAATATACGACATTTTTCAGTGTCACTGAAGGGTACGTGGATACTCGATCTAAGAAATAAGAATACAATCGAGTATGCACATCCTTATTTTGAAAAAATCATTTATTTAGACATATAGTTTAGAGTTTTATAAAAACAGTATACAAAAAAACTGAAATCCTGCAGACGTTTAGATCAACACATATAAAAAAGAAAAAAAATAGGGAAATACATTATTTATTAAAAAATAATTCGTGTGACTTTGCCTTCAGATGATGTTTAAAAACGAGCGTGTGTAGCTAAAGGTAAGCCACAGAGTATTTTAGTCAGGAATCTATAGCAGTTATTATATTTATTGAGATATTAGAAGATAATATTTAAGTATTGAGTAACTGAATGTGACTGAAAGTAACACTGAGGATTTGTTGGAAAGTTATTTTCTATATTATAAAAGCAAAGATTGTTTGTACGTCGACACGTAACTATTCTGGGCAATACTGTTCACTACTCTATTAAAATTCAAAAAAAAAAAAAATAACCGCAAATTGCACTCTTGTTGCAATCTTTTTAAATTTTAATATTTGATTCAATTATATTAACAGATAGCTATATAGTCAAAAATTCAAATAATGTTAGTTACAGGAAAACAAAAAGAAACTGACGGCCTTAAAAAAGAAATAAGGATCACTAAACAATCTACGTTTACCCCTCAAAAAAAGTTGTATCCAATACCTCAAAAAAGTTGACCAATATTGTTGATAATTTTTGACAATTGTTTATATTATTTCATACAAATTTAATAGCTACAGCTGTTGCATTTCCCTTTGGTTTTCCTTTAGGTTGTCATTCACTGCTAAAAAATGTTTGTATTTGTAAACTTTGAAGCTACGTATCAAATTAAGTATAAACATTTCCGGAATGTCCAAAGAAGAAGGATTTTATTTTCTACGCTTCAAATCTTTCGTTAACAACGAATACTTTTCCTATCCGTCTTTTTAATAATATATAATAATATGTAGAAGACATTCAAAAATAATGTAACTATGTATACAGTATACACAAATATATGTATGTCCTCCATCTACAACTTTATTATCAAGTATTTCTTTAATTCCTCATTAACCATGGATGTATTTCTTATCTGTCATCTATGATTGCGCATAACCGGGGTTGATGCGTAGATAACAACACATTTTTAATCATTAAAATGATAATACAAGCTACCAAGTACTAGTATTAAAGACACGGTCCAGCCACAATTATTTTATTTTTTTTCAGTTCGGTTTAAATAATTTTTTTAGACGAATTTGGACCGATTTTTTAGTGCAGACTCCAGTATCACACCGTGGACCGATTTTTTTCTGTCTCACTTTGTGCAATGGATTTTTTTCAGTCTGAATTTATAAGCTGATTTTTTCGGTCTCATATAATATGAGACACAAAATTACTTTTTTTTCTAGACCAACCGTCATTGATTTTTTCAAAATAATCTCAAAAGCACACGATATATACAATTGCTAAGGAGCAATCTTAATTTATTAATGCAGGAAAAAGTGAACTTCTATGTTCTTCAGAAGTTAAGACTAAATAAAGATAAATTAAAGTTACTTTTAACTTGATCATCCATTTCAAGAGATGCTCCAATTCAGAATTCTGCATTCCACAAGGGATGACGGGTTTAGAATTCATCCAAGCTATCTCTGTTAAAATACATATGACATCATTCTACTAAAAAAACATATGATGTCATGTAATTTTTTTCTAAATGTGACAAGACTAAATTTTTCCTTTCATTTTTCCAAACTAATTCGGTACAATGAAAAATATAATGGTCTCAGACCGGTCTAGGATTTCCAGAACGAAACCAAACACTACTAAGTACATATACATTTATAATAAGCAAATGGTGCCCATGTGGCAGAGCTGAATTTAAAAAAAAAGACAGAGAAAAGGAGAAGAAAACAGCAAAGAGACAGCAGGAAGGAGATATAGAAAGAACGAGAAAATGGAAATGAAGCCTTAATTTGCTCTAAAACAGCCTTTTAATGACCTTGGAGGCTCAAAAAATATCATAAAAACATGCCTGGTTCGTCCATTTGAATTCTATGACAGAAACGAAAATACATTTACAAAAATATTAGGTGTAGTAAATAAAAAGGGGTTATTTTTCCAATATACGGCTTTAGTAATGTGTATCTCGAGTTGTATAAGTGCAGGTATTAAAAAGATAAGGACACTTATTTGACAATTTTGTGATTTTTTCAGCACACGTCAAATATGGACACTAGTAAAAAGAAAATACTCCATTGTTTTTTTCATTCTTTTTTCAAAAAAGGCGAAAATGCAAGACACACAGCTGAAAATGTGAATAGTGTTTATGGTTTGATACTGTAACAACCAATTCTGTGCAATTTTGGTTTCTACTATTCTGTTCCAGTAATTTTTATTTCAAAATGTACTATTTTTTGGAAGGCAAATAGTCAAAATGTGGATAAAATAATGGAAATTGTCGAGTTTCGTCGTCATTTAAGCACTGTTTCTTATATCCAAGGAATGGATTCATTTTTACTACACCTAATAAACCCAACAGGTGTATTTTTTGCATTAGTGTGGTTTTTTTCTTGAGAACTTTTTGATATTTTTAACCACTAGTGCAGAAAATTAACTTTGTCAATTTCATTATTCTATGGTGTCAATTTTAGTTCACACATCTCAATCAAAGTTTTAAAAAATGCAAAAAATAATTATTTAGTTAATTAAAAAAATGCTTGATGAAATTCTGACCGATTTGATCGACCCATAAGGAAACAAAAAAACAAATAGACTTTTAAAGAAATGTTGTGTACAATGTGCAATGTTTCTTAAGCTTACCACTTGTATATGCAAATTGTACAGTTTGCAGATTATTCGTCTTAAAATGCATGATTTAATTAGAACATTGGCCATTCCAATAAACAACTATGAATTGATACTATCATTTCATTTTGATTAATTAAATTTATATGGATATTGTGTACTTATGTAAAATATCAATTTGACTTATGTATACTTATAAAAACTGTGGGCATTTAAACTTTATAATGTTCTAGAGAGTACTCTTGGATTATCCAGAAAATCCTCAGTTATTGTACTATCCACTTCCCAATCACTGTAAATCCTTCATTCGAAATTATTCACCTCAATTTTTGGTTGCAACTTGTACAAAATCTCAAGTTGTACATAACATATACATATATAAGACATGTACTTGCATAGTTATTTTTAATCTTGTCTTAGGTTGAGTACTTATATATTGTTAGAACCAAGTAGACACGATATAGTTATAATTATAAAAATATATGGTTAGCTTCTTCTGTGTATAAGTGCATTAATAATTGAGTGATTTTGAAAAGATGATCAAGTAGATAATTTTAGTAAGGAAATAATATATTCATCAATCTGGACGCTGTGGTTTTTTTTTGTTTTTTTATGTGAAAAAAAAAAGATTTATACTGTGAATATATGTTTTATAGCATATATACAACCGTTAATTAACAGTTGTGAATTGAGTGGATTATTTTAAAAATAATCAACTGATAAAGTATATCTATGCATATTTGTATGTCCTTTTCGCTCAATGCATTATACTGTTGGTCGAGGAACAGGGGTATAAATACCTATATATTTTTAAAGGTATCAATTTAGGCCTCAATTTCATTCACTTCTGTTAAACTTCCTCTTATAATTATTTCAATCTATGGATACACAAATGTATTATATTTTGTCTTGAGTGAATTATGAAGCAAGACCGTTTTTTAAAGTCACTCCAAGTAACATCATTCATTCAGAAAATGTAACAGGTAGAGATTTAACATGACTACGAGTACCTACATAACTCTCAGTTTTCCCACAGTTAGATTATAGTTAGCATAAGTACAGATTAGAGTAATTAGTCAGAGAAGTCTCCCATGTTTGCTACTTGTTCAAACCTAATTAATGGGATCTTTCTTCTCCTCAAGGTGATGAATAATCTATACTTAAATCCAAATATTTTTACAGTTCATTTTTTCCCAAATCTTAATTACATATCTTATTTTTCTTCAAAAGTATATTTATATCAATGAAATATTTTTCTCGTCTTTGGTGAGAACTTTCAAATTATGAATTCTACTCAAGTCAAAGACTTATAATATTTTGATTGTAATTATGATCGTTTATCAATATATATAATCTATAAATTTCCAAAGAAATCAGCGGGGGGAAAGGCACAATTGGTATTTAATGTTTTTGTCGTTGTAATCCCACTGAGGCACACACTTGGAATAAAAAGTGAGCAAAGTATTTTCCACGTATATATTCTTCTCAATATTTGTATTTTCAGGCATATTAGTGTTGATACTTAAGTTCCGACTTAAGTTATTTCGGTTTTGATCCATTTGGACCGATTTTCGGTCCAGACCGCGATCTCAAATAGTAGACGGAACTTTAATCGTGAACCGTTTTTCTACGGTATTTTTTTAATCTTCACTTTATCGCAATGACTTTTCAGCATACTCATGAAACAGCATTTCTGTATGATGATGATGAGGCCTTGTGTATAAGTATGTTAAAGGGTTCCAAATAAAATCATATTGGAAGGCAATAAGAAACGTTATTTGATGTAGCTTTTCTTTTGATTTTATTGATGTTAATAGTTCCTTTATTCATTCAACAGCGACGGAGTAATTTGAACTTTTTGAAAGATATTCTTACTTCATTTTCCCAGCTTCTTTGATTCTATATTATGATTTTGCAACATTCAATAGAGCATAGATGGTTCATGTCAAATTCACGAAATTGAATCAAACGATAGTTGAAATATTTAAAAATCTTAGAAAAATTTGAAAAAATAAATTAAAAGAATGACAAAAATTTATACCTAATAATATACTGTTTAATTGCGTATTACTTATAAATTCCCTTCTCTCCACTGAAGAACGAAATGAGCGCCCCCTACAAATCACTTAACATACCTGCTTGTATATGATATATTCGTATATATAGCAACTTTTGATCGATGTTTTTGAATTTAATTAACTTTTTTGTTTTAAAGTCGTTCAGTGGTTATATAATTTCGATTTATTGAATCCTTCTTTTTTTTTTACTTGAGGACAGAGGCGATAAAAATAAAATACATAGAGTGTTTCTGCTCAGTAAAATCAATGAACATTTTTTGAAGCCGAAAGTTAGTTGACCAAAAAAATAAAAAGCATATAATTTATTAGGGCTGGGACGGTAGGCTAAACCCAAGGTTCGGCACAAACTGTATTTATTATACCTTTCACTGTTTGCCATTCGATACAAATTAATAGTATAATGTTTTTTAATAGAATTAATGTAATTTTTTCTATATTTTATTATATAATAATTTATTTATTTTACAAATAAATTATTCCTGAATATACTGAACTTTTCTAAAAACAAAGGTTGATATAAAATAAACACAGGTTATATTATACTATTATTCATGAATGTATAAATTTTTACGTAAAAAATGAGCTTCTCTACAATTTCCGGTCATAAACAAGACTGGTTAGCAGTCACAATATCGCCAACTGTCGAAGAAGTTATTTTGCTTGATAGAGATGTACCTTAGTTGCAAGGTATCGTTAAGCTAATTTGGATATATTGGGAAATATATCTAAATTATCCTTCAACCATATTACTGGGTTTTTATCAACTGGGGTGCATTTTATCATTTTTTAAGTGATTATCTATTTTTCTATTTCTCTTGGATAATGTGTTACTTCTTTTAATTAAGATTTGTAGGTATCTATGAATATTTTAGGCATCAAAGTCTTTTCAGTAGTTAACATCAATTAATTATTTCAACCGGAAGATGGAGTATTGTTGAATTGACGAATTGACTTCTTCAAGTTTTGATTTTTAATAAATAAACAAAATTTTATAATATCAATATACGTACTGTACTGAACTGAACTGCAGTACAATCCCGTACTGTATCAGTTCTATTATTTATACATCAATCACTCCACATATTCCATGAAATCATCCAATATTTCTTTAAAAGCTGAAGAGTTCCATTTAGAAAAATATAATCAAATGTAAAATGGAGTGAGGATCGAACATAGAAATATTTGAAGCGCCCTCTATGTTGTCAACATACCGAGTTATTACTTCTACAAATTGAATTTTTTGGGCAACTACAACGTCGGCAACTTTAAAAAAAAAATCATAGATCTATGTTTTTATATCTATGGCTTAAGTTCAAATCAAGTTACTTTGCCGATGTTCACAATTTTGAAATATAACGGACGTTATCAACAAATCATCATAACAACCAAATTATATATAAGACTGATTATTATTTTAAATTTTATTTATGTACCCATGTACAAACCTCTTTTTTTTTTTATACGTTCCAGCCTAACTTCGTTAAGTTACCGAATTAATTCGAACCATTAAAAATTATAAAAGTATCAGATCGGTCTAGTATTTTCAAACTGACATCCAACACTAATACATATTTATGGTATTGGTGCTATACATATGTTCCTTTAATATGTACTTTGAACTTCCTATCGATAGAGCCATATTATTCTTTTAATTTATCCAATAAATATTTTAAATAACCTATTAATAGGTTTTCCAGCAAATATGGTACGAACTCTAATGATGCTTTTTATAAATATATGTATCTCAAAATATGGGGAAAAGCTTTAAATATGTAAATGTTCGTATTTAAAGGTTTTTTTAAGACCTTGTTTCAATTCGTTTTGTAAAGTTACATTTACTTTAGAAGAAGGAATATATATAACCTTAAAAAGTAAATTCCACTCATTAAAAGAGCCATAATGATTCCTGTAAAAAGAGTTCAATAAAATGTTCTCCAGAAGATTTTAAATTAATTTCAACTCAGGGACAGCGCCTGTAAAGGGGTGTCACCCCTTAAGAGTTGTTAGAATCCGAAAATTTTCCAGTTATTTCTTCCGCCAACGAAGTTGAACAGAGTTATATTTTTATCTGTTTCTTTGTCTGATTCTCTTTTGGTAAGAAGGATTAAGCCAAAAGTTACATAATAATTTTGATATAGCTTGGTACGAAGATTATATATTGTCACAGAAAAAGGCCCTTAAATGTTGGGAGCTCAAGGTCAAAGGTCAGGAGAACAAAACGTTAAAAATAATAATCGACCATTACTTAAAAGGAAAAAAGTTAGAGAGCTCAAATTGGTATCATTCTGTATGTCTATAAAGATACATTCTATACCAAAAAATAACAAAAGCTCCAAATCTCACAAATGGTCAAAAAGGCTTAATCATCCGTTACTTTTGAATAAATTGAGATATACAGCTGAAATCATCTCTTGCACAAAGAAATAGTGCTGACTCAGAATGTAGACATCATAACAACAGTAATGGAATATTGAAATCATCTCTGGAGCAAATTGTTTTATTATAAGTAAGTTTGGAATACAATTCATATTTTAAAGACATATGATGGATTTCTTGGCACGTTGTGACAGACAATATGTGTACATATACGTAAATACCACATAATAAAGTATTGAATGTAATATTTATTCAATTTCATTATATTCAAAATCGCACATTTTTGTATTCTAACTTAAAGAAGAAATCATATTACATTTAGACAGAGGTTTGCTTCAACGGAGTACCCATTCTAGCAATTTATGTAATTACTGGAAAAAAAATTGAATGTTATGCCAAAAAAATAAGAAATTTACTTTACATTAGAGTCAGCAAGAATGGGATGCTGTTTTATCAAATGGACCAAACCATTTTTTATAAATAGAAATAAATATTACCTCCTAAAAAAAGCTATTAAATGAAATATAAATACTATTTATTAAAAAAAAAACCAAAGAAAGGATTCGCCTTTTCTAAAAAGAAGTCATTGAATAAATATTAATTTAAAATATATTAAAAAAGTGTAAATTATTTTATTTAAAAAAAATATCATTTCATGTCAGAATTTTAAAAAAGAGAGGTCAGTAAAATCCCCCCTCCCCAGAAAATTCCTAACAACGGTCCTTCCTATACAAATATCAGAGCTGTTTATATTAATTATACCTTTGGATTATAAAATTGAAATCTATTTCTTAATACAATCATTTCATAAATAGCTTTACATACGTATTTGAATATCCTTTAGTCTCTAAACATTTTCTTTAGTAAAAGAAACGAAACAAGGTCCCAAAATTAAACAGTATATTTATAAACAACCCACAAATGCTTTTGTCATATCAGGCAACTTCTAAATTTTTCTTTGTTAACAAGTTGTTTTTTTTTACACTAGATTCTCTTGGCAAATGTTGATTTTGTAGCCACTGATGTCGCTTATTAATGTTCTGAAGGACTGATTGATTGACTCAAATTTGTAATATTTAAGCTGTTAACGATTTCCTATTATTTTTGAAGAGCATACCCAATATTGGGAAGAATTTATTAACAATAACTTGATTTTGCACCTTTTTTCATTCACCTTTTAGAAAAAAAATTTGAAAGACACAATACAGGTATCATAGTATTAAACATGTGGATTTTAACTTGTGTGTGAAAATGATCTGAAATGTGGTTAACCAAATTAAGAGCACAATTTCATAGAGTTTGAATCCCTTGTATAAGCAAATTGTATATGTAAAATATCAATTTACAAAAAGAAAATCACGCTATTTCACACAAATCATCCTTTGATTTAAAGAAAGAATTGGTTTAGGCAAAAAAGCCTTGTTTACTTAAATTAGCTTTTATGTGGTGCCACCTAGCGATAAATTAATACAGCTCCCTCAATGATAGTATTATTTAATATACAATAAGGGTGTATGTTACTCAGATAGAGGGCGCTGTAAAAACTATTTTATCCAATCACCATTTTTCAAAAGAACTCGTTTAAGGAATAACCTACAAACTGTCCCATTACCTTGCAGATAATATATTTTTCTTAGTTTGGGCTTCTTGGAAAATTCCTCGGATGTTTCAAAATATTTGGTACAATTTAATTTACAAGGTAAGTTTTCACACCACAATATGTGGGACTCAATGAGCTAATGCAGTTGTTCAACCACTTTCATACATTGAATCTGTGTAACCTTTAAGAAACATTATCTTGATTAGAGCTTTTATTATCCAAAATATAAGTACAGATAAGAAAGAAAAAAAACCGCCCTTTTTAGTACAAAACATAGGGTGTTCTTTGGTAGTTTGCTGATCAAAAATTTACAGATTTATTTAATAAATACTTTTCATGGTAAACAAATGGCTTAAACAAAGTTGTTTATTTTCCGATGGCTTCAGTATTAATATTTTGATCAAAAAATGTGATTGCTTTGTGCATTCTAACTATTTTAAGTGTGAAGTCCCAGGTATTCTTCGAGCATCAAAAATTCTTTTTTGTTTAATCTTTGTTCTTATTCATTGGTCTTTTAAACCTTGATTTATTCAGCTCAAGTTATATAGAATAGATCAATATTGGGCAAGAAAGATCTACTTTGATCTAACTTTTTTATGAAAATATGGTAATTTACATCGTAGATTGATTTCAAGATCCTTCTAATATACCAATGGACCCATTAATTATAGCCAAATTGATAATAATAATCGATCATCTTCAACAATTCCTCTATATTATCAATATTTTCCTATAAAAAAAAAGATTAAATGTTTTTTATTGACAATAAAAAAAATGAGACCATAAATATCTTACTGATATAGCCATTGATAACCCAATGACGCGACGTAGCTCAGTTAAAAACGTGCTCGTGAGAAATTAATCTCTTGAACTCAATATGTGTAGGCTTTGTTCACTGTTCCGAAATAAGAAAATATACATTATTTACGAGTATATGGACTTCAAAGACCATCCCTCCCTAGAATTTTCAAACTGATGTATTGTACCCACTGCTGCACAAGACAGGGAGATTTTGACAGACCACGCAACCTCTTATAGTATATGACGTCACTATTGCTAGAATTTTCAATTTAATGTATCATACCGACTGCTGGGCAAAAAAACAGCAACCCAGATTTGGACAAAACACGCAACCACTCATCAGTCAGACAGAGTAGTTGTAATACTATAATGTTTACTCATACTTTATCAGTGCAGCTCCATCTAACGAATAACAGGAACATTACAACAAAACTCAGATTATAAAAGTTCCCTTTTCTCCCTCACTCTCAATTAATCTTTATGACCCTGAAAATCCATTTTGATTTAAGGTCTTTGTAATCACTTTTAACTGTTGTAATTTTCATAACCTTACTCATTCTATTTCATCATTTACTGACTAAAAACTTGTATAAAACATAAAATAGGGGCTATCAACCATCAGTAAAATATGATATTTATGTAGTCTATACAACAGTAAATCCACATATTAAAATTGATAAGGGAGAAAAGTTATAAGAGGTCTCAAAACCATTGCTGCTATGGTGATGAAGAAAATTATAGAGTGCATAAGTTTTCTCTTTATTCAAACTTTTCATATCACTATCTGGCTGATATAACGAGGATGAGAGTATGAACTGCACATTCTGTAGCAAGACAATAGAAACGTTAGCACACATGTTTTCTACGAGTGTAATTGGGTGAATCATTTGTTATGGATATGTTAAGTAAAATTTAAAGAAACACTACAAGTCTTGACGTAAGAAACTACTTCTTCCCAGGGCTTTTAAGATGGGGGCCATTATTAGTAAAGTGTAGGTTATAATATATTCTTCCAGATGTAACAAAAACCCATACCAACAAATTTGGAAGGTGTGGTACAGAAAGAACTCGACGTTTTAGCTAATTTTTCCGACAATGGTTGTTAATTCGGACTTTAGGGTACATGTATGGAAAAAAAAAACGAAAAAAGCTGTGATTTTTATTTGTCGTTTTTCTTATTATTGTTTATCATTAACTCATAACAGTTATGTGTAAGGAGTGAGTTAAATTCAGGTATAAAGGTATGCCTAATAGGCTTTAAAAAAAATATATATCTGGTCGATAAATCAGATTTTGGAATTTTGTCTCTTCTCCAAAAATCCATATTGTTGGAATCTGAATTGAAATGGGTTAGATGGGTTCACAATAAGATTTAAAATTGTGATGTACAGGTATACAAATAAAATTTATTGACAGTACACATTAGTTTCTCAACAAAAGGACAACCATTGTTTCATAGGCTCGCGATGATAAATGACGTTTGAACGATTGTTGCACATAAACACTAGTCAACCATTTTTACAAAAATGTCTGTCATTAGTTATTAACTATAATGAAGCTGATATCCGTTTCATTTATGCAATAGCTTCATAAATGTAAAATCTAATGCCAAAAACCTTGCATACAAAATGAAAGACCAAGAAATACATGAACGCAGAATTGAAGTCTAAGGACGGAATGACTGAGCATTTTCAATGCAAATGCATTAGATATGTTGTATACACCCCCATCAACTATCTTTTCTGCATCTACATAGTCATAGTAATTGGATTTCGGACATAAAAGCGCCCCTCACTCAAGGACATGTAGGTTCCATTATAATTCTAATATCTTTTTAGTATTTAAATGGCGTTTATTAGTTCACTTGTATAATGCAAGATACTTAGAGAAAACGTTTTTCAGAAGCCCTGTTTTCATGAACTGAAAATATTTATAAGCACGTCTAATTGTGTAACGTTATAAGTATACATTTTGAAAATGGCACTTCAACAAAAAAGCAATTTTGAACAAAACCAAGATAAGGGCAAAAATATTTAATTTTTTTTACATCATGATATAAATACCAAAATTATTCTTTGTATTCAAATTTGTGGGATGAGTTAATATATTCAATACTTTTACTTATATTGTATCATGTTTATTTAATCCCAAAGACTTATACTGGTCCCGGTATGGTCTTTCAAATAAAATCAGCTAATTTGTCCTTTTTTTATTGTGACGATCAATTTTAGGCAACTAAAAAATGCCATTAATTAAATATTCCTTCGGTATATTTAATTAATGGCATTTCTATATATGAAAGGCATAATTTCTTCATATAAATAACAAAAAGGTAAATATATATACGACGAGTGATGAACAAGAAATTGTATTGCTGTCTTGTTGGAAACGAGGCATAAGCAATATTAAACTTATTAATTCGTTCTATACGATATCCAAAAGAATAAATTATGAAATAGTCATAACATATAAAGTCAGAGGACTCAACAGCTGACACCAAAATACATTGGGCATTTTTGTGTTAGTGAGGTGTTTTATAATAGTCTCAATGTTAGGGGAAGAAATGGACATTTTCTAGAATTGGGTTCATGTTTGAAAATCTTAGACATTATGAAACTTTTATGATTTTTAGAGTACCAACAAAATTGTTTCCTTAAACAAGTTCGATCTACAGCAGTCTGAAAGAAAAAATATGTCTAGATCGTTCCCAAAGAAAAATTTGGTATGGATAGGTCTTACCTGATATTTATGTATAGACAGATTCTATACTGTGTGGTCCAGATAAATTGGGAAAGTCTTTAAATGCTTTTAATGAACGAACTAGATGGAGTAAAATCAGTTTTTTAGCCCTTACCAGAACTAATGTAGTTTATATCTCTGTAGGAGGGGCGAGCATGTGAATAAGTCCATTACCCGTACAATGGCAAAGATGGATCCGCACAAAGTGATCCGGTCCTTCCAAAGCTTTCGGTGCCGTGTGGAGGAGATAATTTAAAGAGGCGGATCAGATTATAAATAATTGAATACCATTACATATAGCTTTCAAATAATAATAAAAATATGGTTCTAGTCCATCTATTTTGTTTTAAATAAGCCTTTAGAGATTTTCCCAATTTACCTGGACCAACCTATTGACTAATTGTTGATCACGTAAGCTGTGATTCAAAATGGTGGGCAACGGGACAACAAGGTATTATGTAACTCAATGTGTTGCATATGTCATATTTGAATGATTCATAAATTAAGAGTGGAAATAAATTCGGGCCATCAATTGAGACCCAAAAATTGGTCCACGATTTGAAAACGTTTAAATTTCGGTCTACAGTCATAGATCCCGGTCTGAACCCCAATTGGTCTAGAAAAAATCTCTTCAGACCGAACTAAAAAAAAAAATCAGTCTCAGATAAAATCTTAAAATTACTTTTTACCTTATTGTATTTTGATATATATTTTTTTTATTAAAACAAAGAATAGAAATATGAATTTGACGAATTGCTACAAAATCAATTATCAAACGGTTTTAACGCATCAAATATTTGTAATTGTCAATTGATAATGAATCATGATGTTGATATTTAAATATGCCACAACTTTAATCTAAAGATAAAAATCATGGAGCAGGAATGAAAAATGAATGGCATTTTTCATCAAATGTCAGGTAATAATCATGCATCAGTGCTTAATGATCCAAAGACATCACCTTCAACATCATTATTTCTTTCGTTTACATAATTTAACATTCCATGTATCTTTAATCCAGTTGTGATTGAAGTACAATAAAACAATCATTATAATGTAAATGTTTTTACTCGAAATTAATGTTCCTTTTCAAAAATACAAAGAATGTTCCTTGGAATGCTATAGAAATGTAAAATCTCTTGTGTCTGGAGACTATGTTTTTATCATTAAGTTTATAATATTTCATTTCTATTCATCCACATAGACCCAAAGACTAAAGAGGGCATCAAGGACGCACAGGAGGATAAACGATCTTATAGAGTTATGAACAAGTTTGGCTATATCAGGCCAACGACAACTAATATGGGCATAAAACATAATTTTTCCCAATCATTTTTCAAATCTTAAAACTTAAAGTTTGAACTATGCTAAAAAAGAATAGATAAATGAATTTTTGTACATTTTTAAACCTTTTAAGATGTTAATAAATAACTATTTCTACGAGGTGGGTCTGAAATTTACCGATCTATAACAAATACAAGACATTACTTCTTTTTTTTCCAACATACCATCCTTGTAACTATAAATATATCTCACAGCGTTGCTCGCATCTCTGTAACTCGAGAAAACAGTACTCAGCGTTTTATCTGGAAAATAATTGTTCACGAAAGTGATTGCCTCTTCATTTGAAGAAAATCTGTCCTCAGCTTAACAAGTAATGCTCATCTAGTGGTTATTCATTTTTCAAGATAATGGATTAAAATAACTCCATGACTGTCCCAAAAAACAATCGCCATCACTTTCACTGCCGAAAAAAACAATTTTTGTCCATTTGTAAATTGTTCTTTTATCATCAATTAAAAATATGATCCCCATATGGCTTCTTCCGCAATGAATAGTTAAGATTCCAAATTTCATTTCCAAAAAAAAAATCGAAATTTTCTTTTAATAAATTATTTTTTAAATTTATGTCGTTTAGAGGCTTCAAAAGATATTTTCTGAAAGCTGTCTAATTGAAAAGAGATTTATAATTTACTTTCTAAAAAAAGTACAAGATCCTAGATTATCTTTTATAACAAATGAATGTTCTAAACTATAGTCAAAATTTTTAAATATCTTTACTCATACCACAAATTTGAACAATATACCTATTATGTTTATGTGGTCAAAATTGATTGTCACTATAAAATAATAAGAAATTGATGGCTGTGTTTGAATGACCATATTGGGGCCACTCTATGTCTTTTAAATCTAATAAGGCCTCTAAAGTATATTTGAAATCCGTGAGAATCTTAACTCATCCCAAAAATTTGAGTGATATACATATAATTCACTTAAATATGTCTATGTAGCCAAAATTGATTGTCACAACAAAATAATTAGGAATGGTTATATTTTACAAATGTGAGGAAGACCAATCTTTACTATTTTACTTTGATTCATTATTGTAAAAAAAAACAAGAAAAATGCCTTTTATATTCAAAATATCTTTAGTTTCATGGCTAAGTGAAGTGAAGTGTCACGTCTCGAAGTAAAAAAATATATTATTAGACTTTGAAGAGAGGGATCTCGACTTTTTCGAAATATTTGGAGAATTTGCAATTTAGAAGAACGTGAAAGTGGATAAAAGGTCTCATTATGTTGAGGCAGGGAATCCCCTCTAATGTACCATTTTGTCTAATCAATGGTTAGTTTTTGATTTGAAATTTGAAATTCTGCAGTGTACTTAGAAATATCAGTTTTATTTACAAAAAAACCAAAAAAAAACACTTCTGAACTATATAGGCAATGAAATATTGCGAAATTTTTCTTTTAAAAATATGTTAAATCTAAAAATCATCCATAATGTTTGTTTTCTATGTCAATTCGACTTATAAGACGTTTACACAAGGAAGTACTTTTGATTTTAACCCAAAATTGACTGTGTATATACTGTATTAAAGCTACGACATTAAAAACCAAGCAGGGTGTATAAAGGCTACCCTGCACTAGCCTGAATGTTTTTTTACTAAGATCTCTTGTATAGGCCCTCATGAATATGAGAGCCTGGGCTGTTTTTTTTAACTTCTCCGGGTCCAGTTTGGCCTTTTTGACAGATTCCTTCTTCCTATCTATCTTTTCTGACTTGTTGACGGCGTAGACGATGGTCCTGGAGATCCAATTCCTAAAAAAGTCGATCGCGTTCAAGTGTCCTTTTCTCGATTTTCAGGTAAGCTAGAGAGGGTTATTTTTTTTTTTTTTTTATCGAAATTTCAATTTCAATGTATCAACCTTCATTAATTATTATATTAGTAAGTTTTCATATTTTAATGGACAACCCAATATACATAAATATTATAGTATCTTGAATTGCGAGTTTAGTTTGTTCCTAGACGGAGCATGTAAGTCAAAGTCATTTTTTCGCATTCAAAAACTTGTTTGTTGAGGGACCCATACACTAATCAAGATATTACAAAGTATCAAATAGATTTCGATTACACTTTATATTCAAATACAGGGTGCAGTTTTAGAATTAAGAATTTTTTTAAACCGGTTTTTCTTGGGCATCCTTAGTCGTACAGCTTTAAAAACCAGTTTATCAGATTCAGCAGACAATTTTGTATCAATTCTGTTTATAAAGTTTTGAAAATGTCCTCCGAGTACTACCGTCGTACAGCAATAATTGTCACCCTCCATGCAGGCCGTGCGCCCAAAGAGATCATCGACTTTCTCAAGTTGTCCTCTGCCACCTTGTACAAAGTCGCAAAGGAGTTCAGGGAGTCTGGAGGGATGGAAACACCAGCAAGGAAGAAGGTAGATCTCTAAGGAAATGTGACCCCCTAGCTCCCTGGACTGCAATCCTTTGGACTATTTCGTGTGTGGCATCTTGGAGAGGGAATCCAACAAGCGTGCTCACCATTTGGCTTCTCTGAGAACTTCCATTATTGAGGCTGTGAAACATATGAATAAAGGCCACCTGACCAAGGCGTGCAGAAGGTTCCGCGCAAGGGTGGAGGCCGTGGTTGAGGCTGAGGGTAGTTGGATTGAATGATTAGGTTCATGGAGGGTACCTACGTTTGTGTATAAATTGATTTGTAAATATCTCTCCTAATTTAAGAAATAAAAAGGTAGATGTCCTGGCCTCGAAAATTCTTAATTGTAAAACCGCACCCTGTATATTAAAAAACTTTGTCATATTTTGCACTGATTGAAATTCGTATTACTAATTTAGATGTGTAATTCTTTTTATTGGTCGAATTACTATTACTTACGTATAAATATAATATACTAATTAGAAACAATTAACTTTGAAAATAATGGTTAATGTATATTTTGACCTTGAATCAATATCAAAATTTTGTATAATCATTATTATTTATGACCAGTGGATTTTTTAAGGAATATAATAAATTGCCTTTGAATATGACGATACCACATAATATGTCTAACTTAACGTACGTAAAAAATAGTTAAGGACCTTACCAACTCAATAAACGAGAAAGAGAATCTTCATAGTTCCATTAGTGATGGTTTATTTGTTGAAGGAGGGGGGTGAATAGAACATTTTCACGTGACATTAGTATTCTTAATGCCGGACATTTGAGAGGTTAATATAGGAATTCTCAACATTTTTTTAGTGACGTAAAATATGCATTTAACCCAAGTACCCCGATACTAAAATTAATAATTTATGGCTCTAATGGCAGATTCATCCACAGGATTAGATTTTGTTGGGGGCCTTTATTTTTGGAAATAATTTGAAAATAAATCCCGAAATTAAAACTTTTTGGAAAAAAATGAAAAATTTTTTTTTTTGGTATAATATTCCAAAAATCCTTAGCTATTCATAAAGTATAATTATTTTTTTTAAATCTATATCTCATCTAAAAAATATATTTTTTTTTAAATCAAAAACTCAATAGGTGTTAACAAAAATTAGTTTTTTTTAAAAAAACCCACACAAATTTCCTTAGCTATTCATGAAAAATTCAAAATTTGATAGTTATTCTCAAAAATCAAATTCTTTGAAAAAAAAATTAAAATTCTAGAGCTGTTAACAGAAAATTAAATTAAATTTCAAATATTACATTTTTTGGAAAAAAATTCAAACATTAAATTTTATTGTAAAAAAGGCAAAAATTATTTAATTAGGGGAAGCAACAGCCCTTTCAGCTCAACCGCTGCCGGCGCCCCTGAGTTATGAACCACTTGTAAAATATTCCTGTCCAAATTTGAAGTACCCCCTGGAGTGCCTCCAAGTATCCCAATGGGTACACGTACCCCATTTGAGAACTACTGGCATAAACAACCCAGTTTTATAACAAATTAAACCTCTTTTTTTCATTAGTATTTAGGGAAATAGTTAATTCTTGGTTGTTCAAACGGGACTACCAAAACAACAAGAAGTTAAACTTTACTCTATGTAAAAAACCATTCCGTTATTACCTGTCATTAAATCGTTGTATAAACTTATTTCCACATTGTTGATAAAGATTATCTACAATGTGTACAACTTTTTATCATTGACCTCCAGGTGATGGAGTCCCATCAATTTTACTTGGAAATTTGTTGATTTTGTCTAGTAAAATATGAATTTTGAGCCACCCAAATTTCAGTTATTATACAATTTATGACGTGAATGAAAAGGTTCTATGGAAGAAGATATTCTGAAATCGTCAAAGTGGATCTTCCAACTTTGTAATCCTAGTAAGTAAGAGCAGTTAACCGGATTTTTTTTTAATGACATATCAAGGGTTCCTTCTCACATTCCCATCTCCAGGAGTCCACTCCCAAAAGGGATTTATCATTTACATTGATTCCAAAATTCCCTTGTTTGATTTATACTACTCATGCATCCTTATTTCAAGCTCCTCAGAGACAAGATGAAGAATTAAAAACACGTAGTGAGTGAGGGATTAGAGGGGACGGACATTTATGGGAGTGCTAAAAACAGATCTTCAAAAACACAATATCAGTAGCCAGGGCCTGTTCAGTGGGTTTTCGATGATAGGGATACCTTTCAACGCATTTTATGTAATTAATATATCAAATGTAAGCCCTAAGATGGTGTCTACTACAATTATTTCATATTTTATGACGTCAGTGGAAATGTGTTATACTCACACAAGTACAGGGTCAAGAAGCAAAACTTGGACTGTTAATAAATGCTAATTATGTAATTAAAATAAAAAAGTTTTGTGATTTTTTCCTGCATATTCTGAATGTCCTGTTCTTTTTGTATAAGTAAACACTCATAAACATTTTTCAAATCTTCTTACACAAGGACCCAACACCACCTGTTGACAGACACTCTGAAGGAAATGAGACTGTAGAGGTGCAATAAAGTTCGTTCGTGGATCAAAGCAAATGGATCCAAAATCAAAATCTTCTATGACGAGAAGATTTTCACCGTGGACCAGGTCTACAGACGTTGGAACGACTGTTGGCTTGGGGTATCACCAGAGGAGGTCAAAGGGGTGTTCCGTACAAAACATATGGCAAAAAGATGCATCCCTTCTTTTTTAAGGTTGGGGAGAAAATCGGCCAGGAGACCTACTACAGGATGCTGAGGTTCACCATACTTCCATGGCTCAAGCCCACCTACCCAGAGGACAACTATGTGTGGACCCAAGATGGTGCACCCTCACACACATCAGCCAAATGTCAGAAGTTTTGTACCAACAACATGGCTGATGTTTGGCCCAAGGACATGTGGCGATCATCTTCGCCAGATTTGAACCTGTTGGACTTTGCTTGGCGGGGCACTTTGGAGAGGGAAGACTAACCAGGCATCTCACCCGAACGTGGACTACCTGAAGGCTGCCATTGTGTAGGAGTGGAACAACTTGTCCGAAAAGTTTATCATCAACTCCTGCAAGATTTTCCGCCGCCGTGTGAAGGCTGTGTGATTGCTGCTGAGGGCGGTCATATTGAGTGAACATGTCAAAAAAGGTCTGTTTCAAAGTTTTGTAAAAAAAAATTCAAAATTATTTGTCAAAAAATAAAATTATTGACATTTTTATAAAACCAGTCATTCAGTCCACATTTTACTTCCGAACCCTGTATAGTAATATAAGGATTTATATGTAAAAAAAATTAACTGATGATCACATTGGTAGGTACATAAATAATCTCTGATTTTAACTTTTTACAATCTTTATGTCTGTATATTCCAGCGTTTCCATTGCCATAAAAAAATAACTTTATTTTTTAATTACACCTTTATTAACAGGAGTATATATTACATATAGGTATGTACATAGTTATATATGAGTACACTACATACCTATGTACATTATACACTAGGTTGGTTTGTTTCTATACTTTTTTTTCGAATTTCGATCACAGTTCGTGAGGATATGATCTCAGGTGGTAGTGAAACAACTACGCACCGTTGCATTATTATACGATCTCATCTTTAGGCTGGACATCTCATTCAAAGTACGTTGCTCCACACTTGATGGTCAATGTATTCGGAAGGAACAATTCTTCTATTGAACTCATTGTGCGTAGGTTCGACTCATGGTCACTCCTAGAGAAGGATATATACGAAGATTCCAATTTCAGACGAGAGTGACTGTAATACTAGAACGCTTAGTTATAATTAATTAATGCAGGTCCATCTAATCAATAGGTCATGAGCTAACTAAAAAAGTATATAATCAGTAAAGTGGCGTTATCTTATATTAAATAATATTATCATTCTTAGAGGGGCATTATTTTGCCACAAGATGTCGCCACTCTCTTACCCTAATGCTACAAACTAACATAATTAAACAAAGGCTTACTTTATTTCTCAGGAATTATCCAGTATTACCCGGAGTTATTAGGCGCCGTCAAACAGACAAACTTTGCTTAAAAATATGGAAGATAACTATCCATGAAATCGTCAATGTTGTTTCCATTTTTCATGAGCATACTCACACATAGTTACTTAATATATAAATGATAGATGTTATTTTCTCAAGAATAACAATAATAGCTTGACAAAAAAATAATTATATGATGTTAGGACTGATATACAGGCTGGATGCTATATGGCAAGCGCCTATGAGATTTTGTTAAAAATGACTACACATATATTTCTTATATACGATATATGTGTATGACATATATCAGGGATCACTATATACAGTGCACCTAATATACACGCTCGATGCTACATACAAAACTCCAGCGAACATTTCATTAATAGTGCTACATTATTATTTATTAGGTCAAAAATATGTGTGTGAACATGGTATATTTTCATTCAAACATAAACAAAATCTTTTAGTCTCTAGATTGCTCTTAAGTTGAATTAATGTTCAGAAACTTTGTTTGAGAAGATCCAACCATTATTTCTTATTTTACACGGAATCATTATGATTGAGATTGATATGCCCTAATAATTATCTTACATAGATTTTTATTTATAGCCATTCTAAGGAGCAAAAAGAGGTAATATTGTCAAAAATTTGAATGATTTGTGAATGTTTTGCAGATGTTTTTTTGTTGTTTTTCTTTACATGTTCAGAAAGTAATTATTTAATTTTTGCTTTTTTCAAACTTAGACCAAAATATGAGACCTAAAGATGCTATCATCGAACAATGACATCATGTTTAGGTTATTTTATGGCCACTTTTCTTTCCTAGCCCTAATGAAAATTCGAGGAAAGTTGAAAAAGGGGCGTCCCTAATGTATGTACACAGAACATACATAATATAATTGTTCTTCTGTCAAAACATTAAAAAAGATATACTCATAATATAAATATATACATTTCTATGTGAATATTCGAAGGATAATGGTCCATTTTAAATTAATTTTGACTGTTGGTTTATGTCAAATGGAGACTCAAACTCTTAGGCATTTTCCATGAGAACGAGTGACTTATTTTCTTTAATAGGTTTTTACAGACCAATGGTTATATGTAGAGCCTCTAAAACATCATTAATAATTTATTTTTAATGAGAGGATTTATGAGTCAGTCCAATGCCTTCGCTGCATACGGCCCTTCATATTGAATTTCTGTGATATAATTGCTTCATAATTATAAATATTTCCACTCTGTAAATCCAAGTCCAGTGTCTATCTGTCTGACTCTGATCCACATTTTTTTATGAGCTTGTGAAGACTAATTGCTTCAAATCTCACAAATGTGTTTAATTCTTTTAAAGGTAATCAGTATTTTCCATGACACGTGATGATGGCTCTTGGTAAGTGGTTATTTTATATTGTCTGCATTAGTAACCATATAAAATAGTACGTTTTGATGATGTTATTATTTCGAAACAATTTATACTTTCGTGATTATTATTTTAAACACTTTACATGGGGTATATAGTATCTATATTAATATGAAGCTAATGTGCCAACTTGGTCTAAGCAAACTTTACCGTATTTTGATCATTTGTATGGGACATGGGATTGGATGATTTCAGCTAGCTAACAATTTTCTGAACGTCCCTCATTTCTTCGTTATGACCAACCTTGTTCGTCCATCGAAAAATGTCATACCAATATGGAAACCCCAGCTAATCTGATTTATATTTGTTCCCATCGATGAATATGAATAATGATAATTCATAACGAATAATTAAGTGATTAGCACTTCCCCCATTCGAATTACTGTTGTATGCTTTTATTTATTATCGATAAATATTACTTATGTTGTCTCTGGTTCGAACTAAACAATTATTACTAGATTTTTGAGCAATATTTTTGGCCAAATGAGGAAAAAAAAAAATAGACCGCTAAAATTTAGAAAAATGAGGAACACTCCAAATATCAAAAATTTAGCAATTTGTTATCAGAGGAAAATTCAGATTTATTAGGATAATTTAAAGTAATTTCTGAGTGTTTTTTAATGACTTTATTTATTCAGAGAAGTTATATATATGTAAATATATACCAATAAACATTTTACTTAAAAATTAATTTTCTAAAACAAAGTCCAACATCTTGAAAAATTGCTATATACGATGTTAGTAATCAATCCATTTACAACTCAACATTATTTTTATAAAATTCGACAATGAATATATAAACAAAATAAAGGCACCAAATAGCTCAACATTTCATAAAAAAGATTGAACAGTAGTTATATAATATTTAAATAAAAGAATAAAACAGTAACTATTCTGAAAATCCGGAAGGGCTCTTAAATTTCCTATAAATGTTCATGAAATGGTGCAAGAACTTTAAGTTTTTATCTGACAATGAGTGGTAGTAGGGTAATTTGTCCCCTGCATAGTTCCATGAAAACTGATCGTCCCTTGGAATCCTAACAGAGAAGGCCGAATATCGTGGGTTTTGTTTGAAATTTATAATAATTTATTCATAAATTTTGCTATATTAAATAAACAAATTATGATTTCAAAAAGATTTTCTTCCGTCAACTTTTGTCCTCAATCAGTATTGGTAGTTTGAAACATATTAAAATATCCTTTACTATTCAAAATAATAGCTAGAGTAAATGTAAAATTGATGAGATCTCCAAAAGTTTCGTTAAAATGAGGTATTTCACTATCACCACCATTGATTTTACAGGCAAACTTTTGCATGAATGTAAGTTCAGGATTTGTAACTTGTTGAAAAAGTATTTTTTCTTTGATGGAAGATTCAAGGGGGAGTATTTAACAATACATTTTGAAGCAAATTTCTCCTTTCTCTAATTGGCTATTGTCATAATTCGGGTCCCTCACATATCCGATCATTTAATAATCACTCGAATTACATCAAATAGAAAGTTTTACCTCTGAAATGAGAGCCTAATGAAGGAAGGTTTGGGAGATGGATATTCCATCGAAAAATCATCAAAAGCTTTTGTGCAATCGAATTAAAATCCGAATTTTCTCTATTTATTTCATACTTGTGTAAAAAATAGGAGAAATTTTCAGACAAAAAACAACAAAAAGAGCAGTTTTTACAACGAATATCTAAGTGAGCAGTTTCTATAGTGATTGATGGATTGCTTACAAATCCTTAGCCTAGTGATAGCTTGAGTCGGATTATTATTTATATTAAATAAAGGATTCTTCTGCACAGCGAGCCTTACCAAAGATGAATTTTCACTGAATGAGTAATCCCATAAGAAAGTTGCCAAATAAATTTTCCAAAGGCAAGCTTTTAGAAACATGCAAGTTTATCAATGTCATTTCCCCACATTTTTGCCCCCGCGTGTACATATGCAGATACGTTTTTGCTGCCAATTCTGTGGAAATAAATATGTACATTCAACGATATTTGTATTTAGTAAAGAGTTTTTTAAAAGCTTTTGTTAAACATTATTGATAAGACTTAAATCTTATTAATAAAGGAAATTTTATCTTTATGTCTGAATTTATTAAAAACAGTAATAAGGTTCATTGTATATAGTGCTCCCTGATGTATATTATAAAGATACTTTGATCTAATTAACAGGAATGTAGTTGTATTAATGAAATATTGGAGGCGTGTGCCTGTACGAGGGTGGTCTAAAAAGTCTCCGACCACAACAAAAAGATAGCAGCACTCGTTAAAAACAAGTATCGATAACCTGTTAACAATTACTCACTAAAGTTTCATTCATTTTGAAATCATATTTGTTCTGTAACATCTTTTAAGTCAGTTAAAGTGAGTATTTTTGTGAAAATGGAAAAAATCACAAATCGAGCTGTAATTAATTATTTGTTTTTGAATGTGTTACCTTTAAATAAATTCAAACAAAAGCAGATATATAAAAGTTTGTTGTGTTAAAACTTGACGCGTCTAAGTCAATCCATCTAGGAGTAATTAAGACAAAAATAAAAAAAATATCGTGTACAATTATTTTGCTGGGAAATACGCCGAAGACTCTTTAGAAGGATTACAGAGATGGGAGCATCGTTAGAAGAAGTGTGTTGAGTTGCAAGGAGACTATCTTGAAATATAATGAAAAATGTCTCGTATCTTGGGTAGGTCGGAAACTATTAAGCCAACCTTTTGCAAGGAGAACTCATACTGTATTTTTTTTTAAATTTGTGATTTTCCTCTTATGTATATCATAATTCATATGCATTTACAGTATATGTTAAGACTTGAATCAAGCAATAACGCTGTTATATCAACATGAAACAACTCTACCAGGCGTTTTGTATTTAGTTTCGTGTTTTTGTTAGTGAGTGCCCTAGAGACTGAAGTACTTTGAATATTATTATTTTATATCTTATTCAAAGACATTATATATGATTGTATTAAAGTATTGATTAGTTACGAGTTAGTGTCCACATAAAAAAAAGGAGTAGTAGCCCTGAGAATTTTCTTGGGAATTGTTGATTTTTTTTTTTTAACTGACACCTAATTACTATAGGAACTACCGCTAGTTTGTAGTAAAAAAGTAAGGAAGATTAATATTTGGTAAAATTTTTATTTTGAAATTTCAGAAATGTTAAATCCCAATATATTCAGTCCTTATTTTACTCATATTTATGTATAATTGTTGAAAAGAAAAACTGAATCTTATGGAAAAGTAGGGCTAACAGAAATACAAGGGAAATACCATCATGTAATTGGACCTGCTAGAATTATATATTTGATGAACCGTACCGATTCCAAAGCAAGATAGACAGATTTTGACTTCATCCAGTATAACAACAGTATATTAAAAGCATATAATACTACAAATTATATGATTAACACTAACAGTATATACTCTTTGACGTCACCCTTAAAAAGCATGGTGGAAGTCAACATCAGACGGAAAAGCGTTAAGGTATAACCTTGTACAAAATATAAATGGCGTCTTTATTTCAGATATCTAGAGTTCCATAAACACAAATGTGTAATATCCTTGAAATATATTAATATTTACATTGATCAAAAAAAGTTGGTGAAATTTCTGGAAAATTGACAAAAATCTATATGTACAAATGGCATTTTTGAGTATTTTATTGGGGATTTTTTTTTTTTGCTAAATATATATATTCCAATATATGAAACTTGAGATTTTAAATAGATATGGTCATAATTACTAAAAAGGAACATAAATCTTATAATCTGCACCTAAAATAGTGTTATCATAAATTATGTTAATACAAACATACGAGAATGGGCACTCAGTAGAGCCCTAAACCTCTGCCTTAAAGCAAATTGAGTGATGTATCTCAATTGTTCTAAAGTTAAAGCCAATTATGCATTTTTACATTACATAATGCCTTTGACCTAAATATCTCAAAATTTAATGGCCTCTTAGTGTGACCATATAATATGATGACCAAGTTTGATCAAAATCAATATTTAACTTTTTTTTTAATCCTGGTGACGAACAAACAAATAAAAAACGCAGAATATAACCTTTGTTCAACTTCGTTTGGATGCAGTTATGCAGAGTTGTAGTCATTAAGTGTTCATTAATTAATACTAAAGTAAGTTTGCCTGATGTTGCCAAGGACATTAAAAAATTAAAATTACTTTATAACTTTTTTGCTTAATATAAAACAAAAATAAAAACTGTAAAATTGTAAGAAGTATTTTCATGTTTGTTTTTTAGCATGAGTATAATAATATATAGGCATTAAATAAGCACTCTTATTTCATGCAATGAGGAATTAGTTGTTTCATTCTGGGTCAGACGTCAAACTCGCAGTCTCGCACCTGCTTGCCTGATAATCAAGGAAACCTCCTAATATCCCAAAATACACGCTGGATCTCAGATTGTAAATTCATTTTAAACTCTGGGGTCACTGCGTTTCTAGGCACCAAGGATCCCTTCTAATTTGCTATAATACACACCAGCCCAAGAGTTATGCAGGTGAACTGATGGACCCGAGGCCAGTTACATTTATCCGCCACCCCTTTCCTGTGCACCAAGGAAACTTCCTAATATCCAAAAATACCCCATAGCTCTCAGGTTGTACAGGTGAAGTACGAGGCTTCAAGGTAGTCTAAACTGCACTGTAACTCCGTGTCTAAGCACCAATAATCCTACCCACCAATATGCTATAATATTCCCTTGCCCTCAGGTTGTGTAGACGAACTGCTGGGCCTGTGTCAAGTTAAATGTATCCTCCGCCGCTTCCCTAAGCATCAAGTAACTCTTCTTACATCCAAAATGACCCCAACCCTCAGGCTGTACAAGTGAAGTACTGGGCCGAAATTATATTTAAAGTATAACACCGCTGTATTTCTAAACACCAAGAACCCCTTCAAATATCCTAAAATACACCTCCCCCCCCCAAGGGTTTGGACCAGTGGTTCCTGAGGTAGGCTAAAAATTTTCCACTGCCACTTGCCTATGCATTTAAGAACCCTTCTAATACCATAAATACACCCTGGCCCTAAGGTTGTACAGGCTAAGTGCTAAAAATGCTATTTAAAGGGTTCCATGGCCTCGAGGAACCAAAAAAATGTTACTGGAACCGTTTCTGGAGCCATAAGAACCTACATGAAAAATTTCAGGAAAATCCATCAATTAGTTCGGGCGTGATTGAAAAACATACACACAGACATTCACATTTAAAATAAAGATAATTGAATCATTTCAGACTCCCTCACGTCTTTAAATAATTTTTGTGTTTTTAATTTAATTATTTATTCAGTAGTTTTGTTACAACGGCTCTAATATAGATTCAAGCCAACTTTGAAATATCCTCATAATTAAGTGAATCCATTATTATTCATTAATAAAAACTTAATGATTATAATTAGTGGCAAATAATTTAATATTTTATGTTTTAAAATTTAAGTTACATGAATGTGAATAATAATTACATGTAAATTCAGCATGAATCATCATTAAATAAATATAATATTTGTTTAGGCAAAGTGGTTATTTGACAAAAATGGGTTTTGGCAATGTGTCATCCAATCATTAATTATATACATCCAATGAAGTAAATATTGACATCTTTTTTTTATAAGAGATGGTATTATAATTTTCTAATCATCGTAGCATAATCAAAAATGTTTATATATAAAAATGGTGTACGGACATTTTGTACCCTGAATAACGAGTGTGTTTTCGTGTACCGTTGGGTCCAAAACAGGATGGAACCAACTGTCGATAGTTGAAGGAACTACTAAGAGCCCATTATGTTCCTCAAATTGTGCCCTGCATGTTGGAGGTGATTTCGGATAAAGGATGCAAACTTACCATCGATACTTGAAGAAATAACGAAGAGCCCCTCAAAATTCCCCCATTGTACCCCCGAATGTTGGGGTATTTTTGTAGTTCTCAATTCGTGTTGGCTTAAAATTATAATCTATTATTTGTTTCTCCTATATGTTTGGGGTACAATTGGTCACTTGATTGAACATTCGTGTGTGCTCATAAAAGACCAAGTATAACCCTGAGGATTTGTTGCGGAGTTATAATTGTAAGTCCTTGTTGGACTCAAGATAGAATTGGTGATCAAAATCGGAGTAATTGTAGCAAATGTCCTTTTTTATATCCTTTTCTCCTTCCTCTCTTGTCACAGCTGATTTTAGCTGATCTAATGTAAACGTCATGGTTATCAAGTTGATTTTCGGTTTCTTTTTTTTTTACATGCCCATTCCAAACTGGATTTCCATCATCAGTTATTACTTATTATCAACGAAGGATGTAAAAAATAACATATCCTCTGAGCATAATATGTGGGTACAGCAGGAAACAAGTTGAATATGAGCGAGTTAAAACAATCTTCTTTGATTGGGATAATGAAAGGACATTGTTTTAGTAGGACCTGAAAATCCTATCAACAGTTCCTCATTATCTAAAAAAAAAAGAATTCCATCAGTTATTTTAAATAAGTCCGATCCTCTTGATAAGAAAAACTCTACTTAAAATAAAATAAATACCTATATTTGTATGTCGAAGTCAATAAATATTTTAATGATTAATCCTTATGATAGTTCATTGATTGTTATCGCCCTACACATTTAAAACAATTGGAAGAATCATTGAACTTGTATGTCTAACTGGGTACGTAGTAGGCTTGTGACGATCGCTCTTTAGGATTGAGGACTGCAGGCCTGTCCAGTTTAGTCTTGGTTAAGTCCAGTTCAGTCCTACAAAGTGTATGAAGTTCGGTCTATGATGATGTCAATCAACTTTATTTCTTCTTTTTGATTTTGTTCTGGTTCTTACAATCCGAAGGAATGACAGTCGTAAGGACCGGTCCTAAGATTGGACTGGACCGAATGAATAAGAGAGTACTTGTAGAGTATAATTTAATACTTAACAATAGAATTTCACCAAAATGAATACTATAAATAGATATGTGTCTGAGCTCTCTTAATCATTGAGGTAGCCGGCCTTAGTGGCAATGATGACTTCCAGGCAGTAGTGGAAGGCCTAGAACCCTTTCAGATGTAGTCCTCTGTCATAGCGTCCCAGTGCTGACTGAGAATGACTTTGAGTATCCCAGTGTTTGGAAAACCGACACTGCAGGCCTTCCCCATGACATGTAACTAAAAGATGTGGCCAAGAGGGTTGGCATCAGAGAAGTAGGAAGGCCAACATTGTCAAAAAAGAGAAAAAAAAACTCATTCAAAAGAGTCTTAAAAGTGGGTTTCCTTCATTGTTGGAGTCAAAAGTGGCCTTTCCACTCACTTTTTTTATTGCTCTCTAAAAGTCTGGTGTGAAACCCAAAGATCTCTTGCATGGGCCCCCATGGACTCAAGGGGATTGATCTGGACTGTTTTCTTTAACTCCTACGGATCCAGTTTGGTATTTTTGACAAAGATCTTCTTCCTTTCCAACGTTTTGGTCTTACTGACGGCGTAGACGGTGGTCCTGGAAATTTGTCGATCACATTCAAATGTCTTTTTCTCGACTTGTATGTTAGCCAATGAGCTCAGGTTTTTTTAACTAATTGTTTATGATTTAATTTATCAAAATATAAATTAATTTCCATTGATCAACCTTCATTAATTATTGAATTAGAAAGTGTTCATATTTCTTTATTCTTATTAAGTGTATGTAAAGATAGAATAGACCCACATTTTCTCGAATCCAGGTCGGTTCGAATCTTTAGACGTAATTATTTGAGTTTTTGGGTACTCAAACTTTGGAATCCGGATCCGAAACTAAGAGTAGACACATACTTGTTTCGAATTTCATGAGCATTTTATGCAAAGTTTCAAGATAACTAATTCGGATTAAGGTTACATTTTTACAGATTACTAATGCAAAGACATTGAATATCCTAATGTTGCTACTATTTGAACATCATCATTAGTTATTTTTGGAATTATAATGTTTTAATAATTTCGGAATAACTATTCAAAGCAACTTTTCCTGAGGATGTCGCTCTCAGTACAAAACAGGATAAATAGAGATGCTACATTCTATATAGATAATTAATTTTTAACAAGGATAGTTATTTATGAACAAGAAAATCCCTCCCCGAGTAAATCTGATTTGGATCCAAGAATCGTCCTATATTTATTTTGCAATAACCTATAAGCTTTTGAACATACGGAATATCCCACGGATCATTTTTATGATCCGTAAAATTTTAAGTACACAATGCTGGTTCCGTTCTCAAAAAATGTTTTTCTTAAAAAGCAACTTTACTTATACCATACTCAGGTACTTCAGATCCAGGGTCACAACTCGTCCTATGTTTAATTGGGGGACGATGTACATATTTGGGGAGGCTAGTGCCCAACATATTTTTTAGACTTTGATAATTAAACTTTCTTGGTAATGTGTTTATGTTGACCGAATGAAATATATATGTGTAATTTCATTGAAATATATGAACAATTAATATTTTGGGGGTTTTTGATTGTGAAACTTATGGTAGGATTAGGTTTGTGCCCAGGTTAGTATTTAATGTTGTAAAAATATAACCTGCCTTAATGTAAAAAAAAAAAAGGAAATTTAAAATGGCTGTCTTAGCTGTCATGACGGTTTATTAGATTAGCTGCAAACATCTATAATAGTAAGGAGCCAAACACAAACTCCTATCCATTTATAGGAAGGACTTAGACCATATGCATACAGGAACTACTCCCAATTCTACTTTGAGTCCAACAAAGACTTATCCCAATGACCTCTCAGCAAATCATTAGTTTTACCATCTATCCCTAACTAGCGCAGGCACTAGTGATTATATTATAATAGAATTAAAAAATAATGGTACAGCATTTGAAACTGTAAAACACAGTCATTTTGCAACTACAAAAACTATCACTCGCGTCTAAGTTCATATTTTCCCCAACTCGATAAATAATGATTTATTTGATGGAAATATTCAAATATGAGTCACCAGTTCATTTAATAATATGTTTATTACTTAGTAACTTCGATGGAATGAATTTGATCACAGATAAGCTGAGATCCTTTGTCAAGAAGTGGAAATCTCTGATTGAGGCAAATGCTGATGTAGAAACCAACGATGGTTTTGATCCATGCTTACAGAATTGGTACTACTTATTACAATCAATTGCAACAGATCCGTCAAATCAGAACCTAGATGGTCTACATCATGACCTGTGAAATTTCTTACTGCCATTTGAAGGACGTCCTCTAAAAGCTGATCCCTGAATCACTGGCTGTCGACGTTCAAAAGACCTGCAGTTGAATGTACCCTCTTCACGACTTGAATTTCAGAAATGTAAAAGGTTCTCAAAAAGCCTAAATTTGATTTTAACAAATTGATGGATCTTCATGGAGAAGATCAGTGGAAAGATCACAACTATGATCCTAGCACCAGGGATACCATTGAGAGACCAGAGGGCTACGAACCCCCTGTCGAACAAGAAATCTAATTTATAACATCAAATTTGAAAATTTCTGTTACTGCAAGAAAAAAGTCGGTTGATGGACCAAAATTGTAAATAACCCAAATATTGCTATGATCAAACTATTTAAAAATAATTTAAAATTGTAATTCCAGTATTTCTTACTTAGTGTATGGTTTGTGTACCGTAAAGATGTTAATAAAATAATTATAATTATATTCAAGGTATTAAATAAAACAACATACAATTTACCACTCATATTATAAATTGATAACAATTTAGCCTGTATAATAAACATATATAAAGGCTAAACCTTTTAAAAGTTGTATAAGATTCTATATTATTACAGAATGAATTGATGAAGTATAAAAATCAACTAAATTTGACATTAATCAAGAATACCTTTACCAAAACCAAGAAATAAAAAAATTTGAGTAATTTAAAAAACATTTGAAACTTATATGAAACTAACAAATTAGTGATTTGACTTTGCTCATAGCCCTATGCGTCAAATATTAAAGATATTCTGTCGTTTCTACAACTCTTATCTTTGAAATCAATATATATATTTTTTCAAAAATAACTAATCTTAATTAGAAAATTATAATTTGAATAGAGAGAAAAAGCGCACCTTTTCTAACTAGGAACTTTAATTCACTCATTTATATAGGACTAAACCAAAACAACAAAAGTTTGGAATATGGAGCCCAAGATTATTTATAACTTCATGAATCTAAACCTGAAAATAACTTTCATGTATACAAAAAATAAGGTTTTTCATGGACGTGGTTTGATTTAAATAATCTGTGTATTATGATAAATAAAAAAAATCATGTTCTTCCTTTAAAGTTATAGAGTTAAATCGACGAAGGGAATTTTATTTTTTAAACTATTGTAGAAGCATTGCTTTAACTTACTAACGTTTTGAGAATTTAATCTTAAAGATGGCACAATTAAAAAAAAGTATACTCTTTTGATACTTCGTATTATGCGTTTTTCGCTTCATTTTAATTGTAGATATCTCATTTTTTTATATCAAGGGTCTAGTTAATTATTATTAATTAATAGGTATAAGTGTGCGTCCATATTAATCACCCAAATTCAACATAATACAACTATTATTAAGAATACACAGGATCAGAACAACGTTGCTGATCTTCTTTTTACATTTAAAAAAAATGTTCCCTGCGAGTTCAATTCTCAAATCTCAAGGCAGACACAAAGTTATAGGAATGCAACAGGAATGCAAATTTTGTTGTAGTGGGGAACCTCAACCATGTTTTTCATGGTCTAAAGTTGTTGGAATTAATCTTTCATTCTTGAAGAATTATTGAATTAACCTGTTTGCATTATGAGAATCAGCGTGTCACAGTTAATTGGAATAAATGTTTCTAATTTGGTTCCCCACATTGTATTTCCAGAGTTGATCTGTTTTAGACGTAAACATTTTATTATTTTCAATTTTTAAAGAGTAAAATTTAAACGACAAGTTTTGTGAGGGCATTATTTAAACAAAATCAACTGACATTAGTCCTTGGCACACCTTCTATTCAATATGTGAGCCCTCAGCTGTAATAATGGCCTCAATACAAGACCTATATCCCTTGCAAGCCTCGACTATGTCGACAGACTCAAGCTTAGTCCACTCCTTCTTGATGGAAGCTTCCAGAGACTGTTAACACCTCTGAGGAGTAACACACACCCTCTCCTCCACACACACCAAGATAAACTAGTCCAAAATTTTGGTGTCTAGAGAGAAGGGTGGCCACATGTAGAGATCCAAAAACTCCGAAAGTTGTCTCACAGGAAGGCCTGTGTCTTAGCAGCGAGATGACACAGAGGGAAAAGAAAGTTGTCCCCAAACTTTGCTCTGGTCCAAGATAGCACTTACTTATCCGGAAGTTCGAGTTAAGCATCTGCATTGAGCCGTTTTCCTCTCCACAAAAATGGGAAGGCAAACTTTGCCTTTGCTGTCCACGACACCCATGCCCATGGTTCCGGCTTTATTTATTTTTCTGAAGACATGTCTCACTGAAGCTGACTGGAGCTCTTGGATATAGTTATGGGGGCATACCATGTTAAAGAAGCTTCAAAAAGTATTTTCTTTTTACTCTATTTTAATTGTTCTGGGTTTATTTATTTTTAATTGAGTAAAAACTTTAAATAAGGAATCTTGAGTTACAAAACTTATCTCTCACCGAGTTTGAAGACAATTGACAATTATATGTTTCTCTTTTATTAAAATTTAAATTAAGTGTACTACTAGATAAGATCAACCCTGTATATTGTAAGAAATTTGTTTAAAGGGCTTAAAAGAAGATTTAATTCCTATACAAAACACACGTAGGCTCAAAAGTCAATTCATAACTATTTATTACAACATAGGATTCTACACTTGATATTTATTGAGTTAGATAAGTAATTTTAATCTTAATTTGAAATGAATATTTTTTTTTACACAATCAGATCTACACTCTACTCCACCTATTCATTTTTGAACAGGGCTTACATTCCAGAAACGATTAAGATATGACTTGGAGGATAAAATAGTTTTTTCAACTAAATAGGTACCATTTACACACTCAAAAGTATTAATGAAGAAGAAAAAACACCTTTAATCTTTTGTAAAATTTTAGACACTCGGTTTAAATGTATTTTTACAAAATAAAACAAATCTGAGCTCTCTACCTTACGTACAAGCTGAGAAAATGACACTTGTACGTGATGGACAAATTTACATTCGACGACTCCAAGGAGCTGTGCGTCTCCAGGCCCACTGTCTTCGCCCTCAGCAAGTCCAAAACGTTGGAAAGCGATCAGGGTTCTGGCAAAAAGGCCAAACTGGGCCTCAACAAGTTAAAAAAACAGGCCAGTCCAATCCCATCAAGTTTGTGTGGGCCCACGTAAAAGATTTCAGGGTTTCACAACAGACTATCCAGAGAGCTATCAAAAAAAGTGGATGGAAAGAGACTTGTGAGGATGGAGAGGCCACTTTTGACAACAGTAATGAAGGAAACCCATCTCCTCCATTGCAAGACTTTATTAAATAATAAATTATACCTTGTTGAAGATTAAAATTCCAAGTGTTCAGAGTGTAATTGACCAATCGGTAGTTGCAAGGAATCAAGCTCAGGGTTTCCTTTGATTTAGCGTTAAACACAGTTTTTGATGTTAAAATAGTGTTATTTTTTTGGAGCAGTGGGTTAATAAACTTCCATTTGAGTACACAGTGGATTCATGTTCATTATTATTATAATTTCAAACCCTCTGCAGTAAAATTGTCATGCGTTGACTGGTCCACAGTTAATGCAAGGTTTGTCCCAAACCTTGCATTAATTGACAGAATTATGTCTATGAAATATTTAAATCTATATGTATAAACACAAAATATACAAGATTGAAATTGGATTTTCTCTTTTTTTTTTGTTCAAGAATGTATCAATTTTGACGCACCACATTTGTAGTACAAGTCATCGAAGAAGATATAATATAAATGATACCCAATTTTTTACATTGTATAACAAAATTTTATCTTTGAGTTCATTCTTGATCAATTAATTATTATAGTTTCTATAAAATAATTGTGTATATATGATTCTGGATTCAGTTATTGTAAGCATAAGTTAAATTGATATTTTTAAAGAACAATTCACAAGTTTGTCAGGTTTGTATACATTTCATTATACTTTGGAAGACATTGTAGTAATTATTTTGAATATCTTTCAAGAGATAGAAAAGCTTTATATGGCTGACAAATGGGTCTATTTTAACATTTTCATATAACTTGCCTGACCACATTATATTTTTCAAGTTTTAAAACTTTCATTTTATTTATCTATCTGTAAAAATATATTTTTGTTATAATATATTAAATTATATTTGAAACAACTAACAGATGTCGTTCCTCTCAGACAAACTTTCTATTAAATTTAAAAAAAAAAAAATGATTCTTCTGATAATGAATTAGGACTAAGAAGGAGGAAGTGCCTCATATATTAGTAACCTAAACTAAGTAGGCAAATTGCGTCAAAAAAAGTACAGAGGTAAATAAAGTCCTTAAAACTCAAGGATAGTACATCTACTCAAATGTAATTTTAATAGGATTTGGTTTTTCATTGGAACAAAAAAAATCAATTTTTAATAATTACTTTTTAACAAATTCGAAGAATGTTCAACTCAGAAATATATTATATATATAATATTACGTAAAAAAATGAAACCCTAAATTAAAATGGTCATCCTGACCATATAATACTAGACACCTGTAAGCGAAGACTCAAGCGTGCCCCCTACAAATGTGGTGAAGAACTGAGAAATTACTACAATGACATAACATAAGTTGAAAAGGACATTTATCGACAATTTATTATATTCTTATTGAAAAAAAAGTATTTATGAGATTTAAATAGTTTCACAAAGGCATGTTCAAAAAAGGAACCGTGGGTTGCATTGCAGCCAGCCTAATTTATACGTGCAGCCTACTACTAATTCTTTCTTCAATTAGAATGTTTAGCAAAGTTCTCACAATATCATCAGAATTCGTAGAACGCACATAATACGTACAACCATACAATATTTGACGGTATCTTGTATTTTCTGAGACTCAAACGAGGTTGCCAAATAGGTATTTTTTGAAGCAGTTCAGCCGACAAAAGTTATATTTGCTCTAAAGTTGAAGTAACTTTTTATTTATTAGTTTAGTTTTATGTAGCCTTATTTAATGAAATTTAATTTAAAAGGTACTGCAGCCCATGAAAATATTTGAAGTGGCAATCCGGCCAATTATATTAAAATGTTGGACATCCCTGATCTAACATATAAAGGGTGATTCAAAACGAGCTGTTTTTGGATTGTAGAAATAAAACACATAAAATATTATATTATGGTCAAAACTTTATTATGAACCGAAAAAACAATCCTTTACAATTATTTCTAGAAAATAATCCCCTTTATATGTTGGCCTCAACTAACCTTTAAATGGTCCATTCTTTCGAGCCAATTTTCGATGACGCGTTCGAGCATTGTGACCGGAATCTCACGAATAACTCGCTCAATATTTGCTTCCAATGCTTCAATCGTCGCTGGTTTATCCACATAGACTTTTACTTTATGTAGCCCCAAAGAAAAAAGTCCAAATGTGTGGTGATATCACACGATCTTGGTGGCCAATTCCCCGGACCAAAATGTGAAATTAATTTCTCACCAAAATGATGTCCAAATAAGTTCATTGTTACGCGCGCTGTGTGGCAAGTGGCACCGTCTTGATGGAACCAAATATCGTGGAGACCATGTGCTTCAATTTTTGTTGCATACCACAAGCCAAGTTGTTGAGAGCGGTGGCAAATCCATTCTTCACGATCTTTGGATACATTCTCAGCTACACCCGCAATATTTTCTACGCTGCGAGCTGTACGTGGCGTACCAGACGACGGGGTATCCCAGAAAGTTGCTGCCCCTTCAAATTTTTCGATTATTCTTCGAATTGTGGATTCTGAAGGTCGATTGTGTGGACCATAAGTTGGGCGTATTTTGCGAAAAACTTATTTCACTGAACGCTGATTTTCATAGTACAGCTGAACAATTTGTACACGTTGTTGTGGCGTATATCTTTCCATGAAGAATTGTAAAAAAAATACCGATTAAAAATGATGTATGAATTTGACAGAACTCGCACGCGCCTGCCAAAAAATCCCTACTTGAAAAAACCGCTCGTTTTGAATCACCCTTTACTTATTTTAAAAATCAAGCCTGTCAAATGAATAATATACAGTTTTTATGAAATTATTTAATTCCAATATTAGGCCTCTTACATGCCTTTTTTAGGCATTGCTATAGATTGGACTATTTGAATCTAATTAAATCACCAGCCTCACTAGCTCATTCTGCCCACTATTTTAATAGTTATCTGAACAGTTTGGTGTGAAACCCTGATATCTTTTGCCTGAGCCCTCATGAACTTTAGAGATTTGGCTTGGACTATTTTACATAACTCATCTGTGATCGGTTTGGCTTTTTTAACAAAACCCTTTTTCCTCTTCAACGTTTCGATCTTACTGACGGCGTTGACGGTGATCCTGAAGATGCCCAACTGCTTGGAGTGCGTAAACGGAAATGTAGCGATCCAGCTCAAATGTTATTTTCTCAACATGTACGTAAGCAAAAGAGCTCAAGTTTGTTTCGTTTTGTAACTAATTTGTGTATGCTTTCATATATAGAAATATAAATTAATTTCAATCACACCACCTTATTAATGATTGAATTAGTAAGTTTTCTGGTTTCAATGGATCACCCAGTATGAAGTAAATAAATACAGATGTATATGAAAATATGATTCTAATATAGTGTTTCCATCAGTTATATGCAATATGTGACGTCAATAATTATTGGAATTTACAATCTACTCACTCATGCTATTGTATCATCACAAAGACATCTTCACTCAGACTGAATAAGAAGTGTGCAAAAACAGGTAGTCTTTGTCATCAATATAAAGAATTCCCAAATGTATCTTACGTAATATACTTGGTCACACAAAGCTTTGTATACATTATTATTTTTTTTGCAAAAAGTAACCACACCTTCGGCTTCATGGATACTTACTAGGATAATTTTCTTCCTTGTAGTTGTGGGATCTTGCGATTTCACCTTGAAAAAAGATGAAGTAAAATATATAAAGAAAACTTGATCCAAAACCACGATTATCACAAATAAATGTACCTATATCGAATGATGAAATTCATTTACAATTTTATACATTGATAAAGATATATTATTGTGTTAGAAAAAAAAAATCTAATATATACCTAAAAGAGTATTGTCAATATTAGATTGATCACTTTTGAAATGAAACGGTATGAATGGGGACTATTTAAAGTATGAATGTGTGGGCATGTCTAAATATTACTAAAATACCTTCACCCTAAGTAGGTGAGCCACAATGTATTTACTAGAGAGAAAATGCTCAATGGTGGCCATAGCCTTTCATTAATAGGGGAGGGGGCTTAATCCCAAAGATTATCAGCACCGTAATACAATTACTTATATAAATTTGTTTTATATATGTATATATGATAAATATTTTTTGGGAGGGGCTTCAGAAACATTTTGGGTTTGCAATCCCCCGGAAAAACAGGGACTAGCGATGCTACTAACTCTGACGTCATTAGTATTATTATTATTATTTATTTTTTTATTTGGGGTGTTGGCTTAATTTGACAATTTTGACAAAATATTTTTGTTGTCTGCCAAATAACTGTTTTTTTAGTAGAAGACTTTGACAATTATATTTTTTAATACTCATAGTATAATTTTATTTGACCAAAGCAAAAATAAAAGTTAGGGTTGGGTCATGTCTCCTGGGCTCCAATGGTTCCAGTGTCACTGATTCTAAGTATTTTTCAAAACTCACCAATGTAATTGCATATATCTACTTTCATTATAGTATGAGGTTACAATACTACCAAATATTCATTATGATTGATTATATAAATATTTTGATTTGTGATATGCCCCAAACAAACAGTCCACCTTACATTATTTTCAAAAATTCAATCATAATCTTTGTAAATGTAGCCGGAAAGAAAGATTTTGCATCAGGGTTTGTATCAAATTAGTCAAAACTTTCAAATATTATTTGTTATTGGGTGATTGATGAGACCATTTTACAAGGACTAATGTGCCTTCTAACATCAACATAAAAGAATAAATATATCCTTTCAACTACATACTAAAAATAGCCAAAAATGGCCGTTGTGTGTATTGGAAAGACTTATAGGGAACTTGAATTTTATTTTTCGGACATGGAGATCCTCAAAAATTCGATATTCTTTATCTTTTTTTATTAAAAAGAATTATCATATATATATTTTTTTTAATTAAAAAAAAAAAATTTATAAAAAATTTTCTACTCAAATTTTCAAAAATATTTTTTTTATCTCTTTAAAAAAAAAATCCTATTTTCTTGAAACTACATATTTCATTCTAAAAATAGTCATTGCTCTATTGTAATGAACAATCGCAGTAATTAATTACTCATAATAATTCTTCGTACATTAAATTAATATTGAAAAAGGATATTATTATATTATAATATTAATTGCCATATATTTTCCTTGCTATTAGCAGGTTAAAAAACACACATTCTATGAAGGAGCTGAGCGTTCCTTCATTTACTTGCACGCCATCATCTGCGTATTCTTTTAGCCGGTATTTTTTATAGTGAAGGAATATGAATTTAGTTCAATAATCATCGTTTCCACGTCAGGAGGAGAAAAAAAAAGGTTCTTCACTTTTCTCCTCTCTCTTTCTTCTTTAACATTTTGTTATTGTTATTTGTTATAAGTTTTCACTTTTGAACAAAAAAAAACAAAAAAAAAATATCTATATCGTTTCAACAACGTATCATTGAGTGATATTTATTAGTGTTACCTATATTTACAAGACTATACATCAAATATCCTCCTCATCAAACTAAGGACTTCTTCATTCAAGTGCCTACCTCAACATAGAAAACTTTCATCAACATGATTATTGCGTAAGTTTCTATTTATTTTGCAATCCTGCAGGTATAGAATATGCTCTGTGCTGACTATATCTATTAATAAAACAACTGTATTATGATGATGGTGAAGTCCAATGACCGGTTTTGTAATAAATAAAGTCTTTGTCTTTGAATGACTTTATATGTATTTAAAAAAGAGATTATAATGCTTCAGAAAAAATGACCTGCTTTGTTTGTTCTTAAGTCATGCAGATCTTTTTTAATAGAGCATTTTCACTGACGTATTCTCATTAAAGCCACGTCATTTTGGGGGTTCATGTTTGTTATTTGTACCATGTAAAATGAACATATTTACAATAAATATTAATGTAACTTCTTCGAGTGGCTTAAAGATTAAAAAAGAATAGTACTTGATGTTAATTATATACAGTGATATTTAAATTTAAAAAAAACACATTTATTGAAAATACATCAAAATGTATTCAAATTCTATTTACACAATTTGGTTAAATACTCAATTATCGTTAACTATCCTAATTCCGCCAACTCAAAATATTATGCACATGGATAAATGAAATTTATGTGGAAGTGAGATACACTTTAGCAATGATCAGGGATTATCATTAGGACGACAGGTCTATTTGGACTAAATGTAAGATCACTTTAGACGCATTACCTATTAGGTGACGGTATAATGATAGTGTAACGGTAATTGATATTTATGTTAAGGTCCCTTTATTTGTCGGTCCCATTATGTCATTCAATAGTTAATTATTTTCTTTAATATTAATGATAAAATACTTTTTAATTTGACAAGACTTGGTTCAAAATGGCCGACATCTATAATATGTACGTCACATGAAAATGCTTTATATATGTTTTGATCAAAGTTTATCTACTTTTACAATTAATATATCTTGAGTGAATTTTTTACTACCACTGTGAACTCCATTGAAAAAAAAAGTAGATTCTAACGAGCTGTGTAGTTTTACCTTAAGGTATACAAACATACATATTTTCTAGTGAACAAATTACGAGAGGAATGTCTTTCAATCTCAATTGTAATGTGTATTTTGAAACGTTGTCGTATCTTGTGCTACCTTCTTCACTGATTAGTATTACTATTTACGTTCTGAGTGGTATATGCACCTAATATGTATAATATAATATAAATACCTCCCATAGCATCTCCTTCTATCTTATCCCTGGCAACAACCTGTCATTCTTATCCTAGAGAATAAAGCACATATAAGTCTAAAGCCCAAGTGATATATGAATCTATTGTTACTGTACAACATTATCATGAAATAAAGTGTCACATATCCCTCACGTTTCTTAGGTTTATAGATTCATTTCGGTGGATATCCATCGATCTCCGCTTCTGTAGTTGAAAAAAAAATGTGTAAATTAATCAACGCAGCAGAGTGCCTCATTTGATGAAAAACAATTGAATACTTGAAGTAGATATACTATAATTCGTGTATTGGTTATTAAATATCTAGGCATGGAATGGATATTGTCATTTTAGACGGGGTTATAATCCCCTTAAAATCAACTCAAATAATTATTATCAGATGCCAAATTTCTAAGCGAAAATAAGGTTACATTTTTATTTCAAAAAATTTTATATTTTAACTTTAATTTTAGAAATTTTTCTCTAAAAAAATTTATAAAAACATTTAAATAATTCCTTTTGAATCCGTAGACTCCGAGAGAAAATTTCTAGTATGAACTCTTTTACTTTTTTATAAAAAGTTTTTAAAATCAATCCTTATACAATGAACTTCTGCGTGTTACTAATTCCTTTACAATTGTTAAAGTGTCCTTCAATATATGTATTTTTCTTCTTTTGTAACCTATACAATAAAAATATATTGACAACTTTGAATGCAACTACCACTCTCCTCGTAAAGTTGATCTTCTTTACATTTTATTTAAAATCCTTGAGTTTAATATCCTATTTAGTAGCAGAGTAATATATATTTGCTAGCAACATTAAATTTAAAAAAAAAAAAAAGCGATTTAATATCATTCAACAATATTTAAATCGTTTTTATTTTAATATTTTAACCATACAATTAACATCCTGAATTATTAAATTAATTTAATATGTAATGTATCTATAATATATTCAAACCTAGATAATTTTTGGTAATAGCTTTTAAGAATTGGCTACATCCAAGGACAAAATAATTAAATTACATCTCTGTATACTTGATATCGATTACGTATTAAATAATTATGGCTAATTTTGAGTGTAATGACATGTATATGTAAAGGTTTTAATGGTTAATATCCTTTAATAATTTTTTTTTTTAAAAGGAGTTTCAACAAATGATCCTTTGTGATAAGAATTAAAAGTAATTTCCTTGATAGAAAATATGTAAGGAATGTTTTATTTACTCAACAGATTTCCCGTGTATACAATTAATATCAATTGACGAATTTTAAACATCTTTCTGGAAAAAGTCATATTTAGTTCTGTAACTCCCACTAGGTTGTTATATAATACTTAGTGAGGGATTTTCTGACTTTTAAAAGTTCAAATCCTTGTTCCTCTGTAAGAACAAAAAATTGTATTTTTGTTTTTTTTTAAATCCAAGATTTTTGTCCTTTTGATTGGAAATTAGAATCCCTATTTCTTTATCAGAATAAAAATGTTTCGTTTATTTATGAAAATCGAAGATTTTTGAGGTCTTGATTGGAAATCAAGTTCCTTTTTTAAAAAATATTATTTTTTTTTTTTTGTGATAAATTTCATGATTTTTGAGTTTTTGATTGAAAGTTTTTATCGTAATGTATCTGTTATAAGTAAAAAAATTCTTGTGTTTTTTTTTGGAAAAACGAAATTTTAAGTATTTTGATTGGTAATAAGAATCGTTTTCCTTTTTAAGAACAAAAATAGTTTTTTATGTATATAAAAAAATCGAAGATTTTTTAGTTTTTTTATCTGAAATTGGAATGGTTTTGGTTTTTGAAAAATTGAAGATTTCTAAGTTTTTTCAATGAAAATTAGAATCTTTTTCCCTTTTTAGATACAATATGGGGATTTTTTTTTCTGAAAAATCGAAGATTTTTGAGTTTTTAATGGAAATATACACCTTTGCTCTTTTTTCAGGACAAAAATAAATGTTGTTTATTTGGAAAATCAAAGATTTTGAGCATTTGTTTGGAAAATCAAAGATTTTTGAGCATTTGTTTGGAAATTAAAATATTTTTTAATTTTAAGGATACAAAAATGGTTTTGTTTTTTTCAATTACAAATTTTTAATTTTTGATTCGAAATTAGAATCCTTGATCCTTGTTAAGAATAATTTTTTTTTTATAAATTTAAATTTTTTGAGTTTTGTTTGGAAATAAGAACCCTTGAGCTTTTTTCAGGAAAAGGAATGGTTTTTTTTTGTTTTGTTTTTGAAAATCGAGGATTTCTGAGTATTTGATTGGAAATTTGAATCTTTCCTTTTCAATAAACAAAAATGGTTTTGTTTTATGAAATTAGATGTTTTTTGATTGGAAATTAGAATCCTTGTTCTGTGTTAAGATCAAAAATGTTTTTCTGTTTTTTTAATCGAACATTTTGAGTTTTTGATTGGAAATTAGAAGCCTTCTGGTTTTTTTAAATCACAAAAATGTTTTTTTGTTTTATTTGAAAATTCAAGTTTTTTGAACATTGAAATGGAAACTAGAATTATTGTCCTTTTTTCAGAACTTTTTTTTTATTATTGCAAAATCGAAGATTTTGTAGTTTTTGATTGGAAATTAGAAATATATACAATACAAATACAAAATACAATAATTGAAAGGATTTTTTTGTAAATAACATCTCTAAATTAGAATTGTAATTCTTCAAAAAACCTGGGGTTTTATTACTTTTTCGATGAGCTAATTTATTTGCAACACTGGAAGGTCATATGAAATAAATTTTCTTTTTTTATGTTTATTGATCCATTGATTACATATTTGCAATTGCAACCATTAAGTTTACTGAGCCATAAAATTGTCAAACTACGTCATTTCAAAGTTTCCAAAACTCATCTATCAAATATGATATATATAGCGTTATAGGATTAATTAAATTTATTTTGAAATTTATACTAATTAGATGATGATGACCTTTAATGTCTGATTTGAAGCATGTAATTAAATATATATTTATACATTTTCCAAATGTTGAATGCTTCTTTGTTTGTTAATTTATCGCGTCTCCTTTTGTTCTATCAACTTTTAAAACCTTTTTTTTTTTTAATTATAAATAGTTTGAAATCCTGTCATATTTCATCTTTATTAAAAAAATGTAGCTTTTAGCGTAGAACGCCTCTTCTACAGGGTTGATCTTATCTAGTGGTACACTTTTTATTCTTTTCAATCCGTTATGACATTGGTCTAAAATCACGAAAGAGGAAAACTAGACATGTTGTCTCTGAACAGAGAGAGCTGAGACGGTTGGAAGGAACAAAAAAGATTCTAAATTTTCTCTAGAGCAAGAAAACTTTGTGCAAAGATTTGTTCTTTTCTGATGAAAATTTTTTCAACGTTGATGCCGCTCTGAATAAGCAGAACAGCCGCTAAATCACAACCGAACATCCCGACAATGTACTAACTTCCGTAAGACATGTCATCAGAACAAAAAATCTAGCCGGATCCATAGTCTTGGTCGTTCTGGAGTCAACTTTCCGAACTTTTGGGACTTCAACATGTGGCCACCCTCCTGTTCAGACGTACACTTCTTTGACTTCTCTATTTAGGTGCGTCTGGAGGCTAGGGTGTGTGCTATTCCTCACAAGAGTGTCCAGTCTCTAGATGCTTCTATCAAGAAGGAGTGAACCGAGCTCGAGACTGACTACATAGTAGAGTTCTGCAAAGGGATTTAGGTCTCATATTAAGGCAATTATTAGAGCTGAACAATCATATATTGAATAAAAGTTGTACAGATAACTATTTTTAAATAATTTTGTAAAATATGTAAATGTCCTCACAAAACCTTTCATTTAAATTTTACTTTTGAAAAACTGTAAATAATTAAATATATACTACTAGACAAGATCAACCACCTAAACATTTTAACATCATATAGGTATATCCCTTCAAGTCGAAAATACTATATAGATAAAAAATGAATATTATTATAAACTAAATACATATTTTTTCTTCCATTTGAAAAAAACTTGGAATACCTTCTTTTATTTAAAAGCAATGAATGTGTTGATTGATGAGATATTCAAATATGAGTTGAATCGATATAAATATTTTCTTATCACCTATCAGCGATCTCAATCTTTGTAAGTGGGTAACTCATCCTACAAATGTAGTCTGTCAACACAAAAGCAAGCTATGATTATTTTTATAAAATTAAGTGCAGATTACATATGTATTATTCATTGTATGATTGTCCCATCCTCTATCAACTAATTAATCTTATTAGCTTTGGGGAGGCCCCGCAGATTGCACTTCAAGTATCCAAAATTGATCGGGACTGTCATTGAATGATATATTAATAAATTTTATTTGAAAGGGCCCATATAATTGTGCCAATAATTCTTTTAAATCAAATAATGGTTTAAAACTGTATGTTAAATTATTTATTTACACACATATTACATCAGTCAAAAATCATATCAGTTTGTAATCCAAAACAGAAAACATACAATGCCCAAATAACAATTATAAAAATAAGTAAATATAAGATTTTGAAATATTAAAGGTTGAATTACAATAAATCAGATCCAGAAGTGAGGTTTTCGAGCAAGTTCTGACAAGTTGCGTTAGTACACACTATATTAGTTGATTTGTGTTGTGCTTAGAGTTAGTATTATTTCTCTTGGTTTGAGAGGGAGCCGAGATTAAATAACGGTTCTTGTGCTTCACAGCGTCTGTTATATCTTTCACTTAGGAGATTAGCCACTCAATCTTCCACCCATCCTTATACTGTGAGAACGTTATAATATGCCAATCCGAAGGACTCATTCAAACATGAAAGTTTCTACAGTCTTCCTCCTCCACCATCCTAAGGACCCGGATCATTTTTATGCATTGGTAGAATAAATGAATAAGGTCTCCAATTATTTATGGCAAAAATAACAAATTGTCTCTTCAGGATCATCCTCCTAAGACTTTTTATTAGGTATATTAAGTCATCCCACAAATTTGAACACAATGCTTATAATTGACTACAATATGTCTACGACATATTGGGTATATATCAAGGGGTGTTGCTAGCTTTCATCATTTGGGGGCTTAGACCCAAAAAATTATCAACAATATTTTTTCCTTACTTACATAAATAGTTTTGTTTTATATATACAGAGGCAGAGGGTGCTTGCCTTGCAGGGTTGAATAGAAGGGAATAGAAACAAAGAATGAAGGTAGAAGAAAAAAGACAGAGAGAAGGGAAATGAGGGTTTATTGCCGTCAAAAACAGGCTCTTAATGACCTCGGAGGACCAAAAAAATACCTTTCGGACAAGTTTGGTTAATTTATCCGTTTACTTTTTAAGTTTAAGACAGATCTGTTTGACCATTTTGGACTCCATGTGTAGTAATATTAAAAATAAGCTTATAAATTAAGTGGGTGCTACACTAAAATCTAAATACTTTTACAAATTTAATATTTAATTAAGGGTTAGTGATTGAAATTTATTGATATTTCTATATGTTAGAGCATACACAATTATTTTAAAAATAAAAATCCTTCAGTTGGGCATCTCCAGGACCACTGTCTACGCCGTCAGTATGTCTGAAACGTTGAAGAGGAACATGGTCTTGTCAATAGAGCCAAATTGGATCTGGTACATGCCATTGACCGGAGTTTTTAGATGTCGACGAACCGACAATCTTGCCCGAGAAATCATCAGTGTTACTTTCCAGTTTTCAGGAGCACCCTCACTCGTGGTTACTCAATATTTAGATGTTCTCTCCTCAAGAGTAACAGAATAATAAAAACATTTAAATTTGTTAATGTATCCATTTGTAGTTGTTTAGTTATAATATTTAATATTGCTCCTACGTTAAATGCAATTATGGAGACTACAAAGGACTACTCCGTATAATTTCTTAAAAAGATTAACGATATTTCATTCAAAAATAGGCTATTTTGAGAAAAATCATTCTAGCTTGTTTTTGTGTTGACTGATCACATAATATAATATATGATCTGAAAAGTCCCATGCTTAACAAAAAAATACGTTTCTTCGTTCAAAATTGACTTTTTTAAAATTAATATTATTTATTTTTATAAGAATGCTTATATTTACTTGATGGGCGGAGTCCCCGTTACACTTTTGAATGGTATTTTTCCCCATCAAGAGGCAGTGTAAAATTAAAACAGGAAATTGTTTTTAATGCATTGTTTTGAAAACAACAAAAGTAGCGTTACACTTTGCCCACAATAACTCACAAGCTAAGAAACATATTGGCATGAAAATTTGACAGCTGCCTTTTGAACATTGATACCTACTGAAAATGACGTAAATTTAAATAAAAATAGCGCCATCTAGATGTGAAGCCATGGATTTTTCAACCAATGTGTTAATATATAATTTTTGCTTTGCTCCCCACTGCTAAAGGTTAATTTAAAACCATATATATATATATATATATAAGAGGTAAGGTTTCGATTACAATTTTTTTTTGTCATGGCGAGATGATGATGATCCATCCTTGTTTTTTTGTTTTTACCACCGATGGGGGTTTCATTATTATTATTAAGACTTCATGCTACAAAATTACATTCACATTATGTGAGTATTATCATCTTTATTATGAGTAAGTCATGTGCTTATATTGGGGTTAAGCACCCTCCTATCTAATATAATATTACATACGTTTAAAGTATATGCTATCATTATCGTTACGAAGCCAATAATATTATGTATATCATCAAAGAAGAGTAATTTTATAAAATAATTGTTAAGTAATAATTTATATGAGTGTACAATATATAGAGGGATATTATACAGGGTGGTCCAGATATATTGGAAAAATCTTCAACGGCTTATAACGAACAAACTACATAAATTCTTTGTAAAAAAATTTCAAAACCCAGTGATGAAAATCCGGTATATTTTTTAACTAGCCCGTTTCTTGGGAGTTGGTAGTCTGAAGAACAAATTTTATTTTCCATAGCAGTTTTCATTATAATTTCATTCCTGAGTAGTGAATATCCTTTTCTAAATAGTTTCAATTATTTAGACGAAAACAGTTCTTAATTATATAAGTTACAGTTTTTAGAAATCCAATGTTGAATGATGAAGCATTGGATTTCTAAAAACTGAAATTTATTTTCGAAAAAAAATACTACAAAGAAAAAGAATCAAATGGACAAAATAATTCTTAGCATTCTACATATTATTAAGATTTATTTTATCCATTTCCATTCTTTTTGCATATAGTATTTTTTTCAAAAAATTTTAATTTTTTGACTTTTTAAATCCACTTGATTTTTTTTTTATCCCCGATGGAGTTTTTATTTTTTAGTTGGGGAACAATCAAAAATTTTATATTATTTGAAAGTTAAAAGTAATAAAATTTAATTAATCATAATGACATCTGCCTCTCCTCGTAATCTCGGCCACACAGGGCCAGAACCTGGGGTTAGTCCGGGCGACTTTGTGCAGATACAGCTTGACATTTTACTGTTTCTGGCTTTGCACTTTTAATTTATATTCTCTTGAGAGATGACGTATCCCCAGGAAGAAATTAAACCTTCCAAAAAGGCCCACAGGGGCAAAAAAGTAAAGGGTGTCTTGGCCACAAAATGTCCTCACTTTTGGAGCACGTAATTTAGCCCTGAAACCCGGAACCCATACGATTTCTATCCGCAGGGGAGGGTCGACCATTATCCCTGTCCCAAGTATTATTTGTCTGTGGAGGCCTTAATAAGGCCATTACTCGGTCAATGGCATAGGTGTATCTGCATGAGGCCACCCGGGCCTGCCAAAGTCTCTGGCGCCGTGTGAAAATATACATTTTTCCAAATCTATCTGGAAACCCCTACAGAGGAATATTGTTCATACTTGAAGGCCGATAATATGCTTACAAATGTACTTATGTACTTTCCAACGTTCCCACATTATTATCATATATATATATTCATAATCGTAGCTACATATATTTATTATGTATTCTGTATATTTTACTCATAGTAATAGAGTCGTCATTTGTTTTTCTTGTTCTCTTAATGGGATTTTAAGGATATACTATTAGTATTAAGCATATAGTACACTATCAAAAGGATATCATTTTAATAAAGCATGAAATTGTGAATGAATATTATCTATGACTAATGTTGTATTGGTTTTTAATTAGGACTGAAGACTACAGTCCCGTCTAGTGCAGTCTCGCTCCAATTTAGTCCAGTATATCTGTCCTAATATCTTATGAATTTTTTGAGACGTCATTCAACTTTATTTCTTCCTTATTTAATCAGTTTCTAATATTGAAAGTCCTCAGGACCGACGGTCCTAAGGACCAAGTCTTAAACTGGACTGCACCTAATAATTAAGGACCGTCATGTTATTATCTATACCACTTAATAATTCGTTTACATTATTCCATTGAGTGAGGGTTCATTTAAAGTGTAAATAATTCCATAGTATGGAAGAATTGGCAAACTACCAACTGATTTAAGGCATTTTCTCTGTTTATTTTCGAAGGAACTTTTGAGTGATGAAATAGAGGGTACGTACCAAAGTGTTTTAATGGAACTTGTAGCTTCACTAAGTCATAAAAGTTTTGGCCCATCGATGATGTAATAGGTCAAATGTATCACCCTCCTCTCCATCTCAATTTAAAGTGTACCTAAAGTAAGGATAAGTATGTATATTTTTCATAGAAAAATGTACCAGATTTCTGAGCTAGCCTCCACCCCAAACAAAAGTTATTAGGCGAGCCCCTTTACGTGTGTATCAGAGTTAGTATGAGCAATGTTTACTTATATGATTTTGTATACAAAACGATTGCAAGTAGCGCCGTCTTGCAGCAAAGTAACGCAACGCCCTATATGATAATACTCTTGCCGAATAGACCAAACAGTATCAAAACACCAAACTACATATATTTTTACTCGAACCAGTAAAAAAACAATTTGTACTGCGGTCACATTTTATTCGATCTCAATTTATGGACCGATTTTTTTCGGTTTCATATATTATGACACACCATTTTTTTCAAGATCAACTGTATAAGAGACGGCTGGATCAAAGTTAAGCTGAGTTATATCTGTTTAAACTTCGTGTAACGTCATTGTACTTGATAAAACATATGATGTTATAAACAATTTATCCATAAAAGCGGTCTAGACCAATTTTTTGAGACAAACTAGACCGAATTTGTATATGACACCGGTCCAGACCGAACAAAAAATGGAACGGTCTCAGACTGGTCTAAGATTTCCAGACTGAAACTCAAGACTAGTACAACATAGATCAAAGTTTTATGATACAAATGTCAGAACCGTTCTCGATCAAGATTTCTTTTTTGAATTAATACAATCCATAAGTTCTTCGTTATGCCCTAGAGACTCTTTTTGTAATGAGGAAATGTCAAAAACAAAGGTGGGAACTAGGAAGTTTCTTTTAAATACTAATATATTTCTACTATGTTATATAAAACCATTTTTATTTGTTTCAAAATCAATACTGATGGATATTTGAAATAGTCTTGTCTGTAGAAATGTGATGTTTTTCTGTTGAATAGAATGATCTTATTTTGATTTTCAAAAAAGGAGGACATTTGTCCTAGGAAATGAAAAAATTATGATTTATAGTTAAATGATTATTAATCCATCCCCTTACACGACTGTTTGTCAGCATAAAAGTAATCTCAAAAAAAAAATAAAAAAATCGTAATTAATTTTCTTACTTCGTATTTATATACTACTCAATATGTCATTGCCATATTTAAAACAATTATAGGTTTTATATTCAAATTTTTGGGATGAGTTAATATACCACAGTGTTTTATCTACAGTTTATCATTCTGATTTGATTGAAGATATACTTATATTTGGCCCGATAAGGCCACTTTCAAACTGAAGCTATCAATTTCTTCCTCAATTTATTGTGACGATCAATTAAATTTTATTTTGTTGGATTTTTTTCCCATTTTAAAACATATACTTTTTCCAAAATCTAATATTTTTCATGCATCTATAAGTTTACAATCTAAAAATTGGAATAATTACTTTTTTCATTAGAAAAGGAACTTCAATACTATAAATCAACTTCTTATATATGGTAGGGTGATCAAATGTTCTATTTTTCTCCAATATGTCTCCATTTTACAACCTATACTTGGCACCAAGATACTTTGTTTTTTATAATTTCGTGATTTTCCCTATTTTTTGTGGATTAAGTGGATTTAAATATATATAAGTTAAACTAAAAATGAGAAAAGACCACAATTAAAAAACTAAACAGGAAAAAAAGGTATAATTGAGATTCAGACTGTAGGAACTCTGTTTCATCGTTCCCCACCTTTATGTATGTGCATTAAGAACTGCTTGGTGTCGTTGGCTATGTGGGAACGTGCGTTGTCCCATATGAGCAAAAATTCCTTCAGATGAGTTCAGTTCTTTTTTAGGCTGGAAAACCGATTTCCTGTCGTCCACAAGGACTTTAACAAAGTATTTTGGCTGTGGGGGAGGGTGGGGGTAGGTAAAGCTCCACTAAGGCATCTCGAATGCTCATTCGAGGTTTGTTGTTTACCAGGTCCTTCACTTGGGCGATATTGTTGTGTGCCCTTGTTTTCCGGGGACGTCGTGATGAGACACCTTTATTGAACTTAAAAGTATCATCCCGGATCTCACCAGCCCACCGAAATATGCTTGCACGAATAGTGCAAGCATCAGGCTAAACGATAGTAAGGCTGGTATGGATCTCAGACACTCTTTTGTCCAATTTTTAGCATATCCAAAAGTGCGAGTGAAAATTGTGAGTCTCCATGTTCATCTACGAATAGAGAAACGTGTACAAATGGGGTATATCGGCATTAGCTATTTAGTCTCTGAATAACTAAGGAATGTTTTCCCCGTGACCATGTGGAAATCGATGTCTAACTCTTCATCTTTCCCTTCAAACGAACCAGTCTCAATCATTTTGGAACTGACAAATATCAATATGAATAGTATTCTTAAAATTTATGAATGTCAAAATGTTAATATTCCCTTCTGTTCTTACATCCTCAAAATTTTCACGGGTCTGACCACATGTCCTCTTTTTTCGGAAACAACATATGATAATCAAATTATATACTACGGTGACATTCATTTATTGAATTGACATGGAATGTTACAAATATGTCCCTCCACAGGTGTACCAAATGTTTGAGTAATCAATGATTAATCTATCATCTAGTTATTGTTATAAGAGGAATTCATAATTACAAATTTTTGAAGGTTTTTCTGTTGTAGGAAAAAATATATTTGGTATATTTTGTTCAAATGATTTATTCCTTCCAATCATTGGTTTTTTATGGTAAATATTCAAAATATAAATTGGCAAATATTAGTGTTGTGACTTGGTCTGAAAATCCTAGACGGTTTAGTGCACCGAACTAATTCGGTCCTTCAAAAAAGCTCGGTCTAGATCGATCCCACAAAATAAAAATTTGGTTTGAATTGGTCTTATCTAAAATTCGGTGTAGACCGATTTTATAGATGAATTGTTGATGAAGTCAGTTATGATTCAAATTTGTGAACGTCCTACAATAATGTCACATCAAGTATAGGTGAGAAATTTGGTCCATTCATTGAGATCGAAAAAAATCGGTCTATTATTTGAAAACAATTATATTACTGTCTACAGTGGTCAGAGTCTTAACTAAAGGTGGATTCGGTATAGGCCCAAGTCCGAAAACCTGCCGTCCGAACCTCATTTTGACAAGCTCAAAATTGAGCCTTAGATCAAGAACCAACTATAAAAAAAAAAAATAATCACAGGCCGTGTAAGGCCGTCCGCAGGATTATAAAAATACATATTTTTTTTAATTGGGGGGGGGAGTCTAGAGCTCGCCCCAGTGCATGCCCTGCCGAGTTTTAACAATACTAAATCTCCATTATAATATAAAAGGTTCGTTTTATTGTCGTCTATTCAATTCAAATAGTTGTATAGGATATTGAACCATATATTAAATGTCCCTCCAATCAATCCAAACTTTTATTGACCAAAAATAACTTTAATGGGATTTTTTTACTGAGTCATCTATTAATAACTTTATTATTTGCACACATACCTACATTTAATGTGTAGTAATTGCTTTATGTAAAAGATCAAAATAGAATTTGCGAAGAAGAATGTTATTCCAAGGAGACAAATTCCAAATATTTATATTCTTATTAGTCTGCCTCTTCATTTCTACTCAATATAACTATTTTTATGGTCTAGGATTTATATGAAAGGAATCTAGGTTTTTGTTTTTTCATCATTAAATAACTTATGATTGAGAGTTCCTATTGTCTCAAAAATTATTTTGCTAATAACTCAAAATAGAACTTGAAGTAATTAATACTATTCTTTTAAGATTCTTCTTCCTCACATAGGTACATCATGAAGAAGCAATTGGTTACAAATAATATTGTTATAGATTCTACATTCTTTAAAACAATTTAGATTCCTTCAAACAAATCAAAAGTGATGGGTCTTTATGTCAAAAGATAACTTTTGAAGTTTTCCTTTTTGACGATTTATCTTTATATTAATCTATTAGTGATGGGTTTGGAGTGTTTTTATACGAATCGAATAGACACGGGTATTGTATTCTCCGTCAGAAATTGGTAGCTATATAACCTTAATTACAAATAACAGTGGTAGGTAACGCTTTGTTGAATTACTCATACAAATTGGAAAAAAATCGAAATTACAAATCTATAGTGATTTATTCAGTCTACTCTAAGAACAGATCGTATCAGTCAGCCATGGGGAACAGTCCTTAATATCGTTAGTCCTTCGGACTGTTCGTACTAGAACTGATTAAAAGAAAAATAAATAAATTGAGTTACATCATGAGCAGCCAAATTTTATCTGTTTAAGGACTGATATGCAGGACTTAACTGTACCGAACCGAGACTGGACGGGACTAAAGTATTTAATACCAAATAATGACCAACCCAATATTTGTGATAGATACATGATATAATCCAGAATAACAACGGTCACTATACTTCCATATTGATATTCCAAACACCAGTCTGTTGGTATGATTATTAAACGAACTCATAGGCGTAGAAAATGAGGATTTTAAGGGCGGCAATGTCAAATTTAATCAAACTTTTGGCACTAAGATTTCTTACAAAGTACATTTTAATAATTATTTTGCTTAGGAAAGGTATTTATTTAATTACTTTTTTATATAAGGTAAAAGATATCTCTGTGATGAAATTTCTTTCCTTAAAAAAATAAATAATATAAAATGTTAAAATATAGGTTCTCTTAGGTTTTCCCCTCATTCATTATTTTTTCTATATTTTTGTTCGCACATTTGCCAAATATCAACACAATGAAAATATTGTCGGGGATTTTTATTTGTCGTTATATGAGTTGCAATTATTACAAATCTAATGACATCATTTAATGTTTGTATTTTCCCTTATTTATAATAATTCAAATTCATAATTTCAACTATTTCACTATTCAAATACACAATTTCTTGCAACATATAAAATATGTTACTTAAAAAAAAGTAATAGGTTTGTTTTTTCACAGCTTAGACACTTATTGTTGTAGTTATTGAAAAACAACGTTAATGGAATGCAAGTTACTTTATAGTATTGCCAAAAACAGTGTTGTGTCGAGTTGTCTCCAATGGTGAGTCCATTTTTTTTAATCGATAAAAACCCCGGATCATATTTTATTGAGTCACGTTTGTTTTTATCATCATAACTCGTCAAATATTCTGATTTTTGTTGCACTGCTGTCCATAAATGATTTTCTAATTAATGATAATTTCTTTTGACCACCCTGTGGCCACGGACCAAACGTTAATATGTAATATAATGTAAAAGTAAAAGATTTACAAATTTTCAATCCCCTCAAGCCTATGAGGGCCCATCCAAAATATCTTGGGGTTTCACACTAGACTGCCCAGAGAGCTATCAGAAAGTGGGTGGAAAGAGCCTTGTGAGGATAAGAGGCCACTTTTGACACCAACAATGAAAGAAACCTATCTCCTTTGTTGCAATACTTTCTTGAATGAGTCTTTTGAGTTTTTGAAGTCTTTTTTGACGCTTTTGGCACCCCATGAGCTACCCTTAGGGGACATGTCGAGGAGAAGGCATGTAGTGTCCGTTATCCAAACATTGAGACCCTCAAAGCCACTGTCAGGAAGCACTGGGACGTTATTACAGAGGACAACATCCGTAGCGGGTGCCAGGCCTTCTGCCATTGCTCGGAAGCCATCAATGCCGCTAAGGGCGGATACATTAATAATTAAGAGAGCTCAGAAACATATCTATTTAAAGTATTAATTTTGTTGAAATTCTATAGTTAATTGATAAATTATATCTTGTTAAAGTTTAAAATTTAAAGTGTTCAGATTTTAATGGATCACTCGTTAATTACTCTCAATCTACAAATAATATTCCCCATTATTATTTCTGTAGGTATATACTTCAGTTAATAATGACCTTAATGAGGGCCCTACTCCTTAATGAAGTAAAGGCACACTTTTTTTTCATTCTTTAAGTAAATTAATTTATAAAAATCTCTGATTCATTTGCCGACTGCATTTACATACCTGTAAATTAAACCTCTCTTTACGATTCTTTTGTTAGTTCAATTTTATCCATCTTTGCACATATTCATTTGCACAAAATAAAAAAGATTCTCTATTGTTATTTTATTTATCCTATATTTTTTTGTAGAAAGAGGGGTAGACTATTATTGGAGACGAGAGAGGTACTTCTACGTTTGTACATGCCTGGAGATCAAATGATTTTTTAATTGAATGTTGGAAAGATCTTCTTTTTTTGTAGTTTGTTCACAGATTTACAAGTGAATTCAAGTATATATTTGTTGCTAATAGGAGAACTTCTAAACAGTATTATTACTTTGGTCTTTTGACCTTTTATAATAGTACATAATACTATAATCCCTGACATTATCTGTGAAGATCTGAAAGGTAATATATATTACTTAATGGGGCTTGATTAGGGTTTTTTTCTTGTTCTAAATCATAATCATCTCTGTCGGCTCTTCTTTTCTTCTTATATAAAAATATTACACATTTTAAGGGTTTTGGGCAAGGGGATTTGTATTGTCAAGTACATGATTTTTAAAGGAAAAAAGACCTTTACAAGAGTAAAAGGGTGAGAAGCATTCTGCCCTTATATGGGCATAATAAATGTGTATAACATCATTGATGATTCTCTCTATTTCTGTCTCTCTTATTGTTGAATGTCAAAAATGTTCTCTAATACGATGTCTTTTATGAGCCTTGAAACTAAGATTACTTTAATATATAGTAAATATAAGTACAGGTGGTCCCCTACAACGCAGTTTCAAACACCGCGTATTTTGTGTCATGCTATGTTTGGAATTATTCTGACTCTACGTATAATGCGGTATATTCCCTTATATTGCAGTCAAAACTATAATTTGAATTAAACAAGAGTTTTTGTGATTGTATTTTACATAGAACTTTTTAAAATTTTCATAATTTTTTTTTCTATATTTGTACTAAAACAGAATATAGAAAAGAAGCAAAAAGAAAATGACTATAGGGAACATGGTCCACAAGGGATCCCCGCATAGGAAACCAAAAGAAAAGAAAAGAATAAAATACCTAGATAAGTCCTTGTACCGAAAAAAACAAAAATTCTAAAACAGAAACCCTGAGCAGGCTAGGGGTGGCCCATTCCCAACAGAACAGAGGGCTGTATTTCTGCAAGTTTCCACCCTTCCTTATTTAAATATATTCATATAATAAAAGTGTATAATTTTCCCTGTTAGTGTTTGATTTTATACATAGAATTAAAATTTTTGCTTAACTTACTTATTATGCACAATTAAAAAGGTTGCTAAAGCAATATTACTTAAGTTCCGATTATTTTTATTTGAAAGTATTGAAATGTTCGGACTAAAAATTAAGTAAATCCCAAAATAAGACCAACACTTTTATAATTATTTGACAAGTATATTGTCTAGTATACATTATTTACATAAACATGATGTATAAAATGTTTTTAGGTTCCTAAAGAGTGTACTTAATAAAATACGGAACCCGAAATTCATATAACGAGGATTTTTATTGTTACAAAAACCGCAGGAAGCAGGGTCTACTTGTCAATGAATAGACTATTAACTAATTAACAGGTACGCTAGCCTATCTACCTTTGCATTGTCAATGAATTCATCATTACTAATTACTTTGTCCAAAATCTTTAATATATATTTTACAAGTTGCAAAATGCACACATTTGTTTGGAACATAATTACGTGCAGCGGAATATAATTATAATTTGTACCCATCATTAACAAACAGAAATGACTTACTTTGCATCTGCCTATATGTGTGTATGTAGTAATATGTAAAGGTATATTATTAGAAATATAAAAATTGTCGAAATGGGGGGAGCTTGGTTTTTAATTTTTTTGAAAAATTGAAATTTTTTGGTTAAAATTTAATGTGACAAACACTTTTTTCATTAGCTAATTTTGTGTACTATCTGATAGTTGTATAGAAAATGTATCTTTGTACGTTTTCGTTAGTATTTATGTTAAAGAATAAGTGGAACAAAACAAAAGAAAAAAGAATGTAGGTATATTTAGTTTAAATTGAAAAAACGTTATACATACATGAGTTCTCGTGCCTATCCTAAGTAGAACATGGTATAATTAGATAGAAGAAGAAAAAAAACAATCCTGTTTTTTTATTACTTTTTAGATGGAACTCCTTGGAAAGAAAAACTACAATTAAATATAAATTAAAACAAACCAAATTATTTAGGGTTGATTATATTTGTTTATAATTGTTTCAAATTAAAAATTATACATATTGTTTTTGAATGGTGCTCTCTATAGGTCGGTTCTATCCTACGTTTGAGTAGGGCTGTAAATTCTAAGCATGGCTTAAGCTTAGCTAATTGAATGGAACGTATCATTAAATTAGCTGCGAGCAGTTGTGAGATGAAGGAAATTAACACTAGTCTAACTCCGAATCAAGTAAGGACATGAGCAGATTTTATTCTTATTTGAGATGGTCAATTCTACTCTGGAGCAGTGGTTCCCAAACTTTTTTGAGTTCAACCCTTGAAACATGTGGCTAAACAATGTGCACCCCATCACCTCTCATTGTGAGATGAATATGAAATTCAGAGCGCAATTTATGATAATAAATGACATATCAACCCAATAAAGTTTAATCCAGAGGCAAAAAATATCAGTTATTTGACTATATTGATAAAAAATTAAGAATTTAATTCTACATATGTATATTCAAATGTAAGTAGTATAACGAACAAATAATCGAATATATTGTAAACATAAAATCAACGATGTTTCTACTACTGCAAACCATTTCAATAATATCAATTTCCCTTTCCGGTCAATATATCAAAATGGAGACTCTTCAACAAATGACATAACAGGCTGTGGATGTTGCAAATAGGTTCATAAACAAATCAAGGACTTAATCGAATGAATATGCACTGAGCAAAGTAGGTTTATCTTAGGTTCAATTTTGGACACGAATTTTTGCACGTATAGCCGCAAAATGTATAAGTTAATAGTGGAAATATCTTCTCATATAAATAGTAAAAGCAAATTAATTGAATTTCCTCTGAGATTAATAAAATAACTATAAACTCCTTCCGTATCAAGCAATGGCATAGACAGGAATGACTCCTTTTTGGGTTCTCCATTTTACTTGGAGTCTAACAAGGACTTATACTTATAAGTAGGTTTGTAAACTTTAAGCATTTTTTGATAGTAAAAAAAAAAGCAATGGAAAATTATGTTAGTCATTGGTCACCCAAACAAATTAAAAATGTTCTTAGCTGATATGAAAATTATGACAAAGAAACCAAAAATCAACATGGTAATCCTAACAATTAAAAGAATATCTTGAAGGAGAGAAAGAATCATGCTGATGACGTTTCATTAGATCAGCTACAATCAGCTGTGACAAGAGTGGAAGGAGAACAGATTGTAAATAATGATATTTGCTATAATTACTCTTATGTCAATCCCCAATTCTACTATGAGTCAAACAAGGACATACAAATCCTCTGGTTTCCGCTCCGTCTTTTATGAGCACACAGAAACGTTCAAACAGGTTTAATATATAATTGAATCTATTTAGGAAAGGTTGTTCACTACTCATGAATTAAATAATAATGACAATTTCTAAAAAAATAGAAAATTCCTTCTTAACACTACCAATTACAAATTCACGGTCCAGCTAAAAAAATACAACGGATTTACATCATTGCTCCTTGTCTTTTATAAGGAATAACTCCATCATCGATTCTTAGTTATAAACTTATTTTTATAACTCTTCATCGTGTCTCTCCGTCATCCATGAGCACAAACACTTTATACTTAGATGTTCTTTTTCCACACATTAAAGAATAATTTATAAGAGCTTTGAATATAAAAAAAAATACTGTTTATGTTGCAAATAACAAAAAAAAACCAAAAAAAAACACCTCTTAATTTAAATAGGATTTACAATCCTATTTATGAGTATATAAAAATGAAAAGAGTAGGATAGGAAATAATAGTCAATCATCATTACCAAGAAGCTTTAAATTTTTTGCAAGAAAATGAATTAATGTTGAAATTACCTTCCAAATAATCATTTTTAAAAACCTTCTACCAACCTAGAAAAAAAAAAAATGATGTGTTCATGTGTGTGTCATTTCAAAGACCACTTAAACTCATATTAAAGAAATATTTGTATATATTTTTTTTCTTTTACATATATAAAAGTTTCATTTGACCTTTACTAATGAAAAATTAATATAACTACTGGGTAGGTACTTGAAACTTACAAACTTGGAAAGAAAGATGAAAATAGCCTGCCAGTATTTAATTATATATTTAACAAAAATCGGAATTTATCTCTTTCTGATGCATAGGCAACGTCAAATTGATTAATTCTTTTTGGCCGCCATTGGCCTAACACAGGGCGACAAGCCTTTTGCGAAAAGAGGTGAAAGTATTGCAAATGAAGTTCAGGTCCATGTCAGCCCACTCCTCGTCGATAGAGGCCTTCATGGCTTCAACGTTCGGTTGACAGATGCTACAGGCCCTCATATTAATGTGCTATCACAAAGAAAGGTCGAGGGGATTAACATTCGGACTGTATGGTGACCAATCCCTCTTGTCCCAGAAAGCGATGTTCTTACTTAAGAAGGTCTGAGTAATTTTGAAAGTGTGATTGTGGCCCCTGTCTTTGCTGAAAGCCGACGTTGCCGTCTGGGAAATTTGACTGGACCGAGGGGTACGGATTGGGCTTGAAAACGTCAATATACATGGCTGCCGTGAGCCTGCAACCCTCCAGAAACTAGATCAGGGGCGCCACAATGTTGTTTGAAAAACAATGCCTTACACCAAGACTGATTCTGGGTGTTTGGTGGTCGTCATCGTTCGAATGTCCTCATTGATTTCCCCGAACCTGAGATAACGGTCATTAAGACGATTGCCACCTCTGTTGGAGTGTGAGTCGTACGAAGAAGAGTTGATGCTTAAGCTTGTGATGACATTTCTCGTCTGATATAAAAAGTTAAAAAAGAAGCTGGTACTTGAGAAACATGGCCACCTATACAATTACAGACAGTTTTAATTTCCTCACGCAGAACATATCAATTCAATATAATACACGTGTGTAAGTTTCAAGTTTCCCCCTGGTACATGAAGTAAGTGTGGTTTATTTTTCAACTTTCTTCGAATTTTGATTCATGGTAGTATTGCGAAAAAGTTGTTATGTACGAAAAAAACAAAAAAATACACAAAAATTCATTTTCTACAATTTCCTTTTTAGGTAGCACATCTACCTCAAAGTTTAAAAAAGGCCAAAATTATATATTTATTCAGTAAAGGAAATGTTGATGATCCACGTATAGCATGCATTTTTTTTTTTTTTTTTTATATTTTCAAGATCAAATTAATCAAAAAAAACCCTTTATGTCGATCTTCCTTTTTCCCTCCATTCATCGAATTTTAGATACATGGAAGACTATCAACGTCTTTTTTTCTTTTTTTTTCCCACTTGAGTAATTTTAACTTCTGATCTTCTTCACATTGCTGTCTACTTAACTTATCTGATCGTAATACGTATGTAGATCATTATTTTATGTATTTTTTTAATAATTTATTCTTATAAACCCCTAATCATAAAGAATAATTGACAGAAGCACTCAAAAGGCCTCTTATTTTCTGCCCATAAACGTTTTTAAAAATCATTTCAATTGATTTTTTTCCCTGAACAACTCCCCCTTTAATTATATGAAAGGAATTTGACGTCTGTTGAACAGAGGGAGACAAGGAACTAAGAAGCCTACGGAGAAAAAAGAGACTATCAGTGTACTAATGAAATCGTGTTGGTACTATTATCTATAATAATAATAATTATTACTATTTGGCAGACAACCTGTGTAGGTATATATATCGACTATGTACAATTTGAAAGAAGGAAGGATTAATTCCAAATTCCGCTCTATTTCCTTCCCATTGTACACTTCATACATTGTGTTCCGGTAAGTTGTAAACATTACCTATAGGGTCACTCAGGTAAATCTGGACGACCTTTAACTGCATCCTGATCAATAAGGGAGGCAAGAAGAGCTTTGAAATTTTATTCACATGTTCCAATAATACAAAAGAAAAAAATCTTTAACAAAAATAAAAAAAAGGAGAAAATTGAAATTAATTCGTATTTCGATATATTAAAGTATAAGCAATTGGTTAGAAAACAAAACAAATCTGAGCTCTCTAGCTTACTTACAAGTGGAGAAAATGACGCTTGAACGGAATCGACAAATTTTCATTTGCGTACTCCGAGCAGTTGGGGGTCACCAGGACCACCGCCGACGCTGTGAACACGTATGACACGTTGGAGAGGAAGAAGGGCTCTGTCATGAAGGCCAAACTGGGCCCAAAGGATTTAAAAAAATAATAAAGGTAATCCCCTCAAATCCATGAGGGGCCATGCAGGAGATCTTGGGATTTCAAACCAAACTCTCAAGAGAGCTATCAAAAAAGTTGATATAAACTGCCTTGTGAGAGTGGAGAGGCCACTTTTGACAACAATAATTAAATAATCTTTCTCTTGCTTTGCAAGACTCTTTTGAATGAGCCTCTTTTTTTTTTTTGACACTTTTGGCCCCCTACATTCCAAATGGCAACACTCTCGACTACTGCTTTTGGGGGTATGTCTAGGGAAAGGCCTGCAGTGTCCATCGTCAAAAAACTGAGGCGCTCAAAGCCACAGTGACCCAGCACTGGCGCAAGACCTTCTGCCGTGCCCTGGAATCCCTCATTGCCACTAAGGGCGGGTACATTCCTTATTAAGAGAGGTGATACACACATCTATTTATAGTATTGGTTTTGTTGAAATTCAATTGTTAATTAATAAATTATATCTCGTTGAAGTTTAAAATTCAAAGTGTTCGGATTTTAATGGACCACTTGATCAGTGCAATTTGCGGTTCATTCAAAGGGTTAATAAGAGTAATTTGTTCATAGAAACGAAGGAATATTCGTTGAACTATACAAATGTAATCTACACTAAATTTAGAAAAAAATAAAGTTTTTTATCTTAAGTTTGTGTTGACGGGCCACATATATAATGCTTAATACCTACAGACATATTTCTACAATATATGATAACATTTCCAAATCAAATTGAGAGTCATGAGTTTTCGTGTCTCTTTTTTTATTATGATTATTGTGTGTACATTGTACTATTTCATTTTCAAAATCCACACCATCAAGAAAGAGAGAGATTGGCCATGAAAAGCATAATAATCATCATCTCACATTTCTATGTAAACAAAAAATGGATTTAAGTATTAAAAAAATATGATTATCATGACTCTTACATGGAAGTTGGAGAAAAATATTTTGGATGTTTATACTTCTTTTTCTGACCTGGAATTATTATATTCATATTATTTGTTTTTTTTGGCCTGATATAAAGTTAATAATCTATGTTGTACAATAGAACTACATGGAAAAGAAGGGGTGGACGATAATGAAATGGTGGTGGAGAAGTTTCCTTATTAAAGGTTTTTCTTTCTACAGAAAACCCGTTGAATCTTTAGAGTGAGGACTCCAAACTTGGAGTAGCATTTAATTACGACTTTATTCCCGTTATTTTTAATTACGAGGTTTCATTTTAAAACTAAACAACGGATGAAGCAAAAATAAACAAGTTTTTGTTTTTACACCAATTTTACTCTATTTAACCAGGTCAATGGGTTGTGTAGTATCGAATTGGTCCCTTGAGACGGACAAAAAACACTATTACCACTTCATGAACTATAAATGGGACTATAGATGAACCACTACAAATACAGTAAAATAACGGGGCAATTTTGCCGCAGGGAATTTCTTACTATGTCAATTTTCTTATGACAATATTTTGTAGGGAGATCTTCTTAGGACCCTCCCTGTAACACATCCTCAACTGTTGATCTGCTGACTTTTGCCAATTATTAGCAGATGTTGGGAAAAATCCTTATACTGGACAAAAAAGTTTTACTCATAAATTCAAGCCCATTTTTGATTTGAGTCCAGTTCGAGTATTCAAATTTTAAACAAGTTAATTTTAAGTTTATAAAAATCTTTCTGGAATAGAGTTTGTTTCCTTTTAAAAGATTGTTTAATGAATGCTTTTTATCTAGTAAAAATGGAAGGACTTTGAGAAAATTTGTTAAAAAATAAACAAAAATCCAATTAAATATCGAGCCCTGTTCAAGGCTTATCTTTGGAGCACAAGTCGAGTCGTAAGTACTAACTTATGCATATTAATGAACGAATTGTTGATCAACTGTGCTTTTATTAAATTTTGTGAAAGAATTGACATCATATCTCTGATATTAAATAAGAAATGGTCCAACAATTGCCGAGAATTTTTTTAATTTACCATCTACTAACTGATTTTGGGCCTGTTTTCTTTCTATGTTTTCTTAGCAAAAAGTATGTGAGGAAAATTAAAAATTGTTAAATTCCAATTTCATTGAGAGTGAAGTACTACTAAATTAATTACAGGATTACCAATGACCAATTAGGAATGAGTGTTATTCACTTAATTATAGCTGGTTAACCTTTACCAGAATAGCGGCGCTGTCTTGTGGCAGGGATTGAAACACGATAACATGTATATAGATTTTTTTGTAGTAGTTTGTTTACCTATTTGTAGACTAAGGATTTTTGAGTGATTTTCGGCCAAAATTAGCATAAAAAGAGCACTAATATTTTGAAAAATGAGCACCCAAAATACAAAAATTGAACTATTTGTATTTCAAGACAAATACATTTTCCAAGAATAATTTATAGTTATAAGTGCTTTTTATATTTATCATAATTTATTCATTAATTTTGCTGTATTTCATGGACAAATTGAGATTTTAAAAAGATTTAATTCCCTTCAATATTGTCTTCGATCAGTATTGGTAGTTTTGAGCCTACTCAAAGACACCCACATCAGTATTTGAAGTATATTTGAAATGGGCATCTCATCATTCCCAGGATTTTGCAATTTGGTTCAAAAGTATTTTTCCTTTGTTACAAGATTCAAAGGGGATCGTTTAACCGTCAATTTTTTGACAAATTTCCACTTCCTCTAATCAGCTGTTGTCGGAATCATATCCAACCACGTAAACATAAGCCTGATTACATTAAATTTATAGTTTTACCTTTAAAAAAAGGGCCCTTTGAAGGAGGGTTTTTTTGCAATTGGATTTTCATCAAAGAATCATCAAAATCTGTTGTGTAATCTAACGAAAATCCCAATTTTCTCTATTTATTTTATACCAGTTTAGAAATATGAACATTTTTCACACAAAACAAGTTCAAACTAATTTTTTTTTTTGACCAATTGAGCGATTGCTCATAAATCCTCAGTCTACTTATTAGTTTATTGATATAGGTATCAGTGCAGTGTGTATAGTGGCGTCACCTTGGAGTCAAGATTATTGTTTAGCATGTGTGTGCGACTTTTTTTTATTTGTATCTATATTCCCTTTCTTATCATCCAAAGAGTCATTTTGAAACTGCTCTTACAAAAACTTTTCTCCCATTGTTTCCAACCGATTTTAAAATTGATTCCAGTCACATAAATAAAAGAAAATAACAATGCTTTTGAAGGACGCTGATTGAAAATGATGACCCTTGTGGTTGGTTCCCCCTCAGCTTATTATACGTAAATTAATCGGGAGAAGCAGTAGAAAGTATATACATAATTGAGGTTTGTAAAATTAAAAATCATGATATCTGATAATAACAATCCTATTTACCATTGCATGTCTGTCTTTGAAACTATGTAACAACGAATAAGTTTTGTAGAATATACATGCATTAAATGTGAATGTTATTGCTAGAGCAGCACGAACCTTCTTGTGCGTTTATCAACTATCTATTCTGTATGTATCCTGTAGGAATCATGCAAAATATGTCATCAGTCAACCCATAATATGTTTGATGAAAAAGTAATTTTTATAGAAATATGTTGTATTGAGATTTTGTATCAGTAATACCAATTATATACTGTTTTTCTTCTTTTTGCTTTTTTAAAAGAATAATGTGGGTACATACCATATGTATTGAGTGCAATTATAAAAATACCTACAATTTGTTTAAATCTGTGTAAAATCTTTTAGTTACAATACAATAAGGCTTCATTTTGGAAGTTGTAACTAGTAGAGACAAATTGTAAAAGTTGCAATTCCATTTTTTGATTTCAAAAGTGATCCCATATTGAAATGTAAAAAAATTATCTATTCATCGGGCGTGGATTGCTTTATTGTTTCGATCCTGGTGTCTCATTCCCAAGGAAGGAGTTCATTTTACTCCCTTTGAGGTCTAGTAGTTATCCTCGGATGAATTATCCTCCCTTGGAATTCAGAATCCAAATTCCAACATCTCTTGAGATGGATGATCAAGTTAGAAGTATCTTACTTCGATTGCCTCGATTTTTCTTTTACGAAGCATGACGTCTTGAAATTGGCATTGAAAATGGAAAAAATATGACGATAATGTTGACTATGTCCTTGTATACCCCCATAAAAAATGGGGGTGTACAAAATGAAACAAAAATTCTTGGAGATGCATATTTTTTTAAATATAGATCTATTTTAAAATCATAAATTGAATATTTTAATAAAAAACTTGGGGTTAACCGTATTATATATTTTATTTCGAATAATTTTATTAATAGATACTAAGAACAACTCGCTAATCCTACTTCCTAATTCCTTTATTCCTTGTTGTAATTCGTATACAATATACGTTCCCCCTTTTTCTGTTAGTAAAGTAATCTGTTTTATTTTTTATTTTTAGTTTTTTTGTGCATTTTTGAATCAACAACCCATAAACTAAAAAAAAGAAGTAGACACGGGGAATCGATCTTATTTTATAAAAAAAAATCAACTTATTTGCGAAAAAACAAACTTGCCCTCCAGAGCTCAGAAGTAATAAATGATCAGAATGAAACATAGCCTTGGATACGTAACTCAGAATTCTTAACAACTTTTACTTTATATTTAAAGTCTTCATCTGTCTCTGTTTTTGAAATAAATACCCTATTTCTTGCGCTTTTATCATAGGACATACAACTATAATTTATATTATAGTAGATTATCTATGATATTTTTCATCACTATGAATTATGAAGAAGTTATAATGGACTAACTAAAAGGGTCGTCTCAGTCAAAAAATGGGAATATATTGAGCTCAGAAGAATATACAGAGTCCATAAAAACACTTTTAAATAAGTTTCATATACCTTACTTTTAATTTGGGGATTGTTTTAAGGGTAAAAAATGACTCTGAATGATAATGGTCCCAAATTACTATAATCCCAGATATTTTAGAATTCAGATGTCTGAGAGAAAAAAAGAAATCAGTTTTGGATTTTGCACTCATAGATAAATTTGTTTATTGTTTTATATTCATATGTACAAAATCCCCCTTCCCCCCATAATTGTTCCCCTGTGTAATTTATTTTCTTCTTGTCATGGGTCACAAGAACATAGCCAAGATTGTTGGAGTAGATGTTAGCTCTGTTTGGTGATTACAGCATGCTACAAATTCGAAATTAGGAACTGATTGAGTCCAAGGAAGGGTTGACATCATCAAGGTATTGCTCAAATATTCTAAGAGTGCTGTCATAAAATCTAACCAGATTTAGGATCAGAGTCTAGATTATGATCAATGATAATAGAGGATATATATACAATGAATTTTGTTTAAAATAGGGAAAAGTGTGAAATGGTCCTATTTTTCAAGAACAAAGACAAGCCTCAAGCCTATGCTCACAAGTCAAAGTCAATTACTTAAATATTTTTATCAAGTTCAGTAAGTTTAATAATATAAGGTATATGAAGTTAAGGCTTTTCTTCAGTTATGTATAAGATATTTTCATAGTCCAAATCAAATCCCAGGTCTGTAATTGTGGAAGCAAGTGTAGTCACTATTCCTCAAAATACGGACTCGATGAGTCGCAAGTCCTTTACCTCTGAACAAAGATATATTTATCTTATTGCCTTTCAAATTTTATTCTGATATACCCATTAAATAAAAACAGGACATTTTTGAAAACGCACCCTGTATATAGGTAACATAACAAATGGATTTTCAATGCATATAGGAACTATGAGTACGTTATTATTTATACTACTATGTAGAGTGCCTTACGTGTTTTTCATATACTTCCTAACTTTTAGTATTAAATATAGATGATGTATATAGGCATGGGTATATATAGAAGAATAATGTGCCTATGTATCGTATAATCGTATAGGTATATATGATTCTATCTCACGTAATTTTATTTATTATTATTTTTTTTTCAATTTTTCGTCTCTTTTTTTTGTGAACTTGAGTTCTTCACATCAAAAAAAGGAAGTATAATCAATTTTTTTTATTTATTTCTCTCTCTTTCTCAATTTCGTTGTTTTATCGTTTTCCGTCTCCACATCACATTAAGTACAGTACAAACATGCTTAATCATGACAATATAATGAGCATATTAGTATTACGAGTACTAGTGTTGCATCTCGGTTTGAAATCCTAGACCGGTCTATAACTGTTATGATTTTGAATGAACCTAAGTAATTTGGCCCTTAAAATAATTTTGGAAAGAACCCGTCTCAAAGATAAATTCCATCTGGATCGGTTTCATTTCAAATTCCGTCGATATTAGGGTTGACAACTATATAAAAAATAAATAAGGGACCCTTCATTGGTCAGGTCTGGATGGCTACTTTTTCAAGGGACGTTTGGCAACCAATTTTTCCCATTTTTTTAAAAAACTATTTGAACCTAAATTGAATTAAATGTATATTTTTGAGGGACATGAACACATGACAAACAAATTATTATCCTGCAATTCAATTTAATATTTAAAAAATCAACTGTATTAAATAAGAATCTTTCTTATACAAAAACCTGCCTTGCTTACATCAAACTGTCTACATTAATATAAAACAATAGATATAAATTAGAACATCCATCCTGAAATAGGGCATCTGTAAAATAATTGTGAACTTATTTGTGCCTCAAATTCATTTTCCAATGACATTTTACTTACCATTTTTTTATGACAAGAAAGAAAAGAAAACTCCAAACCCATTTGTGTATATAGAATAAGTACTATATTTTGGTGTATTTTTATTAAATATGTCGTCCTTCACATGTAATAACAGCCTTGATTCGTCAATTGTCAAATTTGCAGCTCTTGAAGACTATGTCCATGGCGTACCACGCTGTCATGATCGTGGCTTGGAGCTTGGCCATAAGTGTGGGAAATATTCTTCTCCAAAACACTGCAAACTCCAAGGTCCAGGAGGTTGAAATCAGGGCTGGAGGAGAGCTATATGAAGGCAGGCCAGAAGTCATCGGTATTGTCGCTACTTAAGTGTTGGTTTTTCTTGGCTGTATGAGACCATTCCCATCTTTAATGGACTTCTTGATATTGTAGACAGTCTGGGTGGATTTTCTAACGGTCTCTGCAGCCTTCCCAGAACTAACAACCTTTGAGACATGGGATAAAAACAAATCTGGTTTATTTTTGTTTCAGCTGTCGTTTGTATACAGATGATGTACAACTCATAAATCCGAGATCGGCAGAAAATTGCTCTTAATATTAAAATCCAAATTTTGTATTCCACGATTTGAAAACGATTAAAGTTTGGTCTACTCTCCAAAATTGCCATCTGAACCAAAACATCTGTCCCCCTCGCTCTAGAAAAAATAACTCAACACCGAACTGAAACAAAAAATTCGATCTTTGACCTAGTCTCAACACTAATAAGTACTTGGATATATTATTTAATTTTGTGCATCTTCATTCCCTAAAACCCCCTTATTCAATATTATGATTAGTATTTTTTTCTTCATTTTTCCAAATGAGTGGAAAGAATCATGCATCTGATATTGAAAACACATATGAGATGCTCTTGACTCAGTGTTTGTTTTAAGGATGGGTTCATTATATGTGGTTACAATATTATTGGTACACACTACAAACTTGTGTTTATATATATATATTTAAGTGTATAGATATTGTATGTAAATAGATCATTTATTTATATATACAGGGAGCGGGGCTCAGATTGTTGCCTACTTTAAACCTTGATAACTTGAATACGACATTATCAAATAAAAAACTGGTTACCAAATAGGAAAGCTATATTCGTCAGCTGACGATACGTAGTTCAGTTAGCATCATGCCGTCATCATATGAGGAGATAAAGAGCTATAAGTGGAACGAGGAGCTTTCGAGGTCCGCCGTAGTCATGGCATTGGTTAATAATGGAGGTGAAATCTCCAACTCAACGATTGTTTCAACCTTAGGAGTGAATTTACGTACTGTTCAGCGTATCTGCAAGAAGTTAGAGCACACCTGGGATGTTGATGCCACCATAAAGAGGGCACCCAAGGAGGAGGGTGCCGACAAGAAGGTCAGGGACACCAACTTTGTCGACAAGGTGAAGAAGATGGTTGAGGATGACCCTACCAGGTCCATGAAGGCCATGGCGAGGGATCTGGGCTGCCATGAGAAACAATAAGGGACTGTGTATCTGAGGATTTAAGGTGCAGGAGCTACAAGATGCAGGTGGGTCAGATCTTGACCCAGAAGGCAAATGACAACAGGCTGATGAAGTCAACAAAATTGCTCAACAAGCTCAAGCACCCAAAGCAGCCCGAGATGCTGTGGGTTTTCTCTGATGAAAAGAATTTCTGTCAAGATCAGATCGTCAACAAGCAGAACAACAGGTGGATAGCCACCTGCACCAGCCATGTGAGGAAGGTAATGAATACCAAGCTCCCTACAATGGTCATGATGTTTCGGGTGGTCAGCAGTGAAGGTCATGTTATGCCTCCTCACATGTTTTGAAACGGGTCTAAAGGTCAATACAGAGGTCTACCTGCGGCCGGTTCAGAGGCCGTATTGAGGCCGTTATTGATGCCAACGGTGATTATATCGAATAAATTGCTACTCAATACCTATATGCTCGTCATAGTTTTGATTTTCAATAAAAAAGTTAAAAAATTTATATTTTGTGTTGTTTTTTTGTAGAAAAATATTTTGGCGACAATTTGATCCCCGCTCCCTGTATATATGTTATATTACCAAAAATAGCAAGTTGAGGTATAGTCATAACTTACCTCTGGTTTTTTATTAATTTGTTTCGAAGCTATGCAAATATGATCAAGTAACTTTTCGTCCAATAATTCCAGAGGCCAACTTAGTAATACTCAATAATTTAACAAAATTCAAGTTATAATTTTTTTTTTTATAAAAAAATAAAAAAATTTTAAAATAAAAAGTAAAAAAATTATAAAAATATATATATTTTGTAAATTAAAAATATTTATTTTTAAATAAACTCTGGTTTATTTCGGTGATAGAGCTTCAAACAACACTCCAAGTCCTCAACACGTTGCTATTTTTGGTGGACTATGAGCAAATGCGGCACCCACTTTGAGAATACCTTTTTTATACACACAATTTTTCATGCAAAGTAGTAAACATACTGCCATATGATATCTTTAGGATGTCAGCTATCTTGTGCACCTTATTGTTACGATTGGACAAACCATTTTCTGGACTTTTTGTATGTTTTTGGAACAACTGCAGAATTTGGACGACCAGAAAGTTCAGAATCAACAGAATCTGTATAGCTGCATTTTAAATCAGTAAACAAACGTTCCACAGTCACTTTCGATGGAGCAGAGTTCGGATAACACTTATCGAGCCAAACTTTTGCCATTACAGTTTTTTTTCTCATCAAGAAGCAGTGATATAGACATATCAATACACGAAATTGGTTTGAATCTATTTTTTTTTACAAACATCAGAAGTAGAGTCACTTCAAGCACTTAAACTTGTAAACAAACAGTTCGATTGTCATACAAATTTGATATTTTTCGTTGGAAGGCTGGTACTATGTAAAAAATATAGAGATTAAGCAAATGTGGTGCCTTCTGTGAGAAAGTCTGTGGACTTATTGAACGACTTAATATACAACACTAGACGTGGGTTGGTATATCGGATCGAAATCAGATAATTGGCATATTCACCCAAATGTCATAATATCTGCACTGTATGGTTGTGCAATTATAGCGGGTGTTCTTGCGTCCTCTTTGTACTCCCATGACTTTGGGATGGTCCTTAGTAAAAGTATCAAATTCCCCAACCAATTATATAATTTAGAATCTGTATCGTATTATAAACATATTTTTATAAAAATTACTCATTTGTTCGACCTTTACGTGTCCTCCAAAATATGTCAAGCACTTATTTTTATATTCTATTTGAAGAGTCATTATTATTAATGATATGCCAGAAGCAAAAGTTGTAAATTTGTACTTGTAAGTTTGAAATTTATAAATAAAAAAGACACAAAAAACTCGGCTTGTGGGCATAAAAAGTAGAGTATTGTTTGGGTTCGTTAAAACTTGGGATTTTTTGTTTTTGTTTTTTTCATGCCCAATGCCTTTCTTTGCAAAATGTATAGTTTATGTTTTCCCGTCAGATAGAGATGTATTGACTTTTCTGCAATTTGTACTCATAGTCCCATCTTGTTTTAAAAATAATCTTTGATCTGTTGAAGACCAGAGGGAGTACTCAACATTGCATGAAATTACTTAGCCGTCTAAAAACTTATATTTTCTATATATTATCATTAATATGCATTCATATTAAGAAGCATCAGTGTCACTACAAACATATTTGTTACAAGTTATAAGCAGACTATAGTGAAATATTGGTTGATTGACTATTTAAACTGATGAATTATGCTTATGACCACGATTCAAAGAAGTTTAACTAATTTTTAGATTAATCTGTGCACTCATCTGTACCTTACCTATATTAAATGTATTGTTGTCCTTCTATGTATATATATAATATATTCAATTAAAAAATACAGAGTCCTGTAAAGAACCTCACATATTTTTAAATGACAAGTTGAAATAATACATTAAAAATATGATTTTTTTGACTGACGAGTTTTTTAAGGAGCTAAAAGTTTTAGAGTTAGTATTGAGTGTACAGACAATTCACGAGTTTTTTGGGAATCACGAATATTCAAGCGAGTAACAACGAGTAAGGCTAGAAACTCGAAAATACTCATGTAGAAAAATTCAGCTCGCGGCACATCATTCATTATTATGATAAAATAATTAAACTTAATCTATAGATATAAAGAAGCGTCTAATTATAATATATTTAGCGAATAAAACTTGTAGTCAACGTATAAACAAAAGCTTATAGACAACAAGAAAATGCAGGTCAAAATGAACGGCGTTCATTTTTCCGTTCAATGTCCAAGCCTGCTCATAGTCAATTTCAAGATAAATTATTAACATCTTTTTTTGTCGACGTACCACATTTATCCGAGTTCAACCAAAAAAAAATCCATCTGGATTTGAGTATTGATGACCTATGAGTATTCAACTCCTACACATTCTTATAGATTGTACACTGTACAGCTGGATCTAAAATACAACCTTCAATTGGTATTTTATGTAGCTCAAATTATGTCTTTTTTATTTGTAATGTTATAAAAGACTTTGTTTTCCGGATTCAATGTATATCCTGTTGTATTTACGCATGAGTGAGCCACTTTAAACAATGAAAAAAAAAAATTATACACATACTAAAGTCCATAAAACTAGGTGGTGTCCGTAAAAATAAAAGCAACCCCTTAATTTATTAGTAATTGATTTTTAAAAGTATTTATAAAGTGTTAAATACTTCATTTAGGTAGAGATTCCTTACAGACATTACACTTATTTACTATTACAAATGTTTGTTTTTTTAATATTTTAGTAAGTTAGTTTTCAATCTATATACTTGTGGTTAAGAGTGTCTAATATTGTCGACTCTATGTGAGACGTTAAAATTAATAATGATGTTAAATTATTTAAATTCATTATGGTGAATAACACAGAACAATAATATCAAATCTAAAAAAAAAAAACATGAGCGGACTATTGGGCAAATTTTCTTTTGCCTCAGGACAATTTCCAAACGTACATTTTGTCGATGGATCATTTGGGACATTTGACCCAAAAAAAAGATATTTAATACATGGATATTGTATATATTAATTCAGTTTAAAAAAATAGTATGATCAATAAATATTGTTTATATATTATCGGTCAATTAATGAGTGTTTTTTTGCAGATTTTGTTTTTGATTAATTATATTCATAAATGATCATTATATAAATTAAACACAGAAGTATGTATTTTGAATCTTTAACATTGTAGTACTTTAAACGAATTTAATAATAAACTAACACGTCAGCAACTCCAATGGAGGAAGTGTTAATCCCTTCTCCGTTATCAATGACTTATCATTGGAACTACATTTGAAGTAGATACTCTTGTGTTATGATCATATAGTGATCATTAATTAATGTAATTGTTAATAAAAATTTTATGCAAAAAAACAACAACAACTAATGACATATACAGAAAATGAAGGATACTTATTTATTTTAATATTATTTAAATTGAATTAAAATATACTATCGTAAATATCAATACATCACTTTTCGGCCAAATGTTGCAATTGGCTCTTTTGATGAAGTACCATTAAGCCAATCGTTCTTCGTCAAATTATGTTTTTGTCCAATTATCCTAGAAGCCTAAAAACAAACGAGTGGAAAATCAAAACAAATGGATAAGAAGTAGTTAAAAATTTCTTAAAACTATAAAAGGAAAGAGATTTGATTACTTCAACTAAGCGAGGAATCCAATTTTGAATAGTCCTATTAAAAAAATGAGTGTTGGAGATGATTGCTATTGGCAAGGGGTGTATAAAGAACCTTCTATTGTATGAGTTATTAATGAAATTCATGTTTTGGAGTACATTTATTATTTTATATCGGATAGCTTGAGTTGTATAAAATATAATCTGCAGGTATGTCAAAATCAAAGAAAACAAAAACTAACATCGTAATCCTGACAATTTGTAGAATGTTTAGAATGAAGGCGGTTTAGCTTATATAGAAAAGACATAGGTAGGAATTACTCCGTTTTGGATCCTGATTTTTACTCCGGGCTCAACAAGAACTAACATTTACGACTCCCAGGAGCAAAATAAGCCGCTCCCGCTTTCTACAGCATATTGGTAGCGGGAAGGTTAATAGTAATATAAAGTTATGCCATAACCCCTGGACGACTGATGTTTGACTTCCACCACCCTTTTTAATACTGACGTCATAGTGTATGAGTGGTTGTTGCGTATTTAGTCAAAATCTGTCTTTCGTGGCCAGTAGTCAGTACGATACATTCAATTGAAAATTATAGCAATTGTGATGTCATAGATGGATTGGTTATGTGTTTTATCAAAATCTGTCTTTCATGTCCAACAGTCGGTACGATACATCAAATTGAAAATTCTAGCAATAGTAACGTCATATACTATGAATGGTTGCGTCTTTAGTCAAAATCTGTCTTTCATGTCCAACAGTCGGTATCATACATCAAATCGAATATTCTAGCAATCGTAACGTCATAGGCTATGATTGGTTGCATGTTTTGACAAAATCTGTGTGTCTTTCCCAGCAATCGGTACGATACATCAAATTGAAAATTGTAGGAAGCCCGCTTACATGATGGTCTAACCTTGTATTTCTATAAGCCTTGGGTAGAGAGAATCTTTGACTTTCAAAGCATTATTTAGTTATGTCGGTTAGGAAGTCAACAGTTCCTAGAGATTTGCTTTAAAGTGAAAAGAGGCTTCGATCTGGCCTTATAAAAAGTTGAAATACTTAGCTTTCTATTTTAAAATTCAAAAAATCGAAATTCTTCGTTTTTCATAAGCGCACACACTTGTTATTACTTTATACTTTGATGTATCCTTCTCAATAATTATGAAATAAAATAATATAAATACTGTTTAGGTTGCAAAAAAGTATTCCACGCGTATTAAGACATATTTTATACAACACTATCCATAACCAAATATTGAAAGTTCCACTTTTTTTTCATAAGTAAATATCATCAAACGACTCAAATTATCACCACTTTGATATTATATGCAATGTAGTTTTTCAAACCGATTGAATTAATGTACCTATAATTATATGAGAGAACAGAGATATATATATGTAAAATGAGATTCGATTTTCCTACATACATAATCAGTCATACCTTTATAATTATGATTATAATAATTGTAATGGTCTGTTAAGCATTGAATTGTTGTTCAATATTATTTTTATATGGCTATGAAAAACAATAACATATATTGCTTGGTTCACAATGTATTATAATCTTTTTGGCCTTGAGAGAAGTTGTACTTATTAAAACAATAATTATATTATTTAATAATAGCATTATATGTACATAAAATGTATTTGAGAAGGAAAGAAAGAAGGAAATTAGTTTCCTCCCATACACTAGAAAACTCATATTTCCATCATAATACAAAGGTAAATACTAGCGGTAGCACTCAGCATTGCCCAAAGTTATTAGGCCTTGGCAAACATTCAAATTTTGCTAAAAGTTATATAGAAGAAACTTCGCCAACAAATCTTACTATCCTGTAAAGTATTTTAAGTATTAAAAATTGGCTTCTGATGGAACCTTGACAGTTAGCATATTTTTCTTGTATGGGAATTGCTTCAGGGGCTGTAGCCCTCCCTCAACCCCAAATGAGGCAATATTTATATTTCACATGAAAATTTAACATTGGAATTTGTTTTTTTAACAAATATAATATTAGAATTTGTTTTATTAACAAATTTATGAGTGAAATTTGTTTCCAAAGAATTTAATTTTTGTGAACAGCTATAGATTTTTGAAATTTTTGGGAATAAATGTGGTTTTTTGACGAAAAAAAATTCAAAAAATTAATATTTGTAAATCAGCTGTAAATTTTTGAAAAAATTTGTTATATTGTAAAAATCCTTTGGATTCTTTAAGTTTTTTATTTAGTAGTTTTTTGAAAATTTTTTGGCTAAAAATTTAATTTTTTTAATTTGGTTTCCGCAAAATTTAATATTTTGATATTTTTTTTCCATAATAATGTAATTTTTCAATTTTGGCTTCCGCAAAATTTAATATTTTGATTTTTTTTTTTAATTCCAAAAACCAAGTTCAACCCGGGAAAAAAAATATAATCCTTTGGACGCCCCTGTTCTTATGTTATATCTGGATTTGACTGTATTCTATATACAAATACACCTTTAAATAGAAACATATGGCCACAAAAGATAATTAACAACCCAAATCATTTTTAAATTACAAGTTTTAATGTATTTACGTTATATATTCAAAATTATTCATATCTCTTTCATTTATCATTGACGTGTATTTCTAATGATTATCACATCTATTCTTGACGCCTTCGTGTTATTTTCATATTATATATACCCATGTACATACATAGATATTTGTATACTTACATATCTACATATATAGGTACCCACTGCTTCATATTAGCTTCGGTGGAATGTCTTCATTAACTCAAAGGTTAGTCAAGTTTTAAAGATATCTTTATCTTCTAACGCATCATTTCTAATGCGCCACCAATTTGACCTTCAAGATCAAAGTGGTAGATTCGAGTATTACTTGAAATAAAACTCAATTTGACATTTTTTTTGCAAAATTAGACTTCAAATAAGTCGACAATTTTTTGTAAAATTAGACTTTACTCAAGTCGACCTTTTTTTTTTCTTTAGTTAGACATGAATCATTAAAACATGAAACATTTGAGTAAAGATAATTAATTAGTTACATGTCTAGTATAATTACTCAAAAGGACTGTAAAAACTTATTATAGACTGTATTAATATTCGTTATTAAAATCAGGGTTAATATGTTTAAAAAACAGAAAACACTTCAAATATGTGGAAAATATAAAAAAAAATGAATTTGACCAAGCTAAAAAATGGTGTTGTATATTACGATTAAGTTGTTATCCTTTACCCTCAATCCTTTAAGTATTTTAAAATGTTTTACATATTGAATAAATGGTGTATCGTGTAATATTGTCACTCACAAATGCAGGTGAGTAACCAGAGACGTTTGTAAGGGATGCCCCTGGAGGGGATTTAGTCCCCCCCTCCCCAAATAAAGGAATTTTTTGGTCAGGATGGAAAAAAATTACGGAAAATAAGGGGTGAAAATTCTTTTTTCAAATATTTATTTTCTTAAAAAAAGCCATTCGGAAAAATTAAACAGCAGAGCAAAAAAATTAAAATTTGAGATTTCATTTAAAAAAAAAAAATTCAATTTTTCCTGAACAGCTGTGAATTTTAGATTAATTCTTTGAAAATTTGATTTTTTGTGAAAAGCTATGGATTTTTAAAATTCAAAAATAAATAAAAATCCGAAAAAAAGAAATAACAAAATAAAACTATATATATTTATAATCCTGGGGACACCTATTTTAACTCTCAGGTCTACTTTAATTAATATTTATTCATGTACTGAAGTCTCCTCCACGCCATTTTTTATCTCTCTCTCTCTTGGTCTGACTTACTTTCCAATTAAATTGTGTCACTCCACTGTGCCATGTCACAACAATTGGTATATTTTCCTAAAAACAGTTCTCAAAAACTGGAGATCGAAAATTTTTAAAATTTAATAGTTTGGAGAAAAATTTCAAGAATCCATGGCTATTCAAAGAAAATTAATTTTATTAAAAAATAATTGGAAAAATTATTTTATTGGATTTTTTTTTTTTGTTGAAACATGAACATTTTTAGTAAGAAGCAAAAGTTCCTTAATTTGTGGGAGGGAGGGGGATTTACAAATGCGTAAATACCTGTATATACATACAGTTGAATGTTTAACAGTCTCATTTGAGACAATTATATGCTTTGTATTCAAATTGGTTAGATAAGTTAAGATACCCAAGAACATGACCTATATTTAAGAACTTTTATTTGATTGAAGCCTTAATTACTTTATTATTTTTTAGTTGGAAATACTTTTATCCGGTGAAAAACGTTTCATAGAAGTACCATAACAAAAATATATTTTTTTTAAATAATTACCTACTTAGAGAGTTTTCTGATGGAAGTTTATATGAAAAAGTGACGATTTGACACATTTTATTTAAATATTATATCAAGGATGTTTGTTTTTAGGTATATATTACATATGTGCAACAAAACGCAAGGGAATACTTTGATTGGCCTGATATTGACTTTGAATTGAAATATGTTCTGAAATATAACAATGGTATTGTCTAATAAACAAACCCTTTATGGAATCAAAACCTGGTTCAACTTTACATATTATGTCAACCTAAAAATACTCTTGAACAAAAATGAAGAAAAAATAAGATAGAATCACCCTTTATTTTCAATAAAGTCTGTCAATTTCTGATATTTTTATTGTGACAATCAATTTTGACTAGTTTGTTTATATAAGTTGACGATAATTCGTCGAAGAATACAAATGTGGTCCACACTCAATTTTGAGAGTAATCATTCTCGCTTATTTTTGTCTTGACGGCACATATATACATATTTACACTCAAAGTCGTAATATTTATCCGTTACAGCCAGCAAGTTCGATCTTGCAGAGTTCCATTTCAGCATATATAAATAAAAACAAAGATAATTTAATATAACATTCGCCTTGGATCCTTTAATGAATAAATCTCTCAATTGACAGCTCAATTTTTGAGTACCATCATTATTATCCCTTGAATAGTACAAATAACCTTCGGTCAGTATATATATACAGTATTTATATTATATGAATTTTATAGTCTAATTTCATTTAAACGTATTACATTAACATTTATCCATCTTCAAGGACAAGAAATATTTTGTATAATACAAAGGTCTCTAAACATAAAATTTGTTTAAAATATAAAAAAGAATCCCGCAATGTTAAGTTGTGGAAAAATAAATAAGGAAATATCAATCGATATTAGCTGTATACATAAAACAATTGAAATTAGATTATTACTCTGCTTAAATGGTTTAACCACTGTGTGTTTTTGTGTTTTTTTTTGTAATAAATCGATAAATGTAAATACTATATATGAAGAGGGTTGTAATAAAATTAAATTCGTGCATTGTTTTTTTTGACTAATGGAGGAAGTTTTTATTTGACAGTCCTTGTATTCATGACGTAAACATTACTTAATAGTATATGTTTTGTTTTTAAGTACACGATGTTAACTCATTATTTAAATATTATCTTTTAACAATCCAAGCATTTGTTTATACGTATAATTTTGGTTTACTTAACGACAAACCACTACTGTCTATATTGTTCATCTAAATGATTTTTTAATTATCCTGTAGTAATCTTTACTTTAAAAGTAATCGTACTAGTAAGTTTTTTGTGCAAGGACAAAATCTTCAAGATTAAAAAAACAAAAAACGCCAATAAACAAAAAAACTGCGAACTTCACATAGATATTTCCTAGAAACAAGGTATGTTGAAGACACTGATTTTATAATGCCCAATTTAGGGACGTAATGAGTATGAATATTGCAAATAAACAGAAGGACTTCATATATTGCGCCAAGGAAAAATTGATGATTGATGAACCCTGTCTTACAGTTCCTAATTGAAGATAATTTAGCAACAAAAAAAAAAAAAGATTTATGGCGAATGAAAATGGCTGACTACACTATTTTAATTTGTATGTAAAGATTTAATGAGGAACCAATCATTCTTTTTACTCGGAAGCAACGTATTATTTTATAAAATATCAAACCCTCCCCAATATGTTTATTATAACGTAATCACTAATAACTACATATGGTCTTAGCTATATTGACTTATTTTGAGGCAAACTTTACTAATATGGGTTATAGCAAGTTTCATAGAAATACAAGTTTATACCAACATATTATCAGGCTTGATAGATGTCCAATTTGATGTATTGTACCGACTGCTAGGCAAGACAGACATATTTTAACGTCATAGAGTATAAGATCGGTACTCTAACAGTAACAGTCAAGGAAGGCGATAAATAGATACTCTTAATACTCTATGACGTCAATATTAAAAAGCGTGGTGGAAGTCAAACATCAGTCGGAAAAGCGTTTTAATATAAAATTGCATTTCTATTAATCTTGGATTGTAGTACATTTTTCTTTTTTTATTTATGAGTAGAAACTAAGTAGCAAAGATCCCAACAACTTTGGGATATCAATTGAGTTGTATAAAATATGACCTGAACGCATGCTATTTTTTTTGGTTGAAAAAAAAAATCAAAATTCTATAGCTATTCTCAAGAAATACAAATTTTTTGAAAAAAAATTTCAAATATTTAATCTTTTGGAACAAAGTTTCAATAATCTACAGCTTTTCAAAAATTAAATATCAACTATTAAATTTATTGAAAGAAAATTTCAAATTATAAATTTTATGGAAAAAAATTTAAAAAATCCTTAGTTACTCACACAAATTAAATTTTTTGGAAAAAACAATATTAGAAAATTTTATTAAATATCCCATATTTGATTCTACATTTTGTAGAGACAAATTTCCAAAATCATAAGCTATTTACAGAAAATCAAATTTTTTCGTAAAAATTTGAAAAATTATATTAAATTTTCTTATAAAAAAATTCCTATTGTGTTTTTTTTTTTAGGGCTACAGTCCCTCAAAAAAAACCTCATTTCTACTCGAAGTCCTTGTTGGACTTTACTAGACACAGAGTGGGACTTTTTTTCTCATCCTTTATCTCATCTCTACTTTCAACTAATTTTATTAAACGTCACGACAACTAAGCTGCCCTTCTCTGAAATATTTTTCAATGTGTTTAGGACTTTAGATCCACTGGGTTCTTTTTTTATCCTGTTCCACAATCTTATACACATAGATAGAATGTAAGCACATTTGTAAGTCCTTGAAAGACGACCTTTCGTCAAATCTGTTTTATCTACCTATAAAAAGGACATATAAATTCAAATTCTTTTGACTGCCTCTCATTTTCTTATAAAAAAATTGCTTTGCCCTTGTGATCCACCCATAAAAATTAAGGTGAAAAAATCCATAATTGTGATTTTGATATTCAGTCTCTTTTTTCTCTCTCTCTTTTCACACACTTAACCCCATATTTGGAATCATCAACTGAGTATATATGTATAATGAAAATTATATGTGTGCTCATAGGATAATGAACTTTTTTCTTAGATATACCAATCTACTAGTGTTGATACTTGGTCCAAGACCGAGCTATTTTTGGTTCGGACTTGGTTCGGTTCGCGATCTCAGACATGGACAGAAGTTGAATCGTTTTAAATTAGTAGACCGATTTTTTTTTGTCTCCATCAATGAACTGATTTTATCCCCATCCCTGATTTATGAGTTCTACAAATATGTTTGATGCACCATATGTAACATCATACCATGCTATTTTATGTAGATGTTCACAACTTAGAAAAATACATGACGTCATTCATAATTCATCTTTAGAATATATCAGTCTAGACCAGGGATGTCCAACCAGTATCCTAATGTCTAAGTGCAGCCCACTACTCCATCTTACTTCAAGTAGTATTTTTTAACCCTCCCCTAAATATCATAATTTTTGAAAAATTATTGCGGCATGGAAAAAATTTAGTGGGAAAAAAATTGGTCATTCGAACAAATTATACAGCAGACCAAAAACTGAGCCAACAAAAATACAAATACATACTATACCGCGGACACAACAGAACAGGTCTACCAGATTAGTCTTTTATCGTATTTGGCCTAAACTTGAAATAAACATGTATTTAATAGTTTTGTTTTATGAAACCACCTTTCATGAAATTTAATTTGATAGGTTCTGTGTCCCAATTGTATATTTGAAGTGCCATTGTGGCTCATTATTTTAAAAGATTGGACATCCCTGCTCCAAACGGATAGCTATTTGTTTGACAGGCTAATCTAGATAGGAAAGATCCATATTTTCTCAGATTCAGGTCTGCTCATATCTTAAGACGTAAATGTTCGAGTAAGTTTCGGATACCGAAACTTTGGATCTAGATTCGAAATCAAAATGAGATTGATACGTGTCTCGAATTTTATGAACATTTGGAATGAAATGAAATAATATCCAGATCATGGTTCCATTTTTACTCATAATCAGGAGTACGAGTTTATGAGTTGATCAAATATGATTTATGAACTTCAAATGACGTCCAATTTGTTTCCAAATTTCACAATTTCGAAACAAACAAAACTTCCTTAACAATTTATTCATAGAATCTTTCTATAGTGAATTTGGAATGAAACCGATTTTTGGGTAGGACCGATCCAGACCAAATATTTCTTTATTCCCAATCTAAACCGAATTTTTATTTGATACCCATTCAGACCGAACTTCTCTAAATGATCAAATGAGTTTGATCCAACAAAAATTATTATAGTGTCAAACCGGTCTATAATTTTCAGATCAAACCACTACATTAATATGTTCGTATCTATTTTCTATGCCTTGCTCTTGATCCCGAAAGAGTTAGAGGAAGAAAAAAAGAGAGGCTATTAGTTGGTTACTTTTTTGGATCTTATTATGCATAGTAGTTAAAATTTATCTCTTAAAAACATTATTCCTATTTGTATAATTTGATTTTATAACCAAGAAAGTTGGAAGGAGAAAAAATAAGGAGTAGACCCATTGAGTGTTTCATTCTTTTAAAAAGATGTATGCTTCAAACTAAACCAAGTAATTACATTGAGTGTGTGTACATAGAATAGAAAAGTATTAAAAAATGTGGCAATGTTTTTCTGTTTGAATCTCGTAATATAGGAACATGAGTTACCGGGTGCATTGTATATATTTTTCCATTATTTAAATCATATGAACATATAAATAATATATTTATGTTATTTATTGTTATACTATATATGATTAATACAGCATCCAACGTGTATACACCATGAACCATGATGAACCATGTTTCTGTTTGTTTTTGGTATCTTATATATTTTAGCGCTCTAAAAATTAAACTTTCATCCCAAAAAAAAATAAATCTTAAACTTTTATTCTTCTTCATTAATTCTTGAAGAGGGTATACGCCATACGAATTGATATAAGTATTGAGTAGTTACGTGAGAGTGTGCTCATGAAAATGGAGATGAACACTGATTCTATATTATTAAAGAAAATTGGTCTTTGATCCGGAAATCCAGTTACTCTGGGCAATTTCGGTTACTACCACTAGTAAACTTATAAAGGAGTTATTCATAAATGAAATGGAATATATTTTAATAGGATCTGCGTTCATTTTCCCTCCCATTTGCTGAACATACTTAAATAAGGTCTTTGACACAACATACATTGATGATAACTATCATTTCGACTGATTCTCATATTCATTTTAATGACTGTTTCATGTTATTGACATAATTATTCTTATGTATTACTCCGGATACCAAGGAACATTCCTTTTTCGTCTTTTCTCTATTCGTTGTAATCTAAGATTTTAGATCTTCATTCTTCCGACATTCCTCCTCCCAAGACTCCATTTAAATCAAAATTGACGTACATACATAGGTTAATAGAATGGGCCTCACAACTATATCTAATGTACATCTTCTTGTCTGATTGCCCAATGTGAAAATGATCCTCATTTGTGAGTTTGCTATTATGTAATGGATATTTTAGTTAGAATATTCTACTGAATCAAATCTTCCCGATTCATATAAATAGTCATTTTCAAATTACACTCATAGCACTTGAAATAAGTAATCAATTCACTATGCAACCACGCCCGTCAGCTAAAATCCATATTTATTATTGCTGTTTAAGCTTTAGTACAGGAAAATGCCCATAAAAATTTCAATTGTAGTAAGTTTGCCCATTAAAATCTTTTTTTAAATATCATGTTTTTTAGGAGTATGATTTCAATTCCATTCAAAACTTCAAATGAAATAACTATATTGATAAAAATTAAAAGTAATGACAAATGATAAAAACATTACGGCATTTGATTTGAATAATCTTGAATTCAGGTCTCACAAAATATGTCTAATCATACAAAAATCTAGTAAAATGAAGGATCTTTTATGAAAAGTAATACTTTTTTCATATTTGTTTCAATTGCAAGACACATTTTTGTAGGAAATGGTTCTAGGATGTTACACCCGTAGCAGTTTAGCCCTGGGAAGTTCTGCCTTGGGAAGTTTCGCCATCGTATATATATTTTAGTATAAATAATTTAAGGCTTAAAATGAGTATTCTCCCCAGTTGAAGTAATTTTGTATGTATTTTTGCATTTATTAGTGTAAAATGAGTGCATGTAATTCGATTTTAACATATTTAAAATATCAAACACGAAAGTTGCAATAATTGTATCAAGGATATTTGATTTGTTCACTTACTTTTTATTCCTTTTGGCTATTTTATTAATAATATTTTTTTGTAACCTTGCGTTTGTTAGTCTTACACCCCAAAAAGTTTCCATGTTCCATGATTTAAATAACAATAATAAATGTAGGTTTTAGATTTTTTTTTAAATATGCTCATTCTACAATGGATTTTCATCATTTGACATTAGGCTGTATAAATCTATAAATGAAAGACACACAATTAATTTTCTTGATTTTTGCTCAAGATTATTCTTATGTTGAACCACTACATATACAGGTGTGCACGTCTAAAACTGAACACTCCTTTAAATTTACGCCATGCACATATTCGTTATTTTATTGAGTTGAAACCAGTTTATACTTCGAGGCAAGGGTCTTGACTTGTTATAAGCAAAACTCCAGCAAAATCTAAATAGCAACAGTGAAACAACAGCTGATAATATGGAGAGACGTCGAGTCGCAATTTTGGAACTTTCCGCGCGGGGAAAAACTCCCACTGAAATTCCCACTGAATTGAAACTGCAGCCGTACCACCGTTTACAGCGTAGTAGCCAAAGGGACTCCTGAGGCGACCACAAGATATAAGTCAAGGCCTCAAACGTCGGATGAAATGGTAGCTGCCGTGAAAAAGTATGTCGAGGACAAGAAAGGCAAGGTCACCGTCACCGGCCTCTCCAGGGAGTTCAACGTGAGCAGAAGGACCATTGACCGGCTAGTTAAGAAAGATCTTGGCCTTTAGGTCTACAAGAGAACCCCTCGTCAAGCGCTCAAGCCTGTAGACAAGGAAAAACGCCTTGCAAGATCGAAGATTCTTCTCAACAAGCTTAAAAAAGGCCTAACTTGCCCTATTGTTCGCCGCTTGACTTTGCAATGTTTGGGCGTTTAAAGGGGATGCTGTCGGGAGTCCAATTCAAGTCCAAGGACCAGCTGAAGTTTGCCTCAAGAATGCCTGAGCCAACCTCGACCAGAGCTTCATCACCAAGTCATGCAGCAAGTTCCGGTCCAGGGTGGAGTTGGTAGTGGATAACATAGGCGGCCATATTGAATAGACATCTGTCTAAGACTCTTATCTTTCATGTTAAAGAAATTAATAACCACTTTAAAAATTACAGAATTATTGAACTAGTTTTAAAAATTTGAGAGTGTTTAGTTTTAGACACGCACACATGTATGAAACGTTTTTAGAAGGACTAAACAATCCATGGAAAGAAAAAGAGCCTTTGTTTTGATCAATCTAAGTACCTTTTAACCAGTAAAATATCATTGTTAAAGATTTTGTGCTATTTAAATCATTGAATGAACGTACTGCATGACTTCAATTATTCTCATTATTGTGTTTAGTGTGTGCTCACCCACCAAAATGTCATTATCATAAAAATTAATGGGGATTTAAAAGAAAGAATGTGGAGTATTTTCATGGTGGTTAAAACATGTTCAGGGGCCTTCTTTCAAAGGGTGTAGGACCTGTAGGTGTGGTTTTAACCATTCATAAATTATATATACACATATTTTTTACATAGGACTAAGAATTATTCTAATATCTTAAATATAAATGAATCAATATTTTGTATCTAATCATTCATAATACTCATGACCAGAGGTTAAAAAAATATGAATTTTTGTAATTGTATCCAAAAAAAGATTTTTTTATTGGGCAAAACTGAAATCATTATTCTTTTATTCCGTTTGTATTTTTTATCGAACCCGTTTTCTATTTTTTAAATTGGTCATCTGAAAAATGAATTTTCTTTCCCTTGCCTGGTATCATTATTATTTTACTATTGAGTGGTGAACTTATTTCCAAACCTTAGCTATTTACAAAAAATTAAATAGTTCCAATTTTTTTTTAATCCATCCATATTCTCAAATAATTACATTTTTTAGAAAAAAAAACTCAAAAATTCACGACTGTTGAATAAAACTTAAGTTTTTGGGGGAAAAAATTCAAATCTTAAGTTTTTCGAAAAATATTTCAAAATTAATGTTGTTGGATTTTTTTTTTTAATCAACAGCTTTTTACAAATAATTATGTACAAAAATTCAAAAATCTGTAGCTATTCAAAGAAAAATAATTTTTTTGAAAAAATATTTGGTATATTACTTTTTTTGGAAAAAAATATGATACATTTAATTAAATTTCAAATATTAAATTTAAAAAAAAAAATTCAAATATTTTATCTTTTATTAAATATACAAAATCCTTAATTGTAGCAGGAGAGGGCTACAACCCCTCCAACCCACCCCCTGGAGACGCCCCTTACCTGTTTTGGTATATGATATATATCAGGTACTACTATATACGGTCCACCCAGTGAATCATTTTCATACCTACATAAATTATTTTTTTGTCGCTAGATGGCTCTTAAATTAAATCGATGTTAATTTTAACAGACTTTTTCACGACAATTAGCCAGATTTTTTCCAAAAAAACAGATGTTTCACTCATCTAAGTCAAATTACATTAATGAATACTCAAACTCAATCCCATGGTCACACATTGAAAAGCCCTAGTTCATTTCGTTGAACATCTTTTTTTTATTGTAGGAAGCAAGAGTATAATACCCAAAGATGATCCTTTGTTTTATTATACAAGACTATTAATAAATAAATCTCTTCATCAACAGTAAATGTCGAAAATATCACTAATGTCCGAAAATATCAGTAAATGTCTATACGCACTACTAAAAAAAGTATCAATAACTTGTTATGCCTTACTCATATTAAATTTTTGATTTAGGGGAATTATTGTTTAGATATTTTTAAGATCAATTCCTCACCTAAAATATCTTCTTTCTTTTTTTTTTTGTAAGTTCTGTATCGCTAAGTATTTTGTATATTTAAAAGGAAATAAGCCAGTATATTCCAAAAATCAGTATATATGGAAACGTAAGGTTCGTTCTGCAACCTCTAAATATTTCTTGATCTACTCCATTTTTGTAGTACTTATTTTTATTCTAGAGAAACATATTGAGACCTTAGAAGTATTTTATTTTTTGTAAGAACCACTCTAATATACAAGTACATAGTGTGCAATTAAATTAATGATCTCTCCATTCTAATCACGATGTGGATTTTATCCTTGTATCTACAAAAATAGTTTTAGTTTTATTATGGATATGCATGAACAGTGTAGATATTAGTGTTAGGGTTCGGTCTGAAACCGTTATGATTGCTTAATAAGTTGGGTCTAGATCGGTTACAAAGAAAAATTGGGTATAAATTAGAGATAGAACAGTTTTTGAATCAGGGTCCAGCGTACCCGGGTACGTAATAAGTAAACTTGTATCATACGGAAAAAAAACCCAAACTATCTTATGAATCGATTTTTTACAGATCTTCAAAAAGATCTAAATAATGTTCTGGATCTTAAAAAGCTTATATTAAGGCATTACATTTTTCCCCTGCACTGTCCTATAAGAACAGTACTGTTTGTTTGTCCTATATAAACATGAAATAATGACTGACTATATAAATTTGTTAAAATAAAGCAGAACCCTTTCATTGTACGACAATACAACTGCGTCACATGTCAAAAAGAATTTATTTTCCATTCATTGGGACCACCTGCCCGTTCGAAAAGTATACACACAGTACTAATAATTCCGGGACGGTCAGACAAGTGTAAATGTAAAACCCTGGATAGTATTGCTTAATTAGGATAAGACATGCATTAGATCCAGATCTGAATAACTCGACTACAATATAAACAAATTTGTACCGTCCAAAATCCATGATCCAAATAGTTTTCAATCCAAATAGTAGAACTTTTATGGCTCATATAGTATTGCTTAATATATGTATCCTTATTAAGCAATAATATACGCTTTTTAAGTCTTGGATATGAATTCGAAGTACTTGGGTACAATATAAATAAATTTGTATTGTTTGATATCTGGAATGCAAACAGGCTTCCTGTCTCGGCCTTTTACATATTTTAAAAAGCTTATAGTAATGCTTAGTTGTTAATCTTAATTGAAAAATAAAGTATAATCTTAGTCGAATGTCTCTATTTATCTTGATTATTGCTTCCAGCGACATCTTCATAAATAATTACACACTGCGGTTATTCCAATGTTGATATAACATTTATTCTAATATAATTAATAATTATTTTCAAATAGATATAACATTTGATTATTCATTGTTTCGGTATCAGTAAAAATGTCATCTTAATCCAAATCCTACGAGTATCAGTCTACTTTTAGTTTCGCATCTGGAACTGAAAGTTCGAGCACTTGAAATTTATTCGAATATTTACATCCAAAATTTCGAGAAAATGTTGATGAGTATCATTAAAAATTAGGTTTAAGCCGATTTTATCCTACAATACAATCGTATGAAGTTCAATGACTTAGATAAATTATAATTGTAGAGCTAAAAATTCAGGAATATGGATGACATTTGGGAATAGATTGAGACCTAAAAATTTGTTTCACAGTTTGAAAACGATTAAATATATGTCTAGAAAAAAACATTCAAGATCGAACCGAAAAATGTGTCTGTCTTGGACTGAGTCTCAACACTAGTAGATATGAATTATGTACTTACATTGCTTGAACATATACCTATATATACATCTCTTTCTTTTTAGGTAAGTCTATATTTTTTCTCAGACCTCAAAGTCATCAATAAATAATGAAAATAATAACAAGACTATGGTATCTTCCTTCATTGTTCAAATCCTGTGGTTGACTCTGAAATATAACCTTATATGGTCACAACTAAATACATACCTATGATGGAGGCTCAGATAAAGGAGATACATACGTCTTTCTATGTACTATCAATGTCTGGGATTTCCTTGAAGACCAGTAGATGTATATTCTATTGAATAGATACTTAATAGGACAAATATGATGATCTATGGCGTCTCTTATTTTAAAGTTTCATTAATTGGCCAAATTGAGTTGCACTGATTAATGTACAAAAATACTCCCTAGGGCGCCCTCTTACCCGTCGAAACCTCATAGGATCTCAAATTTGAAGCACAAAGAGGAAGTCAAATTTCTTTAGAAAAATTATGATTACATTGTAGCATAATTTTCTTGTGTTAGAAACTTTGCATTAAAATTGGAATTTCCCTCATTCTCAATATTTACAGTCACAATTATATTTTTAAATCCTACTACGTTTTGCCACGATACTAGCCCATGCATCGACAAACAGAGTGTACTGAATGTTAAACAATCTCTATTACTTCATTTGACCTGGGAATATCTTTGAAGATAATATACTTAAGGTATATTATCTTCTCTAGTTACAACTGTGAATGAACATTTAGCTCAAGAGAATAATTTGTCCTGAGCACGTTGTCCAATGAGATATATCGCTCCATTATGGTGTTTATTCTTGATTACTTTGGTTGTGATCAGACTCAATTTTAGGAGAGGACACTAGGGTCACTTCCCCAGTTTCTGTTTTTACTGATGGGCCCTGTGTTGGATATAATATCATTTAAAAAAACGAAATATCTTTATCTACAAAACGTCATTATATGAAATATTAATAAAATTTCATAGAAAAAAACTATAATCAGGCTTTGCATTTAAAAAAAAGTATTGATTATAGAAATAAAATACGTAAATTTTTTATAAAAAAAAGTCATTCGAAAATTTTTTTAACGCCAACTAAAAAATGAATTTTTTGAAAAATATATCTTTTAAAAAAAGGGCCTTTTCCACAGACCCCATTCACACTAAAAATCGCCCCAGGTGTGATTTGTGATGGGTTTCGCTCATGAAATCGTAGATTGGTCTTATAGCGTTATAGCTTTTCTAAGACCTAAGTAATTCAGTCCAAGTTAAGTCTGGACCAGTTTTAAAGTAAAATTTAGTCTTGACAAAAATTAAAATAATTTTAGTTCACGGATATATTGGATAAAGTATCATTATAAAGATAAAAATAAATATTCTTAAACAAAATAAAAATATATGAAGAGTTGCTATGCAAAAAAAAAATATACTTCATACGAGGGTCATTAGAAAAGTCTGTGTAAAAATTCCGAGAGATGGAACTACTGGCGTATATCAAGGTTATGTTTAGTTTGTAGCCTCCCTTGGAAGAACACACACCAACTTTTAGCCAGAAAAGTATATTTATTTCTGTTTGGCATTCTTTTGAATAGAGGAATCGGTCAGAAAGATTATGGCGGGTGTTTTTTTAGATTTGCAAGGAATAATCCTCATTTGAAAACCGAGCTGCAAGAAATTGGCCATTAAAAAAGTCATTTTCCATCACTATAATGCATCAGCTCACACCTCTGCAGTTGTGCTCGCAAAATTAATGGAAATAGGGGGTCCAACTAGAGATACACACAACACTAGCAATCTCATGTACCTTCACTCTTCTATCATCCATCACCATATCATGGATTTTATCAATTATTTCTGGAGTAGTAATCTCAACAGAGAGTACAGAACGTTCAGCATCACTTGTGCACATATGACAACTCTGAAAGTTTTGAAAACACTATTAAACCGTTCCAATAAAAGGTACAGAGTCTTCATAATGTTTATCAACACACAATATTTTTAATCTCCTGAGGCGTTTTGCCTTTCACAAAGTAGTGTTTAATCAACCACAAAATTATTTTTCGTCCATTTTTGAAAATCACTCTATTTCCCCGATTTAAACGAAAGCCAAACAGAAAGAAATGCCCCTATCTGGCTGAAAGTTGGTGTGTGTTCTTCCAAGAGATGCTAGTAACTAAATGTAGCCTTCAAACGGGCCAGTTGTGCCATTTCGCGAACTTTTCATAGACCTTTCAAAGTACCTTCGTATATGTATATTTGAATAATGTTTAGGAGTAAATAAGTTCTATCACGGCCTTTCATTGTATTAGCTACAGTGGCCTACACTGAAATATTAGTCTAGATAGTTCTAACCAAATTTACATTAGACCGAATCGCAAATTATATTCGGTCTTGCACGGAGTTTCAACACTATCTGTCACGTTTTTTTATTGTTTTGTTTGACATTTATGCACAAGTGTGGATTGTTGTTTTATTCATAACAAAAACTTGTATCTTGATTAACATATATTATTTATAAATATGTCCATCTATTGTGCATATACCATTAAAGAAGTTAAGGAGTGTAGCATGTTTGTTAAATATGGATTTTTAAGTGTACACACATAAATTATATGTTTGTTGTACTATTACAACACCCTAATAATGGGTTGATTACAATGTTTTGATTATTATCGACTTTAACTTCAACACTTAAACTAGGGCTGTGACTAGATTTTTTTTTTTTTTTTTGGGGGGGGGAGGGTTTTTTTTTTGAAAAAATCTTTACTAATTTTGAAAGAATGTTTTTGTATTTTTATAAATGGCAAATTTGACTCCTCAAAATTTATAAAAGCGACAAAATACACATAAAAAAAAGTTTTTGAAATTACCTACTATATTTTTAAAGACAATATTGAAAAAATATTTTTTTTCAAAATTATTTTTTAAATTGGACAGTTACATGTTTTGATAAAGAACGATAAATTTATAACTTGTTTTGATAAATAAATATTTTTTTAAGGAAAGGTGCAATTTAGATTCAAGAAAATTGTTAAATTATTATTATTTTTATTTTCAAAAATTGCACAAGCTCGTAGTGAGAGAATTGTTCAGCCATGCATAGCAAGCCCCCTTTCCCCACAAACAAACATCTGGAAGTCACAGGCATGACTTTCCCTCCACCCTCATGTCTACAATAGGGATTTTGCAGGGTGTTCCTGCTTAATGTAGTTTTGGGACCAAGAAAAATCCGCATTGTACGCGGACATTTTTATACTAACACCCGTAAAATTGGGTAAATTATTTTTAAAAAGTTTACTTTTTACTATTTTTTATTTATTTTTTAAGTATGGTTAGTACAATTAAAACATTTTATTCATAGTTAATTATATGCTAGGCAAGAGGCTTCTCAAATTTAATTTTAATTGGGTATTTACTTTATTTTTAATCCAGTCATTTCAATATGGTAAAGTTTAAATAAACTGAACTGAACCAATATGTATTCAACAATGTCTTTAATTCGAAGCTTTTATAATAATGAATACCCAAAAGTTTATTGTCAAAGTATTGAATCAAATAATTACAAGACATTTCTCCCTATGCGAAATTGTATACTTAAATTATATGAAAATATAGACTAACAATTACAAAAAAAAAATTGCTTACCCCAAAATTTAGTTTCATATATATTATTATTATAAAATATCAAAATGCAAAATGAGGGGAATGAACTCTGTAAGGAGAATCAGAAGAATTCCAACCACCAAGTTATGCGAAATCTGCTATGTTTGAAATCTTCTTATGCCAGGACCTCTTGTATATATATAGGTATATGTTGTACATATTTATTATTCCTTCTGAAAAAAGCACCATAGCTTACGAGTAATTTGCAGATTGTATAAATGTTGATTAATTAGGGAAACTTTATGGCCTATTTTGAGGGCATGAAAAGGCCCAAATAACATGCTCATATAAATAAATACATATCTTCAGCGTATTATTTTTAATGTAATTAAAAATTAATTACTTTTTTAATATAAGATATTTTAGCCTCTAATGGTCTCCCTGAGAGAATTTGCATCTACAATGGCGAGTCTATTAGATCATTTCTATGGAAAAAATGTTTTGGAGGTGAGCAGTTGAGCTGTCAAGAGGTTCCATTAGAGTAGCTCCAGACTGTCAAGAGAGGACGAAAATGAGCCAAACTTATTATAGGTGCTTGCAGCTAATCTAATTAAGCATCATGACAGCTAAGCTTCTCTTTTTTAAGACGTTCTTCAAACCTTCAGGGTGACAATATTAATATTCAGTTTATTTCATTTTTCATACCGAAAATGCTTACAATTTACAACCTGACATATCCATATACAGTGGAGAAAATAAGAATTGATCTCTTGCCAGTTTTGTCAGTTTCTCCACTAATAAGGAAAATAAAGTGTTTGGAGAAAGAAGAATTAGCTCAGTACAATCCCAAAAGCACACTCCACACCATCAAGCATGGGGTTAGAAACATTATGTTTTGCTGGTGTTTCTCTTTACTGCTACACAGTGAGCCTAAACGTTGGGCGACAACCATTTTCTTTTAAGGAAGATCCACTGAAAATTAGTTGTGGATGGGTCTTCCAGCACGACAATGCCCCAAGCCATACGACCAACGCTATAAAGGACTGGCTCAAGACGAAGGATATTAGAACCATGCATTGGACAACCTAGTCATCAGACCACCATCCCCTAGAAAATCTTTATAATTTGACAAACTTAAAAAATCGGCAAGGTATCAAATACATATTCCTTCACTGTATGTACTCAGAATACATCTTAGGGCTATGCATTCGTCAATTTAAGAACTCTTCTGGGGCTTTTATCTGTTTGTACATACATAATTAATGTGATGTTTACCTACAGCATATTTATTTTGCCGATTTTTAATAAATATTTTGATTATTTGCTTATCATTAATCATTTTGGTTAAATTAGTTGCCTCAAACACTTTTTTATTGCCTTTATAATATCAGTAATGGCTATTAATAATTCAAATCATTGCCTAAAAATTAATACAAAAAGCAATTTGGCAAGATGTGAGTAACTACATTGAAAAAGGTTTTTGTATCCGTACCCAATATGACTTTTAGTCTGAATGGACATTTAATTATACTCACTCTAATAGTTGTACAATTTCATATCTGAGCTTTAGTCTATTTAGTCTTTAATCTATAAAAACGTGGCTCCAATTGAATGAACAAAAATAGGGGCCTCTCATATTGTACATGTATATTTTTGATGAAATGAATTTATATACAAAAATATTTTATTACAAATAAAGTATCCAAAAAAAATTAAATAAATTTTCCAAAAAACTAAAGCCAAATATAAATGTCACCATGACGCTAAAGAAGGAGGCTCAGGATTCTGTCTTTGCTCATAGGTAAACCAATTAAGTTTGCACTTTAATGCAAAAAATAAAATAAAATCTCTACACAAAATTTAAAAAAAAAACGAAATTTATTTTCGCCTTAGACCCCACTCTTGGTAAACAAAAAACCTTCTTAAACATACAAATCAATATGCAGATTATTTACCTCCTGTTCTAAATTATATATATATTCATCAAATGATATTGAGTAGTGTTATGTTGATACTTATAAATTTGCAGTCAGATGAACCATATTATTTGTTCTTTGGACTCTAAGTCATTGAATTTTTCCCAAAAATTTCTATGAATTATTTATCCAAAAAAGATTTATGAAATATATATGTATTAAAAAAAATATTTTTTCAAAAAATATTATGATTTTCATTATAATAAGGGGGTCTTCCGGCTTATATTTTGGAGGGGGATCAAGTCCCTCCAGTCCACCCCCTGCGGACTCCCCTGATAATGCACTATAAAACAATAATATTACATTTTTACTTAGTTATGGCATTTATTCTAAGGATCAAACTATCTTCCTTAAAGACCCACAAGTGGACTTGACTGGACCGTGATCTTGAGTCATAAATAAAGACCAACACAACACTAATATTTAACTTTTTATCACTTTTAAGCACACTTATTGTTGAAGGGATGCGCTTTATGAAATGTATTATATGAGTTTAATCTCAACAGCTGTGTTGGGTTCGATTTTTTATAGAATCTGTCAAACACATACGTACAAAAAAAAGTAATAATTATTTCTTTCATCCTGCAATCTAATTACTATTTGCATACCTACAAAAAAAGTAATAGATATCTGCTTTTTTAATACCTTTGGGCATAAGGAATGGTGTAGAGATAAGATCTAACAAATAAATATATGGAAATTTACTTACTTGCTAATCCTTTGAACATTTTTAGGACAAAATATGGAAATGTTAGACATGAATTCGGTCATAATAATTAGTGTTGGATCCCAGTTATAACTATCAAATTCGAGTAATTTGAATGTGTCTATCTCACAGTTCCGTTTATGCGTAGAATAAATTTTACTATCTAAGGGGAGAATTTAATTTTTACAGGCCGAACGCGCTCATTTCCCCTTCTTTAATAAGTAATAATAAGATTTCCAGTAGTTAAGATATAAATACTGTCCATCCTTATCTATCGATAAGACTTTTATATGCTAAAAGTTGATATAAAAAAAGGTGGAAGAGACTAATTAGGGGTCCAATCCAAGGACCGACCCAACATTGCACATAGAGCCAATATTTCATAGACATATTTCTGTCAATTAAAGGCTTAGTATTTAACTTTTATGAATTAGTTAATCTACCCAATAATTTTGGCTATAGTTTAGAACATTTTATTCTATTTAAAATACCTTTATTGTTCCGGATATAGCCTTTCGAATAAAACCTATCAATATTTTATTCTAAAACGATCCATTTTAGTTACTTTAAGTGCAATTTGCGACACTTTCAATGATATAAAATTATTTCAAGTTAGAGTTTAATGCAGTTTTTAAATAATATTTCAGACGAGTTTCGAGTAATTTGTATAAAATTACGACTTTAATAGAGACAAGTTTTTCTTCGAGTTCGAGTAGCACTCCAAACCAACACTTTTATATAATAGTTATCTGCCCAACATAAAGCCACTTTACTTTTTTATGTACTACTTTTGTTTTGTCTGTGTGTATTTGACACTTGGTCCAAAGGTTATTCCTCATTGCAAATAATATTTGACGTAAAATAGTATACTCGTATATTTTGAAAAAGTCACGGGTACAACTTTTTTTTTTTTGTTCTATTTCGTTGCTAAATAATTTATAACTTGAAGAACATTTCCTTAAAGGTTGGGTTTGCCTCCTAGTACTTATTGTAATACCATCTTAACAAACCATCTATTAATTTGGCATCTGTTTCAATATGTATGTACCTACATGAGCTGAATATTGGCATGAACATAACCCATTTTATTTGGTCAAAATTGGCCTTTTTAAATTATTTTTTATTCGTTTTATGGAGGGGTGTCCCTACAACACATTTCAAGTCATTGCTACCCTTGAACTGTATTTTTCCCGATTAAGAACAAGTGTAAAATTAAAACTCAAAATTGTTTTGATCCATTTTTTTGGAAATCCCAAAGGATGCGTCACACTTGGCACAATAATTCACAAACTAAAGAAGAGATTGTGCTATGTGTGACAGCTGTTAGTATTTACTGAAAATGAGGTAAATTAAAAAATAAATAGCGCCGTTATCTGTGAAGCTCGGTAGTTTTTCTCCAAAGTGTTAATTAAGAGTCTAGGCGATTATAGTTTGGTGTCTTAGAGACGAAAATATTTTCGGCAATTATTTAAAATGAGCGTTTTGAGGAAATTAAATTTATAAGGCATCAACAAACTAAATATATATACAGAGTGCGACAGGGAAAGTTTCCGTGATCACGAAGCAAAACCAAAACCTAAATAACTTTTTATCAGAAAAGAATTATGAAAAACATTTCGAAAAACGTTTTCGGAATCAATCTTGGTAAGAATTATTCAATATGGCTGCATCCAGCCTCTATCACTGCCTCCGCATGAGGTTTGATGTCTTGATGCGTTTGATGTATGACATCTAATGATATCTGAGGCCCAGTCCCAAACAACATCAATTGTCCTAGGGATCTTCAATTCGAACAAAATAGTACGAATATCGACCGCAACCACTGGCTCTCCGACAAAGATATTCTTTACTAGGTAGCTCTTAACATATACAAAAGCATTCCTTATTGACTTAGCTTTAGGAGTACTCTCTTTATTGTTTGATGATACGCTGAATAAAACTATTCCTGTAATTATATTAACGTTATTGTCCTCCAAGCCCATTAGGTTTAAACTAATCAATGATCTCAGAATTTGTAATTGTTGACATTCCGAAAAAGTGTGTATAATAGTGATGAATAATTTACTGGAATCTTTACATGGAATGCTGACAAATAAAATTCCTGTGGCTATTTGAAATTGAGCTGTGAATTTTCTTCCATCAGCTATTTGGAAAGTCAAAGACATAATCTTATACATCCAAGTACTAGATAGATATAAATCTCTAATCCGTCCATTCCACCTTGACAACGCAGAGTCCTCATCCGAATGAGAAAAATTCATTTTCAAATGCCAAGGAACGGGCACATTGTGTAGCTTGGCATGTCTAATGAGATGAAAGGTAAACTTCCCCGTAAAAAAAAATCCCTGAGTGAAAACCAATATCATTTATTGTTAGTTGATTTTTGTGAGTGCCTCCCATTTCAAAGACACAGTGTCCCGTAAATTATTTCCATGATTCTTATGAATAATATCCACAGTCATTCCACAATCGTAAGTGATTTTTGTTTTAATTTTATCTTCCTCATAAAATCCTCCCTTTGCAACTATAACTGCTTTACAGACTTCTGGCATTATTGCTGTTAACTTTACAGATTTTTGTTCATGTATTGCTGACTTTTCCCGAACTTTTCTGTCTAGGTGTTCCCACAATAGCTCAATTAGGTTCACATCAGGAGATTGAGTTTTATGTATAATAAATAATAAGTGAGAGGCTTCTTTCTTTTACAAAAGTTTTTGCAGAGCATGGATGTATGTTTTAGGAAGATGTCTTTTTGAAGAAAAAAAGAACTTCTTTGCCATTAATCTCTGATCAGAAGGAATGGCTTGCGTCTTCAGTATAGAATTATAACCATTCTGAAGGAGTTAACTACCAATCTTTCAAATTTGCCAGAGGGAAACGTTACATATGAAATTAAGCTTGGCCAAAACAGCTGGATTTTTACAGACAAATAATTAAAAATATTTTATGGATCTATTTTTTTCATATTAATTTCCATCGTGTAAAAGTAAAAAAAATATTGGTAAAGTCATAAGCATTGATGAAAATGACGAAAAAGTATTTTTTTCCAAACTTTTCTTGGTAGTATATGTACAGTAATGCTGAGGACTAGGGATGTGAAAATTGTTGAAATCCTTGCGAGCATAAATTAAAAAAAGTATATGTTGGTATATTAGACAAAAAACCTATCTGCTCACAGAGATCAGAATATATATTAAATCAGGTTTGATCTTATCTAGTGGTGCACATTTTATTTTTTTCAATTTTTCAAGAATAAAATTTAAACGACGAGGTTTTTGTGAGAACATTTATTTACAAAATCATCTAAAAATAGTGATCGCTACAACTTTTTCTTCAGCGCTAATAATTGCTTGAATACGAGGCCTAAATCTCTTGTAGACTTTTACTATTTAGTCTGACTCGAGCTTGGTCCACTCCAAGCCTCAAGAGGTCCCTGAGGTCTAGCACAGAGCCTCTTCCCTAGGGGCAGCTAGATAGAGTAGTCTAAGGTGTTTGCGTCTGGAGAGGAGGGTGGAAAAATGTTAAGGTCCCAAAATTCAGGAAAGCTTTATCTCAGGAAGGCCTGGGTCTTAGTGACTTGATGGTACAGAGCTCTGTCTTGAGGGAAAACAAAGTTGTCCCTGAACTTTTCTGTGGTCAAAGGTACCACTTTCTCATTCAGAAATTCGATGTAAGCATCTGCATTGAGCCACTCCTTCCTCTCCACAAAAATGGGTGGGCAGACTTCGCCTATACTGGCCACTGGATTTTTTGTCTCACTGAAGCTGATACATTTTTTGGATGTTAGGTTGTGATGTCACGACTCTTTTGCCTATTCACAATGGTATCTACAGTGAAAAATTTCCAACAGAAAAAGCAAAACTTTGCCCAAATTTTTGTTGGCCCTCAGAAAGTTTAGAATCTTCTTTACTCTTTCCAACTGTCCCAACTTGCTCTGTTCAGGGGTAAGATATCTTGTCCTCCCTCCGTAATTTTGAAACAATGTCATTTTGGATAGAAAATAATGAAATGTGTACCACTGGATAAGATCTACTCTTTAAGGTACTCCTACGATTGATGTATTTTTATACCGATTTGCAGCACCAGTATCTACTCTTTGCATGCTAAATTAAGATTCTTTCCTTTACCGTTATCTGTGAGAAATTTTATTTCTGAATTTGTGTACAAATGGTAATTTTTTTTTATGAAGGCTTTGATTAAATTACCATCATGCATGGAATGGATTTTGCCATACCGGAAATATTTTGCGGATGAGACGGGGAGGTAATAATTTTTCCTCATGATATATGTGGGAATTTAATTAAGAAGTTTCCAAGAGTCTCCGGGAAGTCATAATTTGGGTTTTATTATACCTATGAGTATATTTGATGATGACTAACACCTGCTAAATGAGTTTACATTAATGACAAGACTCCATTTTAATTCCCTCTTCCTCTCTCTTGATTAGCAAATATTTATTTACTCTACCTACCCATGGGCCTAAATAACATATATGTATTCATGTATTGGAGTACCTCAAGTAAATTATTATTTAATGGTTTATAAGTAAATACGGAGCCGGAAATATCTTTGCAAGACATTCTACCTAAGGGATGTTTTACTGAATTTTTATTACATTTCATTTTTTATGATAAGTTCCAACTATAACTAAACCATCGGTATAGCCTCTTTTAACAGTCCAAGGCCATTATTTTAGTTCATATTTTTTTCCAATTTATGTTTTTAATCAGTATTAAATTAACTTTCAGATTCAAACTTTAATTTCATTCAACTCTTAATCATCAGAAAACTTTTTTCGTATACAAATTTGTTCAGATAATACCAATATTTGATTGCATTTTCTTGATCCACTAGAGCATTTGTTCTCAACCATTGTTCACCTCCATTTCCCAATTTGAGAACCTCAATAAATATAATATGCAATGACGTATTAGTTTGTTTGTTTTTTTACGTAGATGGCGTTTTGTATGATAACTTAATCCACCCTTCCCTCCCAACTGAGTAAGAATCAAACCCGATTCCTTAGAATCCTCCAAAAATTCCAGAATACATGTAACAGAAATTGGTAAAAATACATCAATTGTCATATTTAAGATTACATTGAAGATTGTTTTTCAAACTTTATTAAAAACGAGTTTGTGAAGACTGTGTGAACATATTAAAGTTTATTTCCAATGAGTTATAATTGAAATTTATATTTTTTATTCAATATGGCCTCCCTAAGCCTCAATGAAGGCATCCCCTCTCTTCTTGAAGGCTGTACAAACCTTACGGAGGTAGTCTTCTGACAAGTAAGCCCATGTAGCTTTGATGACGGACTCCAAAGATCTACAAGATCCGAGATACTTATTGCAGGCAGCTCCCTCGACTTTTGCATAGATAAAATAATAATAGGGATTAAGATAGGGGAGCTGGGAAGCCAAATGTTCTTGTACACATTCTAATGAAGCTTGGATCTAGGCAGGCTCTTCCTTTTTGTCTCTTTCGTTTTGAGATTTTTCTTCCTACTTGATCTTGATTATGCTCACAAGTCATCTTTAATGATCCTTCAAAGCGTTATTTTGCTCAAATTTATCTCCTTGTCTCTAGATTTCTACGAAGGCAGTTTTTGACATGCATATTCATAGCCTTTGTTCTTAATATTTGTTTCAAACCTTGTCCATACCTCCTGACAACTGTTCCTTGTGTTTCAAATTGTTTATTTAATCCCTTAAACATAGTCCGGCTAATTTTGACATCAGTGGCAATCTCGGTTGGGGGATTTTGGCGCACGATCATGTCCAGCAATATAATTATTTTTGGTTCCATTTTTTCGTCATTGAAGAATTAGCAAATGTTTCTGTTATACAGAAATTGCAATAGGTTATTAGAATATAACACTAACTCACTTGTGTAAAAATTCATATCAAAACTCGAACTGTGATAATTTATTTCAGGATGAACTTAAATACGACAGATGAGGTATTATGTATTTCCATTTAAAACAGTCAAGGTAATGTATAAATTTATAATCCCATATGAAAACAAAATTTTTTACAAATTTGCCAGACACATAATGGAATTGCTAAAAGTTATCATAAATTCTTAGATCTCTCATATTCGTCAATAGGCGTAGCAATAATGATAATATCATAATACGCTTTTTATTTAGGTATAATTACATACACACATTGAAAAATGAAACCTCTCATGAACTCCTCAAAGTTAATTGATATGATTATTCCCTACCATTGTAAAGCATTAGCCTTCAGGCTTCTTCGGTTTCCAAATTGTGCTTGCCGCCCCTTCCTTAAGTATATTTCTTGGAGTTAGGTATACATGATATGTACATAATCTCTTATCTATTACATATCTAACAAAATATTATCAAAGCTACGACGTATGTTCTATACATAAGTACATTGTTAGATTTGAGTGAATGTTGGATTTTCAACATCTGGTAGGCATAGAGCCTTGTGGTCAATCCTTGAGTCATACATGTATACATATGTAGATATTCCTTCCTCTGAGGGAGCAATCATAACCTAAAGCTTTATATGGATCAATAAATGTTTGAGTGTACACTGCACAATATATGGATTCCTCTTCCGTTTGATACTCTGTGCATAGGTATTTACAAAGAGGGAGGTACTTTTTTTATTATTAAGTTATAATTAAACACTTATTTATGAGCATTTATAAAAAGTTGATGGTATCACTGAATTTCTTAGCTCTCACCTTTCAAATGATATATTATAATTTCCAATTAAAATAAATTCCGTCGTTACTTTTATTGTATCACACCAACCTTTCATACGAAAAGAAATATAGAAAAAAGGGCCGAATACAGGCGGTAATTTAACAATTCTAGCCCAATTCTTCCCGACTATAGATATATTATTCAAATATTGTTGATTGGCATTCACAGCTTAACAATAGCTAATTATAATTACCAACCAACCAATCAACGTTTAGAGGACTGAGCAGGGGGGAAAGAAGCAGAACAATCGACAGCTGACAACAAGATACACTGTTGTGTTACTAATGTAACGCCATGAAAGATGTCGATAGTTGGTTGGATTGTAGCGTAATGGGCAAATTGGAAGTAAGCCAACATTGTAAAGGTAAATAACCTGACTGTCCAGCTGATAATTTTTCATGCATGAAAAATGAGGAAAAGCAGGAATTTCAACCATTTGAGATGTCCTGGGGGAAAAATATGGAAATTTGAAGGTAAAGCATTTCACAATGGCTCAAAAAGCTTGGTTTGAGGTTGTATGTAGGAGCCTGGGTAAATCTTGACAAAAATCTTATACAAAAACTAGACATACGCTGCTGCGAATATTAAAAAAAACAAAAACAAAAAAACAGTTACTTAAATTCGATGCTCCATAAATAGCAGGCATCATTTTTTGTTTACATTTTGTGAACGGATAGCTCAAATTTCTCTGATATTATTATCTCTTTTTGCTTCATCAGAGTAGCTTTAGAAACAAACTTTATAATTCTTTTTTTAAAGCTTAGAACAATGTCCATTATAATCAATACATGCAAAATAATGAACTTTTGCCTAGGTTGTTTTCATATCATAGTATCACAACTTTTCCCAACTATCCGTAACCGAAAAGTTGCAAAATAAACCAACCTAATTTAGATATGTATGAATATACATGAATACAATGCAAAATGGGCAATCCTTTTGTTTGCAATGATTCTCCTTGAGCGTTATTTAATTCAAACACGCAGAGTCTTACATATTTTATATACTATTTAATTAGCATTACATATTGTATGATGTAGTTAATACGTGCATGGGATTGTGTGATAAAGCCATTATTACATGATGTGGTTGAACAAGATGAATAGTCTTTAATTAAGTTCCCCCCACCCCCTTATCTTTCATGATATTATTGAAATGATATTTGTACGTGACCTCCTTGTAGATAACATCAAGCGTCTTGGAATATGTAAATTGTACTCTAAAGATAGGATGGGTACACATTTCCTCTGTTCTGGTTGGGTTCATATCTTTAAAAAGAAATACTCGGGTACATTTCGGTCTAACATTTTATAAGTATTGGTCCCAAAGTTCAGATTTGAATAAAGGAGGATCTGGATGAATTTTAAATTTTTACCGAATACTCATGCCAAAACAATAAATAGAATATACTTATTTGTTATTATTAGAATTATATTTATAATAATAATATTGTACACGTCATTACCTTTATTGTATCTCACAACCTCTCATCCGAAAAGAAACAAAAGAAAACCCCAAATCAATTGGTAGTTGTCCGATTCTTCCTACTATGGAATTGTTATGGAATAATTAATAGTTGATAACTATACAGAGCTTAATAAGAACTAATTGGTATCCAACCAATCAATGTAAAGAACACTAATTAGAGGAAAAGAAGAAGGTAATTCGACAGCGAACAACCACTAACAGTCTACATTTTAGTGTTTTTGTGGATGGCGTTACTTCGTTAACACAAAAATAAACAATGTATTTTGTGATTAGTTGTCGATGTTTTTGCTTCTTTTCTCCTAATCAGTTTTCTAAACGTTTATTGGTTGAATTATAATTAGGTCCTTTTAAACTGTGAACAATTCTAGCCAATCATTCAACAATAGTTCCATAGTAGAGAAAAATTGTCTAACTACCAAACTGATTTATTTTTCTTTTTGGGGGAAAAGTTGTGTGATACAATAAAGGTAACTACGTGTGAGATAACGCCGTGTTGAATAACTATGCGAGGCAACTGATCATGTAGATGTCGCTTCAATGACTAATCAAGATGAATAAAGTGTATGTTTGATGTAGATAAAATATTTCTTTTATAACTAGGATTAAGTATTAATCCAATACTTATATAAGCTTTTTAAGATCCGGAAAATCACTGTGATCTTCTTTATGATCCGTAAAAGTTCGGGTATCCGAAGCCAGTTTGGATCTCGGATCTTTTTGGATTGTACAAATTTACTTATACCGTTACTTCATAGATAAACAGACCCCAATATTTCATTGACATATTTGATACCGTTATAGGCTATGAATTCAAATTTGTGGGATGTTATAAAATGGCTAAAGTTTAGAACATTTATATGTGTTACTTATCATTCTTTTCTTGTGACAATCAATTTTGGATACTTTAAGTGCAATTTTCCATGCACCCAATGGGTAGTAGGAATAATTATTTCTGATAATTTTTCAAAGAATTCAAATGTAATCCACACAAAATGTTGAGAAAAAATATTCCAGATTGATTTTGTGTTGATGAGCCGTATGTATTCTGAGTTACATATATACATAATATGTCAGAGTTTTAATTTGACACCATCATTGTTCATATCTACCATTTGGGGGTCTAAACATCCTTGTTATATAATCCTACAGTGTAAAAAAATAATTTGTGTTTGTGTGTGATGTACGTCCCGCATAGAAAAACAATGATACAAACGCATTTATTTCAAAAGCAGAGACATATACAGACTTTAGACATAGAATAAAAGTTGTTCAAAATTCTGAGTTACAGAAGTAAGGCAAAGTTTTACTTTAATCCGACCAGATTCCTGGGCTCTGGAGGGCAAGAAGAAACACGGCAAGTTAGCAATGTCAATGACAATAAATAAATTATAGGGTCAAACATTTGAAAAAATTGTTATATATTTATCAAAACCAGTATTTTCACATAGTCAATTGCATGTTGCATTTTCAAGAGTGTCAAAAGAGGGTGCAGTGTTTGATTATATTTACATCAAATACGCAGAATCAACAAAAAAATTGTATACAAGGAAGTTTTACAATAGAAATTTACCTATAATATAATTATAGTTTATAGTATCAGATAATATACACTCAAAATATGGTACATCGTTATATTATTTCATTAGTATAGTCAATTAATTAACTTTTTTATTACAATAAAAAAGAAAAAAATAATTTTCTCAAAATTATCCTACTTTTTTCCTGCCTAATCGATTAACAAAAATAATATATATACAAGGAGCGGGGATCAGATTGTCGCCTACTTTAAACCTTGATAACTTGAAGACGACATTATCAAATAAAAAACCGGTTACCAAATAAGAAAGCTATTCTCGTCAGCTGACGATACGTAGTTCAGTTAGCATCATGCCGTCATCATATGAGGAGATAAAGAGCTATAAGTGGAACAAGGAGCTTTCGAGGTCCGCCGTAGTCATGGCCTTGTTTAATAATGGAGGTGAAATCTCCAATTCAACGATTGCTTCAACCTTAAGAGTGAATTTACAGACTGTTCAGTGTATCTGTAAGAAGCTAGAGGACACCTGTGATGTTGATGCCACCATAAAGAACGCACCCAAGGAGGAGGGCGCCGACAGGAAGGTCAGGGACACCGACTTTGTCAACAAGGTGAAGAAGATGGTTGAGGATGACCCTACCAGGTCCATGAAGGCCATGGCGAGGGATCTGGGCTGCCTTGGGTGTGACAACAGGACTCAGCACCCTCCCATGTGTCCAAAATCTCCATGCAGTGGTTAACCGAGAACTGTTATGACGTCGTAACCAAGAATTTGTGGCCTCCTAACTCTCCCGACCTTAATCCTTTGGACTATTTTGTCTGGGGCTATGTCGAGAGACATACCAACAGACATCTCCATAGCACCAAGGCCAGCCTGATGGACTCCATCAAGGAGGTATTCGGCAACATGGACAATGAGATGGTCAGAAGAGACTGCGGTCAGTTCAGAGGCCGTATTGAGGCCGTTATTGATGCCAACGGTGATTATATCAAATGAATATCTAATTTATAGTCATTTTGTAGTGATTTTCAGTACCTATTACTTTGATATAATTCAAATATTACTGTTTAAATTGGAGTCAAGTAGTATTCAATCCAGGCGTATAGTTTTTTTATTTATTCTTAAAGCTATTTGATGGAGGTTAATGAAGATTAATTACCAAATTTGTCAAAAATCCACTATGTACTTCCAAGATGTTATTTTTTACGTCAATGAAAACGCTTATTTCAAAAGCCATTTGATGCACTTTCTTCATTATTTAATTTGTAAATCATCTGTCCATTTAATTTAGTAAAAAGATCTTCTAATTATGATGCTATTTATGATGTGAGTAAAAACGCTCTATCATATATGACTAATTTATTTATTCTTTTATTCAAAGGGTGAAATCTACATAAAATAGATATAACAATATAGGTTATACTTATTTTGCCATGAAACAAATTGAGCTCGTAAAACAATACAAAAAGATATGGGTACAAAAAAAAAATCTTAAAGGGTTCCTTGGTGCAAAATTTAGAAACTATATATATACGATATTTTGAAATAATAATTAACTTAATGCCCTCTTCAAATACTTCCTTTTTTTTTGCTTAGAGTGTTTAACATTTACAGCTTATTATATGTACATATGATAGAGAAGTACTTTAAATTTAATCCGCTACAAATATATATAATGTTAATGGCTCTTTAAATTTCATTTTATTTTTCTTCCGCAAAAAAGTATTTGATGGCCAGAAGGCAGTTATAATTATAACATAGATTCTTTGCACTTATATTTACACTTGCATATATATAATAATAATTTAATATTATGTTAAGGATATTGTCAGTTCATCAAACGGCAAAAGCAAAATATGGACAAGGTCTGTGCAAAAGGATTTTGCAAACGCTTTGGGTGAGTATGCAAGAGAATCTCAAGGATTATGTTAAATTTACAGAATTAGAGTTCCATTAGTTTAAACGTCATTAAATCAAGGGAATAGATATTTCGTTACCAAAGTCATAAATATTGCAATGGCGTTTTGTCAGAAAAACTAATATAGTGTGGACCCGAGTCCACAGTGCCAATGATGTTCTAGAAGAGTGTAAAGACCATTATTAACCACACTTGATTTAAATCCCTTAATTTTGAAATGTATATAGTTTAAAGTTGAGGAGGAGGTCCATTCAGTTTTCTGACTCTATGACGTTGTACCTGCTAACTACGTAAAAGTCAATGACAAAGCCTTTCTGCCAAAATGTTCAAAACAAGAGCAAGTAAATTAGATATTGGTCAATTGTGGGACAATAATGAACCTTTAAAAAAAGTATTCATACAGATTCCAATCGGGGATACGGCCAAGTACATTTAAATGTAATTACGTCAAGTAATTCATTGAAATTTAAAGTAAAAATATAAAATTTATTTTTTTGAGATATTTAAATAATTTACGGGTACCTGGAATGTATTTAAGTTGAAGTTGTTGTACTATAAAGAATATATATTTACTTATTTTTTTGTCTCAATCCCATTTTGTGAGTTAATTTACTTTTATAGAAAGTAAATTACTGGAAGGGGTTTAGTAATTCCTTGCAAAGAAAACAATAGTTCTAATAATCTTAAGATGAGAAATGCATCTTGTTATAAGGTCAAATTGAAGCCGTTTTTAATTTTTCAAAAAATCCGTAGACACTGTAGATTTCCTATCGGACGCAACTAGATATTACGTTTAAATACAATAACTCCCTGGCTATATCAAAATTGATTTCTAGAGGCGTGTGGGAGCTTTTCATCAAGAAGGAGTGGGCCAAGATCGAGTTTGACTAGATAATCAAAGCCTGCAAGGGATTTAGGCCTCGTATTTATGTATTATTAGAACTTACAAATACATACATATCAATATTATAACGAATAAAAATATCTATTGTTTCTAAAACATTTTTAACTGAAACGAGTGAAGTCTTCTTTATAATTTTTGTCAAAAGTACTTCCAAGTACTTTAGTATTCATAAGTGCTACTTTTAACACCATGTATCAGTACGTGTACCGTATGAATACTTTAGTATAAATACTAAATTAAAGGAATTAAGGGCACTTACCAAGAACCAATACAAACCATAATGTGTTTTTTTTTTTATGGGACATTAATTCCGAACCACCACGTACATCAAGAGCAGATAATATCTATCATGTAAGAAATCTGAGTGCATTCCTGAAGTAGTATGACGTACAAATAGTTACCCATTGTCAAAGGCATTTCAAGGACAGGACATGTTAAATGTATATTGATAAAATGTAGCTATGTGTGAAGCATACTGCACCGATGAACATCAATTAATAACTGTTTTGACAGCCATCCATTTATCTAGATATTTGAGATGGGTTATTTAAAAAGGTATTTTTCTAAAGAATTTAATATTTTATGTGGAGTTATATACAATTATACGTAATTTATAACCGTATAAATAATATTTCATATGCTACAGACTTTACTCTCATGATGCAATCATGAGGTTATGTGACTTCTTCCTGGATTAAATACATATTTCTATAAATATTTATTAATGATTTATATCATGTTTCGTGTGAGATTATGTGCTATCTAGTTCGTATTTTGTTACACATGATTTTTTTTTTGGCAGTGGTTGTAAATGTGTAATTAAGGTTTAGGAGGAAATATAGGTTCGTTGAACATTCGTATCTATTTCTTCCATGATCTGAATCGTAAACACATGTACAAAGAATAGACCTGATACCCAGTGCAAGGGCCGTCCGCAGGGATGGGATGGAGGGGGTGTAGCCACCCAAAGAATTGTTCTTTTCTTAAAATTTTAATTTTCTATGAATAGATATTTGATTTTTTTTCCCAAAAAAGTAATACACGATTGTTTTTAGATATGAAATATTTATAATTTCATTTTTAAATTTTTATCCCAAAGTTAATTTTTTTGTGAACAGCTGTGAACTTTTATATTTAAAAAAATATATATATATATATATTTTTGAAGCTTCATTTTTGAGTTTTTTTTCAAAAAAATTTTATTTCAATTTTTTTTTGTGGGATTAACTGTGGATTTTTGAATTTTTTTTCAAAAATTTAATAGTTTTTGGAATTGTTAAAAAACTTTCCCAATAAAATTTAACATTTGTTATTTCATTTAGAAACTTTTTTTGGAAAAAAGTTTATTTTTTTGTAAACAGCTGTTGACTTTTAAAAAACAATTTACAAAAAATTTAATATTTGAAATATCATTTCTGAAAAGGTGATAATTTTTGAAATTTTTTTGGTTAAAAATTCAATTTTTTGTAAATGGCTATGGAATTTTGATTTTTCTTGTGAATAGCAAGGAATCCTTTAATCCAAAAATTTAATTTTTGGATTTTAAAAAAATCCAACCCTCCCCCTCCAAAAAATAAATATATATATATATTTATTTATACTTCTGCAGACGCTAGCAATGTACTCCTATAAATAAACAAAAGTAGTTAGCTTAATTAATTCCTTTTAAAAGCTAAGTAGATACATCTCTATGATGTCTTGCCATGAAATGAGATTCATTATACGGTAGTCAAAAAGTAGTCCCTCCTAATGTGATGGTGGTCTATTTTAATTATAATGAAATGTTTTTTTTCTTCATTTAATATCCATGGAAATGAAATTACATTCTAAGTTAATTAAACTTATAGATAGAGGTTTTCAAAACTATTGATTCATCACGAAGTACTTAGAGCTCACTCAACCTCTTGCTTTTAATATTGTTTTTTTTATCCTTTTCTTCATAATATCTATCATAATCTATTTATTTAAAAAAAATTACGTACGTATATAAATAGATTAGTGATTGTTCATGAGGCATATCTAAAACACGAAGGATGCTTAATGAAATTCTCCTCAGCATTGATTTATATGAGCGTCGTGAGCTTGATTTTAACTCATTTATTAATCAATTTTTATCTTACTAAATCATGTATATATACATAATGTGTTTTCCTGCTTTGTAAGGGGTTTAAAACGTTCGTTACTTTGAAAAACAGGGGTGAGGAGAGATTCTTGATGCCCTCTCAAACAAAAATTATACCTATATATAATTTGTAAATAATAATATTCAAATCTATGAAAGTTTGACTTGGAGCACTTACCCTACGGAATCATTAATAACTATCATGGAGGGATAAGTTTGACAGCTTATAAGAGGACATAAGTACTTATTAACATATGTACTTTTTTAGATATATGTCTTCACATCACATCGTTATCTGTATTGTATCTCGCAACCTTTCATTAAAAAGCATACTTTTTAAAACGCGTTTGTGAACTGGGTACAAAGGAAACCCAAAAAATTAAATATATTTTAATTACATGATAAACAGTTGTACCATTAAAATAGCAATGTCATTACGCCACTGTTTCATCGATTCTGCACTCTTAAATATCAATTAAAAGGGTAAAAATACATATAAATATAAGACATTGACAAAAAATGATTTTTTTATTTTAAGTTCCTTAAAGGTAGGGCCACTGAAGTACTTGAGCACAATTTAGCAAGCATTTCTTCTTCATTTTTATATCTATTATTGTCCTTAAGTTGTAACTTTTTAATTTTCCAAAAAAATATATGATGTAAAGTGCAATACTAATAAATATAAAAAGGGAAAATTATGCGTGCAAAATGAGTGCGTAAGCACTTTGGCGAATCCACCTTAAATTGATCAGATGGAGATGCAATGATTAAGTATAAATAAACATTATATTTACTCCATATGACACTCATTGAATTAAAAAGAATAATTTCTCCCGATTGTGTTGACCATTGAGCGCTACGTCGTTCCATTCGTTTATTTTTGTAAATAATCTTAACAACATTAGTTTGGGGCTTCTATTTGCTATTTTTATAGTAAAAACGGTGCTAGATGGTTTCATTCCTAGTAAATTAAATACTTGTCTTTTCATTCCTAGAAATTCAATTCCCTAGACATGGCATTCCCACTTTGAAGAGGGATATTTAGTGACGTCATACGGTTTATGCTTCTGTGCTAATTAGTATTTTTTGTTTAGGGCTGAAGAGGGAGGCCTGAGCAGTTAGCACTGGAGACAAGTGGTGAGTAATCGATGACTAGTGATAGAGGGGTGACGGATATGAATGATTTGTGTTGTTTATACCTTTGAGAGTAGAAGAAAATCCAGGATTTACTTCTATGTCCCAAGGTAAAAATATTATTCACAGATCGGGATTCCATTTTTACTTAGTATTAAAAATTTATCATGAAGTAATTTCCCTTCCATAAACACAGGGAATTAATTTAGTGGGAATGAATTTACAGGTATCGAGTAAAAACATTAATACTTTTCATGATATATTCATTACGTTGTGCGTATTTTGGGAGTCAAATTATTGCCCATCAATTCTTGATGTAATTGAGTGTATTATATAAAAAAATAGCTATAATATTTGAATCAGAATTCAATGCATTCAACCTTCATTAAAAATGGTTATATTTATAAATATAGTCATAAAAAATATTATCTCATAATAAATTAAGAATTTAAATTCAAAGAACATTTATATATCTCAGGGTCTATAGAATCCCCGTTAACTTAGGGAGGCTTAAATAGTAGGCCAATTCTTCCCAAAAATGGAATAATTGTTTAATCATTGTTGGAAATAGTTCAAAGATTAACAAGTGGGCATTGAGATTCAACCAATCAACGTTCAGAACACATATTAGGGCGAAGAACTAGAAAAATTGACAACTGCCAACGAAAAACAGCGTAAGTTTGTGGTTGAGTGGAGTAACGCTCTGACAAATGAGTCCTTTTACGCAATGTATAGAACAATTGGTCCATGATTTAAGATTGGAGGGTTTGATGGAACATAAATGAGTTATTTTCAGAATAATAATTAATACATATTTATAATGACGAGGATCTTCATGAGGTGTTAAGTTGTAGGGAGGGGGGAGTGGAATGATGATGGTTGTTTTTTATGGTTTTAACCTTGAATAAAATTAATTATATTATGGTTAATTATTATTAAAAAAAAATATGATTATGCTGACTGCTTTTGTTTCGAATATTGTTTTGACTTTACTTGTATCTGTAAGTATACTAGTATGAGCCTTTCCGTTCCACGGACGCATGGGGGACGCATTTGAACATAAAATGCTAGTGGTATATAGTGTATGTCTGTCAAATAGTTTAAAAATTCAAATCAATAATGATATTTTTAATTTACCTATTTTATTCCAGAACAATAATTAAAAAAACCAAATATATTTATCAGTAAAACCTAAATTAAAATTTTTGTGGGGGTGACCTTCTGAGTATGTTGAAATAATAAAGTTTTAGTTTGTCAGAATTACCTGAATGGGTATTATGTAGGGGGATGCTCCTACAGTTACGCCTGCTTTGAAGATGAGCAAAAAAAAAAATGCACTCACATGTGAACCACTTTAAACGTGAAAATGCCAAGATACAAATTCCTAAAGCACCGTAGATCAAATAGTCAGTAACATTAAACAATCAACAGATTGCTATGTAACAATCCTCTCAGTATATTGTTCAACCAAATTGATGATTAATAATTTTTTTGACGATGTTTCTTTTTTTTAAATTACATTTAAATAGTTTATTTTATTAGAATATATTATAATAACGTTTCTTTACTGATATATTATCATATATTCTAATAAAATATATTATAATATATTTTATTAGAATATATTATAATAACATTTCTTTACTGATGTTACCGAAAGCTCAATCAGGACTTCGCCACTTGTTCCCTTGGAAAATGCAGGGACTCCTTCTTGATCCGACTGATAAGTGTGTTTGACCTATTTCAGGTTTTTTTAAGATGTGGCCGGGAGCAAGTCCTGATCCTTCAATTTTACGAAACGAACGTATCACTATGTCTAAGAGTTCGAGCAATTGTTATATTGGCACTCCCAGAGTGGATTCCAAGGAGGGATCCGTGCCTTTTCCAAATATTTAGTAAAACGAATTCGTCAAATGATTCCATTTTTTGTCAACTGGTGTGGGGTTGAACAAGCTATTTAAAAAAATTATAAAGAAAAAGCTTCCTTCGTGCTCACGTTTTCCCAAGCTAGTGCACCCAAGTGGTGGCATAGATACCTTGCGCACCCGGTACATTAGAAATAACCTGATTAAATTTAGTTCTTTAATAAGTAAATCATAGTAGTAGTGATGTGTCGTTCGAGAACGTAATGGCTCTATGAGACAGCTCTTTGAATTGATCGACAGGTGAATTTTTGGGGGAAAAAATGTAAAAATTAAAATTTTTGGGGAAAAAAACGCAAAAATTTAATCTCAAATATTTATTTTTTGGAAAAAAAAAGATCAAAAATTTACAACTGTTTATAAAGGTTAATTTTTTTGAAAAAACTTTTTCTTTTTTTTTTAATTTAAAAAATTAAATTTTTTGAACTTTTTTTTTAAGAATTATTCTTTTTTTGGAAAATTGTATATAGCCCTTCCAGCCACCCGCTGAGGTCGACCCTGTGTGGAAAATATTGTAGTTGTAATATATTTATTAAAGAAAAAAAAATTGAAGAGCCGTTTGGGAGCCAAAAGAGCCGGCTTTTTTAGTGAGTCGCAATTCCTTTCACTACATAGTAGTATGTGCTATTCTTTATTATTGATCTCAAATATTAAATTTGGATCTCATGTTTCCAATACTTATTTTATACAAGTAACTCTACGTAGGTAATACATCTTCTATTTTATTTTGCTTAAGGAGTGATATAAGAATACATTCACAGAAAGATAAAGTTTTCCTATTATCACTTAATGTATACTTTACAGGCATGTCAAGAATACATATTCCTCATCTTTGTTTTTCATTATTGATTATATTTTTCTCTCCACCTGATTTCAATGTCAAAATAAGGTCATTTCCAATCATCAACACTGTCAAGGTTGAAAAGTCAAAAACGATAAAGAAAAACTAAGGATCGTAGGTGGTAAAATTCCTATCATTCATTTTGAAATCATTTATATTCCGTGTGTTCCTGACATATAAAATGAATTTATTACATAAATCAACGTCAATAAGGATAGATACATTTGGGTTATGGGATTATCAATAATATTATTTATATCAATTCACGTCTGTTCCAAAGGTATTACATAATTAGGTATTTCTCAATGTTTTTATGAATATCATATTTGAAGAACGTGTGGATTCTAAATGAGCTTGCATTCATTACTTCCGACACGAAGTTGAACAGAGGCTATGTTTTCGACCTTGTTTGTTTCTTAGTCACCAGGGATTATAGCCAGGGCTGTGGAGTCGAAGTAGGAATCGAAAATATTTTACCGACTCTGTCTACAAAAATTATAATAATTTATTTAAATAAAACTTATTTATAATCTAAGTCTTACATTTAGTATTCGTAAAGTCTTTTTCTAAATGGTTAACTCACTTATTACCTTACTTCCCAAATTATTAGTTTGCTCTATTGTTTACAAAGTCCTTTTCCAGAACATTTGTAAAATCTTAAGTATTTTGTTGCGTGGAATATAGCGACTACCCATGTTAGTTTATTACTTAGACTTGTGAATAGTCCATGGCATCAGTGTAAAGTATAGCTCCCATGAGAGTTTGTTTGTATCTTACAAGTGCATAAATTATGTTCCGAAACTTATGAATTTACTAGGAATAGAAACATTTTGATCCATTTCATTTGTTGTTCATCTTGTTAAATATATTATATTTCAAATATTATCTTTATACCTGTACAATTATTTAATACATATAACTAATAACCACCTTTTGCTATAAATTTAATCTATATTTATAGTCTCAAGACTCAAATGACTGAACAGTAAAATATAAGAAATTATGTGTTGGAGTCTGAGTTTATCAAACTTGGGACGAAGATTATATACTGTCAATGTAAAAGAAATTTAATTTTTGAGTGGTCAAGCTATCACAAAATGTAACAAATACATAATCTACCATAACTTTGGAACAAATAAACATTAATACCACCATTTGATTTTACCAAGTGCACATATTAGTTTAATTTATATTTAGTAAGATTTCTCTCTTGGGATCTCCTTTTCCCAATTTTGGACCGATTTTCAATACTAATAAATACAATTTTTCGAAATTCAATTACAAATATAACACAAAAGGATCTTTATAATTTCCAATTGCAGACAGGCCTATAAAAAAATTTAATTTAAAAATTATATTTTGACTATAATTTCTATTCAGAGCCATATTTGGAAATGAAAATAACTTTATATATAAAAAATAAGAATCTGTATTCAAGATAACTGAATAGACATTTTATCTTTTAAATGCTAAAATGTTTTTTTATCAATTGTTTATTTTTCATCTCCATAACTATTTCATTTTGAAATATGGCTCTGAATCGAAATTATCAGGATTTCTAAGGAAAGATTTTAAAGGTCAAACCTTCTTTAATTGAATATTTTAAAAGAGGTCATTCTAGGATTCTATGGCTTAAATAGCAAAAATCAATGTTGGTTTTATCCTGAGACATTCCAACACTTGAATTATTTTGCTTAGTGCAATACCTAATTAATTTATAATTATAATGTTGTTACCTATAGCATACATAAAATATACGCTTACTAAGTATTGTCTGTGAAGTAGTAATGGGCCACCTACTGGGAAATTTATTTATTTATATTTCCACTAATAGTAATGATAACTTTATTGAGTCTCAAGAAACTCTTATTCCCAGTCACATTATGCTCTTTAAGTATCCAGAAACATACATACTTACAAAGTTGTTTAGTTAATAATATTCTGCGGTATTGAACAATGGACATAATTTTTGTATTATGTTACTTCTAGGTACATATGTCATATATATATCTTTCAAGAGGCATTTCTATTTTTTCCCTTAGTCATGAAATTGTACATATACTAATATTATGTTTTATGTTCGTAATTCATTAATAGAATGACACCTTTTTCGTGGGAAAGAGGTGGATCCGTGTGGTTATGATATCACTCCACTCACCTTTGTAATAAATCAATTTATGAACTGTAAGGGGGCTTATTTAAACGTCTCACAGTAAAAAAAAAAAATTGTATGAACCAAGTGACTATGTTTTTCAACACATTTTGAAGATCTACGAGTATTTATGCAAAAAAAAATATATATAAAAGATTCAAAATTGTTATATTTGGCTTAGAAAAAGTACTACAAATATTTTTGGAGTAAAGCCCGCGATGTTTTTGTCTGGTATTTGGTGCTAAGTTGTCCTTGCTGGTTCTAAAAACTTTATTGTTTTTCTTAATAAGTTCTAGGGTGTTGAGAGGAAGGTTAGCTGATCATATCTCTAAAGTGTTTTTAGTCATTCTTAAACCAGGATAACACTTTCAAGGGGGATAAATACAGGTGTTCCATTTTGTTGGAAATAAACCTTTTGGTTTGAAAAGTCTCTACAGAACTATGACCCTTCATTTGTCTGAAAGAATTTGTTTTGTTTTTAATCCGCTGTTTAAGAAGCAAAGTGCCCTTATGTATTAATCTTCCATCTTTGATAGTACTTTTTTCTTACAATTAAATTAAATATATATTTAACTAATTGTGTTAACACAGAAACAACCTTTCTTTTAACAATATCAACTAAAGCATGAAAATTTATACTAGTAGTGATATTTGTAATAAAGAATAGGCGAAGCTCTACAAAAGCCCCCATATATAGTATACAAGGTGTGCCATCAAAATTATCTGCTCAATTTAATCGCATTTTAATTCATTTTATGAATAAGATCTTGCGTTTTTTTTTAATCATGCGATTACGTCATGAAAAACTTTGTTTCGAATCGACCACCAAATAAGTGAACAGGAAGCCAAAAGGCGTCTGGTATCCGACTTGCCACATATGGCCCCAAAAGAAATCCCTTCCATCGTCAGGGTCACTGTGAGGACAGTTTGTAATATCCATCATTACAAGAACGTTGGCAATGGGACGTACAAAGCTCCAGGAAGTGGAGTTTTGGCCCAAAATCTTTGCTGATGTCTGGCTCAATGTGGCTTCCCTCATCCCCCAACTTGAGCCCCCTTGATTACTGTTGGTGGGGTGCCTTCGAGGCATCGCAAATGTAACCCCACACGGGAATGTGGATGACCTGAATTCCATCATCTCCAAGGACAAAAATGTCAAAGCCAGTATCAGCTTCATACACTGTATCAACGCTGCCATTATTCTAATGGAGAGCATAGGGAATAGGATGCAGCCTTTGTGATTTCCCAACATTTGTTGTAAATATATTTTTTTAATCAGTTAATAAAAGTGACCAAAAAAGTTTTGTTTTTGCTGACCAGGGAAAAATGGCGGATTCCTGTATAAGTTTGCCCGTACGTCATACTTTCTCCTTCTATCTCGAAATTGGAGACAGCGACAGAGGATAGTTGAAATTCAATTCTCCCAACCTTTTAATAATAAGGAAATAACTTTGGTACGTCAAGTGAAAGAATACAAAGTGAAAAGAAGGAGAAAGTTCTCGACTTTATCAAGTTATTCTGATAATTAGCACAATGATACCCATTATTCTCAGCCAAGGAGAAGAAGTATACCTGATATAGTATTCCCCAATTGGACTTGTTCGATAGCTTTGGATCAAAACATTTTCTTTTGGAGGGATTGTGAATTAAATTTAAAGGAATTGAAAATGATGACTGCTTTAATTTAATGATTTTAATTTGTTTGAGAATGCTTCTTTTCTTTATTTAAGAGTATGAGATCTTCCATCTAATTTTGCGAGCCTTCAAAGTTCTAGTTATCCGAATAACTCAAAAAACTAAAGATCCTTTCCCTTCTTTTCAAATAGCGTTCCTACACTTGACCTACACAAGTTATTTCGAACTGATCGTATCAATTAATAAATGGTTATTAGAATTACACATATTGTAATCAAAACGGGAACAACTTCCTTATACAAGTTGCAACTTGTATACAGCATGCACATAAAAAGGTATTTCCGCTTACTTTGATCCTACATATCATGTCTCTATACATATAGGCTTTATGATCATAAAGGAATATATTTTTCGGGTTTTTTTTGTTGTTGTTTTTTTGAAAAATTATCACCATGAAGCCTCAAAAGATCTTAAAGCAACTTGTTATTATCTATCCCTGGAGTACTGCATATTTATCATTATTCGGAAGGTTGATTATATATGTATATAATTAGATGCTGTTAAAGGTTTATATATTATATTTATCATCATAGAAGTTAATTCATTTTCCGTTTATTATTATAATACACATAACATAATAAATAGCCTCAAGTGAGTCCCCGCCTTCTCGGAATCCCTTTGTTTCCCCTTGCAGAGCTTACTTAATAAGTGTATGTATCTAATAAAGAGCAAATTTATATGCCTCCAATGCAGTTTAGCTGCATTTTAAATTACAAATATGGCAATAATAATTGCTGTTTAAGTAGTAAGGATCTGTTTTTATGGATGCATGCGTATGGTTTGAGGGTTTTTAAGTTATTTCTTTTGAATATACATACAAGGTGGTTAAAAACAATTTTGGGAAATCTTTAAAGCCTCATAAAGAACGAATTAGTTTGGGTAGAATCATATTTTTATTATTGTTAAAAAGCTGCACTCTATGACATTCAATTATTCATAATGAGATCCGCTTCTCTTGATAACTTCGACCAAATGGCTTAAGCAGGCCTGGGGGACCTCGAGCGGAGTGCCATTGTACTCATTCTGTTTTTCCACTTTTAATTTATGTTCCATTGATGAATGATTAGCCCAAGGGCCTTCCAATAAGACAGTGCACCGACCCAAATGACCAAAAAAGTGCAGGATGTTTTGGCCACAAAAATACCTCATTTTTGGCCCAAAAGCAGCCAGAACACACATGGATTTCTATCTCCGGGGGAGACTTTAACATGAGGCCTGTATCCTTCGTTTGTGGAGGTCCTAAAGAAGTATATTTACCATATAATAGTAAAATTGTGTCTGAACGAGGTCGCCCTGGCCTGCCAATGCTCCTGGCGCCGTGTGGTCGAGGTTATGAAGAAAAAAATTCTCATAATGAATAATTGATTGTCATTAAATGAATCATTCAAATAATTAACAAATGGAGTTATACTCCATTCATTTGGTTCGTTATAAGCCTTTAGAGAATTAGACAATTTATCTGTACTACCCTGTATTCATCCATTTCTCCCTTAGATTAAATATTTAAAATTCCACAAATTTTATTTTTGCAAAATTATACCCCATGTTCTTCATAGTTCCCTTCACTTCAAAATATGTAAATATATGTGCTATATAGTTCTCTGTATGCCCAAACTTAATGTTTAAATGGGATTTTAAGGAGATTGATTATCTTCTTCTTCTATTTTGTAACCATCCATTTTAACTCTTGACAAAAAATTTAATGTTTTTTTTTGTATTACTTTCAGGTATTGATACTTCTTTTTTAGATAAAATAGTCATCAAAATGAGGAAGGCACCATCAGGCGGCTTCCATAACCGTGTAACAAAACTACTTCTCCTACTTGTACTGAATTCAATCGAATTTGCATATTCTCAGGAGCTTGCAGCCCACTTTTCAAGCAATGGACTGAAGGGATCAATCTATTTTTCCAAAAAACCATCTGAAGGGGATGTTGCTATATCTCTGGATTTTACGACTGACAAGCCTGGAGAATATTCTTGGGGTATTTACAAATTCCCAATGGACTATTCTGTTGGACAAGAAAATCAGTGTTCATCAAGGGTTATGGGTAGAAAACCCGAGATCAATCTTGATGATAATATTGAGAAGCTTGTATTTGAAAATAACACTCTCCAAAAGGAGTTAAGGACTGAATTTTTGAGCAATAATATAGGCGCTGGAAAAGAATCAATTTGGGGAAAGACTCTTATGCTTAAAGGACCTGATGGTTCGCGGATGTGTTCTACCATAATTCCTAAGGCTGATGTCAGAGCCGGCGAGGCTCAATTCAATACAAGAGAACTTGGCGGATACGTTTGGTTCATCACTGTTCCTGGGGAAACTCGGATTTTGACTAATTTGTTCAAAGTCGAAAATGGAAAAACCTCCAAGCATAAGTGGGAAATATTTCTTACAGATGCTTTAGACTCAAATGCTAAGACATGTGACTTTTTGCAATACTTATATGATCCTGGAAGCAAAGATGATTCTGAATGTTCAACCGATAAACCAGAAAGTTGCAAGGATGGTGATTTAACGTCAAAGTTTGGAGAAGTCGTTGTTGGTCAGAGAGAATCCCTCTTTACCAAAGGAGCCTATGTTGACACAAGTTTGGACCTTCAGAGTGAATTAGGAAGTTCGAGAAGAGCTCTGTATTTGGTTATCTACGACAATGAACATCCAGACAGCTTTTTGGCTTGTACACAAATCCAAAACATTCCTACTAAGAAAGTTGAAGCTGTTTTTGATGCATCTGGTGTTGAGGGTACCATTGGATTCCAACAAATAAATAGATTTTTCCCCGTTTTGACAAGGATTTCAATCGATGGATTGAATGGTACTGCTGGAGGTTTTCATATTCATGAATTTCCTTCTGATTCAAAAATGAATAAAGATGACACTCCATGTTCTCGTTCAACTGGAGCTCACTTTAATCCAACAAATATTGATGCTTCCTCTAGTCCTCCTGCGGGTGAAGGGTCCTTTGATCAGTATGAAATAGGAGACTTGAGTGGAAAATATGGAAATTTAGTCAATAGATCCGATATGATTATGGATGTTTGGGATCCTACAATATCCTTATTTGGCAAACAAAGTGTTCTTGGTAGGTCTATGGTGATCCATGAACATCCCATTCCAAAGAGATGGATCTGCTCGAATATTCACCTGAAAATAGAAGATAATAAATCTCCTCCTATAATAATTGCAGAAGCACAATTTACTTACCCCATTGCCGGGAAGATTGTGTTTGAGCAAGATAGCTCCAATCCCAACTCAGATACATCCATATTTATTCAAGGACTTGTATACTCAGATGGAACTAAAAACGATACTCGTGATCATGATTGGCACGTACATGTATTGTCGCCTGGTAAAGATTTTTACAATTGGACCGGAAGATGCAATAGTGCTGGAAGACATTTCAATCCATATAAAGTTCCTTCTGAAGAAAATGAATATAATAATTGTGTTAATGAAAAGAATCCCTTCAAATGCCAATCTGGGGATTTGGCAAATAAACATGGTACTATCAAAATATCAGGACGGGTTCGAAACAGACAGGATACTTATATATTCGTAACAGACTCCAATTTAGCACTTTCTGGAGCAGCTTCAATTATTGGGCGCTCAATTGTTATCCACGACAAAAATGCTCCAAAACATAGGGGCAATCGGTTGGCATGTACTCCTATTAAAAGGAGATACCGTCATAAAACTGTTGCAAGAGAGTGGTATGGAAATGGAATATCTCCTCCTCCTATAACTGGGCGATTGGAATTCATTCAAGAGTCAGAAAATGTGGGGATAACTCATGCTTTAATAGACCTAGAGGGTTTGGATGGAATAGCTGCATCTTACCACGTTCATAAAATCCCTCTTCAATCCCAATTGGAATTTCCATGCACAGGAGATGCAGTTGGTGGACATTTCAATCCCTTTGAAATAGATCCATCTCAAAGTCCCAGAAATCAAACGGGAACTGATGACCAATATGAAATTGGAGATCTGAGTGGTAAATATGGATTTGTTACAGACATGAATGACATTCGAGAAGTCTACCATGACACAAATTTACCTTTGTTTGGACCAAACAGCATCGTCGGCCGTTCCATTGTTATACATAAAAAAGTAAAAGCTGCTCGCTGGGCTTGTGCCACGCTTGGTTGGGGATTTGATCCTGATGAGGCTCGAGAAGTTAGAATAGTTGCATCATTTCATCATCCCAATGGATTTGCTTGGGGCTATATTCGATTTCGCCAAGTCATATATAGAGATGGATCCTTCACTCCCGCTGTAATGGAAGTTCGATTAAAGTACCCAGGGCAAACGAATAAAGATAAAACAAATGACCATAACTGGTCAATTTACGTAAATCCAGTTGGACATGATGCTGCAGTGGAATTTCAACGTGCTCGATGTACAGCAGCTGGGTATAGATGGAACCCCACACATATCCAACTTGCCGATCCACTTGACACGGGATTTTACTCAGAAGAATGTACCCAGGAATTTCCTTGGAGATGTCAGGTTGGTGATTTAGGTGGAAAGAATGGGAAAATTTCAATTGGAGGTAAGGCTTATGTCATCCATGATCAGACCCTTCAATTAGACTCTGGAAGTTGGTTCACATCTGCTGTTGGAAAGTCGATAGTTATTCATGGTCCTAATGGCGATGGTAATATATTGGCATGCGCAAATATTGAAAAAGATACTGATATCATCAAATATGCGTCGATTGAAACAAAGCCCCGTTTTAATCTTGTCATATTCATGGAGGAAGTACGAGCCATTATGGGAGTACCTGAATGGTTCCTATTCACCGACTCAAGAAAAACAAAACAAATGGGCAAATGCATTCAAATTCAGCTTCATTTTACTGGACCCTATGCAAATAAAATGGAAAGAGATTTTGCTAGACTTTTACGAACCGGAAGATTATCGACACCTAGTATTTTCATCCCTGGATTTAACCCTGATCCTTTGAGAAAGACCAAGTTGGGATATAAGGAGTGTGACGGATCTGACTCCAATGGAAAACGGACTCAGAACTTTTACTATGATGAGAGTTTTGGTTCGAGAGTCACTGGAAACTTTTATCTCCTTCTATTCTTGTCTGGAATCTTCTGGATAAAACATTTCTTGCTCTATTAATACAAAAGGGATTTGAATCAAAAGCAGAAATAATAACATGTTTGTATTTATTATATAACAATTTGTATTACTATTGACTCTTATTACTTTTCATTCAGAACATTTTCTATGGCTCAATTTTCAGTTATCACTTTATCCTTCATTTTAAAACTAATTTTGACTTATATATACAAATGTATATAGGCATACATTAAGAAGTAATTTATTGTGATAGAAAAAAATAAAGCACCTTACATAAATGTGTATATTTTTTAATTTGTCATTCAAGCCTGAAGTCATTGTAAGCCATATTCTCAAATATTCTATATATTTATTTATTAAATGAAGAAAAAAGGCAGATTTCTTTATTAGTAATACTTTTTGGTTTTTTAAATTTCTTAAAAATATCTATATTTTTTTTTTTTGAAGGACCCACAAAATATATATTTTATACAAATTTACATCGACTATTTCTTAAAAAATTATTGTCATTTAATTATTGGAATTACTTTTGTTGATGTGCTATTTTTTTTTTTTTTTGCATTATAGTTGTATTTCTAAATAAATGAAGATGAAATAAGAACGAATGATAATTGTTTCCTAACTTTATTCCAATTCTACTTCATGAGGAGAAAAGCTCCATGGGTCAAGTAATACTTAAACTAAGTGGTTTAAGTGTAGAAAAGTTAGAGTACTCAAGAAAAACGTTAATAGCAAGTTTAGTTTTATATTTACGACATTTAAATTTTGTACATATAATTTTTATTACATTTTCTATACTGTATAAAAATTCCATTCAAAATGGCCACCTCTAACCTTTATCTGTCAGCTGGTAACTAAAGTTCTGAACAGCGGAACAGACAACTTCATGACCGATATATTCACATCCCTTAACTAGCTAAGCTTTCAGGCTCTAGAAATTCTTGTGAGGCTTTCTACATACCTTTGCTTCATGAATGGATCACAAAGAGTAACCTCTAGAATAAAAATCGGGTAGGTTGGAGCCCATTCTTCCTCAGGATTTGTGTTTCTTTCTTTCCTCTGACAGCTGCTTGTAACTGATTTATTAAAACATCATGAAAAGTAATCTGCTCCTCTCTAAAACATTATTTAAATTGTCAGGGTGACCACTTTAATTTTTGAAATGTCTAACATGTGGCCTGGTGGCCGCATTGCTGCCTCCTTAATGTTTAATTGTGTCCCACTACTCATTTCACTTCAAGTAGTATTTCTTGAAAAATAACTTTTTTAAGCATTTTTTTTCTAAAAAAGAAGGAAATTCAATCAACTAATGCAGTGGAAGATTTTTTTTTTAAATTTTTCAAAAAATTAATAAGAAATCATGTGGATGCCCCTAAACAGGTTTCCGTGATTGTCCTTTTTTAAGCAGTTTGGATTTAAAACTTTTGATTTGCCTTAAATTGAAAATAAATATGTATTTAATAGTTTTGTTTTTTAAAGCTAGTTTTCTTTAATTTTAATATAATAGGTTATGTGGCCCATTAAATATTTCAAGGGGAAATGCAGGTCTTTAAATTAAAAGGTTTGACATCCCTAACCCATGTAAACACCCTCTTACCCTAATCAAAAGAGCTATCCTTTTACGCTTGTCTCTTTAACTAGACCAGGCAAATAATCAAATATGATGCTTTCATTTTTTAATCCCAGATTTCTGCTATTTTTCAGCCTTAATTATAAACAACAGTTAAAAAATCTCTTACAAAAACTACTTATCCATCAAATGACGTAATTTATTCAAGTTATGATGATTTAATCGACAGAAATTGGACTGACTCCGTCCCCAAACTTTTTATTTATTTAATTTTTTTAATCTGTTAAGATTTCCACATTGTTCTTCAGCCCAAACGATAGAATAATTATTTAGATCAAAGGTTCAGTGCCTTGGGAAAATGTCTTTTAATTAACTACACGTGTATCACTATGTTCTTCATTTCGTTATGTTCATATTACGAAGGGATTTTTGAGGTTCTTTAACTTTGTATTAGTCAAGTAACTTTTTTGGTAAGTTAAAGAACTAAAAATGGCATTTTGAAAGGATCCTTTTTTTGTTTTAGTTAAATAAGTTATTAACATTGGAATATATAAAAAATATAACTTAAAATCGAAGCAGTCCTATAATCAGACTTACATATATTCAAGGAAATTTAATTAAATTTCCATGGGGCCAGGGCCGTGACTAGGGCTTTTTGTTGGGAGTTGATTAGCTAAAGATGCCATTTATATTTTTTATTCTTGAAATGTTTTATAAAGGACACTTCAGTTTTAGTATAGATATTTTAGTTGGGATGGGGACACGGGGGCATGGCCCCTAGTGCCTCTTTGTAGTTATGTTACTAGGTACAAGACTATTTACCGTCATTTGTTTTAAAAATATTTAAAAAACTAGCGGTAGTAACCATCATTGCTCGGAATTGTTATGTGTTGACGAACCGACAAACTTTACTTAAATAATATAGAATATAACTCCCCCAACAAATCGTTAATGTTACTTTTCGCTTTTCATGAGCACAACCACATGTAGTTACTCAATACATAGATGTTCTCTCCTCAAAAATGAAATAATATTGAAAAGAGCTACAGAAATTAAAACAATCTTTATTATTCTACCACCAAAAACAACATGCACAACAAATGGCTAGAAATAGCAAACAAATATGTATCTACTCTACTTTTATTTTTCATATGAGGTACTGAGTTTAACTACACAAGTTCTTTGCTAAACCCCTTCTAAAACCACATTCATTATTTTATATATCTACTGCTGTTTTTCTCATAGCTACACACGCTAGTTGCTACAATGATACTTTTTACAACAAGAAATAACACTCAAAAATGAGGAATTAGCAAATATGCAAACAGATAAACCTTGTTTTATTAATATAAATTACTGGGGATTTATTTGCATAATGTTGGAAGAAAATTAAATCTACAGATTCCTCCTAACTTGTGTGATAGTTTGAAGACATGACCTCTTGATTCTGGTGATAAAAAGGGGCAACGATTCAGGTGGATCTTGTGTGGAGTTTTATATTTGCTTGAAGCATGGATTCATTTATCACCACTACCACATAGTTTGAAATCATTAAATTTGTGGTTAAAAAAATAATAAGAATTGATTCCACGGAAGTGACGTCTCTATACGTATTTATTCCTTCACCGCTAACTCCAACAATGATTCTGGGGACCATTATCATCTATGTATATTGTATTTGTATAGAAATGGTCACCATGTCCTCCTAGGTATTCCTGTTCTTTTATTTATTTTTCTATAAAAACACCTCACAAAAAAAGATAATATTCACACACTAAAATAATTATGACTTTAATTTGATTCGACCTTCAAAGAATTTTAAGATCTATACCTTTACATTCATACACTTACGCATTGTAAGTAACTAATTATTCATGTTTGTATTTGTTTTATAGTTAGGAACATACAATCATCCACACATATGTGAGTGTACATGATTGTAATACTAGATGTTTGCACCTCGATGTAATAAAGATTTCTTCGTGATGAGACTCGGTCCGAAAATGAAAGTTTTGTAGATAAATTTGGAAATCACAAACTTTTACTCAAATGAGTCATAAAAATATTTTATTGAGTATCAACTAATTAATTTATGATAAAATGAAATGTGGTCTCTATATGCAACGACAATCAGGACACTGAGATTGGCAATTTTAGTCCTCTTCAGATTCTTTACGGAATGACGTAGGTCAATGGACAACGTGTTCAGGAGAAATTATTTTCTTGAACTAAATTAGGTTCGAGTCTTGGTCATTCCTAGAGAAGGAAATAAACGCTAAGTAAATGGACTTCACACAAGATTCATACACTAGATGGATTAAATGTAATACTATAATGTTTACTCATACTTAATCAGTGCAACTATATCTGACCAATTAAAATAAAATAAAAAAAGGATCACTCAGGTTGACAATTACTGGGAAGTCCATTGAAATCTGAACACTTACTAATACAATTATTAATGAAGGTTGAGTTATCGAAATTAATTTATATTTCGATATATTAAAGCATAACCAAGTTGGTCTAAAAGAAAAAAACCTGAACTTTCAAGCTTACGTACAAGTAAGTCGAAAAAATGACACTTGAACGTGATCTACAAATTTTATTCCAACACTTCAAGCTGCTGGGCGTTTCCAGGACCACAGTCTACGCTTTCAGCAAGTCCTATGCGTTGGAGAGGAAGAAAGGCTCTATAAACTGGCCAAACTGGACCTGGAGGAATTAAAGAAAACACCCAAGGCAATTTCCTCAAGTCCATGAGGTCCAAAGCAAGATATTTCGGGGTTTGCCAAACAACCTTGTACCTTGTGAGGGTGGAAAGGTCACTTTTGACACCACAAATAAAGAAACTTATCTCCTCCGTTACAAGACTATTTTGAATTTATATTTTTAGTTCTTTTGAACTCTTTTTTACACTTTTGCCCCCCCCCCTCTTCAGCCATGATGTCAACCCCTCAACATGTACCCGAATAGTGTATTCGAGGGTTAGGACAGTACTGTAGATGCCACTTTTAACACCCGCAATGAAATAAATCTATTTTTAAATAAGTCTTTTGAGTTCTTTTGAACTCTTTTTGACACTTTTGGCACATCTACAGCCCTGGTGCCAATCCCCTTGACTACATATTTTTGGTGCATTTTCAGAGGAAGTCTGAAATGTCTGTCATCCAAATACCAAGCCCCTCAAAGCCACTATCAGCTAGCACAGGGATGCCATGACAAAAGACTTCTTCAGGTCCGCCAAGGATCCCAGAGTCCGTATTCTCGTCTAGACTGTACATCTTAACGATGCCTGCACCAGAGTGTACAACTTGGCTGAACACCATTGATTCCATAAATTATCTCTCCTGGAAACCATGATTAATTATCAAATACAAAACAACTAAGTTATCACCATCTGGGTTGTGGTATACATTTACTCCGGATTTACACGTCAGACCCTGTAAATACATGGATTTCGTTTAAAAATGGTCTGAGACCATTAAAATTTTAACTAATTCAGTGGTCCCATAAAATAATTATGTCTACACAAAAAAATCAGTCTTTGTCCAGTCCCATGGCATTTTAGAAAACAAAGGACTATCTTTTATCTACATATAAGACAATTCAGTGGAGGGTCTGAATTTTGGTTCAGATAGGTCTAAAAATAATCTTAGTACAAAAAGGGGAAAAAAACCCATTAAATGTCCAAATCATGAGACTGTGTTTTTTGCAATATTGTTTTATTTATGTTTAATATCAAACTGTGGATGAAACTATCTTAAACTGAAAGTTCAATTAACAGTGGTGTAATCAGTGGCCCTGCATTATGTTATAATGTATGTATGTACTATGGTAAACAACAATTAACTCTTAAATAATCCCCAGTAGCCCTGCTAATGCACAGTGCTTGATTCAACAGTAAAAACAGCCAAAACCTTAAAAAATGATATTATTTATGGGTTGTTTTTTTGTGTCTATATTTTGTTGTTCGGTCATAAAAACAGTTTATTAAACAGGAAAACAGTTTTATTACTTAATTTGCGAGTATATGATACGTATGAGAATATATCTATTATATAATCTATTCTAATTAAACTTTAAAGGCTATTCAGAACTTTTTTTACAATTTTAAATATAACATGTGAATCCAGTAGTTAAAAATAACTAATTTATTAGTAATTTTTCGTAATAAGAGTATATTGTAAATATGAATAAAATAAATTCATTTTTTGTAAATTTTACTATTTAATGACTTAATTATTATTTTAAAAAAAGTATTGATTTGTGAAAAAAAAAGTATTTGAGTCACATTTGAAATTGAGTCATATTTTGAAGAAGCTGGAGAATCATTAAATAAAACAGTTACAAATGCTAGACTTAATCACTCAAGAAAATCATCAAGAATTAACAACATTACAGATCAGATTTACCATCGTCTGATAAGCAGTGACTTTTTGATATTTACCATAGAAAATATAATTTTCAAAGAAAATAAACAATAATTATTGGCTGATTCTAAATCATTATTTTATTTTCATAGAGTAAATCAGGAATCTGATCAGATAGATTAAATTGATGTTTAATTTTATTTGCCTTGTATCAAAAAATAAATGCTTTAATAATCATATGAAATCAGTCGAAGTTAATATGTTTTTGAAAAATAAATTATATAAACTCAAATAAAAACTCGAATTGGAAAAATCATTATACAAAATGACACCTGATAGTCAAAAGTTGCAAAAATAAGAAGTTGTGCAGTAAATAGAAAACGGAAAAAGTATATGAGATTCAAAATAGTAATATATGTACGTATAGACGGTGTATAACAGATGTATAATCAGTATATTGTGACTTAGTCTTGGTTATCTCGTTAAAGCAGGGAATACATCCAGTGGCTAGTAGTTAATTATTTTTAAGGACAATATTTTTATTTTCTTATACGGGACAATTTGCATACAGTTTTTTAATATTAGTTATAAACAAGGTTTTTTACATTCCCATACAAAACTACAAGGTTATGACAGAAATTCTGTAACATGTTTTTAATTAATTAAAAGGAAAATAATAGATTTAATTAATTTTATATTTATTATCTTTAAAGTGTGACTAATCATTACAATACTGTTATTCAATTTGGCATCCTTTTGCAGGAATAATCTTTCTCAACCTTCTCGAAACAGCTTTTACGTAGGCAAGCACAGTATTCAGTGGAATGCATCCTACAATGAGTTAATATTTGTGTGATCCATACGACAGGCTTTTTCTTCAAGTAATGGCCGATTTGAAGAATCCAAGGGTTTTATATCTGGTATTTTAAGCAGGGCAGCCTTTTGCAATAAGAAATCAATTCCTTTTTCTTTCCACACCAAACCTTGGTGGATCTTGAGGTATGTGATGTGCTCCATCTTGGCTAAAGGTATATATCTTTTCTGGAAATAGCTATGGGACCCTAGGCAACAATCCAGATTTTAATATCAGCTGCGGGTATGTCTCTGAATTGAGTTTCCCCCTTCTATAATAAAAAAGTGGAGACTTTTCATTCTCGCATACAGCAGCCTAAACCATAACTCCTACCGGCTTCTGACACCGATATCGGGTTCTTGTTGCTATGTCCTCTCCTATCACAAGGCCATTTTAGGGATTAAATGTGGCTTGAATGATTAAATATTTATCATCACAGAAAATGAGATTTGGGAGTGCACCATTTGTAATTACATTAATAAAATCATTTTTTTTTCCAAGTTACGTCGAGTCTAGTTACGCCCCTGAATGTTTTGAAAAGGTATATTGTAATTCATTTAATAAAACTTTTCTGTTATCATACATATATGTACTTTTAAAATCATCCCTATAACTCAACTTAGCTCTCTTTTCTTCTGATATTAAACAAATTCAATAAAAGTTCTTACTTTGTAGTCTGTATCTATTGTTAAATCAATGATTAGATTATTCTTTTGTTTCTAACAAAAGTATTGTGTTTTTTTTTCCTCACTTATATAATCATATATTATGTATGAACCTTCCATAACTGGCTCGGTATGTGCATATTATTATTAGGCGATAAAAGGTATTCACTCATTCCTACCTCCTTATCAGAAATGATATTTATTTTGGATACGAATTTTTATGCAGATCCCTATTCAGTCACTACTCAATGTCTTCAAGGTGATGATCTATATATTCTCCCAATAAGGGGAGGGGGTATATGTAGTGATGAAAATCGTGTGTATTTTCGGAGGCGTCCGCAGGGAGTGGGCTGGAGGGGCTGTAGCAATTACAACAATAAACAAATTCTCAAGATTACTCTCCGTTATTTATGAGCAGACACTCAATTAGGTTTTGAATATAACTGAATGTTGTAGGAAAATAAGTTCATAACTCAATAGTTAAATAATAACGAAAACAGCTCAGGAAAAGAAAATTAATACTTTGAATTATCAATTCCAAAAAAACAAACAAACAGGGAAGTTAAAAAATACACGTGATCTACATTTCATCTCCTTTTCTTATGAAAGGGGAACTAAATTGTATTATTCGTTATTTCAAAATTTAACAATGAAATAACATTGTTTGAAGGGCTTATTTTTAAAGTTGTAAAAAATATGATTTAAAAAGCACGCGAGTGTTTTTGTTATTCAAACATGAACATGATTTTTATTTTCTAAAGCTGTTATCATTAGTATTTTATTCCTTAAGAAAGGAAAATCTAACTGCATAGTACAGTGTTGAAATAATTTTAAATCTGTTTAAATAATAATAAAAAAGAACATATGTTGGCAACTTTGATAAATGCCGTATTTACTGAAAACGATCGCTTAATAAAGTATAGTGCTTCTTAATTGTTAATACCTTAGAGCTTTTGAAATAATTAATTTGGGCACTAATATCTTGCAGATTACGGACATATATATTTTTATAATTAATATTCACGAAGATTTGGACAGTTTTTATTTTTTTTGTATGGTAATAAATAACAATTTAAAGAATGTTTCGAAGGATAAGCGCTTAGCTGTAATGCATTCCATTATGTCATTAGCAAAAAACTGTGACAAGTGGGGAGGGAGGGGAAGTTGTAAATATACAAGGGGATTGATGAGAATGATTCCGTTGTCGATCCTCAATTCTACTCTTAATCCAATATGGATTTACAATTTTAAATATCGTAGATAGACTATGTAAACATAAGAATAAAAAAACTATCATTTTAAAACCAACAATTAGTGTAAAACAAGGTTAATAGAAATACAATGTTAGACCATCATATAAACGGGGCTTGCTAGAATTTTCAATTTGATGTATCGTACTGACTGCTGGGCAAGACAAGCAGATTTGACAAAAATGCAATCACTCATACACTATGACGTCAATATTAAAAAGCGTGGTGGAAGTCAAACATCAGTTGCACACGCGTTAGGGTATAACCTTTTATTGCTATTAACCTTGGTATAAAGTAAAAAAAAACATCTATACCCAAGACACTTTTTTCCATCATCCATCCTTTCTTATACACATTCGACCGTCCATTCTTTCATTCCAAGGCAGGCTCCCCTATCTGTGAAGTATCCGAGAATACGGATCGTTTGCTCCATATATGTCTCGAAACCACCTGGGATCCCCTTCCTCTGCACCGGATCGGGTAGACAATTGAGGGGACGCTTACAACCAAACTCTCAATTTGTCTGCAGTTCGCATGCCGGCTCGACGTACTAGAAAAGGAAATTCGCTCCTCGAAAAAAATAATAATAATAACTGCTCAAGAAGGTAAAAGTTACTTTCAGTTTTCCAACTCTGAATACATAAAATATGTCTAAATACATATAAGTGGCTTCTATTACTACTCTTTTTTATATTTCAAAGCAGTTATCATTGTGATATAAATCTGGAAAAGAAAACACCTAATTATACAGTAATAACTAGTGTTTGTCCTAATGAAAGACAGAGAGTAGCAATGAAGGTATGCAGCTGATCTAATAAAACAAATTGAAGGCTAAGTTGCTCACTCACAAAACATTTTCAAATTATCAGGGAACCGTATTAGAATCATTCTACCATTTAACCTAAGAATCTCTTTTGGTGAAATCCATATACATACATAAAGTATTATATATTTATTTCTCAGGGAATCACCTGGGATCGAACGCAGATTGAGTTCAAGAGAATAATATCTCCCGATAAATACAAATATAAATGCTTGAGTTTCCACTCCCATTCTACAATTTTGTGACAATTGTTAAATACTTTAATTGGTTATTTTTATAATTCACGAATGCCTTAGATAAAGAGGCTCTAGAGAACGAAGCGGCAAGTACATCAATGGAAGGGGGGGGGGGTGAATTAACGTTTCGCATTCTGAAAAAAATTGATAGTGCAATGGTTATCTTTTGTCATGCGTTTCTTTGTTAAGAAAAATTATAGTTTTATTCTCTTCGCCGTCTAAAATTCTTTTCTTTAGTCATTCTTAGTCGATTTTTGTATCAAGAATGCGTGAAAAGGTGAATATAATTTAGATTTATGTTATTTAAGTTCATTCACACCTAGCACAATAACTATTTATTCCACTTTCTAAGAAAAGGCCTTTGCCTTTTCTTAGATAGTGGAATAAGACACAAGGAGGAGATAATGTTCGGGGTTGCACAATTCTTAAAAACAGGAAAGGTGCTTTATCTTTAGAGTCAGGAAGTATTTCAACTATCTTGTCAGTTTCTCCCTATTTCCTTGGTAGAATTTCTAGAGTCCCAGAGAAGACTTTTGGTCTTTACTTTGAATGCGCTTTTATATATTTTTTTTGGATATGGTAAAATGAAGATTACTAGGGCTGAATGGTGGCTAGTCGTCTTCATTAGATAAAGACACCTTATAGTTAGTTTTAAAAATTGTAAAAGCCTTCGCATGATATTTTAAAACGTCTGTGGCTCTGGTGTATCTGATGATTACCCCCCACTAAAATATATATATATTATAATATAATATAATATTTAAGTACGTAATTGTTAGTTTGTTTGTCCAAGAATTAGCAAGTTTCTCTTAGTATGTACATAATAAAATAATTCGTAATAAAGGGAGAGAAGAAGATTTGCAAGTTTGTTTGATTATGTACATAGTAAAACAATTTCTCATAAAATATAAAATTATACGGGTACATCGTAGTAAATGTATAAAATATAAATAAAGTTACTATATCTATAGTCCCCACATAAAAGTTTGAAGTCATTATTCTTCAGTTGTGAACAATTCCCAACAAATATTAAAAAATATGGCCATACATAGTTGGGCCGCATAATTGAATAACTATTTTGAACCTTTTTTTTTCTGTTTTTTCTAAGGAAAAGTTTAAGAGATACAATTAATATAACCACGGATTACTGTTCAATATTCATAGAGCAGTTATTGACATTTTCATTTACCACTTTAATATTTTTCCAAAAGAGATGATTAATAAAAATAACTTTTTTAGTTTAGTGAGTAAAAAAATACAGCCGAGAGATGACAACATTGGGAAATTATATGTCTCATGAATAAGTTCATAGGGTGTTAATGCTAAATCTTTCATAGCGTGTGAGTTTTATCGTTGTTGGCAACCTGAACATTATTACTATTTGTTTTTTTGTATTATGTGAAGCTGTTACAATTATTCCTGCATTCTGGAGTCGACAACATATAGGTATAAAGTAATAACTCATGAATGACGGATATAAAAAGTAAAAATTTCTTTGGGAGTATTAATTCTAAGTCCCTCTTGGACTTGGATTAAAATTGATGATCAAAAGTGAAGTAATTCCTGTCAATCTTCTTGCTTGAGAAAAAGTGGGACCTGTTTTTAATTGTTTCAACTTACTACTACTTGAAGTTTTATAATGAAATTTCGTGACAGCTAAGCTGTTTTCATCTCAAACATTCCTCAAATTGTTAGGGTCGCCATGTTGATTTTCGGTTCCTTTTTTTACATACGAAAAAAGCTTACGATTTACAGCCCTACATATTTCTATAAACATTGAATACGTTAAATATTTCACAATAACTTATTCCTTAAATAATTAATAAAATCATTTTGTATCTAGTGATGAAAATCGTATGTATAATGGGCATGTTAAAGAAAATAAACCCGAAATCAGCATGTTAACTCTTACAATTAGGATAATGTTTTGAAGGAGATCAAGTACAATCAGCTGTTATAAGAGAAGAGGGAGAGAAAGAAATAAACAAGGAAATTAGAAGAATTACTCCGATGTCGATCACCAATGCTACTCTGAGTCCAACAAGGACATACCATTATAACTCTGCCACAAATCCTCAGGATTGCTCTCTGTCTTTTAAAAGCACACACAAATGTTCAATCAGGCTTGCAATATCAATGAATCTATTTAAGAAAAGAAAATTCATGGTTCTTCAGGATACCAATTCCAAAAAAATAAAAAAACGGGACAGCTAAAAAACTAATACATACATTTTTTTAATCTACGCTCACCAAAGTGGCCCACATATTCACATCTCTGATTATGGGCAATAGTTAGAGTTGGGACTTGAGATATTGGTAAAAATATGTAATATTGTGTGTGTCCTTATTGAAGACTGAAGACTCCAGTCCCCTCCGGTTCATTTTCGATCCATCCTAATTCAGTTGTAGTACTAAAAGTTATAAAGTTTGTTCCTAGATGGCGTTCTCAACTTATTTTTTAAACAATTCTAGTACTAACAGTCCGAAGGACCGGTCCAAAGAATGGACTAAATAAATAAGGACTTGACAATTTTGCCATAAAGTTTATCTTTAATAGCGTAACTTCTATGAAAACAATTGCAGTTCCTAAGACAAAGAGACAAAATAACTGAACATTTAGTTCGTTAGAGCCTCATTTAACACTACATGTTCTTTTTAATTATTTCCACAAACAGACTGATTATTATCTTTAATGTTTAAGTTAAACAGTAATTGAAAGTCATTAAATAAATATTCTCACATCAGAGGATGCAATTAGTGTTCGAAAAAAAAGTCAAGATGTTATAAAAAATATTTATTTATGTTTAATGATAAATTAACCATGAGGTATAATTACTGTGTAGATACATATGTGATTAATAATGACCAGTGATTACAAACTCAATGGTCTAAGGCATTAATAGTAGGTCTTTTATGATTTGTGTCTAAGATAATAATTAGAAAAAATAAAACCACATTAATTATTTCATAATCATTCGAAATATTGTTTTTGCTCTATTTACATATAATAACTAATCTAAGACATTAACACTAAAAAAACTAAGGCAAGAGTACAACATCAAATTATGTGAATATAATTGATCTAGTGAAAAGTACTTTAGAGGAGAATCATTAGATATTATTAGGACATTAAACCATTAAGACCAAAGGTTTAACTTTATATGATATATGAATCTACAAGTCTCAAAATCTGCACATATATTATCTGACTATTACTTAACAATTAAATATTTAAGTATGCATAAAAAAAAGTTACGGAAGAAACTCTTTTAATTGTTGTCCATATAAGAAAAAAAATGAATTTATTCTTCTAATATATTGTATAAAATAAAAGAAAATAATATCTATCAAAAAGTGCACCATTCTTAAACTTTTTCTTATGAATATATCTACGAATATTAATATTGAAAGTACTGTATATCTAAAAGATAAAACAAATAACATATTATCTCGATCGTCATGAGCATCCTTAGTAAAAACAAAAGTTGAAATAAATGAAATATTCATGGCACAAAAGTTTATTATTTTTGGGACAAAGTTTCATTCGTATTGGATGAAAGAAAAAATAAATGGTTAATTTATATATATATATATATTAAAAGCCTAATAGACATATCTTTATTTCTAATTATGACAAAAACATTATTTTTGACCTAATGAAAAACAATCCCTAAATATATCTGACTTGGGTAGAAAATGATACGGAAAGCACACAAAACTACACTAAAAATAACAGGGTTTTTCTCAACTTTTTGAATAAAAAATATTTAAAAGTCCGAATTAATTAACATTGTCTGAGAAATTTGTCAAAAAATCAAGTTCTTTAGCGATTACACATTCCAAATTTGTTGTTAAAATTGGATTCATGTTGCTTATTTAATTTTCGTTAATGAATATAAAATATTTTTCTGCAAAAGAACACTCAATAATTGGCCTATATGACAGATATATAGCAAATGAAAAATACCCATATAGCATAATATCTTTTAAATTGAATTAAAATATGCATATGTATACATCAATAAATTTAATATCATTGTTTGGCTAAACTTCCCAAATGATCTTTCGGGGAATTGCACGTTCGGCAAATTGTTCTTCGGCCAAAAAGTTTTCGGCTAAAACTACCCTCACGACTTCTTAGAATTTAATAAATAATTGAGGAAAAAGCAGCTTGTTTGTCATGACGTTTCATTAAATTAGCTGTGAGCAGCTGTGTTATGAAGTAAATAAACTCAAATTCCACTCTGTTGTAAACAAGGACATAGGCAGGAATAATTCCGTTTTCGATTCTCAATTCTACTCTGATTCCAACAGGAACTTAAACTTATTACTACGCAACAAATCCTCCACATCTTCATTCATGTGCACCTCATGGTGATCCATTATTGTTATAATTTCTGGTATACAGAATGAAAGAATATTGATGACAGCTTTAGAAAATAAATCATGTGTAGATGGCCAACAACAACAAAAATCGCACACTTTTAAATGCTTAGAATTTACAGCTCAACATATATCTTCTATCAAAGTGATGTTTTTGCCATTTTTAGAGTGACTAAAACATGTTGTTGGCAATACCAAACATAATTCCTTATGCAATTTCTGGTTCAAAACATTACTAACAAAGTATCTTGCAATCAAAAAGATTTCTTCTTTTGGTAAGAAAATGTTGTGACGTTCACGATTATGAAAGGCATGGAGGAGACTTAGGATAAATAATACTTTATTAGCAACCTCATACTACCTGGCAGTAACTAGCCTGCTAGTATATGTATATGCAAATATAAACTTAAGAGCATATGCATTACACAAAAGTAACTCATGGGTTTCTTTTTTGAAAGTTACATTGCTCAAATATCAAAGCTCCTCATTTGAAGAAATATAGTCTTAATCGTAAAAAATCCTAAATTTATTGCAACGACAATCCGTCTGTCAAAAATAAATTATAATAATAACTAAGAATTTACGTAGAGTCCATCTGAAAGGTTGTCCATAATTATAGATAGAATAAAATTATAATTTTACATGGAAAATATGCATATTCATAGTACTCTAATTTTTTCTTTTACAAATCTTGATCTATATATATATATATAAATATGCAAAGGTATAATATCCCTACAATTTAGAGAGCAATCTTCAAAGAACTGGACAAATAAATTTGCATCAAATTCAAATAAATCATGAATCCATAAATGGTTTCAAGCCTGCATAAAATGTACATTTTTATGAATGTATTTTGTAAATACCCTTTTTACAAACATGCAAAGGTATGTATATCATGTACAAGGCTAAATCAATTAGATTGACCATTGGGAAAGTCCCGTCTCCTCACGCTTTGTTTTTATTCCTACAATTATGAATATGCTGGAGGGGTCCAAGCGGTTTAATTAATGAAATTGATCCTCAGTATGATGGATTATTCATATTTATTAAATTGAGTTGTGTTGAAAATATATATGGTTGTACCATGTAACAGGTCAGCTAAAAGTTTTGTAGGCTAACATGCAATGTGCAAGGTAAAATCGATGACTTTTTGATAATCAACAAATAGGGTCCACTTTTGCAATTTTAAGTACAACACTTAGGCTTTATAAAAGGACTTTTTTATTGATTTATTTTTCAATTTTTTAAAATGATTTCCTTTAGATGCCATATTGGCCTTCAACCTGGGCCAAATTTCGGGGATGGGTAGCACAGGCTCAGTTCTCGACTACAATCAATATGGCATAGTCGAGTGGTGAACAGTCAACGGAGGGGGTGGCCTATTTTCCTATCAGACTTTGATCAAGTCACACAATTTCTGTCCTCTCTTGGCCCAGTTAGTCTTAGTTGCTGTTGACAGTAGTAGCCAATGTGGTCATACATACAATGCCCTCCCCACAGACTTCACATACTTCCTACTTCGCTCACATTGAGAGCCTTGGCACACTACCTTGTCGACTTGACCGGACTTTTGATGATTGCTGTGTCCACGTCATCTCTGATCCCGATTTTACGGCGTTTACCGCTTCTAATATCCCTCTCAGGGCTCTAACCTCAAGCACTATGATTTTAATCTTGTAAACAAGACTACAGGAGCACCCTACGACCTTCATGACATCCTTAACACTCACGTGAGAGAGAATCAAATCAGACAGCCTTTGTGTTTTCGTTGTCAGCACGACAACTGTTGATTTTTAAACCCTTTTTTATTTGTTTATTTTACAATCTTAATTAATTTAGCTTGATTTAAATTCAAGTCCACGATTTTACCTCGCACACTGATGTAAAACACATCTATTTGACAAAATTTGATTTATTTAATGTAGTTACCCTAAAGGGCGGTATACCAATTATAGTGGCCATAAATGTAATGATTCATCTACTGATCTAATGTAAATTATAGATTTGTTGATAGGGGGCTTTTTTAGGATAACCCAAGACCTTTGAAAGTAAAACCAGAGTTGCCACGCGAATGAACAGGCTATATAATCCCTCTAAGGTCAACGAGCTCTTCAGTATTCTAAGTACAGGGAGGTGGGATCAAATTGTCGCCTACTTTAAACCTTGATAACTCGAAGACGACATTATCAAATAAAAAACCGGTTACCAAATAGGAAAGCTATTCTTGTCAGCTGACGATACGTAGTTCAGTTAGTATCATACCGTCATCATATGAGGAGATAAAGAGCTATAAGTGGAACGAGGAGCTTTCGAGGTCCGCCGCATTGATGGCATTGGTTAATAATGGAGGTGAAATCTCCAATTCAACGATTGCTTCAACCTTAGGAGTGAATTTACGGACTGTTCAGCCTATCCGTAAGAAGCTAGAGGACACCTGGGATGTTGATGCCACCATCAAGAGGACACCCAAGGAGGAGGGCGCCGACAGGAAGGTCAGGGACACCAACTTTGTCAACAAGGTGAAGAAGATGGTTGAGGATGACCCTACCAGGTCCATCAAGGCCATGGCGAGGGATCTGGGCTGCCATGAGATAAATAATAAGGGACTGTGTATCTGAGGATTTAAGGTGCAGGAGCTACAAGATGCATGTATTAAAAATATTTTGGCGACAATTTGATCCCCGCTCCCTGTAGAATATGAAACCACCACCGCCGTTTGAAGAATCATAAAGGAGCCCTCCTAATTTCCTAAAACTTTTTTACAACGATGGCCCTTATCAAAATTAAAAAAATTGAGACGGGAAAGCTATCTATAGATGAGACAGATTGGTAGATGAAATACTGTATATAATGTGAAGTTAACAATTTTGTGAAGGGATATTCTTAGAACCGCTCACTACAGATGGACTAGCACCCTAGGTATGTAAGTATGTACATGAATCCTCGTGTCCATGTTTGTGACGTCTCAATTACTCAAAAAGTCATCATATATCTTCATCTCATTATAAATCCCCACAGCTGTATTTTTATTCCCAAGAACAAGAAAAAAAAAAAAAAGTTGATATTCTTCCTTGTACATCTATATACATGTTTTTATTTTTCTGATTGATGGTCAGTGATCATTTACATGGATGATAAAATATTATGTTAATTTATATGTAAAAGTATGTAAACAAAAAGTAATGGGCCATGAGCAAACTAAAAATATATAAATAATCCGCAAGGAGGCGATACTGTATTTAATATAATAATAAACAAAAACTGGCTGGAAACTAAGAATGTAGACAGTTTGTATGAATGTTTTTGGTTTTTTACAAAATCATTTTCAATACTGTAAGCTATTTTTCTTTTCAATTCGGTCACTACCTACTGTTACTATTAAACTAAATAGTTATGGAAATAGTGTGTATTTTGGGCAGTTTAAGCAAAACCCGAAAATAAACAGTGTAACCCTGACAATTTGAAAAATGTTTTCGAGGAGAGAAGCTTCGCTGTCATTACGTTTCTTTATATCCCGGATAATCAGCTTGAAGTAGAGGGGGAAGGAAATGAATAAGTACAATCCCAAGAATTACTTCAATGTCGATCTCCAATTCTATCCTGAGTCCAACAAGTACTCAAGATTATAACTCTGCAACATGTCCACAGAGTTACCCTCTATCTTTTATGAACACATTTGAATGTTCAAATTATGTATTGGATATAATTGAATCTATTTAGGAGAGGATATTCACTAATCATGAATTAAATAATAATGACAACTGCAAAGGAAAAGAAAAGTCCATCCACAGATTACTCATTCTAAAAAACGGACCTGCTAAAAAATACACCGGATTTTCATCACCACCAATAAGCCTCTTTAGAAAAGAAATGTAAGACTTACAATTGTTGTATATCAGGATTAATTCTGAATGTCTTGTATAATTTTGTCAATATCTATGATGAACAAAATTACTGACACAGAGGCACCTTGTCGTACTCCTCTCTTATTCATGAAGTAAGCTTCCTGATTTCCATACCCAACAAGTGTGCGAGATCTTGCAAGAGTAACTCCCACCATTCTAATAATTAGATCGCCGAATCCCTTCTTATATATGTAGTGTACGAATGATGTATTTGTGAGATCCCCTGTCGAACGCTTTAGCAAAGTCTATTGCCATTAATAAAATATTATATTGAGATTTTAAAAAGGTCTGCACTATAAAGGGTACATTATTCATATGTTTGCTTTCGAAAAAGCCATATTGAGAGGGGTGTAGAAAAGATTTTATTTTTTCAATTCGCCAATGCATATCAAAATATCTTGTATATGCAATTTCGCACGGTTAATGGGCGTTAATTTTTTAGTTGTCCAAGTTTCTTCTTTATCTTCCGAATTTGAACTATCCGTCCATCCGATGCAAATTCTAGAAAATATCCTAGCGACATCACCTTTTCATAAGAAAAGAGCAAAACTGGAGTGAAAGGTAAACTTACTTTTTACAAAATTCAAATGTTGAGCCCGACGTCCCAGGTAATTTATTCAGCTTGACATATTTTATGGCATTCCTAATTTCTTCACATGTCAAATATTTCTCCACTTGGTTTTTATCTTCTTCTCCTATTTTAAAATCCCCATCAGGTTCACATCTTAATTCTTCAAAAAAAAAGAGGCAGTGTACGTCATGCATCTTCTGCATTTGACTTCTTTCGTACATTCATAACATGAGTATAGCTTGAAGTAATTTTTTTCGATCTCACTACATATGTACTCTGGGTCATTCCATGCTATGGGATTCTTTCGCATTAGATAAATATTGTCAACCTTATTCCTGTTTTTTCTTGTGGCACGCACTTCTATCTTGAACGTGATAGATCGTCTATATCCTTCATTTTCATTCTGTGCATAAAATCCCTCTTTCTATAGATTCTGTCTAACTTAACCTTTTTCTCTTCATCGCTGATGTCGCTTCTAGAAATTAATTCAGTATTGTTGAGACAATCTCGCTTTCTTATGGACAAAATAGATCCCTTCCTTCTGTATATATTTTTCGATTTCTTGCAGTATTGATTGCAAGAGCATAAATACATCCCGCCGTGTTGTATCTTTGCAGATACGTCATGAATTATGTTTATAATGTTTTTGTTGACTTTAGGATCATCCATGATACTTGAATTAAGTATCCACTGTTTTCCATACATTGTTTCCTTCGATAGAGGGTTTAATGTTAGTTGGATAGCCTTGTAGTCAGACAGTTTGGCATCGATTACATAATATGACTTTATCGCCCTCTTACGAATCCCTTCGTGAGGAATAAATCTATTCTGGAATAAAACACTTTATAATTTTTGTCAATTAAGGATAAATTATGTCCTACGTTGTTCATCTTACATCCTACATCCATAAAGTCAAGAGATTGAATAATTGATAATTATATTTTTGTGGAGAAGAGTGGAAATTTATTTATTATAATACAATAGTATTATTTTAAGTCAGAAGTTCATTACAAATATCATTTACACAAGCTAAGCGATATGCCACACCAACTTCCGTCATAATGAACTAGTCTTCTAAATCTTCAATTTTTACAAACTCATTCATTGAGTAAACGAACCTTTCTCAGAGGAACTTATTTATCAAATATACAATACAACTACATTTTTCATTATTTTGATCATAATTATTTCATTTATTTCGACAACAATCCCCACATAAAGAAACCACAAAGGCCCTTATTACCTTCACTATAACAATTATATCGTATATTTTGCATAATTTTATCAGGAGATTTTAATAAACCGATAAGGGGCCCTAATGGACCTAATTATCTTCATGTTTCAATTCATAAATTTAGCGTCTTCCGTGAATCTTGTACAAGGTACTTTAAGAACATAATCGCTTTTCATGCAATATATACATTGTACTTATAATATTGGAAATACTGATATTCATATGTATACATATCAATATGAATAGATTCTATGACAATTGGACGAAAACATTTTTGCCAAATGACATTTTTCCTATTGCCAAATTTCCCAATTATCCTTCTTTTACATGTCATTCCTCAAATTTTACTCCGGAAAAAATGTTCTTGGCCAAAAGTCTGATTACAATGTCAACAGATAAAAGTCATTGCGTCACCCTTTTTTTCAAGTACTACTCTTAAGTGGAAAATGAATTACGTGCAAAGAAAACAAGACCAATTTCTGGACTCCAAACTTGTTGCTCTCCTCAACAAAAGGACTGATCACCACTGTACTAAAGAATATGGGTATCGTAGAGAGTAAGACCTCCAAAGTTCCTTACCTTCACGTTGATTCTTTGAAGACCTCCTTTTATTTTTCAATAAGACAACGACCCAAAATATACATCCAAGCTCTGCAAAAAGTTATCGGGAAAAAAAGAAGGCTCTCACATCTTACCTATTATGCAATGGGGAGCTCAATCTCCTGATTTGAACCCAATATACCTATTGAGGGAACACTTAGACAGAAAAGTTGCGCCTGCCTATCTGGAAAAAGTTACAGTAAGAATGGCAGACGTCTGTTAAGCAGTTATAGTGGGAAAGGTAGGATTTTTTGATGAAGATAAAATTTAAACAAAAATACTTTGATTTTTTACAAATAAATGTTTATACCTATATTGAACCTTAACTTTTATTTATTTTAATAGCTTGATTACTAGGTTACCTGATGATAAAGTCATTGCTGGTTAGAAAAATAAGTGAAATTATATTTCCTTCTAAACTTTTTTTTGCCAGTGTACAATGTACATATTGTTCTGGATGATGCTGATTTAAATCTTACTATCAAAAACTGTACGAATTGCTTGCGCCCAATTTACTTTATATTACTTCAATCTTATAAGAGAATATTTAATCATAAATCTGATGGTTAAATATGGATGGAAAAGAGAGGGTAATATTTTGGAGGAAGTGTATAATTATGTGCATTCTACATAATTGTATCGTTTTATAGCAGATTGTCTAAAATGAGAAACAGACAATCTTTAAAAACATTACAAATTACGCAATTGTTTTAATGAAGTGTTGCATATAGTATCTTTATCATACAAAACTCCACAAAATATAACTAATCCTTTTTCTTTTCTTGATTCATCCAATGGCTCAACACGGATAAGCAAGGATCAAGCTCATTTGTATTTAATTCTACTTTGGGCTATGTAAATATTTAATGTATTTGCATTAAATTACTTGCAATCTTTTATATGATAAGCAATGTAGCAAGAGATAAACAAAACCATAAAGTAATGCCACGTGCAATTAAATTAGAAATCCTCAATATAATAAGAAAAAATAAACACTTTTAATGTCTCTTATAAAATATCAAATTGATATATGTGGTCCGTCAACACAAAAGCATGCTGAATGATTTTTTTTTAAATTAAGCGGGGATTACATCTATACTTTTTTACGAATTATCTTCAATTTTTATGAAATATTATTAAACCTTCAAAATCACCGGAAATTGCACTTGTCACGATGACGGAATGATAAGTTAACAGGGTTTTTTTCAGTCTATCTTACAGCTTCATTGATTGTTTTGTGTAGTAAAGTCTTACTTTAATTCGAATAAATCATGTCTGATCTTAGTAAAGGAGGAAAACTTCAGGAAAAGGCAAAGTCTCGTCTTAGCCATACTGTCCTTCCATTCCCATTGACCGTATCCATCGTACTTGAAGGAAGGGAAATTATGCTGAGTGTGTGGTTGCCGGTGCTCCCATCTACTTAACTGCTGTCATAGAATACCTTGCTGCTGAGGTCCTTGAGTTGGTAGGCAATGCTGCTCGTGACAACAAGAAGGCTCGTATATTTACCCTTCATCTTCAATTGGTGATTTGTAACGACGGGGAGTTGAACAAGTTGTTGGCTGGTGAGACCATTGCCCAAGGTGGTGTTCTCCCCAACATCCAAGCTGTTACCTGGCCCAAAAAGACGGATATGTCCTCATAATTAACTAGTTTAAATTATAGCCGAATATAAATCTCTAAAAATTCATAAAGGTTATAATTTATCGGTTAAATTACTGATTATTCTAACTACTTGCATAAATTTGAATACAATGGCTATAGTAAATTAAAATGGTTCCAGGACGCTTTACCGAAAAGCTTATTAACGAAAGCGACTTGGCCGTAAGGATACTTTCATTAAAAATATTATAAATAGATTTGATGATGATTCATGCTCCAATATTATGTAATCATATACATACTAGACTATACATCTTAATAATTATATAGTACGAGACGATTACAGCATATAAGACATATCCTGGTATCTAAGGAGCTCCAATATATATTCGATCTAAATGAAAGGTTTATCGCAGTATCTATTGAATCTCAATGATTGATTGATTTATTGACTCCTTCTCTTTTGTCAACATTTAGAAAAAGAAGGCTAATCCCTCACGTAATAGGGATTGCCAGAATTGTCAATTTGATGTACCCTCCGGACTGAAGGCAAGACAGACAGATTTTTACATCATAGGGTATAACAACGGTGTATTAACACCATGTAATACTTGAACTTATATGATGAAAAGTAACAGGTTATACTTTTTGACGTCACTATTCAAAAACGTGGTGGAAATCAAACATGAGTGGAAAAAGCGTACTGGTATAACCTTGTTCATATTTAGTTTATTTTTCATTTTAGAATATGCACTTTTTTCATTCAGCAGCTTTGTAATGTTGTATCCTTTCTCCTCATCAGCATACCCGTCGAAAACTCATTTCAAGATACGTGTTTGTTTACCAAAAATATACATGATATAAACACTGAAAATAAATTTCCCGGTCCTTATTTCAACTAAGTATATCCCATTCATCGAAACTTACGATACGGGGTTGTAAAGGTGTGAGTGTATACTACAACCTCTTTTTGACATTATTCCGCTTAGTCAGTTAAGTCGTGAATTATCGAGCGTCGATTATGGAGGTGTAAAAAAATAAATTCGCCATATTTTACATTTTTACTACATAAAAGGAAAAACGCGTCCACAGTGATAAAGAAAATTGGCGTGTAAACGAGGCTCATACTCTTTCAGTTCTTATTATTTTTTTTTTTTTTGGAGCTCAATTATGCCATTTACTGTCAACAACTCCACCGTTTGAAGCTAGAAATCGAACAAAAGCGGCCAGTATTGGTGAATAAGAAACACCAAGATATCATCAAGACAACACCAGGCCACACATATCTTTGATGAAACACTGGAAGCTCGTGGAGATCGGATGGGATGTTTTTATATACTAACCCTACAGTTCGGACCAAGTGACTTCTACCTGTTCCTGTCAATGGTCGACAAGTTTGGGTGTACAAATGTTGCATCAATCGAGGCATGTGAAAATTGGTTTTCCGAGTTTTTTCCTAATAGGTTTCTACGGAAAGGTCATTATAAAGTTGGATTCTTGTTGGTAACAAGTTATCAAATAGAATGGGGCATACTTAGCTTAAATCGGATGATTTTAACACTTCTGTTAAAGCATTGAATCACAGCAAAAAAAATACAAAATTACTTTTTCCACAACCTATTAGATCACTAAAAAAATATATTTGGATTATTTTATTTTCTTGATTTTTTTCAAGATTGTTATTGTATGAAACCACTACATATTTTTATCAAAATACATGATTCTGCCGTTTTTCTACACTGATTAATAAAATAAATACATGGCTTAGAAATTTGATTGCTGTTGTGTGATTTTAGCTTCAATAAAAGAATGTTAAAAAAAATTCACTAATTGAATTAATTTATTGCTGTCAAATTGGTTTTTATTCTAAGATGAATCATGAGAGGATCAGAAATATAAAAATTGTCGAAATCCTCGTGGATAAACACTTACAAAAATACACTTAGTAATTATTCCCACCTAATTTGAAAAATTTAGACGTTTTAGTGAGCAAGGAACAATATAGCTGTTATAATTATCCTTGTTAGAATATAAGTTTCTAATACAGATGTCAACCTTTTTTTTTTTTTTAGACATAGGAAGATTTTAACATTTCTAGTTATGACTGTAAATAAAAGTAATATTATAATGGAAAAGACCCTTTACTTTTTAGAATTGCTACGTAAATATGTATTAATTTTTATTCTCACTTTTTAAAGCTAACATCATTAATCTTATATTCTTGAAGAGATAACTAATAAGTAAAAAGTAATCAATAGTGCGTGAAAGACAAAATGATGTAAAAACGTAAATTTATTGACGAGTAAGGAATAAATTCTAAGAATAGAATTGAGAATCCACATCGGAGTCATTCCTACGCATGTCATTGCTGGATATGGAGTTGAATTTCTCGTTATTTCCTTCATCTTTCAACTAATCTAATGAAACGTTAAGACAGCTAAACTGCTCTCTGTTCAAACATTTGTCAAAGTACAGCCTCTTTCCGACGTGATTAAACTCTTTATAAAAGAAATAGGAACGTTTAGATTTGTCAACTATGTTTTTAGATAGGCTTTAGATTCTACAATCCTACAAAAATCCAAAAAATCCTACAAGCTTAGCTCTTCAACTGACCCAGGTTAAAAGATGACTTTAATTAAAAATTCCCCAGAACCTAAACCAAATTTACACACTTATTTAAATTTGCACCTTACTAGAGTTTCTTTTTTAAAGATATGAGCTGACAAAAATATTTTCATAATTTACTGATGATTGATCATAACATAAGCTAATTAATCGAAAAAAATAACTATTTTTGTTGTCTGCTGTAGACAGTTCTTCTCCCGCCATTTCCCCGAATAAATATTCTGAACGTTGATTTGTCAAATTGGAAGAAACTCTTGTTAGGTTGCTGGGGCATCCGCGGGGGAGAGCTGGAGGGGCTGTAGTCCTGACAAATTAAGGAAAATATAATATTTGACATTTTTTTCGAAACATTTAATATTTGAAATTAAAAAAAAAAAAATTTTTATTGTTAATACTTATAGATTTTTTCAAAATTTTCTCCAAAATATGTAATATTTGAAAACTATTTTCAAAAATTTTATACTTGAAATTTAATTTGAGAAATATTATCCCCCAAAAATTCAGTTTATTCTGAACAGCTCTGTATTTTTGAGATTTTTTTCCAAAAAATTTGATGTTTTCGAGAATCAATAATAAATTTTGAAAAGAAATTCCGAAAAGCTCATATTTGAAATTTTTTTTCAAAAAATTTTATATTTCAAATTTAACTTTAAAAAATTTTCCCAAAAAATGTTTTTTTTGATAAACACGTTTGGATTTATGAAATTTTTTTCCAAAAAATTAATTTTTGAAATTTGTTTTTCAAAATATATTTTCAAAAAACTTCAAAAAACCCCTAAATATAATCCTGTTGACGCCCTTGAGTAGTGAACAGTTATAGAATAATAATTCTAAAGTTAAAAACAATGGCCAACCATTTTTGAGCCTTATTCCCACATTCTTAATATATTTAAAAAGTAACTTTTTGTCCACACCTTGTTTCACACACTTCTGATTGTAGATATGTTACATCTTCTAAAGATTGAAATACAAAAGATCATATAATGAAAACATAGTACTAAATAATTAGAGGTTGTAAATAAATCGGAACCTCATGAGATGAAATATTGGTACCTCAAAAAAATAACATAAAGATACGTAAATATTCAAAAAATGACATTTATAGACATAATTAACTCATTAGAATAATTAAGCCATTCAGATTGCCTTTGGTTGCTTTGTTTTAAAAGATTTCCTTGAATCATATTCTTTTTGTTTTTATAATTCGAGCCTATTCAAGCACTTTTGGGTTGATGTTTTAGAATGTAGTCATACATTGATATACGAGCAACGTCCTTCTAAGTGTTCAAAAACCAAAATGATTCTATATATAATATTTATACCATTAGAGGAATTTGATCTATTTACCTAATCACAGAAACATAATTAAATCTTTTTAATTAAAATGTAAAGTTGTTCTATAACTTCAGCTAAGATATAAAGTACTTGAAGAAAAAACCAAAAAGAAGTTCCCTTCTCAGTAAATAAGTCATTTTACTCTAATTTTAGAAGTTATATATATATTTTTCATTAATTGTAAGAAAGATAAATGATTAAATAGCATTTTTTTCAAATGCTGAATGCATGTATCAATTTGTTATTTACTTTGATTTTCATCTAAATAGGCCTTTCATGGCAAAATATTGCACTAAATCCATACCCTTAAGACTTGATTTTTTTTAAAAAAGCTTTAAATACTAAACCTGCAGAGAATGGTCATTTTCGTGTTCTACGCCTTTAATAACAATATAAATGTGGGTTTCAGTATTTGCACAAGAATGATGTTGCGTGGTATAATTATCGTATTTCCAACCAATCCCCAGGTATTATTGTGTGTAAAAGTCATTTTAGATACATGGTAAAAATCCTAATTTTATACTTTAACGACAATACCAAATACATGAAAATATTAAAATGCTTCTCAGTTTCCTATTATTAAATCTAATTTCTTAAGTGTTCAAAGATACCGAGTGGTCTTTTAAAAACTAAACACTTTGAATTTTAAACTTCAACAATATAAATTTATTGATTAAAAATGGAATTACAACAAAATAAATTTTACAATAGATGAGTGTCTCAGCTATCTTAATCATTAATGAAGATGTCCTTAGCGGCAATGATGGTTTCTTGGCGGCGGCAGAAGTCCTGGGACCTGCTGCAGATGTAGTCCTGTGTAATGGAGTCCCAATGCTGGATGCAGTGGCTTTGTAGGCCTCAGTGTTTGGATGATGGACACTGGAGGCCTTCCCTTCGACCTGCACCCAAAAGGTCTAGTCGAAGGGTTGACATTAGGGCTGTGGGAAGGGGGCAAAAGAATCAAAAAGGAACTTAAAAAACTAATTCAAAAGAGTCTTGCAACAGAGGAGATGGATTTAATTCATTGCTGGAGTCAAAAGTAGCTTCTTTACCCCCACATGACTGTTTCCAGTCACTTTTTTGATAGCTCTCTGGACCGTCTGGTGTGAAACTGCTAGATGTCTTGTACGGGCCCTCATGGACGTGAGGAAATTATCCCGGGCTGTTTTCTTTAACTCCTCCGATCCAGTTTGGGCTTCTTGACAGTCATTCTTCCTTTCCGACATTTTGTACTTGCTGACGGAGTATACGGTGGTCTTAGAGACGCCCAGTGTCAAGGAGTGCGGGAATGGAAATTCGTCGATCTCATTCGAATGTCATTTGCTGGACTTGTAAGTAAGCTAGAGAGCTCAAATTTGTTTTGTTTTATAAATAATTGTTTATTTGTTAATATAAACAATAGATCATGTAAAATTTCAATGGACCACTCGGTATTTTGAGACAATAAATCTTAAATACATATGATATACAAGATTACACCACAAAATTTTTCTCTTTCCTTTTTTATGAACAAGTCAATATAATTTGGATATTCCATCAAGATATTGGAAAATTTTAATAATTACGTTTCTACAAATAATAATTTACAAATAATAATTACATTCAAAGTTTCAACTTCGAACGATGACGCATTTTTATACCCTGGTTGCTAATAACAACAACAAAAATTGCAGGCGAGTGGGAACATGTCCAACGAATTTCTTCCGTATTAATTAACCCCAACTTATACTCAATGGAAGCTTTGAAGCCACCAATATTAGGGTGACGTATGCTGTATGTTTCAACAGGACAATCAAATGAACCTCTGGTAACATTGACTTGTTTTATCGTAGAAGCTTTCATACCAATGTTGTTTGTAATTAATTTTAATTATTTTGTACAAAGTGGACATTATTACATCTTTCAGTCTATTATATGCATCCTTTTCAAGATATTATGAAATCTGTAATCAAGTGGATGCTTGCTTAGCTAATTCAAGAGACTAGATAGTAGACACTCCTGTGAAGAGTGGCACAGATCCTCTCCTGGGGTATTGAGCCACTCTTTCTTCTTCCCAAAATAGGAATATTGAGTCACAAAACCTATCTTCCCCCCGCATTTAAAACAACCAATGAATAAATTTCTGATTGATTCAATTATAGATTCAGTGTACCACTAGATAAGATCAACCCTTTGTATGTTTTGGGGACCTCTGAAATTTACTCCCTGGAACTTATATTTTACACAAATTATATTTTTATCTTAAAAACACAACTTTTCCCAATATCCCTTTTTTTCGAAAAAGATGATCAAACCCCCTCAAAATAAACCATTATAATGTGCAATATCGTAATTATATCGAAGGAGGGGAACTTCAAAGTTTAGTGAGGGTAAGGACCGTGACAATAATTTTTTTTTTGGGAGTTCACTAACATGGTATCATTTTTTAAAAAGCCTTTTCTATGTAATCTAACAATTATATGACTGAATGACTGATTTTAGAAAAATGTCAATAATTTTTCTAAATTTTTTTAACATAACTTTGAGAAAATACCTTTTGTGAGCATATTCACTCAATATGGCCTCCCTCAGCAGCAATTACAGCCTCTGCACGATGGCGGAAAGCCTTGCAGGAGTTGATGATGAACTTCTCGGACAAGTTGTTCCACTCCTTCACAATAACGACCTTCAGGGGAGTCCATTTTCGGGCGAGATGTCCGGTTAGTCTCCCTCTCCAAAGTGCCCAACACAGCAAAGTCCAACGGGCTCAAATCAGGCGAAGATGATGGCCACATGTCCTTTGGTCAAACCTCAGCTTTGTTGTTGGCATATAACTTCTAACATTTGGCCGATGTGTGTGACGGTGCACCATCTTGGGTCCACACATAGTTGTCCTTTAGGTTGGTGGCCTTGAACCATAGCAGTATAGTGATCCTCAGCACCATGTAGTAGGTCTCATGGCCGATTTCCTCCCTAGTCTTAAAAAAGAAGGGAGGCATCTTCCTTTCGTCGGACACCACGACACCCACGACCATTGTTTGGGCCGGATGTTATGTACAGAACACTCCCTTGACCTTTCCTGTTGATCCCCCATAGCAATGGTCATTTCGACAGTTGTAGGCCTGGCCCACGGTGAAAATCTTTTCGTTAGAGATAAGTTTTACTGTGGATACATTTGTTTTGATCTATGCACGAACTTTCTTGCACCTCTGCAGTCTCCTTTCCTTCAGAGTGTACGCCAACAGGTGGCGTAGGGTCCTTGTATAAGAAAACAAACCCAAGTCCTCCTTCCCAGCCCTCCGGATTGTCTCCTCGTCCACGTCAAACCTGTTAGAGAGGCGATTCATGGATTTTGTGGGGTCCTCCTTGATCTTCTTCTTCAGGTTCCCAGAAACTCAGAATCCCTTTTCAAGTTGTTTTCCCCATTTCCTTCTTTTCTTGGGAGGTCTTTTCCATCCTTTTTCATATTGGCCACCTTGAAAATGAGGCTTATGAAGCACTTCACAATCTCCATAATCTCTGCCGCCTCAATTTTGGCATCCACAAGGTGATCCTCTGCCTCTTTGCTTCTTGCTCACTCATGATGAAAGGTTTCAGAAATGTTTATTATTGTTTACTTATGCAGAAAGGACAGGAGATTCGGAATATGCATGAAAAATCACAAAGCCTCTCTACTTTAATTACATAAGTAGCATTTATTAACAGTCCACATTTTGCTTCCGAACCCTGTACAAGCCAACATCCAGCAAAGTTCATTCTTACATTTGCTATTTTTGCTTCATATGAACTAGTCGTTTATTAGTCCAAAAAGTTGCTAGGTATAAAAATGCTATTTAAAGCCGCTATGACCAAAAAATTGTTATTAGAACCGTTTTTTGATCTGAAAAATTACAAAAAATCCATTTTGGTTTGGGCCTTATTCCCGGACAAACACACTCATACATACACCTTCAATCGCATTTGATATATAGATAGTAAAACAATAACTTATTAAAACATCGTAAATTAATTGCCTAGTACAAATATTAATGTCTAAATGGGTGTGGCTAATTCTGATCCCCCATGATCATATTCTTCACTTCATAAGCATTATAATCAAATATATCTTATAATTATCAATTAAGATGGTCGTGTTTTTTAAAATATAAATACTATAAGTTAGAGATCCTTTTTAGAGATTACAAAAGAAAATTAAAAGGTATGATAAAGGGGAATGCATATATGATGGTAATTGTAATTATATTAACTATAACTTTTGTATAGGGTCATAGATTTGATTGGATTATTCCTAAACCAAAGAAATGTCTACTTTACTTCTCTTTCTTTTGAATATAATTAACATCTACTACTTTGGATGCATCAATAAACAATTTGGCAGATTAAGCATCAGCCGATTACACTATGCAAGAGAAATTTTGCGTGGTAGCTTAAATCCACATTTATTATTGTTATTTAAGTCATAGAAAACAATATAGACCATTTAAAACGTCAACATTAGTTGGTTGGGTATTAACATTTTTTTTAAATGAAATATGTTGAGTATAATTTCAATTCAAAGACATATTTTGAAATGAAATAACTATTTAGATAAAAATCAAACATAATAAGAATTGATAAAAATATTCCACCATTCGATAGATAAATTATTGATATTTCTATCTTGAATAAAGTTCTTACATATTTGCCTCATCATACAAATATCCAGTAAAATGAAGGATACTATTTGAAAGCTAATATTTTGCTCTATTTCTTTATATTCTAGCTAAAACTAAAAACTTAGCCTTATATTTCAACTTTACAAGATTTGGTGTAAAAAAAGGTCAATTTTGAGTAATCTTTTCGGTTTAACTTTTTTTAATTTTATGTTCCTTTAAATGGTTAGATGGAGTTGCACTGATTAAGGATATGTAAACATTATAATCATTATACATTTAACCTAGGAATCTTTTGGTGAAATTCATATACATAAAGTATATTTCTTTCTCTAGAAATTGCCTGGGCACGAACGCACATTAAATTAATTCAAGAGAATAACTTTTCCCGAGTGCGCCGTCGATTGACTTTTAATTTTATTATATATTATTTAATAAATAAGCCATACCAATGGTTTTGTGAAAAGTTCCCAAATAAAATATAAACATATTGGTTAAGCAACTTAATCTTTAATAAGTACTAATCAAACACATTGGACATACAAAATTTAAATTAAGGGTTAAAATTCCTGCTTCTAAAATATTAAATACTTATAACAATTAGTCGAATAATCGACTCAAATAAAATTTTATTGTTGAACCATACTCATATATTTGTAAAATCTCATTTTGTTTATATCGTCTCTAATATCATGTATCTTTTTATAAAAGATACGATATGAATCTTTTTATATTTCACAAAATAATTATGGACCTTTCTGCAAAATTAATTTGGTTAATTTTTAATCAAAATACTTTTATAAATGGCGTTATTTAAGAAAATGTAAAACTTTTTTTTGAGTCCCTTTTCGGACACTGTCGATATTTATAATATAATGACTCCGTTGGGAAAATAATCTTTTTATTTAAATATTTATCGTCCTTTTATAAAGAGCCCTGTTTTTTTAGATGTTGAGTAAATAATCCAAAATTTCCAATTAATATCCCTTTTTTCCTATTCAAACACTCAAATGTCACCCCCACGGCACCGGCCATGCTGGCACACTCTAATACAGAGTGGTCCATTAAAATTTGAATTTGTTGAATTTTAAACTTCAACAAGACAAAATTTATTAATTAACGATATAATTTCAACGAAACTAATACTATAAATTGATGTGTGTCCAATCTCTTTTAATGATTAATATAGCCGACGTTAACGGTAATGATGGCTTCCAGGCGGTGGCTGAAGTCCTGGCACCTGCTGCAAATATAGGCCTCTGTCATGGCCTCCCAGTGCTGACAGTGGCTTGTAGGACCTTGGTGTATGGATGGCGTACACTACAGGGCTTCCCCTCAACATGCACCCAAAAGGTGTAATCGAGAGGGTTGCATCAGGGCTGTAGGAGGCCAAGTGTTTCAAAAAAGTGTTCAAAAGATTAATTTAAAAAAGTCTTGCAAGAAATGAAATAGGTTTCTTTATTTACTGTTGTCAAAAGTGACCCTCCAGCCTCATAAGGTTCTTTCCAACCACTCTTTTGATCACTCTCTGGACAGTCTGGCGTGAAATATATCTTGCATACGCCCTCATGGACTTGAATGGATTTGCCTGAGTTGCTTTCTTTAACTCGCCCTGGTCGAGTTTGGCTTTTATGACAGAACCTTCTTCCTCTCTAACATTTTGGACTTGCTGACTGTATAGACGGTGGTCCGGGAGACGCCCAACTGCTTGGAGTTTTGCGAAAAGAAATTCGTCTATCACGTTCAATTGTGATTTTCTCGACTTGTACGCAAGTTAGGAGCTCAGTTTAGTTTTGTTTTGTAACTAATTGCTTATAGTTAATATATCAAAATATAAATTTATTTATTAATTACTGAATTAGTACGTGTTCAGATTTCAATGGACCACCCCGTGCTTAGTTATTTTGTAGATATCGGAAGGGGAGGATACATTTCACAGTACATATGCTGCCTTACCCTTAATTTGCACTTTTCTTTTGAAGAGTGTCTTTATATGATAGATGTTCTAATATAATCCTCTTTTATAAATTAAACTAAAAATGTTTATGTTTTGAATTTGCTCATCCGAACCATTTGTTAGCGTGCGAGTTATTTGGTAGTTGGTCAATTATAACAGTGTTTTGTATGTTGAAATCTTTATAAGCTGCATTTGTGGATTATCAATTATTCCAACGGTATTTTTACGCCAGGACATGAAAGAAAATTTTGAGTGTGAGTATTTATTAGGTGAACGGCACGTAGTATTATTTTATTTTTTAAAAAGATGTGCTATGTGTACTTTTCTGTAATACCCAGAGGTAGTAGATGTCTTTAGTATTAATTGGCAGAACTTTACCGATAACCGATTAGTTTGCAATTAATTTGTAGATACCTAGTAACTACATAGACTTCGGTCAAGAAATAATACAACGTTATAGTTTCAACTAATTTGGTTCAACTTCGGTCTAAACCGATCTCGTTATAAAATCGTAAGAGAAATTTGAAGGAATAAAATGCACACTCTTTTTCGACAAAGGAAATATCAATGCATGATTTGAATTTCGGTCGGCGTAAATTTCGATCCATAGTCTTGAAAAAATGAATTAAGACCTGACCGAAGAAAATCTATCTCTTGGACCGTGTCTTAACACTACTAGATATGTATGTAAAAGATATGATTTTTTATTTTTTTCCTCCCAAAAATTAAATATTTGATTTTTTTTTCCAAAAAAATAATATTTGAAATTTCATTTTTGAAATTTTTTTACGAAAAATTTAAGATTTGAAATTTCTTTCTTAATATTTACCAATTCAATTTTTCTTTCAATTTTTTTTTTTTTTTTTTTTTTTTTGTGAATAGATATGGATTTTTTTTAACAAATCTTTTTTTGAAGAGCTGTGAATTTTTGAATTTTTTTCTCAAAAAGTGATGATTTTGGATTTTTTTTTCCAAAAAGTGATAATTTTTAGGGTTTTTTAATTAAAAAAACGAGCCTATCTCACCCTCCTTAAATATATATATTTATATATAACCCTACTGATACCAATGAGGCAGGACTGAAATGAACCTTCCCAAGACTGCACTTGACGGGACAGCAGTCTTTAGTCCTATATAAAGACCGTCACAAAGCTTTTTACAAAACACGTGAAATGCTGTTCTCTTGCATATAGCTGTTAACTTTGTTATGATATGGAGATAGCTTTTATATCTTCTACAAACTCTTGGATTTAAAAGTGGTTTATTTTAGAGATACAATATTTTGAAAAGAAATCCTGGTCGATGAGTTAAATAGTGACAAATAGTTTGAATCTTCTTTCTTTTTTATTCTGCCAATTATTTGTTTAGGTATTAATACCGCCGACAAAGCAATAATTTTAATTGGTTGAATAGATTTTGCTATAAATAAAATTAAAATGATGATTCAAATAATTAGAGATGTGCTCTCAAGAACTGTATAAAACTTTTCAATGAGAGTCTCCTGTGTAATTTTGATAAATAGCCTGCACCTTAAGGTGTAGCTTATTTTTTAAATTTTAGAAATGTAAGTTGCAAGGGTTGCAATTTTTTCTTTTAGGCAAAAGACATTGTATATAAATTTTAAAGGGTTTTGAAAAATATTTAGAGGTAGCTCAACGTGTCCAAAGTTTTGAAATTTTACGATTTTTTTTAACAACATTTTTTTGATCAGAATATCAACTAAGTACCGTAATGATTTTTTGACGGGGAGACTTTATATGTCTGAATTATTTGAGGAATATTTAAGGAGAGGTTTTATTAAATTTAAGTCATTATTAGGTGAACTTAAGGCTTGAGGAACAGACATCCAGGCTCGCAGAGACACTTTCAATATAAACACAAAAATATTGAGTAATCCTTGTTCCTCTGTGAGTAATTTAAATTGTGATCAAAACATCCCAATTTTAAGGCTGTATAAAACTTTTAATAGCCATCAGGCGTGGTATATAGCATCCAGGTGACATAAGTTTTACAGCTCGAGGATGCACATCATCAAGGAATATAATTACCAAGTTAAGGAATTCTTTATAGACTTGTCAAGGGAGATTTGTTTCCATACATTTCTTGGCATTAGCAAGGGTCTTTTGTCACACATCTTCTACAGGACTAGCTATTTCAAGATCTTCAATTCCAGTATCATACTTATATGTATTAATGTATAGCCATTTTTCCTGAAATCTTTTGAACATCAGACGTAGGGTATGATTGAAATGCTGTATTTTTGATTAATTCCATAACATGGTGTTTACATGCGAGAGGTAAAAGATTTTTTTTTTTTTTTTTTTTTAAAGAAGACGACAAGCTCTAGCAGTCCTATCCGAATTTATATTTGTTGTGTCAAAGCATATGCCTTGAATTTGATCACGTATTTTCCTCCATGAAAAATTTGCACTAAATAGCAGTGGTCAAAATTTTATTTCATTATATGTAAATAAAATCAGGTTAAATAAATTTACTTATTGATTAAAATGTGTCTATTAAGAATTTTTGGATCAAGTAAAGGTCAGAAAAAGGTCAAAATATATGCAATGAGTATTTCTTAATACTCAATTACAAATTATTAAATAAATTTAGCTTATAAAGTCTTTTTATTCGACAAAACGTCAGTAAAAGGTAGGAAAAAGGTCAAATTTATAATAACTTCAACTGATTGTTCTATTTTGAGTAATAAATTAACAATTGCTATTAATTTGGGACACATAAATTGTAAATATGGATATAATTTCTTTTAATGAGCATCAGATGAAATGCAAATTGTGGTAGTCTTTGCTCTTTTTGACAAATTAGCACTAAACATTACTGAAAAAATTATGAATATTTTCGATAGCAAGTTTATTTAGCTAAATTTCTTGTATTATAAGATTTGTTGTAACAGGCAGTGTTTATATGATATTCAGGTAAAAACATACCTTTTTGCAAAAATTGTAAAATTTTCAAAATTTTGGAGGCTGCATTGAGCTATCTCTAAATATTTTTTTAAATGTTTAAAATTTGAATACGATGCCTTCCGCCTAAAAGGAAAAAGTTCAACCCTCGAAACTCAACATTTATCAAATTTGAAAAATAAGATTTATCCGCACCTCTCTACACCTGATTCGAATTCTTTTATAGTAAAGCTTAGATAAATCAATTATCATTTCTGTGCTACTTAACACTGCATTCCTTGTTACAGTAATTGCATGCATACACAAATATATAATGTATTATAATATGTATGCATGTAATCGTAATTTGAAGCCGTCTCTGAAGGCACGCTTCTACATTATTATAATTTGATACATAATACCTCCACAATATTAATAAGAATACTCTTACAAGGGAAAAAGAAGGTGTACTTGAGTTTTTAATTCGTGGATTTGTTTTTGGAGGAGATATGTATAAGCATACATTGAAATCATTTGAGTTGGACAAAAATGGAATGTCAGTTGTAAAATATGAAGGATTTATATGCATTGGACAAATTGATAAGTATTTTCGGTTCGTCAACATAAAAGCAATCTTGAAAAAAAACAAAAAACCAGATTTAAATAAAATGATAGGGTCTCCACATTTTTTTAAAGATCTTGTTTCATACTGTTGATGATATATGTACATACAGGATTGGACAGCAAAACAAAGACCTTCATGACCTCTTTAGAAAGTGGCGTTGGGTCCTTGTGTATGAGAAACATCCCAAGTCGCCCTTCACGGGCCTGCTGGGGGTACTAGCAGCCACGAAGAAGTAATTGGCGAGGGGATACATCGATTTGATGGGGTCGTCCTTAATCCTTTTCTCATTGCTAGACAAGAACACAAGATCTCTCTTGAAATTGTGTCTGGTATGCACCACTTTATTACTTTTTGCTCAATCATGATGACGAGTTGACGTAATGTTTATTAGAGTTTCTTTCTTCTTAAAGGATTAATGAACCAGAATGTCAAAAAATAATCACTAAACCTTCCGATATTAATGAGAAAACTTACATTATTTAACAGCCCACGTTTTGCTGTACAACTCTGTAGAATTAAAAGAGTATAAAATATTAGGAAGAATTGCGTTACTAAAAATATAAATAAAAATCGTATTTTATAATTAGACCACCTGAGCAAGACCTGACAGCAATAAAAGTATAAAAACACTGGAGTAAAACTTTTCAATTTTTGACGGTAATCTCTTTGTAATAAAATGTCATACTGCCGGACGATCCTCTTCAACGTAGAATAGTATCGAAAGTAATCTGATATATAATTATTTAATAAAATTAAAGGCCTAGTCTCAGGAGATTTCTACCTAGTTTGGGATCTTTAGGGAATAAACAGAATATCTTTCAGAGGTAGATATTACCTGAGTATTTGAACTGAATCTAAAACACTAATAGAATATTGGATTATAGGATATTGAAAGGAGTCCTCCATGCTCAGGGAGGCAGACTCGGAGGGTAATGATCCACCTCTTGAACCTGCGGTTCTTTTTATTCCGAAGATAGTTAGTGTTAGGAATTTGTATGCGCAATTTCACTTGTACAGCCTGTGAACTGAGGTATATTATAGGCTATTAGAAACGGTCCTTGATACTCAGGATAGCGGCAGTGATGGATTTTTATCACCCACTGTGGACAAGTGGTTAACTAACGTAACCCTTGGGCTGGGGTGTATAATAATATATTCGAAGTAGTCCTTGATACTAAGGATAGTGGTGGAGATACATTTTGATCCACCTGCAAAGCTTGTTGGCCAAGGTATATTTTGCAAAATAAAATGGAGTCTCTTTTGACAATTTCTTATCATACTATAGTTTGATTGTCTGAATACAATATAAATCTCAATAAAAGTGTATTAGATAATTTGCCTTTTACTGAAATGTACCGCATTGTCACTTGAAATATTTTAATGGGCCGCAGAACCTATTTAGTTAAATTTCTTGAAAAATTGCTTTATCAAACAAAATTATTAAATAAAAATTTGTTTCAATTTTAGATTAAATATAAATAAAGACCAAATTTAATGTCTCAACGCGAAATTGCTTAAGAAAGCTAAAGTGGCAACCCTGTTAGAATATCAGAAAACCCTCAGATATTTTTTAGTGTTTGTACGTATAATGAGTGATCTATGCGTTTTGATGATATTGCGACAATTTTGCTACAAAATACTATTCTAAGTGAGAACAAGTAGTGGAAAGGTTGTTTCTTTCTTTTCATTTTGTTGAGGTTGCTCAACGGGCCTAGAAGGTTTGAAAATTGCCAATTTTTTCAAAAAATAATTTACTTCTTCCTCGATTATCGTGAAAACAGTTCACAATACAACTTTTTTTAATTTATAATTTTTGAAAGATGACACAATTTACTAAAAGATAAATTTATGCTATTCTCAAAAAAAAAATATTCATAATATGAATTAAACTGCAAAATAGTTGAAGATATAACAAATACAAATATACTTGTAGCGTTTTTACATTTTACTATTTTCCTTCTGCAAAACATGATTCTTTGTTTTAATTGTATTGTTCCTTAATTTGTATGCTAAATTATCGTCATTGATCGGTCCTACAGAGGTGTCCTAAATATCAAGGGGTCCATCAAGAAAGAATAATTTCGGATATGCAGATCTGGAGTACTTTTTTTTACTATTTAAATCCATTTGGCATTGAATTATATTCGTAATATATTTATACAACGAAAATATTAAGGAGGGAATGGAACTAGGGTCTACTCAATCAAATTTTAAAAGAGGAAGAAAAATTTTAATGTCTGAACAATTTGCACCAGCTCTTGATTGCACAAAAATGTTTAATCGAACAGATGTTTTTTTATTAGCAGAATCAATCATGAGTATGGGCAAAAAATTAAATATTAATAAAAATTTCCAAATTACTTTGTGTTCCAAGGCTTCCATTTGGTACAGGTGAAGTGTAAGCTCCTGCAATTTTTGTATTACGATTTGCATGTAGACATCACATTAACAAAAAGAAAAACAAGACCAAAAGTCAACAGAAAAAGTGTCTATAAAACTTTGGAAGACTTTGTTACATAGAGACAAAAAAAAAAAACGAAACACTGGGATACTGAAACTCCGAAAAGAGTTTTTAAAATTTGATCCAAAATTGTGGTTAAGTAAAGATGATTCTACGAAATCCCTTCAAATAATTGATGCTCTTCAATTTGTCAATGACTAAGCAGAAGAAGGAGGCACATTCTTCTAGAATAGAGTGGTTCGTTAAAGACTGACGAATCACAGCTTCAATTCTTATTACAAGTTGTTGAAAAGCATCGAAAGATGTATCCGGACTCGAACAAAAAAATACGTAACTAGGATGCCTTCGTATATTCGACATATTACTCAAAAAAAGGGATATTTATTAATATGCAAATTGTATAATAATGCTTGATAGACTAAAAACTATTATTTTTATGATATAAATTATTTTACGTTAATAAAGTTATAAACTAATGAAATATATATCACACAAAGCAAAATAAATAATTATTAATAGAATATCATTTTTTTTTAAATTATCAATATGAAAAGCCGCTGTTAACATACACTTTACCCATGGTATTATTTTTAATAAATAAAACTAATTGTTCACTCTAAAACTCTACCAAATGAAAATATATCATGAAATTTGTGTGTTTTGTAAGAAAAATATAAAAACATGGCGCGCAATACGTTCTATAGGTATTATTTTTCTCTTCAACTATTTTTCATTGTAACTCATATTTAAAATACTTTTACCCATATAAAACATTAATATGTATTATAGTAAATTTAATCAGCTTTAAAAGATTATAGAATATAAAAAATAAAGTTGTATCTTAAACTGTTTTCAGGATAGTTGAAGAATAAGTTTTTTTAAAACTGTGAGGCTGTTCAGCAACCTCTAAATATTTTTCAATTACTCCAAAACTTTGCCGATTGCATTTTTTATCTGATTTTGATCCGGCAACACGGACATTTCAACAAAATGAAAAAATAAGAAACACCTTAGTAGGGGGACACACCCAAACATTGCTTGCAATGAAATTGTATCTTCATCAAATCCTTAATGACCAAATTGCTTGCAATGAAATTTTTTCTAATCAAATAACTCACAATCGTTTTTTACCTGACAATATTAATGAAGTTAGAATTACTATTGACCACTCTATGGGAAATCTTATTAAGTACCCGGTCATTTTGCACATAAATCGTTCTGACAGGCATTCTGCACATTGCCCGCTCTAACGGGCATTCAGCAAAATATCTAATTTTCCACATCGACCGTAAGTTATATATATTATTACCATATTATTATTTCTATGAAGAATTTTTGGCTATCATTTAGAAATACAATATAGTGTATAGTTGCACTATTAATAAAATATAACTAGGCAACATTTTAATACAGTTTCAAATAAAATACTAAGTAGGACTTTAATAGTATGAAATATTTATATGTAATTCGTTTTACAAACTTTGGATAAATAATATCTCAATGACAGTCTGGGAGTACTTAATGAGCTATATAGTAGTTGGTATTATTGTCTTATTTGGCTAACTATCAGATGATTTCGGGCCTTTTTTCTTTCTTTTTGGAGGAAAGGTTGCGTGATGCAATAAAGTAACGATGGTTTAGTGGAATTATCCTTTTAATGAAGTATTTCTTTATTTATAGGTAGAATGATACTACATCGCAAAAATATAGAGGAATAAAGTTATTTTTCATCTCGCGCATTTGTAGATATAATCCTTGAATATTTTTATATTGTAGATAAGGAACCTTACTATGGAGTTATTTATTATTAAAAGTTGTAAGAATGAATAGAATTAACGTTTTTGTTTGACAAATGTTCACACTTTGTTTATTGTTTCCTTTGAAATTGTTATTCCCATTGTTTTAAAAGAATTAAACACAATGTTAACAAGAACAGCAGTTACTTGTGATCTTCGTAAAAAGACTGAATACGGTGTTGATGTGACTAAAAAACAGTATCACATGGTGGACCGTGAGTAATTCCTATAGTACTTAAATCAATAAAACAAAATAATTTTCTTATAAACTTTGATATAAAAAATTGGCATAGGAGGTTCAAATTTGTAATAAAAAATCTGACCCCATTGATTCAAGAATTATCCGCCATGTTTTTCTTTTTTTTTTAAAGAAACTGTTTCTTCTTATTCCTTTTTTTAGTGTCATGATATTTGTTTTGTAAATCGTAAGCATTTTCGGTATGTAAAAACAATAAAACGACTATTAACATGGTAACCTTGACAATTTAGAGAATTTTTGGGAAGAGAGTTGTCATAACGTAACAATAAATGAGCTATTACTTTAAAAAAATAACAGGAGCGTCCGCAGGATAATATTTTATCTAGGGCTTGATTTTTTTTTTAATAATAACACAAACATAAAAAATAATTTTTTTGGAAAAAAATTTAGTTATTCAGAAAGAACTAAATTGTATAGAGAAAAATTTCAAATATTGAATTTTTGTGAAAAAAAATTCAAAATCAATTGTTATAATAATAAAAAATTGAAAAATATGTTTATAAAAAAAAATCTGAGAAACAGATTTCAAATATTTTTTTTTTTTGTTTTTATTGGAAAATTTGCAGCTGTTTACCAAAAAACTTAAATTTATGTTTTCTAAATTTTTAAATTTGTATAGTATATTTTGAGAAGCCTTAGTTATTCAAAGGAAATAAAAAAAATTGAAAGAAAAATTGTAAAAATTAGATTTCACATATCAATTTTTTTTTTCAAAAAAAAAAAATTACATTTTAGTGTAAAAAACAGATATTCATTTATTTAGGGGCTACAGCCCTTCCAGTCCACCCTCTGCGAAAGCCCCTAAATAAACATGTGCCCCACAAATGCAGGTAAAAAGTACTCTTTTTGTGATCTTCAATTCTAGTTTGAGTCCAACAGGGACTTACGCTGATAACTCCAGTGACACTCTTCATTATTCATGATCACACAATCGTTGGTAAACCTTATTCTATACTCAAATATAAAAGAATTATGTTAACAGTTTTAGACAAAATTCCCTAACAACCAACTGATTTTATACCTTCTTTTTCTTTTTTGTTGAAAGATGCTAGGAGGATTTTTATGTCATATATGAGAAAAAAAAAAACAACAAACTTAAAAGGCACTGGGTTTTTTTTTTATTCTTCTTCTTTTGCTATATTTGATGAAACCTTCAATTCTCAATTACCATTTACCTGTTACTTTTATCAATTTCTTGGAATATCCATATATAATAAAAATAACTATTAGAAAACATTTGCATAAAGAGTCTATTTGATATTTACTTAGAGATTTCTATCTAAGTTTGAGTAAAAAATAGATATGTGATACAAATCCCTTTTCGGCGAGCGTTGATCACTCTAAATTCATGACAGTTGGTAGGCTGTTACATTTATTTGGGTTTTTAAAATTGTCTTCATTCTTGTGAATTAAACATGTTTAAACCATTTTCTTTTGCATCAATAAATTATTTCAAAATATTTATTTTATGAGGAATTTCTTCTTACTTAATTGTCGTAGTGATGTACTAAAAAAGGGATAACTAAAATACAGATTAAGTAAAGCATTTAATTAAGAGCAGTTTATTTGTTCCTTCTCATATTTAAGACACTACACCATAGAGGGAATTTTAAAAAGTGGGACAAGGAATATCTATGATTGTTGTCACTATACAAATATTCTTATACTGGTATCTGTACTAAAATAGAGTGTCTACTCGTTTATGACATGTTAGTGCCATCTTAGTTAAATTTTTTCAATCCCCCCGACCTTAATCCTTTGGACTATTTTGTTGGGGGCTATGTCGAGAGACATACCAACAGACATCCCATAGCACCAATGCCAGCCTGATAGACTCCATCAAGGAGGTATTCGGCAACATGGACAATGAGATGGTCAGAAGAGCCTGCGACTGGTTCAGAGGCCGTATTGAGGCCGTTATTGATGACAACGGTAATTATATCGAATGAATGGCTACTCTATACCTATATGCTCGTCATAGTTTTGATTTTCAATAAAAAAGTTAAAAAATTTATATTTTGTGTTGTTTTTTGTAGATAAATATTTTGGCGACAATTTGATCCCCGCTCCCCGTATATCAGAGTTAACAAAAACATATATGACGACGTAATCTGAGTCGTAGTTTTCATAAACAGGCAAGAATACTTTCCAGAGTATCCTGTTTTAATATGCTCTTGCAGGCAATTTGTCAGTATATGTGTATTGTAGAATGTACATGCATGAATATAAAACTATAAAACAGGTTGTTTCTTGAACAAAAAGGAAGGATTTCAGAGGCGTAGTAGTTCTACTCCTTCTCATTCTAATAACATTCTGTATTAATGGGAAAAATAGGTTCTCATATGACAACAAATAAATCAATTTTTCTTTATAGCATAAAAGGACAACTAACTTTTCTCTTATAGTCTTTGCCTCTTTTCACCTCTTTCTCTCTCTCTCTCTTTCCTCTACCTATGAATATTTCTTCGTATCATTTTACAACTTTTTTTTCTGCATGGAGAGTGTGTGGTGTGTGTGCAAGAGCTAAAGAAGCAAAAAGCTGTTAGGAAAAAAAGTATTGGAAAAATGATTTGTACTGCGATTCCATTATTCACGAATCTCCTAGGAGAAGATGACAAATCATTCTTCTTCATCATCTTCCTCCCTCAATGCTCTCAAACTCCTGCAAGAAAGATTCGCTCCAGGAAACTCTTCAGACATTCTCTCAGACGAGAAAATGCGCTATGATGAGGTTCGTCGGAAATCCACAAAGGATAAACGCCCTGGAAGACCAAAAGGAAGTGTCAATAAGAAAAAAGGGCCGGCAGGAAAGGGATCAAAGATCACTAAGGGTCAGTTTTGCACTTTTTTTTTTAACAAATATAAAGACGATAAAGGTTTTAAAAAATATAGGCATGTCATTTTAATATGTGAGTAGAATAATTTGAAAGAACTTGTAGGAGTGAAAAAAAAGAATACTTCCAATTAGTATTATACCGGTCCTTATTTAGGACGGAAGACTGCAATTCCGTCCAGTTTGATCTTGGGCCTATACAGTTCATTCCTGGATATCCGTACTGAAACTTAAAAAGTACGGTTCTTGATGATATTAGGCAAGTTTATTTCTTTTTAAAACATCAGATCTAGTACTCTGAAAGTCCAAAGGACCGTAGGTCTTAAGGACCTGTCCAAAAGACTGACAGGACCGGTCATAAGACTTGACTAAACCGAATAAATAAGTCCAGACACAACACTACAGGCAATGAACAATTGCAATGCCACGTGCCTTTTTCTTTGAGGCCACAAATACTATTTTGTGATGATGTAACATGTACATTGAATACAACTTTAGGATGAATATCTAAACATTTACAACGCTTGACTTTCTACTTTCTAACTTATATACATAGATCCACTAGTCACTACACTGCTGATATGAAAGGTACTTTAAGAAATATATTTTTAGGATAAAACGCCGCAAAATAAGCTTTAAAAAAGATTGAGCAGTTTTGAATTAAAAGAAGATCATCCAAATGATGAATTTTATTTATATAAATATTATTTTAATATATTATTTTAAAACTTAGAACTGGATTTAATAGTAATAAATATTTCTATAAATGAGACCATTATTTCAAATCAAGTGTGCAGTTAGGACTTTTAATCTTGGACGGGAACGGTTGAATTCATTACGGGGCTCACATAGAATCTTAGGGAAACATGTCTTTTCAACATGATCCCTATTTCAAATATAATCTGTGATGCTGATTTTGGAGTATTTTGAGCATGTTAAAAAAAGAAAACAAAAATCAACATGGTAACTCTGATAATTTGAAGAATATTTTAGAGGAGAGCAGTTTAGCTGTCATGGCGTTCAACTACAAGGGGCTGTAAAGAGGGTGGAGGCGGAGAAGGAAATAGACAAGGGCATAGACGAGAATTACTCCGCGATCAATCTTCAATTATACACAGAGTCCAACAAGAACGAACATGTAAAACTCTCCAATAAATTATTTGTGGTACTCTCTGTATTTATGAGCTCACGCAAATGTTCCTTAAGGTTTCACATATATTCATGAGGACTAAATATTAATGATAACAGCTACGGAGAAGAAAAAAATACGCTACAGCATGCAAAAACAAAAACGGGTTTGCCAAAAAATGCACAAATATTACATTGTTACATATACATGTATAGGCAAAATCAAGGCAAGTGTTGGGATTTTTTGATTCCCTTTTCACAGCTCTTTCAATATTTAGTTTAATGACGTCTTTTCTTAGAAAACAATGTTTCTTTCTACTTCTAAGTAAATCCTTTTTCTGAAAAAATATATATATTTATTTTTTGAACATTTGACATTTGGTTACACGTAAACAATGCCTGTTGGGCCCTTCTTAATCATAAATGTTAGTTAGTTTTCTTTATCAAATAATGTTTTTCTATAATTTAAATTAGCTGAGGTATTTTACCCATTTTAAATGTTTGATCCTAATATTTTGATTTTATTAATGATGTGTCATGAGCAAAACTCATAAATTAGTACTCAATTTTTAGGAAGTAAACGAAAAAACACACAAAAAACTCTGGCCGTGTGCGTAAAATGTGATTATTTACTCGTAACTTGTCAAAATTAAGTTTAGTCCCTTCTTTTTTTTTTGAGAATATAAAGCATGTACATCCTCAAAAATTTCGAGTACACAAGAGGAAGAACGCCGCATCGTCCGAGCTAGTTAAGGATGTGAATCTTATTATTAGTAATTAGAGAACGGAAAAACAATTTTTAAATAAGAAACTTTCAATAATCTTATATGAAATTTGATTTTTTGACTAACAATTTTTTTAGTGTGCAAAAAGTGTTAGGTAGTGTCAGGGGCTTCACAGGTAGTAAACTGGAGGGGATGTAGTCCCCCTAAATCAATGAATTATCGTCTTCATCATCCATAGTTTTCAGTTGGGGGAAAATAGCAAGTTTCATACCCATGAGAGTAATTCGTATTCAAACCAGTGATGAGAATAGCTCGTAATTCCTCGAGTGATTTTTTTATAAAATCAAATATACTCCAGCAGCAAAATTCAGCTCCCGGCACATGACTAGATTTTAAGTTGATTTCAAAAATGGGTATATACAAGGGCGTTGCGAGCTTTCATAATTAGATGGGCTGGGGCTTAGCCCAAAAATGATCAGCAGCGTTATATAAATAACTTTGTTTTATATTATTTATAAACTACCAGAGGGTGCCCGCATAGCAGGCTGAATAGATACTCATAGAAGCAAAGAATGAATGTAGGAGAAAAGACACAGAGAGAAGGAGAGAGATATAGAAAGAAAGTAGGGAAAATATGCTTTATTTCGGTAAAAAACAGCCACTTAATGCCCCCGGAGGCCAAAAAAAAATATCATAGGAATATAGTTGGTTATTTGATATATCTACTTGATAAATTTTATACTATACTGTACGACTGTTTTTACATTCCATGTGATATAATACCACAAACAGACTTTTCATTATATATAAGATATAATAAAGACATAAATTTTTGGGAGGGGACAACAAGTCCCCCAAAAAGGGACTAATAGCGCCACTGGGTATACATATTATATACAAAATGATAATTTTTTAAGGATTGTTTGGAATGGTTATATAATTGCTCCAGTTTTTTCAAGTAGAAATTGCTTGAGGCTAACTGCTCAAATCTTAAAAATTCCGTAGTAAAGAATTTCATATATTGTATTCAAAAAGAAAATAAATACAATGATAAAATACTAAATGATGGAGTTTTTATTTATTAGTATAAGAACCTCGAGCAATTTCTGCATAAACAAATTTAAAGCAATATTATTACTCTACATATTAGACTGGCTTTAAGAAATCTAATTATGTATGTAGATGAAAAATCAGTTCTGTCCTTTCTGTATAATCTTGTTATTTCTAATAAAAAACTTAACATACCTATGTTAACATGTTTGTACAAAAAGAAACATAATTATAATCTATAACTAATTAAGGATTTGGATAATTGATATTTTTTTATTCTCCAAAGCTGGATATAACTAGCGTTCAGTCTCAGTTCGAGACTGATTATTTTTTCTGGTTCGGTCTTAAATGATTTATTCCAGACAGACCTGGATCGACATTTCGGTTCATATCTATAAAATCATTTTTTATAGGCATAATCATTACAAAATTTTGTTCCGACAAAGTTTTACTACGAAACCGGTCCAAACCGAACTTGGACCTAATCAATTCCGTCTTAAAAAATTATAACTGTCTACCATTTTCAGACTGAAGCCCAACACTAGTTCAAATTGATAAAATAGATCAATCTATTTAAAAAGTTCAAATGAAAAATTCTCCAAAATCGAAGTTGATACAAAAAAAAAACTTGTTTTATATTCGTAATCTGAGCATTTAGTCATAGACACTCCTTGATTGGGGATCTGAGGGACAATTTTATACATGATAACCTATCCACCGAGCTTTTTACTGGTGATGTATACCTATATTTCAATAACTAAGAGTTGCTGTATTGCCAAAAGATATTTAGATTATGTTAAGATTGTTAAAGTTCCAAAACTAAAAATTATATTTTGGAAAAAATGTGAGATAAAATGGACTTGATAGTATTTACATCTCTCTTTATCTGATGTAAAACTAAGAAGATTGAGCAGAAATTGTTATCCCAATAGTCCCTTATTAATATAATTATATATTTCAAAATATGTTTTGGTCATATAATTTAGATATGAACATATTAGGGTTAAACAGACTAAAATGTTTTACTATTGAGTATGAACTTTTTTTTTTGACTATTTTTGTATTTTTATAAATATTGTTTATTTGGATGAAATTAAAATATATCTTAAATTAATTTACTAATATTATAACCATTCGATGATGCAATTGCGTGTATAATATCACTTACTGTTATGATATGCTCCAGAAATTATCTGGAGTAAAACATGTTATTCAGTGTGCTGGTCAAAGCCACCCATAATAATAAATTAAGATTCAAAATTTTATTGTCTAACATCTAGAACCATTTCAATAAATTCATTTCCTGCCATCATTCAAACCCTTTCCTTCCCCATAACAAATTAGGCCTAAATTAGTTCTTGACGTCAAAATATTTTAACTTTAGAACTATTTGGTAGTATTTAATACACTTTGCTAAAATTTAGCATTTTAATTATGCATCTCATTTTTGAAAACTTTAACGATCTATATCTTTAAAACATTAATATTTCACTAGTTATAATTATGTTTCAGTCTCATGTTATGATGATTTCCATTCTAAAAAAACTGGTGATAAAACAACTGATTGCAATGCTAGATAATTGATGTAAATTTTTCAATCATGAACAATTTATGATTTCTTTAACCTACTCCTTAACAAAAATAGAACGTAACATTTAAACATGTTTTATCACGCACCATATTTCAGAACATCTTTCTAATATACTCGTTGTTTATATTTGAAAGAAATAAGGTTATGTACAGGGGAGTCTGCAAGAAATAGCGCATCAATTACAAATTACTATAACTTTTCCTGATAATAATCCTTAAAACATTGAAGGGAAAAAATTTGTATGTATTAGAATTCATTTTTGGATATAAATGACCAAGAATAAATATATAATATTAGCGTGTACCGTAATGACAAAAGTTGGAAATTTTGAATCTCCGGACATTGTTTATTTTGTATTTGATTCCTTTAAGTTAGAAAATAACTATCAAAAGTAGAAAAAATTATCATTCATGGGTGGGTTTTGATTTGAAAATCTGTAAATTGTCAAAAAAATGGAAATTTGGATGTTGTTTCTTTAAAATTATCGATTTGTATAAAGTAACAGGATTTTTATCTTATTAAGTAGTATAAATAAAACATATATTTTGCATCAATATTTCAATAACTTTTGCCTCAAAGGATTTTAGTTCCAACCATGCTGCTAATAAATAAATATTCTCTTTTGGTATTGTGTTTAACGTGCACTTATTTAGATGTTTCTCTTTTTTTATATTAAACAAATCTATTTTCTTGATAACAAGTATATAATTTATTATAATTGAATATACTTTGATACTTCATTTATCCAAATAAAAAACACTATATTACCCATTTATGTTTTTGGAATACTAAGCAAAATTTTAGTTTATTTGGGATATCAAAAATAAAAGACATAAACGATGGAAAGGATTGGGGAGATATCAGTTTACGGCCATACTATTCATCTAACCTTGATTAGGATACTACTTCAATTATCAATATCAAGAATTGGAATAAGGCCTATCGACCTTTTATCAGAGTTGTCGTTCATCAAAGTCAACTGATTAGTTTTGTCTCTTCACCACATAAACTTTTCAAAATACCATGTCACACACAAAAGTACGAACGTGCAGGAAAAGAAGTAACCAAGGCTTCAGCTCAAATGGCATAAATGAACAATAAAAATAGATTTTATAATAATATAAATGACGTGTAATACACGGTACCAAAATATAATATATATTTATTGGGCAGCATGTTTGGAACTGAAATACTCATACCAGGAGAGACGTTAGAGAAAGACTGTAATAATACTGTTGCAACATAAATGTTTTATCTATAATACGTAATAGAATAAAAATTATGTAACTGGATTCAATTCGATAGTTTGAATGAAACAAGAGCAAAATTTTCTTTTTTTTCGACATTTGTCAGATTTTCAAATCAATACACGTCAACGAAAGACCATTTTTTGAACGTTAGAGGGTTATTTTCTTGTTAAGATAAATGAAATGCAAAATAAGAAATATCCAATAATACCAAATTCCCAACTTTTGTCATTTCAAAGTTTTTAATTTATAATCAATAGTTATAATTATTGAAACAAAGTAGGGTAATTTTCTGTATTCTTGATTCTAGTTCCAAAGCTTGATTCATCAGACAACGAGGAAGATAACACTTCCTTTGGTAATGATCCTGAAGATGATTCGTCCTTGATGAATAAAGGTAATATACGGTTCGACACCCTAAAAAATATTCCTAATCATTTATTCATTACACCCAGGCGCTATTCATTATCCTAAACCAAGGAATATACATCCAGCTGTTTCCTGCTCTGGTAATCCCAACAATAGTTTCCATCAACAGCACGTCTTTGATTGTCAAGAATGTCGATTTCAAGCGGCATCATATGAACAATATCAAGATCATCTTCGGAAAACAAATTGTGGACCTCAACAACATTATGTACCTCCTGGAGGCAGTAATCATCATTTACCTTCCAACAACTTTCAAATGGCTGCTCATCGAAAAAGAAGTGGACATGAGCCTCTATTTCATCAACAGTATAATTATCGACCCCCTCAAAACCTATACATGAATCACTACAATGGAGGATCCATGTTTTCACAATATTCCCCAAGACAAAGATGGTATTTACCTCCCCCACCTCATCCAGACTTTGTTCGTGGTTGGCATCCCATGCGGTATCCTTCATATACCTGGGCATCAAATGAATATACCCATCCGCCACATGTATATCCTCACTCCAATTGTGGTAGTTATGCTCCCCCTGTCCATCCTCCGTCATCCAAACATGTACAACCACCTCCTTATTTTTACAAATCCCCTGAGCAGCAATATCCATCTTCAAAAAGAATATGCAAGGTGAATAACCACGATGTTCCTTATTCTTCTTCCCCGGGAATCCATGTATCTCAAGCGGCAGATAGCAATTCTCTCGGCCCTGACTTAGATGAAGCCATTGCTTCTATTCAAAATGAAGAGGACGAAGGAAGTAATAGGCTTGTTCAGGAGGTTGTGGCTTTTGTCGATGGTAAAAAACAAAAAGTAGGGAATAGAGGAGAGAATGTTATGGAAGGAAACATGGTTGAGAATTCAATAGGACATCGAACGACTCTTAGTCAAATCGTCGATGATAATGCATATTTAAAAGACTGTAGTAGAGACCCTGTTTTGACAGCTACATCAGGATTTGTTATACCTGTAACTGTGACGGCAGACTCTGGGAAAATAAATGGAAGTTTTGAGGTAAAATTGAATCGAAGGATTCATAATAATTATACTTATTTTTAAAAGGATTTATTTCTTACCGCTATAAATATTTAAATTAGTGTAATGTGATTCAAATTTCATAAGAATTATTTTGGCTGTTACATGTATATATAGACCAAGAGTCGTTAAATATGTACTGTACACAGATATGTTTCCTTTCCTTTGATTTTCATTTGATTTGATACACCTATGTGTAATTTAAATATGAGATTTTTCATTAACCTGTCAAGCTAAATGATATTTGATCATTAATATCTGACTAAGATTACTAAAAAAAAATATATTTTTTAAAAGGATATTGTAAATAATGAATCACTCATCCTAAATGGTAACCTATCCTCCGATGCAACGACAGAGACAATCTTTGAGGAAGAAAACCTACGACTCATATTCGAAAATAACTTTGAAACTCAACTCTGTCCTCATAAATCCGTTTTACAACTTCCATCCATTCCAGCTTCAGAGCAAGCAAGAGATCAGTTAAAATTAGTAACTCTTCAAGCTCAACTCGGTTACATTCTCACGGGTTTGTTAGGATATTCAAAGCTGAATGTGGAGTATGATTATTCTAGATCATCCGTTCATCAAATACTTCACAAAATCCTTGCTCAAAGTAATATTAAGGTAAGCAATTCAATGTCGTTATGTTGTATTTGAATGTTAAGAAAACTTTTAAGTCCTACTCTACTCATTGGTATTCCAAACAAAGCGCTCTGGCCTTGTTGGAATCTTTTTGACGCAGTATTTATCTGAATTTGAAGCATGAATATTAGAGTAATTCTGAAGTTTACTTAATTTAAAACTATTACTACATACTTATATGCCTCTGCTATAATACATTTTTGAATGTCATTATTTTATACAGAGTCATTTTTATGTCATGGTTCTAACCTCAAGTAATGTGATAGGGATTGAAAAATTAAAAAAGTATATATTATACACATGGTGGTGTGACAATAAATAGTTTGTGGTTACAACATAAATAAATTAAACAGGGTATTCTTTATTAATTTGTTTTTCTTGTACCTAAATACAATTTTGAATTTAAATTTACAAAGATTAAATATATTACAAATATACGCTTGCAATTGATTATTTCTTTCGATTTGGATTATAGGCTGATCAGAAGATACTTTGAGATAGTTCTTCACAGTATCATACAAATCCGGTAGTTGTATTATTTTGCCACACACCTCTCTGCCGTTTTGTAAACAATCTAATATAAGCAAACAGCGGTCATACCTTATTCATTTATTTGATAATAGAGGTAGTACCCCGCATTACCCGGAGTTATTAACCGTCGACAAACATACAAATATTGCTTAATTAGTATAGAAAATAATACTCCAACACATCTGGGAGTTACACTCTGTGGATAATGCGCACACACTCATACAGCTCCTCACTTAATACTTAGATAATTTCAACTCAAGAAAAGAAAATAATAATAACAAATCGAGAAAAAAGTATTTAATATTATTTGATGAGCCAGGGAGAGTCTAGAGTCACATTCATTTTTTAAATTTTACATAAAGTACTTCCGTCTTTTTTTTCTTTTTTGATACGTAGTTATGTTACAAAAGAGGGAGTGCTCTAATCTTTTTTCTACCCCAAGTATTAAATTGCTTGAATAGCTGATCGATCAGAAGTATCGTGACGCTTAAAACGCAATAAATATGTACATCTTTTAAATAATAAATTTTTTTTATTAAAGACATTACAAAAAGTTTACCCAAATAATGTTCTAGAGGGTTTACACTATATTGGCATTGCAAAAATTCAAGAAAAAGTCACAATATACAGCTTCATTTAATAACTTAAAATGACCTCCGTATATTTGATATTTTTGGACAAAAATGACCCTTCGAACTAATAGATTTTTTTAAAGCTAAGGAAGCTTAAACATTTTTATATTCATTATTGAAAAAAATATAAAATTGAATAACACAATCAGTTTTTATGAGATGAAGAAATTTGTCGGGGGTAATAAATTATGATAGAACTTTCATGTTAATGTTATGCTCCTTTCTTTCCGGTCACTGAATCTCGTACAATTCACATCTAGGGAAGTGTAGGTTCCGTGATTCAAACTACGACAGTCCTAAATGCATAAAGACATAATTTGAATGAGATAATAATTAACAATCTCCGTGTGTCATATTTAACACGCCGGTCTTAAGAAGCCAGTTCTTAGTACGTACGATCCAGGGAGAAGACGGATTTAATTTTCGACCACGAATCTCCAGATTTTTCAGTGTTTAGCCAAGGGATTTTAATAATTGAGATATTTATTGGAAGAAACACTCCATTACAAATGTATATTTTGTCTTTTTCAGACTTTGTAACATACCTATAGTATGAGTTGAACTAAACACCTCTGAGGTTACATTCATTTTATACAGTGAACCCTGTATATTATACATATATAAATTTTAAAATGAACGATTTCTTAGTTGGTCGGAAATTTAAAAAAATAATATAAATTAGAAAATAAATCCTTGAGTAGTTTACAGCGGTTTGAGCACATATGGGAAAAGCCAGTTGAGGCCGATATTGTCACTAGAGGGATTTTAGAAAAATATCTGATGGTGAAGTTAAGTGATTAAGCTTTTACTTTAGATGTTATAATTGTAATCCCTGAATCAATTAATAGAAGTAATTTTTGATCAAAATGTGACAAAACATACAGTTGTTTTGGATTATATAAGTTTTACAAAAAATTGAGCTCATCTGGCCAATTATTTCTATGTATATAAACTTTTTAAAGTTTGATTTATACTATTTACAAAATCATAATCAATATTTAAATAGAAGGTGATTTTTTGGTTCTTTTTACAAAACCTTTTTCTATTGAGAGGTTTTAGAGGAGTGTATCACAAATTAGGCGAAATCACCCTTTGTGGGGAGTGTTTTGATGCTGGGGAGGGGGATTAATTCAAAAAGGGGCGATTGGGGAGGGGTTCAGTAAAGTGTGATTACTTAAAACAAACAAAATTAGAAAAATATGACTAAAAGATAGCTTCATTGAGTATTATTCGCTTGATACGATAGAAGTACTTTATATCAAGGTTGTAATAATGTACTTCATTATTGGTGCCTTTATATTTTATTCATAACTCACTATTCAGTATATTCTTACTCTCAAAGTCAATCAGACTACTTACAATAAAATCTTATACTATTTAAAAAAAAAGTGGAATTTCAGAAAAATAGGATGCAAGTACAGAAACCCAAATTATCCTTTTTGAAACTTCAAGCAATTACTTAAAGGACGCCCAGTAATTGTAAAACTCTATTAAGCTATTTAGTGCATCAATATTCTTATATTTATTTAACTGTTTAAACCAAAAGTCCTGGAGCGTCATGAAACCTATTTTTCTGCTACTTTGAGAATAGTTCAGAAAAGTACGAAAAAATATTGGGAATATGGTTTTGATCATTTCACAACAATCCACGAAGAGTTAAACGTGCTTCCAACAGCATAGCTTTGCTAATTGCTAGATCTGGTAAAAATTAGAAGATTGGGCAGTAAGAAAGATTATGCACACAGTTTTACATAAATCACCAGACCAAATTATGAAGTCTATACCACTCAGTAATAACTCAGCTTAAAGAAGAATAAATAAAATAAAATAAATTAAAAACATTGAAAATAAATTCTTGCTGCATCCTAATTTAGTTTGAAGTTAGATAAGTCTATTTTACTAGGAAATAAATATATGCTTCTCGCTTATTTTTGTTTTTGTCAAAGATGAAAAGTTGGAACAAGAAATGATCATTGTAAGAAATCTTATAATATATACTAAATGATATACTGATAGGGATTAAGGGTTTTAGCATTTATTGCTACAGACGGAAGTTACACGACTATCAAAGGAAAACTTCCTTCGACTTTTTCATTCTTTGTTCCACTCTAAAACTGTGTTTTTGGATGATCTAAAAAATATCAAGGATAACATTGCTTATTGTCAGATGTATTCCCAAAATTTAATTTAATTAATTTGGATTTGCAAGGAAATTATACAAATCATTTCTAATTTCTAAGTTCGATCAAGTATTTCCACCTTTATATCTAAGTGTAAGTTAATCCAACGAAATTTATCCCGCCATGATCTTTACCAGTTTTCAAGTTGCTGTCAATTGAATAAAGGAAATACAATATCAGATTTTAACATTCAAGTCTATTGTGCTCTCCTGGAAGTGTTGGAAATATATATGTATGAACGATATCAGCATCTTTTCTAGCTAATAGTAGAAGACTGGGCTGTCAATCCATTCTTAAAAGTCAGCAGTGAGGAAACAGGAGAGGTAAAGCAAGTATTATTTTTATTCAAGAACGACGGGTACGTCGTATAAGTTTGCCACATTTTCTCTTTCTATCTTGAAATTAAAGACAACGACAATGGATAGCTAAAAATCAATTATTAACCTTTTAATAATTAGGAAATAATTTTGCCAAACGAAGAGTATATTTTTGGATTAGAAGGAGAGATATCTTGACTTTTCCAAGATATTCGGGCAATGGGACCTTTGGAGGATCATGAAAATAAATAGAAGGAGCGTGGGACAGTCGAAAGGATCTGGAAGAAGAGGTCAGTTCGGACAAAGGCTTAATTTTCATCTGTGAAAGCTCGGATCAAGAGAAATCCAATCAGGACTCTTTGTTGGAAGGCAAAGGTCATGTTTTTGACCTCCAGTATAGTCCATAGGATCGTTCATAAGGACTTGGGGATGAAGTGAAGGGCAAGAAGAAAAAAACACATCATCAATGACTTAACAAAAGCAAACAGGTTTACGAGATCAAGACTACTCCTCAACAAACTCGAGGCTGGAACGCCAACAATTTCGTTTTCTGATGATTTTTTTAAAGGATAGATCGGGTTTCAAACTCCCGTACGTATTGATACATCAGTGACAAAAAGCCTGCTGACGTCCCATTTAAAATTTACATTAAAGACCAAATATTCGGCTTCTGTTATATTCCTGGCCCATTACATCAATCTTTTCGAGGCACATGCCAATCCCTGGATTGATGAGGTGTTTGGAGAAGAGCCATTTGTCTTCCAATAGAATGGTGCTCCATGCCACACACCCAAAAAGAAGCCAAGATTGGCTCTTCAATAATATGACCTCTATGTGGTCTGAGAACATGTAGCCTCCCAGCTCCCCTGACCTGAACCCATTGGACAACAACATTTAGGCTCAGGTTGAGGGAGTTTTCTAGAACAAATCAAGCAGCTCAACAGCATACTTGGAGGCATCCATCATGTCAGCCTGGAATGCATTGTCGGAAGACCATATTATCGCGGTGTGGCAATGCTTCAGATGGAGGTTGGAGGCCGTCATTAGTGCTGAGGGTGGCCATATCGAATAATCCAATTATTTTACAGTCATGTGACAATTTTGGAAAAAAATTAGTCAAATTATTTCTTACTTGATAAAATAGCTCCTGTAAAAAGTATTTAATCAATGTTACCTTCTTCTTTTTTTTTTTGAACAAGGGGTAGGTGACAACTTGGTGGAGCATTAACATAGAATTCGCATGGGAGCTCCTTATTCTTTTTGCTGCATGATTTGAAGATCTTTTTTATTTCCTCCACTGACATGATGACATTTAAAGCTGTCATCATTCAGTGTTATTTCAGTTAAATCTGGATCAAACCTGTGGTCTCCATTAGCAAGTACATGAAATAAGCAGCCCCATAGAAGCATTTGCAGATAATATTTATTTGCAATTTGCATCCTTCAGAGCCAAGAACCATAGATTCTGCGAAAATAATCCCCAATCATTTTATGTATATCTTTTCTCTTGTCTACAATAGTGGCATTCTTGTGTAATATAGATTTAATGTCCTTTTTTAACGTTTCGCTATTTTCAAATCTCTTGTTACGTTAAAAAATAATTTGCTCTCTCACAATATTTGACATACCTGTTTTGACAATTGTTCCCATATTATGTATTAAACTGATATTTTGGAGGCCCTCATTGGCTCTCAATTTTTCATTTAGTGTTTCCAGGATCTTTACTAAGTCTAATTTCCTTTATATATTGTCAAGTCATGATAAAATATAATGAAACTTTATAATAGAGTATAATAAAACAATATGATAAATTTTAATGAAATAAGATGGTAAAATGAATTGATATAATGTGGTGTGGAATTAAAGTAGATGTGGATTATTTTTTTAAAGTATCTTAGAACCATAAGGTGAAGACGTTTTTCTCACCTCTTCCGGGAAGGCTGTTCATATCCTTATAGTTCGATTTAAAAAACTATGTTGGACGTAATTAGTATTTGCCGATTGGGCTGAACTAAGTAAAAATTGGAAGACGACCTAGTGTTTTACGCCTTTATACATACATTGGGCTTGATATTACAATTAATCAGTCCATTTATAACTTTAAACTACATAACCATATCCTGAAGTTTTCTAATCATTTCAAGCGACCACAACCCGAATATATGGATATATCGCCGCATAAAATCTTAATAAAGTTTATTCTTATGAGATCAGTACAAAAATGAGTTTTATTTTTAATAAATTGTCATGGGCTTATCTCAAATTGACAATGATACAGAGCAGTTTTGGGCATTATTTTTTTCAAAAATTAAAGTTCAAATTTTCAGACACACTTTTTAAACTTTTCCAATATATTTGTCTTGAATATATGAGCCTCTGCACAAAAAGCATCTATTTTCAACTTTAGATAATCAAAACTCAAGTCAAAAGCATGACATATACATTTTAAAAATAGTTTTAGATTTTTTCAACATTAGGCTTTACAATATATTCACATAATTTATCCCTATCTTCAACACCAAGCGCTTACAAAGGCTTTGAAACTTAAAAGTAGCCTAAAATAGACAGCCATGTATGCCTTTTTTCTAAAGACCACAAGGCTAGCAAAGAAAAAATTAGGCCATATTTGGAATTAGGGGATCAAATTCAATTAAACTGAGCATATACTTTTTGTACTATTTTTGCTGTTAGAGATTGTAATTGTTCACAATTTAACACAAGTTACTTTGAGTTCAAGTAAATAATACACGTAAGAGAAAGATAAAAAGAAATATCGACAGCTTACAAAAATATTTAGTTCATATTTTTGGCGTTGCTAGTCTCTTTTTTGACGAGTTTGAGTACCCAATTTTTTTTACCATATAAACTTATTTATATAAATAAGGAGCAAAGGGTAACCCACCGTTGCTCGGGCCAAGGAAGGAGTAGGAAATCCCATTGACAATGGTCCATATTATTTATTCTTTATATTTAAAGACCTTTGGCATAGGGCGAGCATTATAATATATATGCTATTATGAATTTATAAAAAAAAATGTGTTATAAACATAAAGTAACATACTAACATATACACATGAAAAAATTTGTCTAGATGATAAATACATTTATTTTTTTGTCAAAAAAACCCACAATCAAAATTTGTGAAGCAAATTACAAAATATTTTTGTTCACTAATGCTGAAAAAAAAAAGTAAACAGCATTTATTGGAATTGTAAAGAGGAACATAAAACTAACGAGATTTTGTTTGTACTTGCAAAAACTAAAAAATTTGTCTCTTTGTTTAGCTCCTAGATACACCCCACCCCACTGGAACTCAATCCGGTATCAGTCGGTAGATGTACCTATGAGTTTCTAACTTTATCATTATAAAATAAATCATAATTACACACCATATTAAAAATCCTCTAAAGTTGCTCCTCCATTGATCTTTTCTTTTCCATAGACTCCATGGCTAGTTCAGTCATTTCCTACATTGTACGGCCATAGTCATGGATAAGATGAAATGGTGTTTCTTCATCTTCTTCAAAGAGTCGACAAATCGTGCTCAGGGGTTTACCTATTTTAAAAAAGATATCAATTAAGTTGTATATAGCCACTAATGATTTGATATCTATTGTATTTCTAAACTTTTATTCCTATGTACAGCTCGACGATAAACTGACTAGATTTGGAGCAGCTATCTAACTGTTGGCAAAAAGTTTGTCACTCATTCAAAGGAATTTTTCTGAGAGCTTTCTTAGTCTGACTCACGGAATCGGAGAGAGTTACTGGTTCCCTCTTCAGCACCCTCCTTAGTCAAAGCATCAGCAAACTTATTCCCTGTGCTATTATTGTGACCCTTGAGCCATCTAACTGTGATGTCACGCTTGAAATTCTACAGAGTCTTTTTACAAAAAGAGATTTATTCTCTTAACATGCTCGCTGGTTTTATATTAAAACTATCTATAGCGGACATGCTATCAGATAATGTTAATAACCTCTTACCATTCGTTTTGTCGAATGCCTTCAAGGCTTGTGTTTGCCTTAGCATTGCCCTATTTAGATGTATCTTACAATATGATCCATCATCTATGACTAGCCCAAGATACTAGGATGCTTTAACCCTATGTATCTCAGTTCTGTTCATGTAGGCAGTAACTTTGTAACCTTTTCTTCTATTGGTAAATTAGTTACATTCGGTTCTGTTACCACTGAATATAGTTAATCTGACTTCAGCCCATCCTTAGAGCTCATCAAGAGCCCTTACATAAACTGTGTTAGTGTTTGACGATCAGCCCTTCTAACACATAGTGCCAGGCCATCTGCATATTCAATCTTATAGATTGGGCTTTCTATTAGATCAAATACTTTTTTATAAAAAAGATTCTGGGAAAGTGTGGGGATGATACTACCTTGTGGGCATCCTCTTGTTGGTTTTGCTGATGCGCTCTCGCTACCAAGCTTAGCAAAAATAGTTCAATTTTTGAAGATCACTATACTAGCGACTTGTTGTTTTGTCAACAACTTGCTAGTACATGGCATCAATGATATGATCACTGTGAACACTGTCAATAGTGAGTTCTATGTCAAGGAAGGTCACCAATGATTCTTCCTTACGATAAAAACTGTTAGGACAGCTGTCTATCAAACTGCTAATTGCAGTATTTTGTAGATTTTCCTTTTCAAGGTACTTCATATTACGTCTTTGATCAATGAGTTTGTCATTCTATCAGGCATTTGCTTTTCTGAGGATCCCAGATCTTATACTGAAAGAGTTTCGTAAGGTTTTCAGCAGCATAGTTGCAATACTGGGGGGGTTCTAAATAAATGCTGTCGGTATTTAAAAGATTATACTTTGTGGTCGGTTCGAAATATTCGAGATTAGAGAAAAATTCTTATACCACCTGAAACTTCATAATTTAATGGAATGAGCCGATATTAAAAGTTTTTATATAATTTATTCTTTGAGGTTCATACACTTTAATTTAGTATATTCATTTCTTTTAATAATTTCAAAGTATACATATATTATCTTAAAAACATGCTATCAATTGGATAAATTTAATGACACGTATACAGTTTGATAGCCTAATATTGACTAATGTTGAAGAATGGACCAAAGAAGACACAGGAGTGGGAGGAGCTATGGCTGTGGGCAACCAAGTACTAAAGGACAATTGAGCTCTTTTAGTGCCGGACATAAGTAATAACAACGCCCCACTTCCCGTGAAACCCTTATAAACCTAGTTATGGAGTGCCTAGAATTAACTATAGCATAAATTAGTATGAGCAATCCTACATCTCCTAGTCGATTCAGCATAAGAGTTAGAGCTCCAGCATTTGAAGAATTTATATTATTATAGTAGCAAACCAATAAGTAAGAACTTAAACCTAAACCATCTCAACCTACAATCGATTGAGCCACGTTTCTCCTATAACTTAAGAGTAACCTGCTTGGAACAATAACCTTACAAGAACTATAAAACTGTTAAAATATTTTTCTCCCCTCATAGACCTTAAAGAATAAATATAAACAGCACCCCTGATTATCCTCACGGTGCCCCTGAACGCGACAGAGTACAAGTCCCCTAGACCCCTGACTTCGAAACTTAATGGGCTACATTTAAGTTATTAAAATAGACTTTGGTAATATTTAAAACTGAAGAACTATGAATCGAAGATAAAAATAATCCATTTGACCTTACTCTTATCTTATCTTTTTTTTCCGCATTTATTTCATTGATTAAAAATTTATTTAACTTATAAAGTGGCGTAAACATAAAGTTAGGGTTAAAGGACATTGAGTCCCAAGGTACATGTCATAAATATGATTAACCTCTGGAGCAGGGGCTATGAAAACTTTTTGATCCTGGGAACCCCAAATGGAATGCAGGAAATAAACTCCCTTCACAACGCCAGCAAAACTTGCTGGCACTTTGTACATGTGGCTATTGATGTAGGTGAGATTTTTTACAAAACAACAGGCATAGTGAAACACATACCTGTTTGAGCGTCCTTGCTTCAAACATACATTTTATATCGTATTAAAAGTCCTAATTAATTATTATAGATCTCAAAAATAACAATATTATCATAGTAATAAAATATCGTAGATGTTTTCCATATAGAATCGGTCGTGTATACCGGGTAAACCGTCTACAGTGCTCCCTGATGTATGTGGTATACATATTTTTGAGGTAAGACTAATATCAATATGTTTATATTAATAAAACTCTCTCGGGCTTTTTTGTATCTAACATAAAGCCTTCAAATCATATTAAAAAAGAAAAGTTAGTTTATATAATATAGATATAGAGTTGAGTGGTTTGAAATGAAAAAAACTACTTTCAAAAATTGGAAGAAGAAAAATATTTGATGTGTGTTATTAATTTAATCTGTGTTAGTTTCTAAACCTGAAGTATGTAGTATTGCCCATTTTTGGTTTAAATTGTTTACAATACGCAAAATAAAATAAATATATATGAATTTAAATATTATTACAATATTGTCAACGCAATAATATCATTTTAAATGTAGATGGTTCTCCTTTTACTTCCAGTAATTCATTTTCTCCCATCCCCCCACCAAAAAACAAAAAAAATAATGTTATGGGAAGCTAATATTAACATGGGTCTTAATTCACCCCTACCATATGTCTTGCTCTAGCCTTCTCCTCGCACTATCTTTTTAATCACAAACTATACCACTAAAATCATATATGTTTCGAGTTTTATAAGAACGGCATTCCCATATGAATAAAATCTCTTAGGCTCTTAGGTAAACTAATATTTTATACAACTCTATACAGGGTGTCCACGATAAATTGGAACTACTTTAAACTTCATCCATATCCATAATATGGATATTCGTGGTTAAATCATACTAGTATAAAAGGTTGCGTGAGCAATACACTATAACTTCCACCACAATTGTTTTGACAACAAACAATAGTCATCATGGAACAAGCAAGGAAAGACGCCATCCTCGAACTGGCTCGCACGGGACACAATCCCTCTGCTATCTACAAGCTTCTTAACTACCCCAAGACCACGGTGTACCGGGTCTTCAATGCCTGGGAGGTGGAGGGGAAGGTCTGCCGCAAGGCCCACAACATGAGAAGTGACCGAATCCGCACTCCCTGCTTCCTTAAAGGCCTCCGAAAGTCCATCAAGGCTTCGCCGGGGACTTCCCTGTCCAGGTTGGTCAAGAACCGTGGAGTGAACAAACAGCTGGTCTCCGAGGCTGTGAATGAGGACCTCGGGTACAGGTCATACCAAATGGTCAAATAACACTTCCTCACGGCATCCATGAAAGCCACCAGGCTCACCAACGGTAAGCGTCTCCTCAATGACCTGAAGAGCCATGGAGGAAGTATCGTCTTCTTCTCAGACGAGAAGAACACGACTGTCGACAGAAGCTACAACGTCCAGAATGACAAGGACTTGCCAAGGAGAGAGACGAGGTCCCTGTGGTCTTTATCACAAAGTTCCTGGCCTTTGTGATGACACTGGGTGTCATCTGCAGCACCGGTGAGGTGATGCCTCCTTCCTTCTTCAATCCCAAGGAAGGGGTTAACGTGATAAGGTACTGCGAAGTCTTGGAGGAGTTTGTTATCCCCTGGATGAAGGATACGGCCGCGGGGAGGGAGGTCCTATTCCAACAAGACTCAGCGCCTGCACACATCACCATGAGGACCACTAACTTCTTCAACTCCCACGACATCACTTTCTGAGATCCGCAACACCTGGCCCTCCAACTCACCCGACCTCAATCCGTGTGATTACTACTGGTAGGGGAAGTTGGAGAGGGAGGTGTGCAAGGTCAGCCACAAGAGCATCGCGGCCCTGAAGGGCTCCATTACGAGGGAGTGGAATGCTGTCGATTCTGCGGAAGTCATCAGGGCATGCAAATCATTTAGGGGCAGGATGGAGAAGATGGTGGCTACTGAAGGAGGACATGTTGAATAAATTTATTGTTTATTATCATGTCTAACTTTTTCATATTAAGAAATACACTCCAAATTCCATTTTTATCAAGAAAATTTAATTTTAAGATAGTTCCAATTTATCGTGGAGCCCCTGTACACCGAGTAGTCCATTAAAATCTGAACACTTTGAGTTTTAAAATTCAACAAGATATAATTTATTAATTAACTATATAATTTTATAGAATTTCAACAAAAGGATGTGTGTCTGAGCTCTCTTAATCATTAATGTAGCCGCCTTTCACGGTAATAATTTGCTTCCATGGAGAGGTTGAGATAGGTTTATTTTATTGCTGGTGTCAAAAGTGGACTCTCCATCCTCACAAGGCGCTTTCAACCCACTTTTTGATAGCACTCTGGACAGTCTGATGTGAAACCTCAAGATCTCCTGCACAGGCCCTCCTAAATTTGATAAGATTAGCCTGAACTGTTTTCTTTAACTACTCCGGATCCAGTCTGGCCTTTTTGAGAGAGCGTTTCTTCTTCTCCAACGTTCCGGACGGAACGTTCTAACGGAGTAGACAGTGGTCCTGGAGACGCCCAGTGTCAATGGGTTGCGCAAAGGGAAATTCGTCGATCACGTTCATGTGTCATTTTCTCATATTCTACATCAATTAGAGAGCTCAGGTTTATTTTGACTTATAACTATTTTTTTCTGTTTTAATATATCGGAATATGAATTAATTCCAATCACTTAACCTTAACTATTTATTGAATTAGAAAGTCATCAGATTTCAATGGATCACCCGGTAATATAAAATATGGGTTGTAAACTTATTTTTAAGAACGTGTCTTTGTACCTTATACTCACTTTGGTAGCGCTCTATATACTAAAGTAGTCCCTTTCTCATAATTTCATATAACTTTTTTCCCCTTCAAGCTTTAAATTTTATTATTGTTTCATTCTCGAGAAAAGAACATCTATTTATTGAGCATCGACGTGTGAGTGTAATCATGAAACACGATAATTCATACTGATGAATATTCTATATATTCATATTGCATAATTTATTGCCATTATTTAAGATGCTTCCTACCGGATTTAGAATGTAAATATATGTGTGATACGCGCGTACCTATATAGAAGTCCCTCGTAATTATTTTAAGAATATATCTATGATATAATATACTTAAAGCAAAATTTATCTGTTGAACGACAAAAACAAGTCATGACAATGCCGGGTACTACGGCAAGTAAAAAATGAATAAAATAGTTAAATCTTTTTTCAGTTATTAGTCATGCATTTCAGAACTTTTTTTATTATTTTGCAATTCCCCACGTTTTAAATTTAAATCTTGATTTCTAATTATTAATTAACTTTATATTCTATTTCATAGCCTGTTGAGGAGAATTACCTATGTAATGCTGAATGCAACTCAATTGTCAGCTCCCTTGACAAGAAAGAGCTTTTCTTGCGAATTATCAAACTTCGCCTTCACGTTATACGAGCAAACATAGGAAAACTACTTTGTGTTTGCGTTCCACACCGAAATGAATGGAAAAAGTTTCATTGGGATGGACTTACCATTGATGAAATCCTTGATAATCTCACACAAGAGGACATTCCATTAAATCATGAGGAAATTGAGGCTGAAGTTATTAATGAACCAACGAAAGAAGATGAATCTGGAGAGACCACAGGGTATCTGATGGAGATTAATGAAGGGTCAGCGATACTTCAAACATTAGAAAATGGTGGTGAGATAGAGATACCAAGTGTGGATGAGGAATTTCAAAAATAATTGTTTTTTTATCATGTATACATTCATGTTTCAGGGGCGTCTACAGGAATATATAATTTTTTTTTTTTTTTGGTTTAATTAAACTAAAAACAAAAAAGACAAAAAATTTAAATTTTTGGAAATAAATTTCCAAATAAAATTTCAAATAACTCAATTTTTGTAAAAAAATTCAAAAATCTACATCTATTTATAAAAGTTAGAATTTTACTTTTTTTAGTAAAAATTTATATCTGTTCTCAAAAAATTGAATTTTTTGTATACAAATTTCAAAAATCCACAGCTGTTGATTTCAAAAAGTATTTTTTTTTTAAATATTAAATTTTACAAATTAGTTTTATTTCTAAAATCTACAATTCAAAAAAAAAAAAATTGTTTTTGTTGAAAAATGTTAAATAATAAATTATCTAGTAAAAAGGAAAAAGGCTTTAATTTTTTAGAAGAAAGAGGCTACAACCCCTCCAGTCCAGTCCTTGCAGACGCCTCTGTCTTTGTCACGGGTTATAATTTAGTATAAGGATATTTTGTAAAATATCACATTTTAAATAAATGCATATAATTAAATAAACAGAATACTGCTTTTTTTATATCGTATTATAAATTAATAATTTATCATACGTGGGTAAACAATTCAATCTTAGAAAAAAATTGTTGATGTATAGTATTTTTTACAATACAAAAGTAAAATCCATTACTTTGATATTTATATATGTATATGATTTCATATATTTATATCTAGGGGCGTAAGCTGGATTATATTTTTTGTTTGAGGGGACTGATTTGTTTTTGGATTATTTAAAAAAAAAAATTTTTTTTTCTAAACAAATTTCAAAAGTATAATTTTTTGGAAAAAATTCAAAGCTTTAATTTTTTATTTAAATATTAAATATTTTTTGGAAGAATAAATACCATGAAGGTAGGTACCAGGAGGGTAATTTGGTCTTTGGAGTTGTCGAGAGGGACTGTGGGGAATGTTTCCTTGTTAAAGTTTAAGATCGTTCATCGGCAACATTGTTACCACTCATTGCTGAGCATTTTTTACCCGGAAAAACTGTCATTTCTGACGATTGAGCAAACTATCGCAACCTTGGGAATGAATTAGATATGGCACACTTTACTGTTGATTTATTAACCGGAGGTATGTTAAGACGGTTAAGACGTTAGGATAAAATACCTCTGGTGAGTTTTTCCAGACATATCTCAACTGGTTTATGTGGAGGAAGCTTCTCAAGGATATTAGTCATTTTTATAGAATTCTTGACGACATTATGCCAATATCCGATAAGTGGTTCTTTTATTTTTTTCAATTATGTTTTAAAGTTCATTTATGCTTTGTTTTCTCTTTCATGACATATTGGATTTGATGGCATACACCGGTAGTTGCATAAATACGCGGACTATTTGTAGCAAATAATGAAATGTGTAATAAAATTTGTATGACGTTTTTTTTTGAGAATTATATAATAAAGAATTTATTCTTGGTATAAAATGTAATATAATTACTGAATATAACCGCCATCAGCCGCTATGATACCCTCCAAGCTCCCGTGGAAGGCCTTGCACACATAGATGATGTAATGGTCTTCCATGGCTGCCCATTGCTCATTGACACTGGCCTTCAATGAGTCCAAATTTGGGTGGCGGGTAGCACAGGCCTTCTTCTCAATTTGCCACCACACACTGTAGTCAACGGGATTCAAATCAGGTGATTGAGGTGGCCAAATGTTTTTGTTCCAAAATGGCATGTTTTGCCTCATCATTCATCGTAAAAGACTTTGTTTGATGCGAGTAAGAAAAACAAAACAAAGCAAAAAGATTGACCGAGATACTTTTGCTGGATTTTTTTATTTCTGGTCACGGAACCTCGAGATATAAGCGTTTAAAAATTAGTCTGCGTATTTATGCAACTACCGGTATGTTCCTCAAAATGATACCCATTACTTTCATCCAAAAAGGAGAAGAAATATACCTGAAATATGATTCCCAAATACGACTTGTTCGATAGCTTTGGATCAAAACAAAAACATTTTCTTTCGGAAGGATTGTGAATTAAACGAATTGGAAATTTGGACTATTATATATATGATTTTATCTGTTTTTTTCTTTAAATTTTAGTGTTAATTGTTTATTTAATTTATATTCTTGTGAATGCTCTATTTTATTACATGTTGATTCATTTGTGTTTAATTTTTTTTAACTCGGATATTTTTGTTAGTTATTAATTGTTTATATATTTATTAATTTACTCTGTTTTTAATTTATTAATATATTCAAAGTTTTATAATTAATTAATATTCTCAACGTCTTTTATATATTATAGGATAAATTATTTTCCTTATTTAAGTATGTCCTTCAACACAATGAGACCTTCCATTTGTTTCCGTGACCCTTCGAAGTGCTAATTAACCAAACAAATTGGAAATTTGAGATCCTTCTGCTTCACTTCGCGGCAACAAGTAAAGATCTAATAAAAATTTACATTAGAATTGTTGGTCCTATTAAATAATATTCGAACTACACGGTTGTATATTTGATATAAATTTTATTAGTTTCTTCAAAATAAACAAACAAAAAACTTATTCAAATATACTTTTCTATGTCAAATGTAATCATTTCGCAAAAAAAAACACCTTTAAACATATCTAATATTACTAAATTTTTTACTTGAATATTTTTACTAAATATATATCCTAAATATAAACATATTAACCAAATAAACTAATTTTGCATCATTCTATGCTATTACAGAGACGTCCTTTTTGATCCACAGGTTGGACATCCTAATTATCAAATTTCTTGCTATGAAATTGTATCTCAATCAAATCCTTAATGATCAAATTGCTTGAATTGAATTGTTTAATAATCAAATTATCTACAATCATTTCACCTGACAATGTAAATTAAGTTAAAATAACCATTGACCACTCTATTAGAAATTTTATAAATTGCCCGGCCATTTTGCACATTGCCCGTCACATTATACAAACTATAATGAAAGGGATAATTTATCGTTTTATTATTGCATTTGCGTGTTTCTTTTTGTTTGTGTTTAGTTTAAAACATAGGAATGCTAAGTAAAAGCCAAAAAAAATATATAATGAAATTTTGTTTGAAAATGTTTTGAAATTATATGCGTATATTTTAGTTCATAATTCGGCTTGTTATAAGAATTACCGAATAATTTAGAGACAAAATTTGTTCAGAAATACAATATACCTAAATAAACCGATTAAATAATTTACATCCTATCAATAAATACTAATTAAATTCATTGGATAAGGAACATATTTAAATTGGGGTTAATCTTCCTGCTTCTATAATATTAATTACTTATAGAATTAGTAATATCATGGACTTAATTATATTTAATTTATAATAATAAATGTACTTTGTATACATATTTGTTAATTTTATTTAACCCTTGACATACAAGACAATTTAATACACATATAATTTTGCCTGGGTATATTTGGTCCATACTTACTCATCGGCAACTTTTTAAACCTTTATGAGTTAAGACATATTAATTATGACTGCAATAGGTATAAAATTTTATTGATTGTAAGAATAGCCGGTTGAAGTTATTTCTCAAGATAAGGTCAATTTTTTTTTACATGCAGTATGCATGACTCTCTGCTGTTTGAGTGGATGAGTTTGCCTCTCATGTAGCTGGACAGTCAAAGAAAACTCAAATATTGATTCCCTAGAGACCTATGCTACCTCCTTCCAGTGTGGATGTACCTTTGAAAGATAAATCATATTTTTTTTTGTAAACAAATTATCCCAACTGAAATACAATTTTTATATTTTTGGATGTAGTAAATTGAGGAAAGATCTCAAAATCTCATGGAAACATATGTTTCAAAAATGGGGCTACCATTGTTTAATCTCAAGTTAATTATCAGGCTTAACTGAATGATAGTGCACGAAAAGTTTTAATGTCCCTTAAGACAGTATTTCCCCCAACTTTTTGTGTACAAGCCACACCATAAGATAAGTAAACATTTCTTGACACACATATTTTAATTAAACCCAAGGTTAATAGAAATATAAGGTTAGATCATCATGTAATTGGGCTTGCTACAATTTTCAATCTGATGTATTATACCAATTGCTGGGCAATGAAAACAGGTTTTGACAAAACACAAAACCCCTCATTTACTATGACGTCAATATTAAAAGCGTGGTGGAAGTCAAACATTCGTCATACACGCGTTATGGTATAACCTTGTATTTCTATAAAGCTTGATTAAACCAATCATTTGGAATATCATAAACTATTACCAATAGAGTAGGAATGGCACAAATGGTACGGCACACTTAAACTGGCAATATATTGAATTTAGTTACAATCATAAAAAGTTGTCAAAATTAAAATTCACCTATACGATCGAAAAAATGAGAGCCGCTCATTTTTAATGGAGCGTTAACACGGTCAGGATTTCTTGAGCGGACTAATGCTCCGCGTCCCATGAATGATCAACTTTCTTTGAAATGATCAAAAGAGTCTGAGGGATAAAACTACACTATTATTCTGAGTAAATGATTATCTTGCTTCTAATATATAGTGAATACCATATATTATTCAAATAAATCCAAGCATTTCAAGAAATGAGCCATTTAGGAATACATATGTGTGCATCTACAACTGAACACTCTGAAATTATTAAAAATAGTAAAATAATTCGTTAATTTTTAAAGTTGTCGACGAATTAATTTATTTAACATGGAAGATGAGAATCTTAACCACATGTCTATTCAATATGGCCACCCATGTTCTCCACTATCAACTCCAGCCTGGACCGGAACTTGCTGCATGACTTGAAGATGAAGCTCTGGTCGAGGTTGGCTCAGGCATTCTTGAGGGCAAACTTCAGCTGGTCCTTGGACTTGTATTGGACTCCCAATAGTATCCCCTTTAAACGCCCAAACACTGCGAAGTCAAGCGGCAAATAATCAGGCGAGTGAGTCCTTTTCTTAAGCTTGTTGAGAAGAATCTTTGACCTTGCAAGGCGTTTTTCTTTGTCTACAGGATTGAGGGCTTGACGAGGGGTTCTCTTGTAGACCTTAAGGCCAAGATCTTTCTTAAATAGCCGGTTGATGATCCTTCTGCTGACGTTTAACTCCCTGGAAAGGCCGCTGACGGTGACCTTGCCTCTCTTGTCCTCGACATACTTTTTCACAGCAGCAACCATTTTGTCCGACCTTCGAGGCCTTGACTTAGATCTTGTGGTCACCTCAGGAGTTCCATGGCTACTACGCTGTAAACGGTGTTGCGGCTGCAATTCAGAACCTTGGCAATTTCAGTGGGAGTTTTTCCCCGCGCGGAAAGTTCCAAAATTGCGACTCGACGTCTCTCCATATTATCGGCTGTTGTTTCACTCTTGCTATTTAGATTTTGCTGGAGTTTTGTTTATAACTATTCAAGACCCTTGCCTCAAAGTATAAACCGGGTTTAACACAATAAAATCACGAATCTGTGCATGGCGTAAAATTTAAAGGAGTGTTCAGTTTTAGACGCGTACACCTGTATTTTGGATACAGCAGGAATTGACAGCCATTTATCAAGCACTCATAGAATTCGATTGAGCTATTGTCAAACTAAACTTAAGGATGTTGTTTCATATCACAAGAAAGGTAGTAACCGACGACATTGCTCGGAATAATTAGGCGTCCGTCGACTAAAAAATCAAATTTTGATTTAATAATATTGATGGTCAATGTTACTCTCATTTTTCTTGACGAAGTTCACTCGTAACTAATCAAACGTATATTAACCTATATGATTTCTTGCTTCAATAATGTAAGAATAACAATAATAATTCGGGAGAAAAAAAAAATCTATATATTAGGATAAGTGATGGGTACTTTAGTCTTTAGAGATCCCATCTAATAGAAATAGACAGAAACAGTGCTCTTATTATACATTCAAACGCCTAAAATATTTAAATAATAGGGCTACATTAATATTTGTTATATCAAAAATATATTTATATAATTTACATGAGAGAGTACTATACACAGATTTCTTCCTATTTCTACCCCTCAAATTATTAAAAGAATATGGAAATCAAAGGTTGAGTAACTCAACAAAAAAAAATTTCAGTTTTTTTATTATGATTATAATAAATGTTTTTTTAAAGGTTCTTAAGTTACCAAAAAAGTCACTTGTGCCTATTTTTTAATTGTTTTCGTTCGAAAATTTTAACACCAAAGTGCTAATTTTAAGATGAATTTGATACTTGGGCCATGAACACTCATTTATTAAAGTTAAACATCGGAGGTTAAAGGAGCAATATGCGCCTTCACTATGATTGAATGATTTCCTCTGAGAATAATATGAACTATTCTCTGATGTGTCTTAGAAACTACAAAAAGTAATCACAAACAGAAAGCTAGTTACTTAATTCAATGGCTATAAAAACAATTTATTTTACGACATAATCAACAAATAACATAATGATTTAAAAGAACCTTCTTTCACCGCGGTTTTGGAAGAATCTTCCAGATCGGGATTGATAACTAGATTGAGGAGCCTCTTCAATGATTGAATCAGTTCCGGAAGCAGCTCCAAAGGGACCATTGTTGGTTCTGGAACCGGCAAATCCCCCATTATTAGAATCATCGATGAATCCACCATTGTTAGAAGTATCAACAAATCCCACATTGTTAGAGTTATCAACAAATCCTTCATTGTTAGCAGCAGCGATTTCCTCGTTTCTGGAGTAAAGAGACTCCGCATTGGCACAGTCAAAGTTAAACCACCAATCGCAGACAAAGTACTCTTGGTTGAAAATGGTTCCATTGGGACAAAGGAAGGACATTTTGCGAAGGCCGTCCTCAGCAGTTGACGCACAAACGTGGAAAGCTTGACAGTTGGTTTCTGTATCCGCATAAAATCCTGTCAATAAAAGAAATTATTATTTATGTGGATGTGCAACACTTAATGAAGGATCGAACCTCCTTCAATTTGTCCATCACATGAGAAAGAGGTTTCAGGGACCTTGGCAAAGATGGGGTAGTCCTCTCCTGGAACGCCGGGGAGAGCCTCTTCTAAAGCGGAAATGGGATTTAAGTCAAAGCCAGAACCAGCAATTCTTTGGTCAACATTGGATGAGGATCCGAATGGACCGAAGCCATTAGAGCCTTGATTGTTAGAGCCTCCAAATTCACCGCCATTACTAGTGGCATAGTTTGAGAGTTGGGCATTGCTACTTGTAAAAAAGGCAAAAAGTATAAAGGACATAAAGGCATTCATATTGGATTGTGTTTTATAAATTAAAATATGTGAACTATAAAGAATTTAATGAGATGACACTGGGTCTGTTTTATCAAATAAACTGATCATTTTTCTCAAGTATATCTTTCTTTTTATATAAATATTTTGCGTATCTTATTTTTAACATTCCTATGATGAAGAATACACTCAGGTGTACTGATAAACCCGTTTGAACATAATTGAACCGTGATAGCATCACGAAGATGCTCCTCTTTCATTTTAAAAATACTATCGTGTACTTTTGACCATCAGAAAAAACGTTTCCTTCTTGAAGCTTCAATCAAATATAAGAATAATTTGTTAAACCAGAATATGTTTTCTCAAATATAAGAAATATATATTTTTAGATAACGATAGTGCAACTTATTCATATAGGTATAACTATGCAAGTTCCTTATATACAGCGTTTAAGGACATTTTGCAGAATGGTTCAAGGTCACGTAATATGATATAGAAAACTCTCAGTGTCATATTTTATTTTTAACTCAAATCAAGTTATCCTATGATTTAAAGATTCTAAATTATCTATTTAGTTATTTTTATAAAATTTCTGCTTTTTTTATTCTTTATATATTTTTATGTCGTCGGTAGTTCTGAGGAAGAGACTAACGAAATTGATGGCATTTTGAGGAGAAAAACTCCATATTATTCATTTTGTACACATGAATTTATTTTTACCTCTTCATCTTTATTTTTTTTTTCCTAAATATATTTAGCCACCTAATTTATTTCCTTAAGAATTGATAAGTTGAAGAAAACAAAGGGATTATACAGCGGTGGGTTTCGGTACGTTTTTTTATACATATACGTATATATATGATCACATATAATATATTTTGTTATTTTATTTTCTTAGGGTTTAGCGTACTGCCCCAGCCTACAAGCACGACCTATATTTTCGACTATCTTTTTCGGCCGTAATCTTGTCTAATAAAATTGACTTCTTTTTATATCAGAAGATGGTAAATTGGACACAAATTGCTTTACAAATGATAGATTTAAATCTTTTGACAGAACTTGTATATATATTTTACAAAGTATTTATGGTTTGAGGGATACTCCATGTCAAATTTACAAACTTTTCGGAAATTTACGACATGGTGAACACCGATTCTGAGTATTTTTGGTGCCGGTGTTTATTCCAACAAAAGAACACTATGTCTGAAATTTTAGACTTATGCAAGTACAAGGGCTCGTTTGGGAGTGCCCTTATCGAAGGACACTCGAACTTCAGTGCTACATTACTCCGCTCTAAATTAAGGATTTCGAGTAATGTTTGTTTATAAATACCCACAAGAAAAGTTATTTTATTACCACAAAGTTGATTTTGTCAATTAATAAGCAAGATGCTATAAACTACTTATACTATTTTTAATTAATTAATTTTTATTATACTCTAATTTTTTGGGCATGTTCATTAATTATGAATAAGTTAATAATCTAACAAAAATTAGCTCCGGCGTCATTTTAAATATTTGGCAATAATATTTATATTGTTGTTTTGTTTTATGACCAAATACTATTTGGTAGCTTTAAGCTATCTTTATTTGGCAATTATAGATAATATGTTGATTAAAAACTTACAAAATCATTTCCGTATTTTTTATTATGCAAACGGTTAAGCCATGTCCAAATATTCATATCCAACATTAGTTTTTTAGATGCTAATATTTGGTTATTGTCTAGAAATCCTGGTCTTGTCTGAAACTGTAAAAATATCGATGGATTGAACTAATTCCGTCTGAAGAGATCTAATAAAAATATTCTCTATAGAACAGTCTCGAAGAAAAATCGGTCTTATTTCAAATTCCAATCTAAACATATTTTAGAGATGAATTATTGATGATGTCATGTGTGTTTCTAAACATATTTTAGAGATGAATTATTGATGATGTCATGTATGTTTCCAAATGGGGAACATCGTCCTACTGACGTCAACCAAAATTAGATCTGCTTCATTTTTGTAAAGCTCGTAAATTAAGGGAGAGAAAGAATAACTGTTCTATAGAGCGAGACTGAAAACAAATCGATCTATAAATTGAAATCGAAAAAAATCTGTTTGAAAACGATTCAATTTCGATCTGAGGTCGATCTGCGATCTAGACCAAAAAAATCATTTAAGATAAAGCCGGAAAAAATACTGGTTTTGGAACGATTATTTACATATTTACAAGGTTTTATATCCCTAAAGCCCTAACATGAATGCTATGGCAATTATCAAAGCATTTAAAACGGTCTTTATTGTCGTAAGGGCTTAAGATTGTCTTATGATCAACATTTTTCCAGCAATAGTTTTCGAAAAAAGTTCAGATCAAATAGGCGCATTTTTCAAAAATCTATAAATTATAACTGAGGCCACCTGGTTCGGCTGATTTACTTTAAAATTTACTTGAACTGTACATATGAATGTTGAGAAAGATCCCATTCAATGTATACTGCAAGAATGGAGGTAATCAGTGTGTGTATGATGGTACAAGAAAGCTCAATTTGTTTTAGATTTAACAAGTTTCATAAAAAAATCCATTCGAATAAGATCCAGACTGCTGGGGGCAAGTCATAGCAATCCTTACATGAGACATGACAAGGTGATGAGCCTTGTTACAAGACCGAAGGCCGATCTCTATCGATTTAATGGATCAACGACAATGTGTTATTGTTGTCTAGAAAATCATCATAACGGTGTAATACCGTTCCTCCTCTGTAATTTCAAACTCATTTATATCTGGAGCAGCAATCGCTATGATCCCCAAAACTTTTCTAAAATTTGTTGATAAAACAACGTTTCTGCCGCTAAAAAAAAGACACCATTAGACTGATGCATCATAGCAAAAATGACAGCACACACAGGCACCGACTTAATCTTAATGCCAGGTAAGCTATTTTCTAACAGGATACCTGTATTTACCAGTATTTTGTTCTGAAACAAATTACCAGAAATGAGAAACCCATGTAGATACTATAGGTAAACACACAAAATATTAGGTTGGGGTAAAAATTATTTCATATTTCCCACCCTTTTTTTTAAATTAAGTATATATTGTTCATTATTGGTCAAATCCAATCATACGATAGAACGTTGTACTATTGCGCTTGGCTGGTTGAGTTATGAATAATTGTTCGTCGGTTATGGAGGTATCAAAGAAAAATTCGGCATATTTTAAATTTTTACTACCTGAATTCGAAAATATTCTCAAAAGCAACCAAGAAAATTTGCCAAGTATGGGGCTAATACACTTTTGGTTTGTGTTACACAACAGTGGTTCCAGTGATTTATTTCCTGCTCTGTACTGTAAACAACTCGACCGTTTGAAGCTGGAGATCAAACAAAGCGGCCAGCATTGGTGAATAACATCATCATGACAATGTTGGAACGTGCACATCTTCGATGAAGCACAATAAGCTCCGTGACCTCGAATGGGAAGTTTTTATGCATCCTCCTTACAACCTGATCATGTCTTTGGCCAACATTGCCTGAGGGTACAAAGTTAGCCTTAATTGAGGCTGGTAAAAATTAGTGCTTCGAATTTGCTTGTTTTTTTTTGGCAAAATTAGGCTTTTTGCAGGTTGCCTATAAAAGCAGTATTGTGTAAAACGTCCGGGAAATCCATAACATTTCCAATAAAACGATTATTTTACGTTCATTTACATTGTAAGTTAAACTATTTTGGGTAATTTCAATGCTAAACAATTCATTCCAAGCAATTTGATTATGATTCAATTTGATAATCGTGTGCATTTTCATTGAAATTTATATTGTATGATAAGAAATTTAATTCCTTGACGGGTCCTAATTATTTATTTCCATATTCTCAAATTATTATATAATAAGAAATTGTCTCGTCAGACACCATATTATTTTACAAAATATACCTTGGTCAACAGGTTTGTCAGTGGACAGCTGGTCCCTAAGATAGACCAAAACCTATCTCTTCCGCTATCCTGATAATCATGCACCCCTTTTAACATACTTTAATAAACCCCAACCGACAGGTTATGCAAGTGAACTGCTTGTCCACAAGGTGGGCCAATACTCACCGCTGCCACTTCCTTGAACATCAATTACCCCTTCTAATATCCTGTAACACACCCTGATCAATGGGTTGTGTATATGAACTACTGAACCAAAAATGGTTTCGAAACACACCGCCGCTATTTCCCTTAGCATCAAGGATTCCCTTAATTTTACAAAATTCAAGGGCTTGAACTATTTTTGGTATTATACAGGGAGCAGGGATCAAATTGTCGCCAAAATATTTTTCTACAAAAAACAACACAAAATATATATTTTTAACTATTTTATTGAAAATCAAAACTATGACGAGCATATAGGTATAGAGTAGCCATTCATTTGATATAATCACCGTTGGCATCAATAACAGCCTCAATACGGCCTCTGAACCGGCCGCAGGCTCTTCTGACCATCTCATTGTCCATGTTGCCGAATACCTCCTTGATGGAGTCCATCAGGCTGGCCTTGATGTCTGTTGGTATGTCTCTTGAGATAGCCCCAGACAAAATAGTCCAAAGGATTCAGGTCGGGAGAGTTAGGAGGCCACAAATCCTTGGTTACGACGTCATAACAGTTCTCGGTTAACCACTGCATGTAGATTTTGGACACATGGCAGGGTGCTGAGTCCTGTTGCCACACCCAGGGCCTGTCTCCGGCCACCCCTTGGATCCAGGGCAGAACCACCTTCTCCATAACATCCAAGTAGACCTCTGTATTGACCTTTAGACCCGTTTCAAACATGTGGGGAGGCATAACATGACCTTCACTGGTGACCACTCCGAACACAATGACCGTTGCAGGGAACTCAAGGTGATATCAAGGGAATATCAAGGTTTAAAGTAGGCGACAATTTGATCCCCGATCTTGATCTTGGCGGCGATAGGTTTTGATCTCCCTTGGGGACCAGCTGCCCACCTGCACAACCTGTTGGCCAAGGTATATTTTGTAAAATAATATGGGGTCTTTGTAAGTTTGTAATAATTATTTTCCATCATTATTTTATACTGTTCAATATGCCGATAAACACATTTTAAATTTCAGTCTCAACTTATGATCATGTTGATTTATGGACATGTATAATAATAATAAAATTAAAGAAAAGTTAATTGATGTATTTCAAATTATATATAAGATATAATTATTGTATAATGTCGTTTGAATTTTATCATTGAATTTCTCCTGACAAAAATATGATAAAATTACATAGCTTTTTTTAAGCTGATATTTAGTGTATTTACTTTTATTAAGAGTTTGCATTAAATTATTACAGGGTGATTCAAAACAAGCGGTTTTTTCCAGTAGGGATTTTTTGACAGGCACGCGCGAGTTCTGTCAAACTCATACGTTATTTTTACTCAGTATTGTTTTACAATTTTTCATGGAAAGATATACGCCCCAACAACGTGTACAAATTGTTCAATTGTACTATGAAAATCAGCGTTTTGTGAAAGATGTTTTTCGCAAATTACGCCCAACTTATGGTCCACATAATCGACCTTCAGAATCCCCAATTCGCAGAATAATCGATAAATTTGAAGGGGCAGCAACTTGCTGGGATGTCCCGTCGTCTGGTAGACCACATACAGCTCGCAGCGTAGAAAATATTGCGGCTGTAGCCGAATGTGTAGCCAAAGATCGTGAAAAACACGTTACGGTCAACGTCGAACGTTATCACGCCATGGTAACATACTTTTTGCTACCTCAAATTAAAGCACATGGTCTCCACCATATTTGGTTCTAACAAGACGATGCCACTTGCCACACAGCGCGCGTAACAATGGACTTATTGATTCAATGGATTTTGGGACATCATTTTAGTGAGCAATTAATTTCACGTTTTGGCACGGTGAATTGGCCACCAAGATGGTGTGATATCACACCTTTGGACTGTTTTCTTTGTGGATACGTAAAATCAAAAGTCTATGTGGATAAACCAGGGACGATTGAAGTATTGGAAGCAAATATTGAGCGAGTTATTTGTGAGATTCCGGTCACAATGCACGAACGCGTCATCGAAAATTGGCGCGAAAGAATGGGCCATTTAAAGGCTAGTTGAGGCCAACATATGAAGGGGATTATTTTCTAGAAATAATTGTAAAGGATTGTTTGTTCGGTTCATATTAAAGTTTTGACCATAATATAATATTTTATGTGTTTTATTTCTACAATCCAAAAACCTCTCGTTTTGAATCACCCTTTAAATTTGTTGAAGTATGCTGTTTTTATTATAACTGGGTGATAATTAATTATGAAAATCATGTTTATTTTGGGCATGTTAAAAAAAAAGCCGAATAATCTACATTGAAATTCTGACAATTTGAAGAATGTTTTGGAGAAAAGCAGCTTTGTATTTATGATGTTTAGATCAGCTACGATCAGCTGTGACAAGTGCGGAATAGAAAATTAACAAACACATTGCCAAGAGTTACAATAATGTCCATCCTCAATTTTTGTTGGAGTCCAACAAGGACTCCGCAACAAATCTACAAGGCTACAATGAATTCCATTTTACTAATAAAATGAAATTTAATCTACAGGGTCAAAGATGAAAAAACTATTTTTATTTTGTATAAATATTTGAAACCATTCAATTAAATTGACCCTCAGATTTAGTGGGTACAACTTATTTGAAATTTGGAGTCTTGAGAACTGATCATCCACATAATTGCAAATATATTATTTGATTTAATATTTGCGATAAAGGATCAAATTATGATGACTTCTAGAGTAATATAGCCTTTTATTGGGTTATTTGATATGGAATATCTCTAATCCATATGAATGATAAAAGTGGGACCCTGCATAAGAACATACGAAATGATACAAAAACATCAATCAATCCGGATTTGAATTTACGATCTTTTTTTTTAATATCTCCGGCACTTTCCTTGGGTATTGAGCCATCCGATCATTAAACTTAATTTGTTATTTGTTGTTGATACAAATGAAACTTAGAAATATCATTTGTGCAGGCTTGTAAGTGCTCAGGAAAAAAATGCAATCTGATCAAGCATTGCGATCTGAAATTCACTGCGATAAAGCGATATAATAATGATCAGCCCCATTTGCGATCAGCAATTTGATCAATTTTATGATGATCATATCTTTAAATCTATTTATGTACAGGGGGTGCATGATAAATTGGAACTATCTTAAAATTCAACCTGCTTGATAAAAATGGAATTTGGATTGTATTTGTCAATATGAAAAAGTTAGACATGATATTAAACAATAAATTTATTCAACATGTCCTCCCTCAGCAGCCACCATCTTCTCCATCCTGCTCTTAAATAATTTGCATGCCCTGATGACTTCTGCGGAATCGACAATTACGACTTCCTCGTAATGGAGCCCTTCAGGGCCGCGATGCTCTTGTAGCTGACCTTGCACACCTCCCTCTCCAACTTCCCCTACCAGTAGTTATCACACGGATTGAGGTCGGGTGAGGTGGAGGGCCAGATGTTGCGATCCCAGAAAGTGATGTAGTGGGAGTTGAAGAGATTAGTGGTCCTCATGGTGATGTGTGCGGGTGCTGAGTCTTGTTGGAATATGAACTCCCTCCCAGCGGCCGTATCCTTCATCCAGGGGATGACAAACTCCTCTATGACTTCACAGTACCTTATTGCGTTAACCCTTTCCTTGGGATTGAAGAAGAAAGGAGGCATCAGCTCACCAGTGCTGCAAATGGCACCCAGGGTCATCACGGAGGCCAGGAACTTTGTGGTGAAGACCACAGGGACCTCTTCTCTCTCCTTGGCAAGCCACCTGTCATTCTGGATGTTGTAGCTTCTGTCGACAGTCCAGTTCTTCTCGTCGGAGAAGAAGATGATTCTTTCTCCATGGCTCTTCAGGTCATTGAGGAGACACTTACCGTTGGAGAGCCTGGTGGCCTTCATGGATGCCATTCACAGCCTTGGAGTCCAGCTACTTGCTCAGTCCAGGGTTCTTGGCCAACCTGGACAAGGAAGTCCCAGGCAAAGCCTTGATGGACTTCCGGAGGCCTTCAAGGAAGCGGGGAGTGCGGATTCGGTCACTTCTCATGTTGTGGGCCTTGTGGCAGACTTTCCCCTCAACCTCCCAGGCATTGAAGACCTGGTACACCGTGGTTTTGGGGTAGTTAAGAAGTTTGTAGATAGCAGAGGGATTGTGTCCCGCGCGAGCCAATTCGAGGATGACGTCTCTCCTTGCTTGTTCAATGATAACTATTGTTTGTTGTCAAAACAATTGTGGTGGAAGTTATAATGTATTGTTCACGCACCCTTTTATATTAGTATGATTTAACCTCGAATATCCACATTATGGATCTGGATGAAGTATAAAGTAGTTCCAATTTATCGTGGGCACCCTGTATATAGTGTTTAAACTTAAAGAACACTTCACTTGTTTCAAATGTATTTATTTACAATATTTTACTAAAATCAAAAAAATAAAATATATATAGAAAAAACTAAAATATAGTCTATTGGTGAATAATATAATATCTACATAAATTATTCTCATGTAGGTCTTTATTTTCCACTAACAGGAGCTGCATCTCAAAGTTTTCGTCTCCCAGACTCTGTCTAGTCCTTCTTAGGATCCATTGGACCTAGGAGAACAAACGTTCCCTTCTGACACCACGCGGAAGTAAGACATTGTATCTTTGAAATACCTTTTAGACCCTCCGGTAGGCCAATATCATTTCCAGGTCTTCAGAGTAATTAGCCAGGTATCTTTCCAGTTCCTGCTTGGCTGTATCCATCTTTTTGGCACGTTTGGTGAAGAAATTAAAATTCAGTATTTGCAATGCCAAAAATTCCTATCCATAAATATAGGCAAAAATCCGTTACCACGACATATATAAAGATCAACACAAACTTAAGACCGATGTTATAAAGTTAGAGAGGAAAATCTAGACCGAGACCAATATCAATATTCTTAGTTCGAGACCAAGACTAAGACCGAAGGTAATAAACTCAGCAGTTTTAGGACAAAGACCGTTCTCGAGAACCATAGTACTATTACACAATATTTAATTTTGTAGAAATTAATCTAATTGCACTTAATTTGCTATTTTTGTTGTGATATAGCGGTATAAAGATCAGGACCGATTGCAATACTAAGCCAGAGATATAACATGGCCATGTTGCAATTGATTGCCGATCGGAAAAAAACTCCCTGAATTTGTGTAAGAGCTAAATCATCACATATGGTACACCTTAAATTAAGGCCCTTGTTAATATTTGCTGCCTGTTATATTATTTGGAAAAAGGGGGGGGGGGGGAATTAATCCTATAAGGAGGAGAACCTTTAACATTTAAAATAACCTTATTGTAGGAAAAAGATCAGAACTGTATTTAATTCATGTTTATATATTTTTATTCATTTTTAAATCAATTTACATCAAACATAGGCGATAATTTTTCTTTTAGATGGATATGTTAACACACCCATGACTTATAAAAAAATAAACAAAAAAGGAAAAAGAGCACACGCTTCAACTGTTTTTCCTTTTCTAATCGGTAGAGATACATTATTCTCTACACAACAATGGAGTAGTTTCTAATGAAAAAAGTACCAATAAAATTAGAAAAAAAAACGGTTGTTGCGTGTATTCTTTCTTCTTTTTTATTCATTATTTAATCGATCGTCGTGGGATTAATTTCTGCCTCCAAAATAAACCAAATTATATTTTTCAGTGGCTATAATAAATAAAACCCTCAAGGAATTAACAGGGGAACAATAATGTTTTTACAGTATACAACATAAAATCGTGGACTTTTTGATCATGAACAAATAGGGTAAACGTTTGCATGAACGAAAAGGAGTGCAACACTTAGCCTTTATTCCAGGCTCTCTTCTCGACTACACCCAAAACGGAATAGTTTAGGGAGGAACAGTCTGTAAACAGATGTGAACTGTTGATCAATCATGCTTTAACACCAAGTCAATAATTTCTAGTCTCTCTTGACCCAGTTGGCCTTGGTTACTGTTGAAAGTAGTTGCCGATGTCGTCATATATAAGATGCTTTTCCCAAATTCTTCACATACCTCCTCACAGGCAAATCAATGATTAACCTTTCAGGGCCCTGATCTGAAGCTGCAATACTTTTAATCTTATAAACAAGACTCTGGAAGTACTTTATCACTTTCATGATCTCCCGAATGATAAATTTGGCCTAGAGCAAATCAGAAATCATTTACCTTTTTTGCTCCGTGCTGACAGCTGTTGATATTGAAAAGCTTTTGTTACCCTTTATTAACAGTAATAGTCCCTCCTTTTAATAATGCAAACATGTATTATAAAATGAATACATCCTAAAATATATCTAGATTGATTTCAAGTCCAATCCACGATTTTATATCGCACGCAGTAATCACTAAGTGTCTGTAATTGATTGAGCACACATAAGATATATTCAAAAATTAGCTATGATCGAAAGAGTAATATATAAGTAAGTCGAGTTATGAAGTATTAAAATTCCTTAAATTCTTTTTTTGAGTCGGAAATTGTTGTATACTTGTGTGCTTATCTAAGTGATGTATCTACTAAATAGGTAAATATAACTTTGAGGAAGGTATTCAAATAAAATTTAACGTGAATGCATTTATGAATAATTTAACTGTTTAAGAATGCAAGTTTATGAAAATATGAGAGGAAATATTTGTATGCTAAAATAAATCTTCATTGCCAATTCCCAGTCGAGTCACATATCTTTGCTTGCAAGTGCAATACTTTGAATACGAGTATTTTCATGGATTCTTCAGATATATTTCGAGCTTACGTCAAGTCCATAATGCTAAGGTTGTTCTTGAGGTCAGTATTTTAAAGGATTTATATCCATTGGATCTCCACGCATAATCTGCTTGTTAGTAAATTATAGATTTGGAGAAAATGTAATTTTGTACTTTTTCCACTTTATTTCCCTGCCTTATACGAAAGGTTACAATCACTTGATTTAAGCCAATTATGCATCTTTCTGTTCAAAAACTTGATGCCAACGAGAATTCAACTTCATAATTATCATGTCCTTAGAGCTCTTGTCCCTATTGGCAAAAAACGTGAGAAACCAATTTTCGCATACCTCCATTGAGGTCAAATTTATAACCTTAAACACGTTGACCATAGACAGGTATCCAATTTGTACCAGGTCGAGACTGTAACGTGGATGCATAAGAACTTCTCATCCGAGCTCACGTAGCTTCTGGTGCGTTTTCAAAGATGCGTGCGGACTGGTATTGTCTTGATGAAGTCTTGCTGCCTCCTATTCACCAATGCTGGCCAATTCTATTTGATCACCAACATCAAACGGTCGAGTTGTTCACAGTAGAGGGCAGAATTCAGCTGGAAAAATTGCTGCAACTGCTGGTGTTCAACACGAACGGAAACAGTATCAGCCCTGTATACATCGCAAATTTTTTTGGTAGTTTAGATGCATTTTTCCATTAAAGGTAGGAAAATTTTAGAATTGGGCGAATTTCTTCCTTTGAGACCCCCATACTCGATTCAGAACTGAACCGACTAAGCGTAATACGGACAATAATGCAAATTCATCGATCACATTCAAGTGTCATTTTCTAGACTTGTACATAAGCTAAAGAACTCAAGTTTGTTTTGTTTTGTAATTAATTGTTCATGCTTCAATATATCGGAATATGAATTAATTTCCATTTCTCAACCATTCATTATTGAATTAGTAAGTATTCTGATTTCAATGTACAACCCGATAGTCTTTTAGCCTTAATCTATCAGTTCTTGGGACCGGTCCCTAGGATAGTCGGAAGTCATATCTTACATAATTAGATATGATCCCCTCCGGTCTCCTCTCTCAGTCAACGGATGGACTCCGGCAGAACTCACCCCCCCCCCTCCTCCCAACACTCCATAAGAGCCAAATTCACAACTTCTTCCACACCATGAGAACTTCCAACAACTTTCGTGACCCTTCGAAGTGTTAATTAACCAAATAACTCGGAAGACTTCGCGTCATTTCTTCCTCAGCCAATTATATTCTTCCCTACTCTTCGCGTAAGAAATTAATTTCTTTATTATTAAAAGGTTGCGAGAGTTGCATTTCAACTATCCTCTGTGGCTGTCTCCAATTTCGAGATAGAAAGAGAAAGTATGACGTGTGAGGTAATTATATTTAAATTCCTATATTATTTTATTATGCATTTTTAAAACAATTTCCACAAAAGATAGTGGAGAATTCTTCTTTTATGAAGCATAAAATATGTGACACAGGTATTTAAGAATAAAGCAAGGACATATAGGCTGGTAAGGTTCCGATCTCGCACCTTAATTCTACTCCAAGTCCAATAAGGAAATCCACTTATAAATCATGATTGATTTATAAATAAATGTTTGGTCTTCAAGAATTAAATAATAATGATAACACATTTGGAGAATAAATAAGCCTTAATGGAACGACGTAGTTCAATTGACAACACTCTTAGGTTTAATTATTCTCTTCAGTCTGAATAATTAAAGGACTTTAAATTTCTTCTTCGTTAAAGTTCCTTAATTGGTCAGGTTTACTTGCACTGATTAAGTATGAGTAAACATTATAGTATTGCAATTACTCTTTTTCAAGTAAGAATTCTCATTGAAGTATATTCCGTTCAGATTGTCAACTAGACAAGCCGCTCCGATTTTCTAGTAAAAGTCTTATGCATCTCTGAATATACTTAAGCTCCGTTTCCAAAAGGACAGGAATTCAATTTTTCCATAATCCTTCCTCGTATATTTTATTTCCTTGAAGAAATTTTGACTATCATATAAAAACATATATTCTTTTAATAAAATATTACTAAGCAATATTTAACAGTATCCAATAAAATAATATGTAGGATTTTAATATTACGAGATATATTTATGTAATTTATTATATAAATTGTGGAGAAATAACATGACAATGAATGGTTGGGAGTACTGGAGAGATATATAGATCTTATTTTGCTAGGTTTCGTAGGTTTATGATAACATAAAAGTAACGGTTTTTGTTTACGATTGTTTTTAATCCACTCTCAACCCCGACCGTTAAAGGGGAAAGGAAAAATTTGAAAAAAAATAAATAAATAGGATAGCTAGCCGTCTTTATTTTTCTTGTTACCAACTTTAAATTATTATTCAAGGATTAGTTATTAATCATTATATAGATTGAATTGATAATTCTATAAAAATAAGTATCAATGATAGAGTATGGCATGACACGAATTCTAAACGAAACCCATTGAAATTAAAAATAAATATAAAAACCCAAATCCTCTCTAATAACTTTTTTGAAAATACATACAAGAGTCAACTTATGAAAATTAATGGTGGTACCATAGAAGTATTGTATTTTCCTTTCAGCTGTTTTCATAAATTTTCAAAAGTATAGTATTGTATGGTTGAAAACATACTATTTACTTATCTTATAAAAGGTATTACATAGATTTTACATGGTCATATTAAATATTATCCATTAAAGAGTTTAAAAATTGTTTAAGAAGTGATAAGATTATCTATTCAATGACAAAACTATTCTCTAAAGAACAGCTAACAGTTTACAACAAACAAAATACAGAAGACCAAAGATTTTTATAAATTCTTCCTTTCGGTGGTTGAGTGTTGAGAGCGATAAAAATCTTGTTTAGAGGAGTTTGATAGCACTTGTGCCGCAACAAATCACTGTTGTACGTCCCCGTTCTATAACATACTGAGTGATGAAAATCGTGTGTTTAATGGGCATGCTTAAAAAAAAGAAACCGAAAATCAAATATGAAGCCCAACTAATTTGAAGAATGTTTTGTAGGAAATCAGATAAAATAAGCTATGAAGAGTGGAGAAGGAAATAAACAAGGATATATGCAAGAATTAATCCAATTTCGATCCCCATCTCTACTCCTCGACCAACAAAGGTTTATAATTATAACTCTGCAACATATTCTCAAATGTCTTCCATGAGCACACACGAATGTTCATGCAGGTTTTGAATATAGTGGAATCTATTTAGAGAAGGAATTTAACAACTCAGGAATTAAATAATAATGACAACAGCTAAAGATAAGAAAACGCAATCTTCAGATTACCAATTCCAAACAAAGGGGCCAGTGTCAAAATTCACAGGATTTAAATCACTACTTGTATATTCTTTGAAAATAAAGAAACAAGATAATACTAAAATATTATTATATTGATTTTAACCGAATATACGTAACAAATTTATACAACTACCACGCAACCTTTCACATGTTTATTCTGATAATTTCGCACACACTTAAATAAAAATATTTAACTATTTGATTAATTATATATCATATATACCCGTTTAATTACATATTTACAAAAGCAATAACGATAATTATAAGTGAATAATGATTTGTATACAAGCTACATTTGTTCTTAGTTTTGTATTAAGATAGTTTGAATAAGTAAAATAATATTTCATTTTGTACATGTCCTTTATAAACTTATTTTTTTATCAATAAAAATATTCTGTCAAATTATTTAACGAAAATACGCAATTGATAAAATCCTAAATAAATATTTAATTGAAAAATATGTTAAAATAACAATTTCCCTTATAATGATGGCAATTAGCACACAAGCAATGATTAATTCAACGATAATGATATAAAAGAATGTATTTAAAAGAGGACCTCCATGCATAGAAATGATTATGAGACCACAAGACTCATTTTTGGATCACCATACTTGGGATTATACTCGTTATAGAGTTTTTGCACTGAATCAACAAACTTTGAGTGTGTTTCTTCAATTAATTCTCTTGATGGATCTTCATCCCTAGGGATATCCATTGGACTTCCCACCACAACAGTTAATTTCTTCCTGCGAGGAACAATTCCGTAGCTGTATTGAAAAATCCCTCTTCCATTAAACAAAATGGGTGAAAAACTAAATTTCTTTTCAGAAAATTCCTGAATTTTCCGGAGTAGGGATCCTACTGGATTGTTAATTATGTCATATATGAAATTCTCTCCGAATGTAAATGTGGGCACGAGAGGGACACCGTGCTTTATGGCTAATTTTATGAAGCCTTTACGACGATTCAAAACTAAGCGCATGACATTTTTGTTGTTCTCCATTGCTTCCAAAACTCCACCGGTGACTAGAACAATGGCTGCATTTTTCTCATTTCTGTAACGAAATAAATTAAATGAATTATTGCTAGATTGATTGATATTTGATCAAGCTCGAACTTACTCCAGTAAGTAAGTCATGCTGCTTTTTGATGCACTGCAGGCTCCAAGGGATATGAGGAACTCTCTGTAAATTGGGAACCAAAATTGTCCTTCTAAAACTAGGAGACGGCTATGTAGACCATTAAAGAGTTTCGAAAACGACAATGCATTCGTTGCAAAGGAAACAAAGGCTCCAGCACACATGACTCCTAGAATATAATGCTTGTAATTATTTAACTGTAAAGAGTAGATTCAATTGGTATAATATGTGTTATGTCCATGTTGCAATTTTGTATAAATTTTAACTTGTACACCCAAACTTTTTATCAAAAAAAAGTCCCAAAAATATTTAATATTTAGCTATCGAGTGGTCTATTAAGATCTGAACAATTATAATTTTTTATACTTCAACAATATATACTTTATTAATGAACAATCAAATTTCAATAAAATTAATACTATAATTAAATGTGGAGAGCTGGTAATGATGGCTTCCAGGCGATGGCAGAAGGCCTGGTACCCGGTGCAGATATAGCCACAGTGCTGGCTGAAAGTGACATTGACAGCCTCGGTGGTTGGAATATTGACACTGCATGCCTTCCCCATGACATGCACCCAAAAGGTTTAGTCGACGGGGATAACATCAGTGAGTGGGAGGCAAAAGTGTCAAAAAAGAGTTTAAAAGACTAATTCAAAAGAGTCTTGCAACGGAGGAGATTGTTTTTTTTTCATTGTTTGTGTCAAAAGTGGCCTCCCCACCCTCACAAGGCTCTTTCCACACACTTTTTTGATATATCTCTGGACAGGGGGATTATGAAATCCCGAGATCTCATGCATGGCCCTTCAAGAACCTGGGGGGATTGCCCTGGTTTGTTTTCTTGAACTCCTCCGGATCCTGTTTGGCCTTTTCGAGAGGTCCCTTCTTCATCTGAAACGTTTCGGACTCCATGACGGCGTAGAAGGTGGTCCTGGAGACACCCAACTGTTTAGACTGCGCAAAAGAAAATTTGTCGATCACGTTAAGTTTCATTTTCTCGACTGTACGTAAGGTAGAGAGCTCAGATCTGTTTTGTTTTGGAACTAATTGTTTATGCTTTAATTTATCGAAATATGAATAAGTTTCAATCACTCGACCTCAATTAATTATTGAGTTAGTAAGTGGTCAGATTTCAATGGGCACCCCAGTAAAACGATAATGGCCTTGAAATTTTGGGAATAATCTCATTATAGGGCTCACATTTTAATGGACCACCCGCTTTAAAATTATTATGGCATAAATGTGGGGAATTATTCACATCTAAACAGTTCCTAATTCTAATTTAAACATTCAATATAACTAACATTGATTAGAGGAGTTTTCGTTACCTTTATTGTATTACACAAGCTTTCTTCCGAAAAAAAAGAAAAAAGGCCTATAATCTGTCGGTTATTGATCTATGTTAATGACACCATGTAACAGTATTGTTGCGGTATATTTTTATTTAAGCTGCCGGTCATTCGGACTGTCAGTACTGGGGCTGATTAAAAGAATAAGAAATAAAGTTGAATTGATTTTTAAGTTCGCTAACGCAGAATAAACATCTTTGAACTCGAATAAACAAATTAGTGGGTTAACAAAACTCCATTTTACAAAAACATTCTTTAGTAAAGCTAAATCTGTCTTCCGCACCTCGAATGAACATCTTCTAAAAAAGTAAAATACATTAGATAACATGGTAACTCCTAATGGTATCTCCAAATAAGAACTAAACTGTACCTCTAGCGGACAAAAAAAGTTTCTGTACACCACGACATTTTTCAGCTATTGATCACGTAGTTCTTCGTTTCGCTACTTGGTTTATAGTTTTAGGTAGGACTGGTATGTAGGACTGAACTGGAGGGGGACTGCAATCTTCAGTTCTAAATAAGGACTGTCAAAACACTTGTATACATCGAAGCTACTATTTAACATCACATTAAGTTGTTTATTTTGCTTTATTAAGGAGCAATATAGCTGTGGGCATTTCAATTTGATACTGGGGGACATAATACATGTCGATTTGTAGTCCATGTTTATCAAAAGACCCAAAGATTACCTCATTAACATATCACACATCTAATGGAACTTCAATGATTGTACTGTTCTTAATTCATATGTAAAATTTGCATTCAAAATGTATCATCTTATTTTTTATTACAAGGTGTACAGCCTAATTGTACTAGCTACAACTTATGTGCAATACATGCATAAGTATACAGCATATATGCGTCATAAATGCAATAATTCAATATCATTAGATTTGTGTAAAGAATTAAATTACATTCTTCATGTATGTATTCAAATGTTGTAGTCTTGTTCTATAAATAAGTCTTATATTTTTAAATGTAGTTTCTTGTTGGTACAACCCTTTTTTAGTATTTAAAGGGAGTTTTAATCATTTTTCTCTAAAATTTAATATGTTAAATATCGTACATATATTCAAACAATGGATCGAAACCATGCTAAACTACTGAATATATCTAAAGTATTTTATAACATATAAGTATACTCACTCGTATTGAATATCATTTCGTTTGTTTACGTGACAATTGTATGTTGCCCTTAAAAAGAAAGTTGATTTGTACGTGTAGAACAATAGTATATCGATCAAACATTTCTTTATTAGCTCATTAGAAGGGGCCATTAAATTGATTTTGGTATTTGATTCTGCGTAAAAATTCATGTTTCATATAGTATTATCAAACATATGTGAAGACTCTAGCTAGATTGTTTTAAAAATAGAAGTAAATGTTGAATGATATTATTATTTATTTAGATATTTATTAATCGTACTGCGTAGAATGTGTATTACTAACACAAATTCCTTAATGATAAGAGTCTCAATTGTTATTCGTATATAATTTTTCATATTTATGTCTTATGGAAAGATAAATAAACACCTATGGAGTTTTTTTAGTTTTTGGAGTGAAGATAATATGACTCATACAATAGGAAAAACCCCTATTTATAGTCATCAAATAAAACTAAAAGGTTGAGGGAGCTTTTAGAGTGACTCAAAGGATCGTTTCTTTATAAATATGCTTTATAGTAGGTTGACTAATCTTACCATGAGGCTGGCTGGTAAATAAATATGTTTTCTCTGGATCCAACTCCACTGTTTTCACTAATTCTACAGGGAAAAAATCCCGGAAATACGTCCATATACGAAGATCCCGCATCCACCTAAAAATACTCAAATTAAACCCCATTTTATAATAGGTCAACTTAAAACTCACGATATGGTTCTGCCTCCTTTATTACATGAATTGCGATCAACAACGAACCAAGATATGTACGCCAATGAAATCCACCAGTAAGAGGTATAACATAAAAGATACAAGAGAATACTGGCACCTATTACAGCTCCACATAGAAAGCTACCCATCCATATAAATGTTGCGAGGGTTTGAAGCCGTCTTTCGATCGGGATAAAAAGCGGAGCAAAGGAGAGTCCAAGAAGATTCATTATTCTTTGAAACGAAAAAAATCACTTGATCCACATAAGTCTTTAATATAAATATGCATTAGGAATGAGATAAGATACATTCCAGACTTAGGCGAACGTTGTAAATTGTAATCCTACGAAGGAATGTGTTGTAGGGCTCACATTATGTCGGCGAGCTCTTTACATAGTCTGGCCTTGTATTATTCTGATTATAATTCATGATATATTATTGTCATTGCACGCGTTTAAGTTGAAGGAGGGTGTCACAACTGGCATCCTTGCTGTTTGCTTCGTTGTTACTTGAATACAGAAATGCTTTACTAAACTAGTATTGGAATCTTATGCAATATAGTTTATTTTGTTACTATTGAAATTGGATAATGAATATATTACGTGCATGGATTTTTTATGGTAATTGTATAAAAATGTTGTCAACAATAAAGGGTTTTATATATACCTTTTTTTTTTTGGGGGGGGGAAGGGGCTTGCTTTTTGAATTTTTATCAATTTTAGATCAAAAAATTAACAAAATCTATAGTTATTTAAAAAAAATTGAACAATTAAATTTTTGAGTTAAAAATTGGGAAAAATAAAAAAATTCCAAAAATTCAATTTTTGTGAAAAAAATTTGAAAAATCTATAGCTATTCACAAAAAATTAAATTTTTCAGAAAAAAAAATTCAAAATCCACAGTTCTTCAAAATAATTTCAAATATTAAACTTTTTGAGCTACTGCATAATTTGCCGAATGACAAAAAAATTTCAAGTTAAAGGGAAATATTATTTTATTTTTTAGAATGGGAGGCTACAGCTCCTCTACCCCACTCCCTTTGCACGCCCCTGACAATACACAAAAGAAACTTGAGACTTGCGACTCGACTTGGACTTGAATCCATATTTTGAATAATTTTAACTCGAACTGACCTCATGATCAAAGACTTGACTTGCACTCGATACCTAAGACTTGCAACACGATTTGTACTAGATAGCTATTTCATACGGAACTCAAGAAAAGCCTTAACATATTCAACTTTATTTTGTAACTATTGACTTGACCAGAGCTAAAATTATATCTGAGGACTCAAACTAAACTCATCGGAGTATTTAAATACTCGAGTTGAAGGAGTATTTAAGGATTTGGACTTGACTTAGATTTGTATGAAGTGTTTGATCAGTACTAAGGAGTTGCGTGATTATTTATGTATATTAAGTTGCGTAACACTTTCTGCATAGTCATTCTTTTTGTATATATATTAATCTTGTGTACATAATTTAATAAAGAAGGAACTTGAGAAATGAAGAATTATTCCTAAGTGCATCAACCTAATCACTTTTCTAGACAGCCACCTCTTATTTCAAACTTCAGGTAGCTTATCTCTTTGAAGGAGGTTACGATGAATCTTCTCAACTGAAATGATGTCCAGGGGTTGGTTTTTGTAGTTTTTTTTAAACAAACATGCAAAAATTAAAATTTCAAAACAACCATAGTTATTCAAAAATCTAAAATGTGAAATTTTTTGTAAGAAGAATTAAATTTTTTTTAGCTGTATACGAAAAACTTAATTTCTTGACAAAAAAAATCCACAGCTATTTTAAAAAAATTAAAAATTCCTCAGCTATTCACAAAAAACTTATTAAATTACTGGCTTTATATTCAAACATTTATTTAATTATCCTCATAAGCAATTCATTTCCCCCTGGAATATTATTCTAATCTATTTTCATGGAACCTGACCAGCTTATTATATTTAAATATCTTAATAAATATTAAAAACTAAAATGAACAAAAATCAATCAAAATCAACCTTTATTTTTTAATTCATTTTTTTAAAATTCATTTTAAGAGATATTTTATAACTTCAGCTAGGATAAAAAATAAATGAAAAAAAAATAAAAAACATAATAACTTCTAAGTATGGTCCTTCATTTTACATGATTTTTTGGTGGTTAAATGCATTTTTTTTTGTCATTGTAATATGTTTATGATATGTTTATACCAATTTATATTTACTTTTATTTTCATCTAGATATTTCTTTCAAGTGTAAATTTTGTACTGAATCGTAGATATACCCTAAAAACTTGATTTTTTTTAAATCTTGATCTTAAAGGTCAAACATATAGAATTTGAAAGCTTAAATGACCATTTTCATAACCTACTGCTTAAATAGGCATAATAGTTGAGGGCTTTAGCCTGCGGGCACTCCAAAATCTTGATTTTGTTGCATAGTGGTATTGTTGCAATGAAAGAAAATTGAAACAACCCTAACTCGAATAGTTTCTAGAAGTATTCCCCATCTAAGCTATATACATTAAAATCGGGACAACACAAATTTTTAAGTTTCACCATGAACAAAGAGTTACATGTTTTGAAACTTGTTTTAATGATTCGATTTTTTTTTTTTTGGAAAATGGAAGCAGTATATATTTATTAACATTTTTAGGCATTCTCCAAGTGACACTCTAATTAAGAAATTTAGTACAAACATCAACGAAATAGTAGATATCAGATTTTTATATTTTCCGTGTATAAAAATATATTTTCCGGAAACTTACTCACGAAATTGTTGATGTAAACGTCAAAGAGCGTAGGTCCAAGTACACTGCCGTGCAGAACAGATAAAGAGACGTCCCAAGCCTCAGATACAGTAAAATTGAGCAGAACACACTCTAGCATATACCTACTAGCTATTGCCAATTTAATAGCAGATATATTTACAATTTAAGAATAGTTATATAATTCTACGAGACAATATTTAAAACACTATGAAAACAGACATATCCACAAATTAAAATATATTTATAGCAAACTTGTAAGTGTCCTGCTATTCCTTTCAATTTTGTTTTTTGTTTTTTTTTTTCATTGAGCGAAAATTTCCTTATTTCCGTTCTGTTCCGCGTGCTAATCATAACTTAGTACCATATAGGTCACTGTACGACAGCCAATTGCAACTTCAATCCTTATAGTGTCAGGGAGCCCTCATTTGAGAATTAGGTTTCAAGATTTTTTACCACAATAATCCAGCGAATATTAGAGCTCAAATGCGCAACAGATCGGTTCTTTCATTATCAAGATGGGTGCAAAGTATGGCCGATTTGATATTTTTGTAAGTATTATTGAAACTAAATGCTTCAATCTCATTTTTAGTTCAACGTTAAAGAAATACTTTTGTTCCTTTCATTGAACGCCGTTCAATTTTGTGTTCCGTTCACAAGCCTGATTTATTGTATCGATTAACCATTGGGATTTACATTTTTATATATTAAAATTAGCTAACCGTTCTACCCATTTACGCATTAAACACTCCAGTGGTTAAAAACGAATTTCTCAAGACAGATGCTGTAGTGGGGAATGGACAGTTGACTCACTAAAAAGTGGTGAATTGGAGAATATAGGTGAATAACCTCTTCGTAAGATCAATATACTTTAGCAACATATTACTAACTCTGTATTTACAATTAAAAGTTTTTTATTCCCTAATATGTTGTATATAGGTAAATTAAGTTATTCCAAAAACATTCAGTTTGTTTTCAAAGTTTTAAAAGAGGGGTAAAGTTTATAAACTAACATTAAAAGGATTAAACTTATTATACATAATATCCAAGTCATGACTACTAGGTCGTTTAAAGGTTTGATTCTTTATAGGTATCATTATTTATATAAAAGAGCCCCAATTGATGTAGAACAAGGTTAAAAAGATTCGTATTCATTGTCATTCAGAAAAGGGAAGAATATAAATAGTTTTTATCCATATCACCATTTAATCATATTATAAATCTTAATTTTAGAAAGCTTTGCCATCAATTTATGTTGATATATTGTGTAACTAAATCAAGATGGCTTATATTAAGATGTAGGCGTGGACCTGTTCATAGAAGTATGAAATTTCCCATAATATCTTGACATATTAATTTATTTTTTAACCAGCGGCGATAATCAAAGCCTATAAGAAACGACTGAAATATAAAAATTATCATTTAATGTAGAAGTAATACATTTAAGATAAGAACATTAAACTTTTAAGAATAAAATAAGAGTTCAACAAAGAATATATATATATTAAATCTAAATAATATATGTATATGTAAATATTTAGTTGGGACTAAGTAATTTTGTATTTCCTGCCCTTTTTTTTAGCAAAGTCTATTTTGTATATTATGTGTCACATTGGATCATACGATAAAGTGTTGCCAATTTGTAATTGTATGCTACAAAAGTTTTTTTGACAGTTTTGCCCTTAGCCAGTTGAGTCATTAATTATCTTACGTCGGATAAGTATATCCCAAAGGAAGAAATCCCCTATATTTTTATTTTTACTACTTGAAAGGAAAAAACACGTCATTTCTCAAGCAGATAGTGGCTGGCAATCAAAAATGGATGACTTAAATTGATATCAAGCGACAGAGATCGTATTCGAAAGCCAACAAAGTGGCCAAGAACTTAGCCAGGCCAGGATTCACTGCTAGGAAAGTGTTGATTGACAGGGAATAATCTACTATGATCTGCTCCCCATGGACAAATGCTCAATTCTGTAATATACTGTGAACAACTCAACACCTTCAAGCATGTAATCGAATATAAGACGCCAGTATTGATCCATAGGACGCAACAAGACATTATCAAGACAACACCAGGCTGAACACATCTTTGAAGACACACCAGAAGCTCCGATAGCTTGGATGGGAAGTTCTTATGCATCCACCCAACAGTCTGGACCTGACACCAAGTGAGTACTATATATGGCCATTGAGCTTGGAGATACAAATTTGGCATCAAAAGAGGATTGTGCAAATTGGTTGTCCAAGTTTTTTGCCATTTGGGATAAGGGTCTCTCCGAGAAGGATATTATGAAGTTGAATTCTCGATGGCAACATATCGAACAGAACGGGGCATACTTGGCTAAAATTGGATGAGTTTAACACTTTTTATAAAACATTGTAGTAAAGTGAAAAATATGAAATTGATAAGGGATATATTACGGAGATTACTTTTTAGCACTTTGTCCATTCGATTGAATTAGTGTCGTGTTTGTTTATTGTTTAATTTATTTAAAGTACAAGAACGGTAAGAGATTCGAACGACATTCTACTGTGTTATGTTCATATATATAATGATCAATAATGGATATACCTAATTAATAAAAAAAATATTTTCGGAAAAAATACTAATTACTTTACATTAACAATCGGCAAATGGCTGTTCTCCAACTTGTCATGAAGGCAAATTGTTCATCGGTGAATTGCCCGTTCGGTAAATTCCCTTTTCGGCAAAATGTTCTTCGGAAAATTGTCTTCGGCAAAAAAAAATTCGCCTAATTGTCCGCTCACGTATAAAAATACTTTTAAAACAGTATATATTTGGTCTTTAGTAGTGTAGTATAGTGGTCATAAAGTTTAGTTCGTGGAAAAAGTGCCCTAGGTTTAGTATATCCAACCTAGGGTATAAAGGTTTATCTTTTTGTTTAAAATTCATTGGAGCACATGTCAAGCTTGCACCATTTCTAGGGACTTAAGATGTAAAATAATACATTTGGATATTGAACAATTTGTTAACGTTGTCATCTTATGGAAACAGATAAAATATAATATATATACATATATTAGGTGATTGACCCTTACATATTTTTCATAAAAAGGTCAGAAACCCCACCCTATTTGATAGTATGACCCTGGAACGAATGCGCCAAATAGGTAATAACGTCATGTACATTCATTCAAAACCTGTTTGTAGGATTGTAACTTTCACATGCTAAGTAGTCACATAATAGGAAAAAAATGTCCTAGGATTCATGGAATTATAAATAAATATTTTATAACAATTTCATCTAGATTTGAATTTCATCCCACTTTAAGGTTTATAATAATGTGATAAAAACTCTATTAAACTATTCCCTATATATGTAGATAAATAAATGGAATAGGAACAAATACATAGCACTATTATCACTCAACCTACTCCTCTTTTGTAGAACAGTTAGTTATTTTTATTTACGAGAATCTCATTATTAGGGCGTGATGTTAAATTTTTTTTTTAATTAAAATAAACTACATATTTTCTTAAATATCGGTCAAGGTCTATTTCATATTGCAGATCATTCCTATCAATTGTTTCATTATCAAACGAGAGAGATTGGATTTCCATTATGTACATATTTAAGTAAATAAATAATTAAGGTTACGGGAAAAATAACTTTGTATTTTTTTACACCCTTTTTTTAATTTATGTATATCTTATTCATTATTGGTCACATCGGACCATACGATAAAATGTTGTACTGAGTGAATACTACAAACACTTTTCGGACAGTATTGCGCATGACCAGTTCAGTGGTAAATTATCATGCAATGAGTAGGGAGGTTTAAAAAGAAGAAATTTTCCATGTTTTAAAAATCTCATGGACCAAAAAAACAAAAACAGATCCACTTCTGAAGTGGATTGTAAATGGCGGTGAAAAGTAGATAGCTTACGTCAATTCGAAAGCCAGTGAAGAGGTCCAGATTGTTACAAAGTTAGGATTGGCAGCAAGGAAGGTGATGCTGAGTTTTCATTGGGACTGTCAGCTAAAAATCTACTATGAGCTGATCCTCCATGTCCAAACGCTCAATTATGTCTTCTACTGTACACAACTCGGCCGTTTGAAGCTGCTTATCAAACAGAAGCCACCACAATGGTGAATAGGAGAGGAATCGTTTTACATCAAGACAACACCAGGGCTCACACCTCTTTTATAACGTACCAGAAGCTTGGGGAGCCCGGATTTAATTTCAAATTTAATTTTTTCTGCATTCTTCAAACAATTTACAACAAAGATAGGGGATAATTCTACTTTTAGAGGGAGATACAAACACCAAAACGATCAATCAAGGGTTAACACATGCGTAATATGGATGTACATTAGACCTGTTCAAATTTAAACTGTTTTTCCAAACCTTTTAATATTTGAAATTTTCCAATTTTCCCAGTTCTATAGAAACTAAATATACCAGTCATTTGGATTTTGGACGGCGGTTATGCCTGCCGCTTAGGCCTTGAAATTGTTGGTGGCTCTAAAAAAGGGAGAAATTACGTGGTTGTTTCTATTCTTTTGACTATAGATTCGCAATGGCGTATCGTATATCATTGATATGGGTATCAAATCAAAGCCAATCAAATGTGCTTCAATTTTTATTAAAATATTATTAACCCTTTATTTGTACCCATAGGTACATTTTACCGCAGATATAAAAAAACGCATGTTTCTTAATTTTTTTCCCCTGTCATTTTAGGTATTCTCCTCAGTCATTATTATCTTGACGTATATGTATAGAAAATAGAATACAATAAAGTAGAATAAAAAAATACATTTAACTTTTAAGGAAAATGTACCAAAATATTGATTTTTACACGGGGATGGCAAACTTTTAAGGAACGTCCTTGGTAAGAATTGCCCTGTTAATAGTCTTGCTCTACTCGTCCCAGATGCTCCACAGTACGAGTAAAGGAAATTGCTCAGTGTTCCTTTCACAACAGTTTGCACCGAACTTCAACAATGCAAGGCGACATTAGATCTATTGGAAATATGGAACCTGAAAAACAACATTTTTGGTCTAGGATTTGACAACAACAGCTAGCAATAGTGGCATCAACAACAGTAGAGCAAAACTGATTGAAGACAAAATTGGACGAAAAGTTTTTAATTCGCTTGCAGACATCATATATCAGAGGGGATAATTGGAAGAGCATGGGAGGCTATTTTTAGCAAGAATCAGGCTCCAGACAAAAAAGGTTTGGTAAATTAAAAGAAATGTGGTCCATGTTAGATAAGGACAATCCAATAATTATAGCCAATGTTGAAAAAGATTTGGACCCCATGAAGAAAAAAATAGTTAATGATCATAATATCAATAATCTGTTTTGAAGAAATGAGAAATCAAGGTTGGTATCTAACATATTGGCATTGATTTGATACCCATATCCAAACTATACGATAAGCCATTGCCAATCTATAGTCAAAAGAATACAAACAATTTTGCCTTTTTTCAGGTCAACTACAATAAATTATCAAGGACCATGCGGCAAGCATACCCACAGTTCAAAATACAAATGACTGGTATATTTAGTTTCAATAGACCTTGGGGAACGGGAAAAAGTCAAATATTAAAAAGTTTGGAAAAAAGTTACAATTTTTAAACCACAATATCTTGGCAAATCTGAGATCTCCGAGTGTGGTGCGTGAGCAAGGACGTAAATAACTCTATGGATATTGATGCACAGGAGCTTAAATTTATGTAAACAGATCCGGTGTTATGCTATAATTTTGAATTGGTGCGGTTTGTCCAAATGGGGAAATTGGAACCTGATTTACACGGGAAATCCCCAAAATTTTTGATAACTTTATGGTTTGGGCATAGGAAATGTGTCCTCCTTGTTCACTGGGATCTGAGCCCCTTTGTTTTTTAAATGTAAACTCCAAATGTTCTGGTTGCCTTTTTTAATTTACATACCCCGGATGGAGTTGCACAAGGAAGTAATTACACTATCCAACAAGACAGTGCAGGGGTCTTAAGCCCAAAAAATTGCAGGATGTATTGGCACAAAATGTCCTCACTTTTGGAGCCTGGATTTTTGGTCTGCAAACAGCCAAGACCTGAACATATAAAATGGCAAAGATTGATTGGTAAAAGATTTCCTTGGACTGCCCAAGCTTCCGATCCCATGTAGCCGAAGTTATTAAGAGAGGTGGATCTCATTATAAATAATTTACTTACTTTAAATGTAACTTTAAAATAATAGGAAGTTATAGTTTTTCCTATACCTAGTTCGTTGGTTATGAGACTTTACAGATTTTCCCAATGTATCTAGACCACCTTGTATTTAGTAATCCTTTTTTTTTTTTTTTTTAATATGAGGCACTCAGCCTACAAACGTTCGTTTTCAAACTTCACCCAATGTAACATTCATTACTTTTTATTTTATTTAAGTACTTCCCTCTTTATTTTCTTTTTTTTCAAACAAGAACTTAGCAACACATACGCGCTGTTAAAAATGAGTCCTCAACTGATATATTATGCAACTCTATAAGGTTTATAGCTGTTTGGAATATAAGTAGACCTAAAGGTCTACAAGTTTCATTCATTTGTACATTTGGGGGGGATGTTAATTTATGAAAATGAACAAATAAAATTTTAGCCCGTCTTTTCAAGTAATCATTTAACAATCCCCCATCCCCCTACGCCAAAAATTACTTTAAGTGTTTACCAATGAGTTCGTATTCATGATCTCTATTGCCAATTGAAATCGAGTTCAAAAAGACCCATTGAAGACAGAAACTTTATAAACATAACTTTTTCATTAAAGTACACCAGAAGATCGAATTAGCAGGTCATCATACTACACACACTAAAACAAAAATTTAGAAGAACTTGACCCTTTTTGTGCCCTATTATATGACCTTAAAACTTTACTATTGCTTTAAGACTAAAAAGGTTTTAATAACTACGAATTTTTCGCGTTTCTTCTTATCAATTTGAGAATAAATTAAAAAAATACGCATTCATGGTGGAAAATGTAGTTTTCGGGGTTGGCTGGAAATAAAAAAATATTTTTATAGTACTTAAAATGATGCTCTTGCATCCCAAAAGTAGGGCTTCAATTTAATTTTATAATAAAAATATACTTTTTTTTTTTTTTAATATGACGAGCACGTTTAATTGCATATTTATTTCTTAGATAAAGCGTATAATACTAAATGCTTAAGCACACCCGCTACAAATAGGCAAAAAGAACTGAGAAATTACTACAATAGCATAATATAAGTTCATCAGCTTATAATTCATATTTGTATGGAAAAAGAAAAAAAAGAATTTATAATATTCAAATCGACTGATGTATCTTATACCTATACCAAAAGAAGAACCCTTTGATAGGCTTAATATTTGAGTGTAATAGTTTCATAAAAGCTGGTATTTACAATTTCACATGGCTAATTTTTTATATATAGGTATATGTTTTACTATTCAAATTTAATCAATACTTTTTTTGCCATAAAAATATGAAAATGGTTGTTAAGTGACCTTTTGAATTTAAGTTGTGCCATAGCTGTTATTTTTTCCTTTTTCTTCCACATTTGTAGCGGGCGCGCTTGAGCCATTTTTTAAATATTTCTAGTATTATATTAATCAATAGTGGAGCAAATTTTGTGTATTTAATAGCTGTCCTTTTTTTTTTAAATTGGTAATTAATTTCCTTTTCCTCAGCTGTTGTCAGTAGTCTATTTCATTTTCTTCTACATTCAGTTATATTCAAAACCTGACTTATGTGCACATAAAAGATGGAGATTAACCCTGTACTTTTTTTAAGGGAGTTATTATTTTAATACCTTATTGGACTCTGAGTAATCAAGTGTTGGGCAAGTTACTTCCAAAATGTAATATATTACAAGTTACCTAAATTTGAAGGAAAGACATTTCTTTACAATATTACCTTTTGTGTTGAGTAATAAGTTACTCATTACTTTCAGCAATACAAACATTTGGGACAAGGCGGAGGGGTGGGGGGATATTAAAGACTAATGAGGTCTATATTGCATCGACATGTAGTGAACAGCTGAATTACAATAATGTTACGATATATAATAATTAAAAAAACAAAATCTTACACGAAAAAGCACAAACTGTTTTTCATTTATTAGCTCCTGAGTGCATTTTACTGTGGGGTTCTGCCCTATATCTCTGATAAATTGAAAACAATGCGTGAAAAAAATGCTACCTAGAAAATGTTGAATTATCCGTCATTGCTGCCATCTACAAATCTCCAAACCAAATAGTCTTGTGCTTCTGTTGATTTAAAACTGGTTTCTTCTTCAATTGATTTAAAACCGATTTCTTCATCTGTTGTTTAAAAACCGTCTTTTTCTCCTCTTTTTTTACGTCTGTTGGGCCAGTGTTGTTTTTTGAAGACTCCCCCTGCGAGACAGCACGGGCTGTAACGCGTTACCGGACTCAGTAGCTGTAATAATATCACCGTATTATAGTTAATAGCGCGTTATATTACTCCGTTACTTTTTAAATGTAATTTATTACGGTAACGCGTTACTTTTGCCATGTGTTATGTACAACACTGGTATTGGTCATTTACATTGGAGTAATTCTTGCAAATGTCCTAGTATATTTCCTTCTCCCCTGTAAAGGCTGATTTTAGCTGATCTACTCCAAAACATTCTTCAAATTGTCAGATTTGCCATGTTGATTTTCCGTTTTCTTTTATTTTAAAATGGCCCACTATACACACGATTTTAATCATATTGGAGCAATTACCATTCACTGCAGTACCAATACATATACATTCAAAAATGTCTGCACAGAGCACATACACAGAGATCAACTTTACATTTATTTACATTACTATAAAGGAAAACACTCGTAGAAATGACTGCAGTATATGTTAATGATCCATTGCTTCATTTGCCGTGTGTACATTTGTTCTATTTTTCCAGATATGACACACTTTACCATGAAACTACACTCAATCAACGTTGTAAGGGGAGGGTCAGTACATTGGATTATTTCATTAGGAGCATATAAGTTCTATTTATATAACATAAGTAACTTAATATATAACATAAATATGTGTTCTCTTTGCTTCAATGGAACTAAAAGTATAAAATCAATTTAAGCTCTAATTATAAGTATACCTTTTTCTATCAGATTTATATTTATAGAGAGTAAAAACCAATATAATGTAACATTTTACTGAACAAATACAAAACAAATAATGTTTGCAAAAATGTTATATTCAGAGCGTTATGTCATACTATCATGAAATGTACTAATATACTAAGTGTTTTAAAAAGAAATGCAAACTTTTTATTGGATTTTCTCCCTCATTATTGTTTATCTTCTAACCAATCAAAAGAGTGCTTACATGATGGTCCAGCCTGTAGGATGGATGCAAAAGAACCTCCTATCCGAGCAACTGGGGCGTCATCAAAGATGTGTGCGGCCTGGCGTTGTCTTGATGATATCTTTCTGTCTCGATTCACCAATGCTGGCCGGTTCTGTTCAATCACTTCCTTCAAACGGTCGAGTAGTTCAATGTAGAGGGTAGAATTGAGCAATTGGACATAGGGAAGCAGCTCATAGTAGATTGATCCCTGCCGATTCTACCAAAAACACAGCAATACTCTCCTGGCAGTCAATCCTGTCTTGTCCACGGTCTGGGCCGATTCGTTGGCTTTCGAACACGATCTTTGTTGTTTGACATTGACGTAAGGGATCTATGTTTTATCGCTAGTCACAATCCGCTGCAGAAATGTTTATATCATTGGCAATCAAAACAGCGCTTACATGACGGTTGGACTCGAAGATTTTCATTATTTAGTCACATTTTCGACAATTGACCTTCCTGAGCGTGGAGCATCCTTGACATCAAAAATTAACTGAACGGAATCGGCCAAACTAAAATTGTTCGAGATTGTCTGCAACAGTATCAGGAACATAAACACTTTTCAATTTTTTACCCACCTGGCTTGTATTTTATCCTTAATCGAAGAAAAACTGTAAAAAATAGCGTATTTTCTCTTCGATAGTGTCCATCTTTGACGTGCACTCAAACCAATACTGAGTTAAAGAATCATAAAACTGTCCAATAAATTTTTTGGTAACAAATATTTCATTTTTAACGCCGTCTAGCTTAAACTGACCGCAACTATACCGGGTGTTCCATTGAAATCTGTGCCCTTACAAATTCAATAATTTATTAAGGCTGAGTGAATGAAACTAATTCATATTTCGATATATTCAATCATAGACAATTAGTTACAAAAAAAAATCTGAGCTCTTTAGCTTACATACTAGTCGAGAAAATGACACTTGAACGTGATCGACAAATTTCCATTTCCCTATTTAAGCAATTGGTCTCCAATTTTGTTTGAACAAGTAACAGTTAAGAGTTCCATGATTATGATGTCACCAATATACGACGTTATTTTAATAAAATTGTCGCCTCCCCCAGTTCTGACTGATTTTTTTTTTTTTTTTTGACACCCCTACGTGGATTGAAAGCGCAAGATGGTGGAAAAAGCTGACAACAGAAAAAAAAATAACAAAAATGGGTATTTTGGCACATCTAGTATATAAATGAGAAGTTTGATTATTTCTTCTTAATTGTAATACTTCAACCAAATATTATTGTAAATACGAGTATAATTATTAAAAAATTTAACATAGAAAAATAAGATATAATTATTAAAAAATAACTTAAAGTCAGTTCATTAAAAGATAGAAAAGTACATACATATTTTCGTACCAAATATGGAGAAGAGATATTAAGGAGTAATGAAGAGAGGAAATCATGTAACCTCAAGATTAATGTTTGTTACATTCATTATATTATTTCGTATATTGCACTGACAAAAAAGTTTTATACATAGATACATTAATATTGAAGGTACTTTAGAATAAGGAAATATACAAAAGTTAATCCTCAAACAATTTTCTATTTTATTTTTTTAATTAATACATTATTAGTGATGAGTCAGCAATAATTGATTGGGAAAAGTAATTTCGTATGATTTTCTTTCAATGTATTTTGTTCAATAACGCTTTACCAATAAGAATCCGACTTCATAGAATCCCTTCTCGTTGTCCCTATTTACAAAATATTCGGACAACCAATTTTCAAAGGTGTCTATTGAGAACAAATTTATACTCCCTGGCTCGTTGGCCATATACATGAACAGGTGGGACTGACTTGGTGCGAGGTCCATACTGTAGGATGGATGCATAAGAACTTCCCATCTGCGCTCCCAGGAAATGTTGGCACGTCAGCCAACATGTGTGCGCCCTGGCGTTGTCCTGATGATGTCTTGTTATCTCCTATTCACCAATATTGGATGCTTCTGTTCTATAGCCAGCTTCAAACAGTCGAGTTGTTCAAAGTAGGAGGCCGAACTGAGCGGGGAAAAAATCCCTCAAACCACTTGAGCACAATAACAACATCAAGAGAATCCTCCCCGTATGCATTGCAAATTTCTATGTTCATTTCCAGAAATCTATACTCGACGCACGGTAAATAATGAATAAAATTGCCGAGTGAAATAATATCCAAAATGGGTTTGTAGTAGACGCTGACACCTTTACAACTCTTTATTGTATGATCCGATGTGGCCAATAATGAACAAGATATACTTAGTTTAAAAACATGAGCAGGAAATACGAAATCACTTTTTTGCCAAACTAACATTTTCTTAAAAGCTACAAAGATAACAATTAGGGTTACTCTGGAAATCCTTGAGCAAACTGTGAAGTAATTTTGTCCTTTTATAAAAATTCTGTCTGAACTGGTCCTATACAAAAATTATTTCTAGAGAATGGGGAGCCAAATCTTGCAGCAAGTTTGTGTATAAAGTATATGAGCAAATATGCTGCTTCGCATGAATATACTGAGTGGTACCCAAAACTTGCAATATCATGACAAAATTACGCCAACATGGTTTTTAAACAACTTAAAACTAACCTGTAATATGATAAATGATTATATTTTGTATTGACTATGTCCTTCTTCACAAGAAAAACAGCCTCAAGACACCGGCGAATAGATTGGCAGCTCTTGACAAGGAAGGTCAAGTTCAAGACGTACCTCACTGTCATGATAGGAGCTTGGGCTAATCCCATTTTGGATGAGAGGTGGAGCAAACACTCTTCTCCAAGGCTATTTCCACATGGAGGCAGGTCAGAAGTCAGCCATATTGTGGCTTACATTAATATAATAATAAGAATGAAAATTAGATTTAGGATTTAGAATACAAATATCAAGACCTTTACCATCCTGTATGAACTTTCTAATATTTTCGACAGTCAAGATGGAGATGCCAGCGGTTTTTGTAACCTTCTCGGCACTGACATCGGCGTAGAGGAGATTGCATACGCTTCGCCTTTCCTTTTGGTGTTACAACATTTTTACACTTAGGGACAGGGATAAAACAGAAGTTGTTTATTTCTGTTTCAGCTGTAGTTTGGTTGCGTAATGAGGCGATGTAATTAAAAATAACAAGAACATAATTGTTATTAAATGCTCTGTAGATTAGTTCCAAAAAAATCTATCTTAATCGGTCTCATTTATAATTTTGTCAGAAGAAGTGCCTACCCAAATCCAGAATTTAACTAAAGCCATTCACTTCTTAATCAATCGCTTTTTTTTCGGGAAGAAAAACTGGTCTAGAGTCTAGACTGATTTTAGAGATGAATAGTTGGTTTTTGTCATGTGAGTTTTCAAATTCTAAACATTTGCAAAAAGATGTTGTCCTATTTTTGAAGTGTTTTGTATACGTATAACTAAGGAGGTGATCGTTGCTCCTCTGTGTGAGACCGAGAAAAAAAACATCCATAGGTTTAGACCAAAAAAATTTGTCCACTTTTTTTTTTAATATTAAATACTTTATGAAATTGTTTATAATATTAATTTTACACAATCACATAAGTAATATGATTGGAAAACGATAAATAGAATGCATTAAAATAATTAATTACAATTTAATGGCATAAGTAATCTAGTCCCACAACTTCCATTTATTTTCTTCCCCCTCCCCCCCCTTTAAAGTGGATTAAAAATGAGTAAATTTTCTATTTAAGAATCTCAGAGATAGAGAAGCAGGTGAATACTAACAAACAACGCTCCTTGATTGGATCGTATTTGTCAATAGTGTGATTAAAAAATATTATGTGACTTGTGGTATGCCTCCATCAGAGATGATGTCCATGATATTAACCAAGGTGGACATCCAACTTTGGATTTTGAGAGGGATAATTCCGTTTCACCGCGTAGAGCACCTCCGGGACCTTGAAAAAATTGTTCTCTATTTTAAGACACTCATCATATGATGGATAAGTGACGACAAGCCAATCCAGCTGGGTGAGTCTCACTCCCAAGTGACACCATACTTTGTCCTCTACCACTCTCAGCATAGGTTCAACCATTTGACATAAGCCAAAGATTTAAGATACTATCTTTGTATCTTTCGGAAAAAAAATGAAGACTTTCTAACTCTAAACTTGCTCTTGATTTATTGGTAAAAAGTGAGGATGTTGCCCTTCTATACCTATACCACTTCCGGTAAGAATCACTGAAGGTGTTTTTAAAATTAATAATGGGTCTACTTTTTCATATCTCTTTCTATGTCCAATCTCTTCATTCTTCTCCTTACTAGAGTGGATGGTTGTTCTACAGAATGACCGTGAGAGAAGCTTCCCTTATTATTTTACTAAATATAGTTTTTAGTACAAAATATGCCGGAGATGGAGGCCTTAAACGTTTCCTATTCCTTTTTGTATCCAGAATAGTGTTTTGACCCTTAGTGAAAGCATGAAATTGCTCAAAACGATGATATTTGAATGGAGCTGACTGACAAACGATATCCCTTGGTTCTTGAAATACTCATTACGACTTCTCAGCTGAATGTTAAAGTTGATGGGTTATAGGGATCCTGAAAGTAGCAGCACGTAGTCCATAATGGATCTCCACTATGAACACATCTCTCTTCTGTACTATTTAAAAACATTGTAATTTGGATCCATCTTCTAAAACCAGGGTCTCGACCTAAATATCCATCTAGAAAAAATAAGTTAAGTTCGAACCGAAAAATAAATTGGTCTTGCACAGAGTCACAACACTCATGATTATGTAAAAAAATTCTACAAAACCTTTTACATACATGAGTTTTAATATTTATAGAGTTTTAATACAAATTTATTGCAACGTTTTATCAAATTTTGATATTTACAGTTCGTTACAACATACATAAAAGGCACTCTCCCAAACAAGTTTGAATATATTTTTGTGCATGAAAACAAGATAAGAAAACATGTTTGTGTTTAAGAATGTTTATTCTCTGTAAGTACATATTATATGTATAGTGTATACCTACAGCGTGGAGTACTAAAGAAAATGTCCTCATTTGGTAATTGAAGAATTTTCAAGTTATATCATAAATCAAAAATATTTCATAATGGACAAACAAAAAATGTGTTTTTAATGATTTGATTACAAAAGTAGACAAAAATAAGGTTGTCAAGTTAGATACATTATTTCTTGTAGCTGTATTTGACCCAAATCTGTTTTTCTGTCCGAATTAGATTCTAAGATTTTTTTTTGTTTCAATACCACTTTCTTAATTGGTAACATATTGGTGTGGTCCAAAAAACCTTTTTGGGAAACATAGAGCTTCTATAAGACAAGGATTTTTTTTCTTTTTTCGTTTCTTTTTTTTGACTAACTAAAGAGTATGTTTTTATATCTATATTAACTTAACAAAGTGTTTCTGTATGAGTATATGATAAAAGTCGCCGGGTGCACAGCATCTATTGCTCCCCGATGTATAACATAAACATATGTTGATCTAAGATATAACAATATAGTCGCATTAATGAAATATTGCGGGCGTGTCTATATAGCATCGAACATATATAAAGTGCTCCCTGATGTAGCTCATAAAAATACTTTTAATATGATAAATAATAATGGAGTCGCATTAAATAAATAATGCAGGTGTGCGCATATATCACACTCTGATTTTTTATGTATACCATAGATTCATGTGCATTTTCCGTATAGGTTAAAGATTTGAATGAAATATTTACGCTGGTATATAAAAATGAATTTTGTTTGTTTTTATTAGTGAGCGATATAAAGGCTAAAGTACAACTTGTTATTTGTTTTTTCTCCAACACTTACTATTAGGCTTTCATTGTTTAGGACAGAACACATGAGAATAAATATAAGTTTTGAGTAATGATATGCGATGGTACTCATGAAAAACGGATAGTAAAACTGAGGATTTCTTGGGGAGTTATCTTCTATATTATTAGAGGAAAATTTGTATGTTCACTACCGCCTAATTATAAGGGCAATGCCATGGGCTACCACTAGTCTTACAATAAATAGACTATTTATTAAATGAAAGAGCAAATTGGATAGGGGATGAGCATACTAAACTAAATAAATTATCCTGAAAGTGGTGTGACAGTCTGTACATTTGTTGTATCCATTACACAGGGGATGTCACTCAACTGGTTGAAAATAGGATACATGCTCATCAACACTACTGATTACAACGACAGGTGGAGGGCTTTGTTCATTCCTTGAATCAGGTAATGGATTCCGACAGGAATGTACTACCTCAACAAGATGGTCTACCGCCACACACAGCAAAGGTTACTTAGACCTTTGTTAGAGACCAACATACTGTTCTTTCCGAAAACAATGTTTCCTCCATACTCACCAGATGCCAATCTGATCGAATTTTTCTTCTGGCCACATGATAAGGCTAGAGCTTGCCGGACAAGGGCAACGAATAATTCGCCCGGTAAGATTACGTTTACTGATGTATACTCCTGTTGTGTGATACACTGTTATATTATTTGAAAATCAAGAAAGAAAAGATAACTTTGCCACGAATAGCTTAGGTCCCGACAATTTTGCCTTTAGGAGATTTTGCTGCATGACATATTCGCCGTATCTTTATGTTATTATATTATTGGTTTGAACTTTACTTTTGTCTCTTGATCAGATTAATTACAAAAATAGCTGGAGAGTAGAAGGAAGGAAAAAGTAATATAATATCACTATGATTGACTTATCATTTACCAACCATTAATTACTGTGTTTTAAAGTAAGCACTGTTCTTTTATTATTTTGAAATGTAAACATCCAGTCGATCCATCAATATTGGGGATTTCAAATATTATCCCAAATGGAAAAGTTACCAGATGGAGTGATTAGAGTTTGTGCTCCTCCAAATAGTATTGGAAGTCATAGACTATTCCTTTTTGATAATTAATTATAATATTAATCATTATTTTTACTTGTTTCTTCTTCTCGTAGCTTTTAAATGAATTTGATCGAGATACAAAAGTAAAGTTTGAACTAATAATATAAAAAGGTGGCATATATGTATACAGAAAAATATAATCAAGGCAAAACTACCAAAGGCAAAAAAGTAGGCGGCAAAATTATCAGTTTTAGTTTTTAGAGCAAAGGAAGTGAAAAAGGAGTTAATGTTCCATTGAGTATTTATGTAAAATGATGAATAAGTGCATTTTTAGTTTTAAAATATGATGACAGATAGATTTTGAACGACTTGGAAAAAGTTTTCGAGGTTTTTTGATTTTTTTTTTTTTTTCCTAATATCTTATAAATGGCATTCTACAATTTTTTCTTTTATCAATAAATTATCTTTACAACATTAATTCTTTCGTTTATTTGTCATTTTTGTATTTCAATATTCAGATCAAATATTTATATTTGAGAAAATATAATGATTGCTCTTTTAAAAAGAAGTTTTACTTTAACAAAAGAGATAATTTAGTTTGACAATGCAAATATTACATAAAAGATCGAAGCCCGTCTCATAATCATTTTTATTATATAAATAGGGCAATAATATTTAAAAACAATAAAGATAGTCAATGCGCAAACGATAAGAGTATTTTCTTTAACTTCTTAATTCATTTGTAATCAAAGATAATAATTTAAAAAATATAACATCAAATTTTTTTTATAGATATTTTACTCAAGTAAAAAAAGTACTCAAATATGAATTAAAATTTTTCAAATAAGTATAAAGGAGTTACACGTAATACTGAGGATTTCTTTGGGTGTCATTTTTCTAAATTTTTTAAGCTTCACTGATCATCTTTTTCCTAAAAAAAATGTTAGGATAACGCAGTTTGGGGCAAAAGTATTTTTCCTTTATTTCAAGTTTAAGGTTGTTGTTTTTTCAACAGCTAATGTAGCACAAAATTATAATAAAATTAATTGCATGATATATACAGTATTACATATAAAAAAAGGGCCTTAAAAGGAAGGGTCTTTGTAGGTGCTTTTTCTCTAGAAAAAAAATATTTTTCAAAAGCTCTTGTGTAATTTATTTACAATCCAATATTTATTATGTTTATTTCATACCAGTTTAGAAAAATTAGTATTAATTTATACACAAAACAAAGTAAAATGAACCATTTTTTGAGCACTTGAGTGAATCCTAAGTCCACTTATTACAAATTCCTTGTTCGTCAGTCCATTACTTTTTTCTACTTCTAGTTTTTTAATCCATCATGTCCAATGACAATTACTAATTGAGAAGTGATTAGCCAATTTGTATATTGAAACCCATTTCAACTTATTGATTTAACAATATCTTCATTAAGTAAGAATGACTATTATTTTTATGACTTGATCCTTAGTGAGTGGGGGATTCGAAAAATCAGACATTCAAGGGAGTCCTCGGAGCAAATCCTTACAAATAAAATTCTAGAGGCCAAGGGATGTTAAACAGAGATTTCTTTGGCAGGGATTCCACCCCAAAAAACTGAACTCTTCTCAATGTCCGAAAACTCAGCTATCACAAGATATTTGTAGAAACTTTTTGAATATATTCGTCTTGAAGCTATGAGCCACTGAAAAATAATCACTTATTGTCTACTTTAAACAAAGATAAGTCGAGTTTTAATCATAATAAAGAATTTTTCAAATCTGTTTAGAATGTTTGAACCTTAGGTTTTAAAATAAATTCAGATAATTCATCTCTATCTTCAATACCAAAGGCTTAATAAAGCTCTGACCCTTAAGAATAGCGAGAAAAAAAACCCAAAAATGCATGACCTTTTTCTGAAGGCCATGAGAGTAACAGAGAAAAAATAAGTCCATATTTAGAATTTGGGAATCAAATTTTAATACGTTGAGCATATGCTGTTCTAGTGCTTTAACAAAAGTGGGATTTTGTTGGACAGTGATATTATAGTATATACGATTATACTCGTATCCAATATTCATCGTTAAAAAATGAGTTTAAATAAATAAATAAAAGTTTTAATTAGTTAATTATTTGATGGAAAAATATATGTATTTTTTCGTAGTAAACATGAAAAAGAGATATTATGGAGGAATTAAAAGAGAAAAGTAAGTAACATCAACAAAAGTATTTTTTTTTTTTCATTCATTAAATATTCATGATATTATTTTGTATATTGCAAAGAAACGTCTTACACGAAAAAAAAAAAAGGTTTTATAAATAGTTACATTAATATTGAAGGCCCTTTAGAATAAGGAAATATACAAAAGTTAATCCTAAATCACTTTCCAATTTTACTTATTCAATTTATACCTTATTAGCAATGCGTCAGTAATAATAAATTACGAAAAAATTAATTTCGTATTATTTTTTTTTCAATGTTGGTTAAGAAGTGCTAAAATCATCCGATTTAAACCAAGTATACTCTGTTCTGTTTCATAACCTCTGGGCAACTAGAATCCAAATTTATAACACCCTCCTCATGGACAAACGGGTGTCCCTATTGACAAATAACTCAGACGACCAATTTTCACAGGCCTCTATTGAGGCCAAATATATGCCACAAAGTGCGTTGGCAGTAGATGGGAACAGATGGTACTCACTTAGTGCCAGGCCTGGACTATATAGGGGACCCACAAGAACTTCCCATCCGAGGTCCTATAGCTTCTAGCGTATCATCAAATATCGGCCTGGCGCGGTATTGATAACACACGATTCCTCTCCTATTCAACTATGATGGACTCTTTTCTTCGCTCGCCAGCTTCAAACAGTCGAGTTGTTTATAGTAGAGGGCGGAATTGAGCGTTGGACCATAGGATAGTAGATTATTCCCTGACAATCCCACTTATAACACAGTATCACCTTCCTGGTAGTCAATCGTGGCATGGATCCGGTTTTTTCCGCTTTGTTGGCTTTTGAACACGATATATGTCATTTGAAATTGACGTAAGTGATCCATTTTTCATCTCCAGTCATAATCTGCTTCATTAATGGATCAGTTTTGTTTCTGCCAATGACATTTTTTAAACATGGTTTAATTTCTTCCATTGATACCTCTATACTCGAAGCACGGTAAGTCACGACTAAACCGACGAAGTGCAATACTTTCGAGAAAGCATTTGTAGTATACACCTACAACTTTGCAACATTTTATCGTATGATCTGATGTGACCAATAATGAAGATTCTGAAATACACAATTACTTTTTCTCTAACTTAATATTTATGTCGTTGCTGATTTTACTATCCGCTCTTTTCCTTTAATACTTTAAACATATCTGTAAATAGACGTGGGAACATGGACTTTCAATTTTTTACTAGATACATAGTTATCTTTATTTTCTAAGGAATTGTGCTACTGGACTTGAGAAAATAGTCAAGGACATGGAATTGTCTACAAAGACTTACGACTCAACCTGGAATTATAGTAAACTTCTCAAAAACATCTATATATTAATAAACATTGACGATAATCGACACCATTGACTTTTTATGGGCTCTCATATGTAATTCCCTGACTCCTTTTTCCATACATTGACATATAAATACAAAATCATTCCTTTCCTTGAGGAAACAACGTTGTTTGAATCTTTCTAAAGATTGCAATCTTTGCAGCATACAAATTAATTCTACACTCAGATAAGTTTTAATGTATTGCAAAGGCAGTTAATTCAAGGATATTTCATTCATCACGGAGCATTATGCTTAATTTTTCTAAATATACGACATACACTTAGAACTGCTGTTAATTATTATAATTTTTTTTTAATATTTAGCATTGAATAATATGAATTATGATTTCTGAAGAAGGGCTGGCATTGGCCTTGTTCATTAATTACAATTTTTTTATGTACAAATGAATTCTGTCAAAAAGTCCTTATTAAAGATTTATTTAATTTTCTTTTCACCTTATCATGATTATAATTGAAATATAGTAAAAAATCCCATAATTAATTATTATTTTAATAAAGGTGAAGTAATTTAGTTATTAATGAACAAAGTTTTTCAAATTATCTAAAACAGGGTCAGCTAATGAGAAGATCAAATTATTAGCTCGTACGTTTCTTTTAGAAGGTAATGTTATTATATAACAATCAAATTAATTAATTTGACAAATTTGTAAAAAAAAAAGAACTCGCATTATGTTAAAGACTTAATGCAGATGTACTCAAACAGTGAGTCTTCAAAGGAGATGTTGTGGAAAGAAGTATTGACAAAGTTGATAAGATATTATTAGAATGAAGGAAATGTCACCGTTACTTACTCAAAATTCACAAAGAAGCATCTACTTAATGAAAAATAAAGAATTTATATTTATGAATAGTCAGGTGAAAACCACTCAAGGCCAACAGTTGTCAATCATTGATTTAAATGGTGGAAATTCATTATCAATTCGGCAAATAAATTGTAAGCAAATCCAAATAAGAAATTTAAATTCTGCTTTATTGGTTGTTAAAAATGTTGAAAAATGACAAAATTCTAAGGCTGAGATATTTTATTACTTAATAATTTATTAGAAATATATATTATAATATAACATTTACACGGATTATATAATACTATAATTATATAATTTGTAAGTTTGTTTGTTTGTTTGTTTTTTTGCAAAAAGATGAGCTTGTCTATTTTTGCGAGTAATAAACAAGATCGATTAGCACTCAAAATATCGCCAGTGGTCGAAAAAATTATTTTACCAGATATAAATGTACCTGTAGTATCAAATTCAATAGTTGTTCGTCGATGATACTCAAATGAAATCTTTTTAAAATACAGATTTCTTTGATGTAACTAAGAAAAATGAAAGGAATAATTCTTTAATAATGGTTGCCTAAATATTTAAAGGGCATTGGATATATATAATGCAAAATATATGCTTAATTTATTAAAAAACCAACGGAATTATTCCAGTTTATTAATATTTAAATGTTTTGTATAGTATTCAAACCAAATAGTAGCGAACCCAACCGCGGTACAGCCCCGTACCGTACCTGTCCATGTAGATTCTGTATAACATTTACGGCATGATTTGTTAAAATGAGCCATAGTTGGTGTTTGTGCTCCTCGGATAAAATATGTATGTTGAAATGTATCAAAAAAGATCGTCCATTTTCATGTTCAATAATATGTAAATTAATTATTATACTCAGGTTAGTAATGTTTTTACAGAGTACAACATCCTATTTGGAAATGACACGTGACGATTTTCTTCACGTGTAAAACCTGTATACCCTGTAAAAACACTACTAAACTCAGTATAATCATTAATTTACATATTCTTGAACATGAAACCACTTCCATCCTAAAGATACTCCGTACATACATACATGCTAGTGTAAATCAATTTTGTTTTTCTCAGAACCAATTCTTCTTCATTCTCTCTCTCTAAAAATGCATAACGTGACATCCAGTTGCATTATCTGACATATTCATAAAGTTCATGTTATTTTAAACTTATAAGTCCTTATAATTTATTGAATAATTCGCCGAATTTTTGTATTATAAATGGTTAATGTATCCCTCTAGCGGTTTAAAAATAGTTGAAACTATATTTGATGATTTAAATATGAATTTCTAATTAAATACAGGAAATTTGGATTTTTTGCAGAAAATATGGTATTTTAAGCCATTTTTGACTCTATTTTCTAGGAAAAAACTTCAAATTATGTCCTTTCTTTGTTCAACTGCCTTTATACGTCCTCAAAGTGCTATATTTTATTATTAAAAGATGAATTCCTAATTAAATACACGAATTTTAGACTTTTTGCGGAAAAAATGTTCGTTTTAGGCTATTTTTTACTGTAATTTCCTGAAAAAAGCTTCAAATGGCGTTATTTGTTTGCTCAATCGCCTTAAGAGATTTAAAGTCTCAGAACCAGTTGGCTTGCACCTCTAAATAAATATAATATGAGTTAGAGCCTGCTGGAACTTGCGGTTCTCAGGGGAAAAAAACTTAGCCGTTTTTTTCCCAATTATGTGCAAAAATTGTACATTTTGATGATATAATTGTGTTTTGTATTTGCAAGCTTGCCAAAAAATCCTCGCTGAAAAAAAGTGCACCCAAAAAATAATTCGGGGAAAAAAAATTGCTATAAATTTAAAAATTATTTATGTTATTATGTGACCATGAGTTTTAAAGGTGAGCTGCATTTTAATATCTTTATATTTTGCATGCAAAATTTCATATTCTAATTTTCTCTAACCGCCTAAAAAAAGATGTTAATAATATTAAATTTCATAAAGTAGTTATTTAAAAAAATAATAATAAAAAAGATGGACTGACATTTGATGCTCATATAGAATTATAAACATTTATGTAGACAAGTAACTGTGGTTTTATTACGAAATTATCAAATTATAAGTAAAATTGTCGAGCAGTATTACTAATTAATTTTTTTCAATAACTATGGCATAAGATTAAATTTATTTGAGATATACGTCAATAAATGATCCATTAGTCATAGTTTGAGGGGAGAAATCCAGAATTTACGTTGTTTTGTACTGTAAGGCCTTGCCTTGTGTCTCACAGTATCAAACATATTTAATTTATCAAGAAAACATAGTTAGATCCGGTTAACTCTTCCAAAACTTCATGTAGCTAAATTTGTAGCGATTGTAATTCTTAAAATGAAGTTTTAGACGTAATATCCCATCAAAGCCGAAGAAATATAGAATCAAAATTTTCGTTTTTATCGATCCTTTGACTATTTTAATTCTTATATGGAGGTACATGTTGGATTATAGCCAGAAGGTTCTGGCACAGTTGGCAAAAGTCCTAGGAATGTTGGGGAACGTCTTTGTTCTCAAATTACTTTGGGCAATTGGATTGTAAACTGTGAATTAGCACAAAAATTGTTAAAGAACCAATTGGCATTAATATGTTTATCGAGAAGTAGCAAAATAAAAATTCATCCTAAACTTTTAACTTTTAGAAACACAGATGTAGAATGAAGTTTGGTTGATTTTAGAAATGGCTATATTCCAACTCCGTAAATTCTTAAAAAAGAAGAAGTGTTTACAAAATAATGGAAATTTGTCAATTTTTTATGAAATTTTTGTCTTGAGTTAACAATAAAGCACATAAATAAGGGTCCACTAAAGAACAACACCAAAAGGGCAAAGACAAACGTTAGTTTGAACAAGAGTTAATTCTGAGCAAATTAAAATAAACCAAGGCATGGACAGCAGGCTAGATACTATAGCTGTCAAGGGAAGACGGAAAAACTCATCCGAGTTTTGTCTGTTCTGTTAAAAAATTTGTTGCCAACTAGAATTCATACTTATTGTAGAAGCCCTTGAAAAACTCGGACAATCAATTTACACAAGCCTCGATTTACAAAGATTTTCAAGGATGTGTGCGGCCTGGCGTTGTCTTTATGAAACCCGATTCCTCTACTTTTCACCAATTATTTTTATATTCAGTTTTCGGTAAATGGTTCAAAAGGGTGTATGATCAATGATCAGCTCCTGGGCGATGCTACTACTGATAACCTGACGGTCTATTTCTATATTCTCCACAATTTTATTGATATTTTCGACAACAGCCGTGCCAGTCCTTAACTACATCAGAATTATATCTCTGGAACCACTTTTGTGCAAAACGAGCCGAAAAATTATCAGCGCCATATACATTAAAAATATTCTTAGTTGCTTTCGACGGGGGGTTTCCCTATCAAATAGTAAAAATGTAAATTATATCGAATTTCTTCATTTGAGATCTTCCTACTCGACGCACGTTAATTCACTACAGAACCATCCAAGCACAATACTGTCGTAAAACCATTTGTAGTATACACTCACATCTTTACGATGTTTTATCGTATGATCTGATGTGACCAATAATAAACAAGATATACGTTGTTGTCTGCAACATATTATTACATTTCTTTCGCAATTCTGAATATTATTATTTCATTCTTGAGGACAGAATATGTCATATAAATTGATATAATTGTTAAATAGATACGTAATAGTGCGCTCCTGAAAAATGGAAAGTAACACAAAGTATTTATGGGGGAGTTATCCATAAGGGCCCATCATACTATATATAGTAAGATGGGACGTCGGTATTGACCTTGAAGTTGTCAGTTAGCTTCAAGAGTTGTAGCAGTGAAGATGACGCGCAGAAATAAGTATGTATAAGATGCAAAGTTTTTGTTTTAATACTAAAATATTCCGTTTATATCATATTTATAGTTCATTGCTTACATAGAATTATATTAAATTGAAAAATAATAATTATCATTAGTGTAGGAGTGTTCTTCATTCCAACAACTATTTATAGTAGGTTGGGAAAAATGACAGTAAACCTTTCAAATGAGAAACAAAATGGATACTAATTGTTTGGTTGTGAAACAATTTTAATAGAATATAATTATTCTAATGCGTAATGGTATCATACTGTTTATATGATACTTATATAATATTATTTTTATCAAATTCTAATTGATTTTCTCCCTCGCAACAGTTCAAAAACACAAGAAATATTCTATGCTGTAGAAGAATATGACAAAGCAGTCGAGGCAATTTACATTACACCTCCCACTCTCCATGAAAATTCTGATATAGATTCTGTACAAGAAGATTGTGGTGGATTACTGGACAACCTGATTGTTCAACAGTTACAAACTCAAGTACAAACTATATTTTTGAATGGTGAAAGGCTTAGTTTAAATAATGACAACCAAGTAAGTCATGATAGTGTAGAAACTGAATGTTCAGCAGTAAGACCTCCAAAGCGATTTAAGTCTCAAAACGAATCTTTAGAAAACAAATGGAGTTGCACAAATATATACGATCCAGTAGGTGTCAAAAATAAATTTGAAACTGAGCCATCCTTGCCTGAACTTTCTGCCCAAAAGTCCTGTCCAAAAAATTCAACTTTTTTTATGATGAAACTATTTTTGAGCTCATTGTATAAGAGTCTATCAAATATGCAGCTCAAAAAAATATTGAATTTTTTGTCACTGCAACTATGATTACTAGAGTACTAGGAATTTTAATTTTATCTGGGTATAACAGTTTACCCTCGCGGCGAATGTACCGGAGGAGAGATAAAGATCTTAGAAATGAATATGTTGCTAATTAAATTTCTCGTAACAGATTTGATCAAATTATGCGATTCATCCATGTTGCTGATAATTTGACAATCAACAATGAAGATAAGACGGCTAAACTTCGTCCTCTGATTCACCATTTGAACAAAAAATATGCAGAGGCATACCCAATGGATCAAGAATTATGTGGACTTAGATTAATCCATAATTGAATACTTCGGAAAGCATATGTACAAGCCTAGTATAAGAAACAGGGCTATGAAATTTGGTTGTAAAGCCTGGAGTCTCAATTCATCAAAAGGATACATTTTATCTTTCGACATTTATCAAGGAGCCACCTTTGGTTCAGGAAGGCAATATGAATAAAAGTTTGGCCAGAGAGGAGGTACTCTTGTATAACCAATTGATGGGTTGCCAAATTGCATAAAAAACCTTCCATTGCGCTTTTATTTCGATAACAACTTCACCGCCCTACCACTAATATCTAAATTGACTTGCTTCCATGAACTATGAATCGACTGGTACGACTCGTGATAATATCATTCCTAACAAATTTCAATTCAAACCCGCTAACTCAACAATGGGAATCATTTAATCTTGTTGTTGACAGCAAAAACAAGATTTGTCTCGTTCACTGGACCGATAATGCTGTTGTAATTGTAGTATCTAATATTATTGGCCTCAATCCAACTTTGAATGTAAACAGGTGGTCATTAAAAGAAAAGAAGAGGGAACAAGTCACTCAACCAAATGCATTTCATCAATATAATACATTTATGGCTGGGACTGATAGGAGGGACCAAAACTGCAATTGTTACAGAATAGATATAAGATCAAAAAAGTGGTTGGTGGTCATTTTTAGTTGGATGATTGATGTAACAATTGAAAATACTTGGATTTTGCACAAGAGAGAACATAAAGATTTGTTACAATTTCGGAGATAAATAGCGCGATAATTCAGTAATTAGTGATGTCCATTTTGATAATATTGGATATTTTGAAGAACCTATTTTCAAGCAAGGATGGAAATGTGGACCATCACAATAGAGTGCCAAATGTGAAATTCCTCTTTGTGTAAAATGTTTCATTCCATATCACCAGCCATCAGAGTAAACGTTTCATTATCAATTATATTTTTTAGGATTAAACTTTTTAATTTAAATATCAATGTGCAAAGGAAATCTATATTTTTGTACATCACTGTCAATTTTTTATAACAACGATAATATACAAATATGTTCGTTGTACGCAACGGTGTTAACATTATCAGCTATTTTCAGTTTCGTCTCGTATCGTCTTCGTTAGGCAATGGTCTCTGTCGGTCATTAATCTGCGTCATCATTTCGTCAGTTTTTGTCTTTGTCAAATTTACGTCTGCGTCATAATATTTTCTTTGTCATACATTGTCATTGTTTCGTCATAGTTGTCTTTTGTTTCGTCCGAGTTTTGTCTTTGTCAAAATTTTGATTTCGTCAGAAGTTCCTCATCGTCGGAGTTTTGTCTTTGTCAGAATTTTGTCTTCGTCAAAGTTTTGTACTCTGACATAATTTTATTGGATACATAATATCAGCTACGAGTACCAGACGAGCCGCAAGTAGTTGATAAGTCACGAGTAAAACTCGTTTCTTAGACCAACGAGCCGGGGTTTTCATGCAGAATTTTAGGTACTTTTATAACGACGAGTACTGCATGACGACTTTTACTCTTGACCCATCACTAATAACTAAGTAGTTATGACGTTATCAATTAGCAAAAATGTATCCAATTCTCATATATAGCTGACTACATACCAAAAAGAGTTCATAATTTATAGGTGCACCCATTTGCACTAGTCAAAAATTGCATTTTCCACTATTTTCGACCCCTTTTTAAAGAAGAAGGGTATGTTTAACTTTATTAGAAATGCATGCGTTTATACCATCATGTAACTCATTTTGAAAAAGATATACGTGGGTAAGTCCTACTTTGAGTAAAGGTACCATCAAATTTAAATTACTACTCGCCTGTAATTGTGTTTGAGGAAATTAAAAGAAATAATGTTTGTGAAATATTTTTACAGCACAAAGCCTTTATAGTTGTCACTAAAAAAACCGGAAACATCATTTAAGTTTGATGAATAACGTCATCTTAGACATGACTTCTTCAGACTTTCATTTTGTTAGAGTTTCGTCTTCGTTATGATTTCTGTCTTCGTCACAAAAAAATGTTTTCTGGACAAAATGATTTCGTTTCGTCAGGGTTGACAAAGTTAATACTGGTATTGCAAATACACAAAAACCAAGTATAAATCATATTTCCTTTAAGTTGCTGTCCTGTACCACACTCGTGTCCAAACAATTATATATAAACAGACTTATCCAAAATATACTTTTTTGAATATTGATATGTTTCTGCATTTTTCCCATACTTTAAGATTTGAGAAGCTCTAAAATCATTTTTTAGGGATCTAAGTATGGCTTATACCCAGCCTCATTGGCCTTAAAGTTTTTCAAAAATGGCAGCTTAGATTATTTTGCGTAGTTTTTGTACAAAAACTATAGATAAAACAAACAATTTAATGCAAAAAACGATATTAAACTATAATATAACTATTTTTGAATAATCTTTTTTTATATTTTAATATCTGAGTATCAAGACTATCCAGTGAAATGGGAAAAATCTAAGTGCACTGACTACAATACTAAAATTGTGTACTCCGATCTATCAATTTTATTTTCTCGTATACGTTATATACCTATTTTTGCGGCAAGTAAATAAATATTTTCGAATTATTATATTCATACCTCATTTTTTTATTACCAAATAATTTTTTAATACTAATTTGCAAATCAGAATGATATATATTATATTTTATTTCATATATTTTCTTAGTCTTCTAAAAATAAAATCATAAAATTCACAAAAAAAGTGATTATTTTTACTATCCATTTATTTATTGAAGACATTCTTTATCAAACAAATCAAATCATTGCCAATTATATTCTACGGCTTTAAGAAGATACTCTCTGTAATTGGGATTTTTACTTATTATGTACGCATAGTCAGTCATCATAGTCCCTATGTATACAATTTTTTACTTTCATGTAGTCTTCATTTCCTGACCATGATACAACAGACTCTTGAAGCCAATCTAGTCCTATATTCAGTATTGCTAAAAAAAGATGCAATTCTGAACGAATAGGATTATCTAATTTAACTTTTTCAGTTATAATCTAAAATATAGGTTTGCCTCTTCTAAAGCTGTCAGGTTTTATAGTGAAATAAAATTTCAGGGCTATATTCCTCTTCTCATCTAAAACATTGCTGAAGAGAGAGTACGGAAACAACTTCTGTGTCAAATACCACATGTGATTATGAACCTTCTTCCTGACAACCTTTGCTAAATCATTGTCAATTCTTCCGAACAATAGCTTGTCTGGGAAATTTTTAAACTATTTACAGGAGCATCCGCTGCAAATGATGAAGTCATCCATATTGACGTTTTCAGAACAAAGGATAATAAGGGATATGAATATTAGCAAAACCAATAGATGACCAAAATATGCATTTAACATATTTGAATTACTGGTTAGTGACAAAAGTTTTAAATTTTAGTTTTAGGGCATTTTTAGGGGACATTTACTCAGATGTGAAAGTTTTTTTTTCTGAAGGAGGAGATTACGTGTCTATGGATTCTTCCTTTGTCCGTCGGCCCGGAAATTGATTAACAGTGTGTAGGAGACTGTAAAGAAACAACGGAACTGCAGAATCACGAAAAGTGATTGGATAGTATCAACACTGTCAAGTCACCCAGAAAAGTTCAAAAAGGAAGCCTTAATAGCAAAAATACACTCAGTCATGTATGTTGAAAGATCTAATAAAAAGGCCTGAGGAATGGAGAAGATGGTCAAGAGATCAATATCAATGATGGAGAATTTTGATAAGAATAAATGCTGATTAAATATATATATCTATATAGAAATAAAAGGATATGCGTCTAACCAAATGAAAGAAGGGAACAACAGACAATAATGCAATAGTTAAGTGTTGAAATTCGTATATTAATTTTTTTGTCATTTCGAAATAAATTTTTATAATAGTTATTCAATTTGTATTACCTTAAAAGTAAATAATCGTTTAATAATCTATGACATTATTTTTGAATGATTATTTATTGCTATTAATGTTCATTTTACAAAAATAAATTTAGTTATTAAATATATTTTTTAAAAGTGTGACAACAATGGCGAACTAAAACATAACTTCGATCATTTTTCTTTTTTGAGAAACAGTTGAGAGATATCAAACGATATTATCTCTGACATATAGACTTTTACCCTCACTTCGTTGTTTCCCATAATTAAAATTGCGCACTGTGATGGGTTAAATTCGAATTAGTTCATGTTTAGCTGTTATCGATTTCCAACAATTATTGGATAATAATTAGACTTAATATTTTTGGGTGATTTTTTTCAACCAAAATGACAAAAAATAAGACTTAAAATTTTGAAAAATGAGCACTAAAAATATCAAAATTGAGCAATTTGTATTAAAAGAAAAAGACAGTTTTATAAGGATAATTTAAAATAATTAGTGTTGTTTCTATTAACCACAATTACCAATAAATTTTGGTATTTTTAGTGGACAAATCAAGATTTTAGAAAGGTTTTCTTCCCGTTTATTTTTAAATTTGATCAGTAATATTAGTTTTAAACATACTTAAAGACCATTCAACGTCAAAATTAGTAGTTGGAGAAAATTGGAAGTGGGCTTGATATTGAAGGGACATGTTACACAGAGGCATCTCATCATTATCATAACTTATTATACGTCCAACCTAACGCATGAATGGAAGAACAGGATTTCTATTAATATAAGAAGTTATTTTTCTCTCAAGTATTTTCCATTTTTTAAAGAAATGTTTTTAATCTTTTTTCCGACTGCAGAAAGTACATTTAAAGAATCTTATTTCAGTTTTCCTTGTTTCAAGATTAGTAATAGTTTCCGATAAATATGAGAAATCAGCTTCAATGAGAAGCTTCAAAGGGCTGTATTTTGAAAGAACTTGCCCGGCAATTTTCAATGCGAGTGCATCTTTTTAATTAAATACACAGACAATTTTCTTTAACTCTTCATAATAGGTTGTGTAGTAGATAGTAGCCATGACCTATGACTCTTAATAGATTAATGTTTAACTGCACAATATTTATCAGAGGTCAGAAAAATTTGGAGCAATAGTATTGCTCCATTTTTGCAAGATTCAAGGAGGATTATTCAATAGTAATTATAAGCCAAATTTGCCCTTCCACTCATTAGATGTGGTCAGAATCAGGCTTCCTGACTTTTTTGATCAATTAATCATAAACTTGATTACATCATATGTATACATAGTTTTCCTTCTATAAAGAGAGAGGGATTTTTCTATTGTTGTACCTCTTAATGTAAGAAAGTTTTAGAAGTTGGTTTCTCCCCGAAAATAACATCAAAAAATCACCAAAGCTGTTGTGTAATCTAAATAGAATCTAAATTTAGTTTCTCAATTTCATACCAGACTAGAAAAAATGAAAAGTCTCACCCCAAAAAGGTCAAAATGAGTCAATCCTAATTCTAACAATAATATTATAAATAGTTTGGATGTTTTGACCACGTGATTTTTTGCCATTTTTTCTGATTTTTCTTGGAGGAAATGTTACAAGATAAAAAAAGACATTGATGTGATTTATACTTTAATTTATTAAAAAGGAATTGATATTTTGTATACAGGGAGCGGGGATCATATTGTCGCCTACTTTAAACCTTGATAACTTGAAGACAACATTATCAAATAAAAAACCGGTAACCAAATAGGAAAGCTATTCTCGTCAGCTGACGATACGTAGTTCAGTTAGCACCATGTCGTCATCATATGAGGAGATAAAGAGCTATAAGTGGAACAAGGAGCTTTCGAGGTCCGCCGTAGTCATGGCATTGGTTAATAATGAATGGGAAATCTCCAATTCAACGACTGCTTCAACCTTAGGAGTGAATTTACGGACTGTTCAGCGTATCCGTAAGAAGCTAGAGGACACCTGGGATGTTGATGCCACCATAAAGAGGGCACCCAAGGAGGAGGGCGCCGACAAGAAGGTCAGGGACACCGACTTTGCCGACAAGGTGAAGAAGATGGTTGAGGATGACCCTACCAGGTCCATGAAGGCCATGGCGAGAGATCTGGGCTGCCATGAGAAAACTATAAGGGACTGTGTATCTCAGGATTTAAGGTGCAGGAGCTACAAGATGCAGGTGGGCCAGATCTTGACCTAGAAGGCAAAGGACAACAGGCTGATGAAGTCAACAAAATTTCTCAACAAGCTCAAGCACCCAAAGCAGCCCGGGATGCTGTGGTTTTTCATTGATGAAAAGAATTTTTGTCAAGATCAGAAGGTCAACAAGCAGAACAACAGGTGGATAGCCACCTGCACCAGCCATGTGAGGAAGGTAATGAAGACCAAGTTCCCTGCAATGGTCATGGTGTTCAGGGTGGTCAGCAGTGAAGGTCATGTTTGAAACGGATCTAAAGGTCAATACAGAGGTCTATATGGATGTTATGGAGAAGGTGGTTCTGGCCTGGATCCAAGGGATGTCCGGAGACAGGCCCTGGGTGTGGAAACAGGACTCAGCACCTTGCCATGTGTCCAAAATCTCCATGCAGTGGTTAACCGAGAACTGTTATCACGTCGTAACCAAGGATTTGTGGCCTCCTTACTCTCCCGACCTTAATCCTTTGGACTATTTTGTCTAGGGATATGTCGAGAGACATACCAACAGACATCCCCATAGCACCAAGGCCAGCCTGATGGACTCCATCAAGGAGGTTTTCGGCAACATGGACAATGAGATGGCCAGAAGAGCCTGTGGCCGGTTCAGAGGCCGTATTGAGGTCGTTATTGATGCCAACGGTGATTATATCGAATGAATAGCTACTCTATACCTATATGCTCGTCATAGTTTTGATTTTCAATAGAAAAGTTAAAAAATGTATATTTTGTGTTGTTTTTTGTAAAAATATTTTGGCGACAATTTGATCCCCGCTCTCTGTACTATTCTTGGTAATATATTTATTTAACTTGAAGAAGTATCAACTATTTTTATAGAAAATGTAACGCATAAAACGAGTATTCGACTGCAATTATTTGTTCATTCGTGTCTGTCATGATTAGAGGTTCAAAAAATGGTAATTTAATACTCGTGTTACAATGTTTACACGAGTATTTGTAAGTAAATTTGTACTGAATGTCTTATATATTTTTATGACTATTACAACACGAATCCTATTAACCATTTTATCTCCTTCCATGATAATATACTATATTTATCATTTGCTTCAGGAGAGGGTCACACCCAAAGACATTATTATGAATATTAAAACTGAACATGATACTATATTTTTTTATATTATATGTGAATATATATGAGAATATGTTTAATGCATTTGAGAAAATATCATTAATAAACGTGTATGAATTAAATATATATATCTACAAAGAGTGAAGGAAATGGGCCTCCGCTATTTTTGCCATTAGTGTAAAGTAATGCTGTATCAAAACTTTTTCCCAAGCACTTTAAATACTAATATACTGAGGTTCCATTGACTAATTTTAAAAATTCCGTTGGAAGATGATAGCTAAGAGTATAAGCTGTTGATCTTCTTTGTTTGTTTTGTTATTCAGAACTATGAAGCAAGGGAATCGGGTAAAAGTTGCAGCTTTGGTCCGTGCAAGAGCCACGAATAAGGGCATTGTTAAGCAGACCAGTGTGGACCCAAAGACCATGTACAACGTCACAAAAAGACTGGTAGTCGCATAATCGCTGCAAAGGAAACCTGGAGTTGGTCACCCTATTTAAAATGGCATCATCTGCGTCCAAAGAGGTCGTCCTAGCTGGACCAAGGAAGTCCATCAGATCAAATTCCAAGGAAATGAATGGCGGCTGACTGCATCATCCAGTGAAATTCCAAGTTGATCCAATTGGTTAAGACTAGCTTTCCTAACAACAATGTGGTTCTCCAACCTACACATGCCGCAAAAGTGACTTATTCTTTTCTCCTACAGAACATGGCTTTTTGGGACAAGACAATGTGGCCACTATGCTCACCAGACGTGAAAACGTTTGTCTTTGCCTTCTGAGTGCATGTGGAGAACAAGGTATGTGCCTCTGTCAATCCGATTTGAGACAATATGGACAAGGAGGTCATGCTCCGATTTCAGCACAGGTTGAAGGCCATCATTATCGACTAAGAGTTGCTCTCGACTTCCTCGGAAATCTTCATAAGAGACAAACTCACAATCTCCTCCACACAATGAGACCTTCCATTTACTTTCATGATCCTCCAAAGTGCTAATTATCCGATTATCTGGGAAAAGTTGAGATCCCTCTCCTCCGAATCAATATCATATTCTTCACTTGTCGACGCGTAGCTATATTTAACAAAGTTATTTCCTTATTACCGGGCGTGCAGAATTATTTACCAATTTTTGTTCAGAACATATCGCGGACAATAATAACATTTCGAATGACTTGAGAAACAATTTATTCATACATTTTTAGAATAATAAAATAGTTTGTGGTCAAATTTTAATCAAATGACACTGGTCAGGCGACGTCTGAAGCTGCCACAGACTTTGGCTTCATTGCAGTGCTCCATATCAGTCTCCCATTTAAACCAAGTATGGCGGTTCTGTTAGGTAATTTGATCCACGGAAGGACCTTGCAAACAAAGTCCAAGAGTTCATATTTACCAATTTTGTTGTCCCGAATGACCAAACATTATCACAGACCTTATTGGACCAAATTGATCTTTAACATTTCACTTGACCTATAAGAACTTTCCATCAGAGAACATATACAGAAATAAACAAGGTTTATTGATACAAATGGAAAAGGTGGTACATTTTCTGGACTGAATAATAAAATAGTTTGTGCTAAAAGATCGCTAATTGTCTTGTCGTCTCCTAAATGTCAATATATTTTCTTCTGTTTGATCGCCCAATTGAAATGGTGGAGTTGTTCTCAATAGAAGACAGAATTGCACCAGCGAGAAATATACATATCATATAAATAAACCACAATCGCTCGAATCACTCATTTGCAACACAAAGCGAAGAGTTTTGACCTCGTATACATTGTACATTTTATTATGCTCTTTCGACTCGTTTTCCCTTTCAGATAGTAAAAATGTAAAAATAAGCGAATGTCTTCTATTGATACCTCCATCCGCGTTGCATGATCATTCACGACTGAACCGGCCAAACACAATACTGTAAAATGAACGTTTGTAGTGTACACTCCTACCTTTACGACACTTTATCGTATGATCTGATATGACCAATAATGAACAAGATATACTTAGTTTTAAAAAAAGACTTTAAATACGAAATTACTTTTTTCCGAACCTATTATATTATGTTATTAAATGGGCTTAACATTTTTCTATCTTCTGATTTTTGCAGAAGATTTTTTTTTTTTTTTGCTAATTCATAAGACTCAATCAAGGGTATTTATTTTTACGATGGAAATGTTGAGATATACAATGAAGCCCTCATTTTGCTATGTATATCAACAATTTTGTATCGACACTATATATACGGAATCTGATATTTAGGACCTACATATATACATACGAAATGATGTTTTGTTAAGTACTTTAAATGATTTGACAAAGGAAAGGACGCTTAGAAGACTTATTTTAAAGAATAAAAGTAGTAACAACAATAGTCAAGGATTAAAAGCAATAAATAATCCTCTTAAATAATTAAAAGTCAATGAATACTGACGAATCCTCAGAAAATTATTCATGAACATATTTATGCCAACATATGTACTTAGACGTAATTACTGCACCTTAAAAGTGCATGACTATATACTGCACTAGCTGAATTTTAAAACAAAAGAAGATAAACATATCTCATAAATCAACCGCAGGTGTTCAAATGATGAATTGCCTATTTCATACATATCTAAAGAGTGCAGGCAATAGATATATGTTTCGACAATCCCTGGACTTTGTATCCGCTAAAAAGGATCCCATATGGGCTTTAAAAATAAATGATTCAACAATAATTATTGAAATAATGTAATCATTTTGAATGTGTATGTACCGGGTGGACCATTGAAATCTGAGCACTCACTAATTTAATAATTAATGAAGTTGGAGTAATTGAAATTAATTAATATTCAAATATATTAAAGGAAAACAATTAGTCATAAAACAAAACAAACCTGAGCTCTTTAGATTACGTACGAGTGAGAAAATGACACTTGAACGAGATCGATGAATTTCCATTCACACACTCCTAGCAGTTAGGCCTCTCCAGGATCACTGTTTACGCTGTCAGCAAGTCCGAAACATAGGAGAAGAAGAAGGGTTCTGCCAAAAACGTCAAACTGGATCTGGACGAGTTAAAGGAAACAGCCCAGGCCAATCCACTCAAGTCCATGAGGTCCCATGCAAAACATCTCGCGGTTTTATATCAGACTGTACAGAGAGCTATAAAAAAAGTGGGTGGAAAGAGCCTTTTGGGGGTGGAGATGCCACTTTTGACGCCAGTACTGAAAGGAACCAAACTCCTCCGTTGCAAAACTCTATGGAATGCGTCTTTTGAACTATTTTTTGAACACTTTTGACCCCCCCCCCCTCTACAGACCGGATGCCAACCCCCTCGACTACACCTTTTAGGTACAAGTCATAGGGAATACCTGTAGTGTCCTTTATCTAATTACTGAGGCCCTCAAACCCACTGGAAGCCAGCACTGGCACCCCCATCACAGAGGATAGCATCTGTAGTGTGTGCTAGGCCTTTCACTACCGCCTGGAAGCAATCATTCCGCTAAGGACGGCTACATTAATGATTTAGAGAGCTCATAGAAACATCTATTTATAGTATTTATTTGGTTGTAATTATATTCCTAATTAATAAATTATATCTTTGTTGAAATTTAAAATTCAAAGTGTTCAGATTATAATGGAGCACTAGTATAATAATGCAGACTTTTATGTTAAAGGGCGTTTTGAAGTACACATTTCTCGAGGAGTATTTTTTGTGCATTTTTCTTTGTGATTCATTAATGAATTGTGTCATGGAAAGACAAGAACCACATTCAGTGCTCTAATACATAGCCTTAATGAGTATATACAAAATAAATATTATTATACGATGAAGAACCGACAATAAATAGCCTAGATCTTTTTCCATTTTTTATTATATCAAATCCCAAAACACATTAATCAAATGTCTTTATATTTTTTTTTCATCCCTCTTTTGATTGTTATTTTTTTCCCCGAATTCATTGATAGACATCATCTCCACTCATACGTAAAATCATTGTTCCACTTTTGGAGTCATAAAATAGAACACACAAACTAGTTCAATGAAATTGATATACAGATCCGATAGGGTTCTTTTTTAAATGGTCCTTGATTTTTATTGATAAATATCACAAGTATAAAAATTGATCCTTCCGTTCGTTTCATTTTTTTCTATCTCCAATGAACAAGAGAAGCTATACAGAAGCTGACAGATTGAAGAATGAAGTCATGATGCTTCAGAAACATCTGAAAACATACAGAGTGAAAATGGATTGAGAGATCTATTTAGATTTTTGCAAACAAATGTACTCTTATGAGTTCGTTGAGCCTTCTAAAATCAAAAGTTTGTTTATCACAGAATAAAGTGCCTGCTTATACCTTTTGAAAACCCTATACAAAATCAGTTGGCCACCTTCTTCGCCAAATCTAACCACCCTCAATATTTTCCATGTAAGGAATAGTAGAGAAAAAGGCCTATGAACTTTCCAAAACCAGCAAGGACAATCTTTTGACCAATATTAAGTCATCATGCGGCAAAATCCACGAAGAAGCTGTGCAAGCGTTCGGCTTGGATCATCAAGGCCCTGGATGCCATTTTTGCATAACCTTTGTATATTTTATCTTTTGTATCTTAAATCTTCAAAACTTATATGTAAAGTTTGTCAATCTGCTACTTTTAATTTGACTTATTGTAAGTTTACTAAGGATCTTTTTAAAAAAAGCCACCCTTAAATATACAGGGTGTTAAAATCAAATCGGCGCATTTTTCAAAAATCTTTACATTATTACATTTTTTGGAGGACATATTTAAAAATTGGCTTGAATGGTATTTATGGATGTTGAAAAAAAGCTTATTTGATGTATCCGCCCTCAGCAGAAATGGCAGCATAGATCCGGGCCCGGAAGAAGGAGGTGTTGAGGAGGTTGGTCTTTATCATGTATACAATTGTCTTCTTAATGGAGGCAATCTATGAATCTTTGGCGGAGTGTGATGTTCGATTTGGTAAGGATTCAACGTAGCCACAAAAAATATATATATTTTTTGTTGGGTAATATCCAAACAGCCATATTATATTTTCTTTTCAATGAAGTCAAAGCAGTGCTCACTCAGCCTCGGATCTGGAATAATCAGTCTTCAGGAGAGCCTTACAAATCTTTTGTACGTTGAGGATCGGGACACCAGTCACATTTGTCATTTCCCAATTTCAAATCTCCATTTTGCTGTCGACAAAAGTCATTGTCACGGAGCAACGCCGTTCTTCCTATATTAATTCAATCTTGTTTGTATCTTAAGGCACGGCCGCCAGGATGCCAAAATCTGTACTAAAGTTTGTTGATACAGCAACGTTTTTGTCAGCAAAAAAGGAGACACCCTCAGCCAGTTGCTGCATAACCAAATCGCAGGTATACACAAGCGTCGATTTGATCTTAACGCCCTGTACAATACATAAGACTGATAGATATCAATGGCATATCCCAAATTATTATTGCAATGAAGCACTGTGGAAAAGTATGCGTAAAAGGTATGTGGATGAAGTGCAGAAAAAATATGCAGGATATTATACGCATATACATTCCTGGACTTCACAATATATGAAAACAAGTCCAAATCTATTTAATATATTTGTTTTAGAATGATGCTAGAGGTTTTTAAAAACGGGTTTCTGATACCATCGTTTATGAATATACGTTTATATTTCTCTAATGGGAATTTATATTTATGTGCATAAATAGTATACTCATTTTCGATGAGAAAACCCGTATTTTTCTTGCAGTTTTCTACACATTTTCCTCTGGAAATTACTATTTGTTATGTATCTTCAAAGAGAACATTTTTGAATCTGTACGGTAAAAATACTCTTATAATGAGTTAAGAATAGTTCTACATCTGAACTCATAGTTATAGATATACCAATTTGATTTGTAATTATTTCAGGCAAAAGAAAATATTAGGTTGTGTGTCGATTACATGGTTCCCAGAACAATTCATCGACGGATAATTAACTAAAAGGACATTTTATATACTACTTGATGTGAGGTAAAATGGCAGACTTGTTGATAACGAACCAATAGGTTAAACTTTTACGAAAATGGAAAGTAATACAACGTTGAGGCTTTATCACAGACTTTCACTTTTTTACAAATTTTTCAAAATTACCTTCTTTGGGTTCTACCATGGCCTACAATCCGGCACTAAAGGCACTGGAGTACTTCTTCATGAACGCCTATTAACTGGATACCCACTGCTGCTCAACGGAGGCCTTAAGGTCAACCGAATTTCGGTGAGGGTAGAACAGGCTCTTTTCTTAATCAAAATCAAATGGCATAGTCGAGGGTAGAAAAGTATTTGGAGGAGATGCGAATTGTTGACTCATCATGTTTCATCCAAGTCACCAATTCTGGCCTCTGTTGACATGATTGGGCTTTGTTTCTATTAAAAGCAATTGCCGGTGTCGTCGTACATAAGAGGCCTTCCCTAAATCCTTCACATACCTCTTCACAGTCCAATCACTGATACATAAAGCCTTGTATAATGCCTCATCTACTTGGCCGGAATTATAATCATCGGGTATCTACCACTGCCAGGGGACCCTTCAAGGCTCTGACCTGAAGCAATCAAAAACAATATGCATTTTTCGCTCCATGCTGAAAACTGTTGATTTTGGAAAAAATTAGGAGTAATCCTTACTTTTTTATTAACGCAACCTAGTATTTGAAAATTTTTACACTAAAGTAATACCGATTGGTTTAAAGTTAACTCCACAATTTTACCTCGGTCACTGTATATGTATATACCTGGATCAGTTGTTCTCAAACTTTTTATAGTGTATAGTATGCATCTTCAATGTGAGATCCCGTTTTCTCGGGATTTTTCGATGTTTTACACCTGCAAGAAATTCCTTGGACATCCTGAATTATACCAATAAATTATTAATTGATAATCAATCATTATACAGAACTATTAATATTATTATTTTTTTTTTTTGCAGGTTGGATTGTGTTACTAAATTCAAAAAAGCTCAACCCCCTGCCACTAAAAAACAACTCACTCATTTTGATTCATAATACAAAATGGAAAACATGAGAATAAAATATAAAAACGGAGTTTAAGCTCAAAGTATACAAGGTGTTAAAATCAAATCGGCGCTTTTTTCAAAAATCTTTAAATTGTTACTGAGGCCACCTCTTCCGACAGATTTACTTAAAAATCGATTTAAATATTACATACACCTGGTAAACGCCTATGAAATGAGACTTTAAAAAAAATTGAACATATATTGTGAAAAAATGGTTACAAATTTAATTTTCAAAGTATGCACCTTCGCTAGCCAAACATTTCCCCCCATCTTTCCGGCAATTTATAGATTTATTTCCACAAAATTGTTCGTCTTTGGCTGCAAACCAGCCATCGTTCCATTGTTTTATCTTCAGCATGAGAATCGTAGCGTAAATCATAGAGTGCGTGGCCTATCGATGCAAACAAGTGATAATTCGGAAGGCGCCAGGTATGGTGAGTAAGCTGCATGAGTAAGAGGCTCCCAGTTGTACGATTCAACAAGCTGGTGGGTAGCTATAGAGCGATGCGGTGGTGTGTGTCATCAAGGAAAATTAACTTGTGGTGCCTGGCTTCATATTTTGGGCGTTTTGGGTATAGCATTGTTCAAATCGGTCAATTGTTGTTGGTAGCGATCACGATAAACAGTTTGACCGGATTATAAAAAGTCATACTCTATGACACCACACTGGTCCCAGTACACACACAGCATCGTCTTCTTCATTTATCATTTCGAAATCCTCACTATGGACTTTTTCAAACCATCAAAAGTACTGTGCTCTTTTTGGTGCATGTCCACTGTAAGCTTCCACGAGCATTTGATGGGCTGAAGAAGCGTTTTTCTTCACTTGGTAACTGAAAACCAATGATGACCGTACATCAAAGTTTGTAGGCACAAAATTAGACATTTTTATGAGCGAAAAAAGTGTGCTGTTGAATGAAACTTTACAAACAATGAACTAATTGTTGTTGACACATGTCGAAATAAGCATTTAGATTTTTGAACCAGTTTATAATATCTAATTGGCGACACCTAGGGACAAATAACCGGAAGTCTCATTTCATAGGTGCACACCTAGTAATATCAATGATATGTTGTGTATAATAAAAAATGAAGTTCATTCCTCAGGAATTAAATAATAATGACAACAGCCTAGGAAAAGATAAATCAGCTTTCATTTTACCAACTCTAAAAAAACGGGCCGAGCTAATAAATGTACACGAGTTTCATCAATATCAACTGACAGTCCGAAGGACTGACAGTCTTAAGGGCTGATATGACTATGCTGCTATCAATAAATAAAGATAACACTTGGCATAACTAATTAAATCTAAATTAGCAAGAACAATATTGATCAAAATATCCTTTAAAATTCCATTAAAATATGCATATAAAAAATTATTTTTCGGCGAAATGTATACTTCGTAATATATTTTTTTCGGCAAAAATACTCTGAGTAAATTTCCTTCCCCATCCCAGAATTTGATAACAATGGCAATGTTAGGAATGACAATATTATAATTTTAGTGCACTAAAAGATTTCTCACCCTAAATTTTATAAATTTTCTGTTTTCTAATGATTTTTTTTTCTCATAATGATATCAATAAATTAAATCTCTAAGCCTTTCTTTCAAAAACATAAGAAAATATGATATAATTTTAGGAGTATTGAGCAAATCATACATCATTTTGACAACTCTTTTTCTAATTTTGTCTATTGATAATATGGATATTCACAGATCAAAGTTAACTTTTGTACCAAGTGTACAGTGAACAGTCCTTTTTTAATGACTAAATTATCTAAATATTTTACCTACTACAGTTTGTAAGTCCTCTTTTTTATAATAGGAAATTGTTTGGCTCACAGATGTTATTTGTTTACAGGAGGAAATAGCCTTTTTAGTGATTGACGTACCTCTAAAATTTCCGTCTAAATATAATCATTTATTCAATTTCCTTATCGTGGTAATGTCCTCCCACTAACAAAAAAAACCTTTGGCAATAACAAAATTTCCTCATTTTGAAACAAAGAATTAAGTTTGAAGATCGTTATGTGCAAAGTCCTTTGTTAATTATGTTTCTGAAATTCCAAAGCCTTATGTCTACATCAGCCTTTATAACTGCAAACTAATAATATGCATTTTTAATATGTATACATCTATTCAATACAGGGATTCCTCAGATTACGAGACGATTATCATGTTTCTATTTTTATAGTGAGTAATGGGTTTGAAGTTTATCTGCTTCAATCTAGACAGACCAACGGTTCTCCACGACTCGCCCTTTTAAATAAACACAGATGTAAATGTTTTTATTAATTTTCATAACTTGAATCTTGTATTATTTATGAAAGTGTACTAGCAAATACCCAACATTATTTTAATATTCAAGGTAAATTTCATGATGACATATTCCGTAATTAATAATAATAGTTAATACCACAATACCGTGCATTGTACAAATTCAAATAAAATAACTATTAATTACTAAGTATATTTGAAATATTATACTTCCCTACTCAAATTCAAATAAATATATTCTTTGTTTCGATCCCGGAATCTCCTTCCCGAAGACAGAGTCCACTCTACTCCGTAATGAAGCCTGGTAGTTTTTTTCAGATGAATTTTCATACCGTTGCCCCTCGTGGAAATCGGAATCCGAATATATCTTGAGATTGATGTATAAGTTATAAGTATCTTCCTTTGACTCCCTCTATCTTCCTATCTCTATCTATATATGTTTTTTTTAAACGCTACAATTTGTTAGTTTTTTAAACAGATCTTTTCTATAGATATTAAATAACTACCTAAAACAAATATTTAATAAACTGCTAAAAAAATATCACAAAAATGTATACAACTTTTTAAAAATAAATGACTTCTGCTATTTTTTTAATTATAAAGTTTGTATAAGTAATTATTAAATATAAATAATATTTTGTGAGAAAAAATATTATTTAATAATATATTTATACAAATGGTTTATGGATAATAATTCAATCTTAATTATTCAATTAGTTTATATGGTTTTTAGCATGAGATTACAATATTTTACTAATTATTAAAGACTTGTAAAGCATTCATATGTAAGTTCAATAACGTAATTTGTTTTCTAATTATTTTATTATATATACTACAATTAATGTATGCCCATTAAATAAGTGCATTTCAAACATTAACATGCAGATGAGTGCTCAAATTGTGTAATCACAATATCCAAACTTTCTATTATTTTATTGACTTTTGTTATTAGTGATGAATACGAATTGAAATTAGTTTGAGTTTTTGAGTTCTATTTCGAATTGAGTTCGAGTTTTTGAGTTCTATCTCGAATGTAGTTTTTATTTGGACATTTTTGACGCATTTTCGAGTAAACAACGAAATCCGGCGATTTTGATCTATTTACTATAAATCAACATGAAATGGTCCTTTTCAACTATCTATTCAAAATCAAAAACTGAGCAACAGATTCAATCATTTTAAATACCTATATATCACTCAATGTAGCTTCCTTTGTCTGAATAATTCCCTCTATTCGAGTCCTATTATTGCACTCCAGAAGGATGGAGTCGATCAGGGATTTTTTGGTAGTGTCAGAACCTCTGTTGAAATTTGACTCAAGGTAGCTCTAAACAAGATAATCAATTGAAATCAGTCTAAGAGATCTATGAGGACAAATATCCTTTAACACATCAATCGTCGTAGTGCTCTTCAAGCCAATTCTGAGTCGTTTTGGAGGTGTGACAGGGTAAGAGTCCAGTTATCAAATCCAAAAAATTTTTAGACCTCAACATGGCTAATATCCAGATCGTTTATCACCAAAATCGTCACAACAGCGCACCTGTTGTTGACTCTATGGTAGTGTTTTGGTTACTAGTTCTAAGTGAAACGCTTATAGGTATATTTCATCATTATAAAAGCATTGCACAACATTTCATCGTGATATATACCGGATTTCTCCATTTTAGTACATAATTTCTGCATTTAAAATGGATCATTTTTGACGGACATCATAAATTGTATCAAAATGGAGGAGAACGCGGCTCAAATATCCTTACAACATAAAATGGACATATTTACAACAAATACGGATTAAACTCCATCAAATGGATTGTAGAATCAAATAAGAATTAATATGTGCATTGAACACTACTTGATGCCAATTATAAACACTGATATTTGAATTAAATCAAAGGAATAGCTACTGAAAATCCATAATAATGGGTAGATTTTTACAATTAATATAATTTTTTCATCTATTAGAGACGAAGAAAATAGATTAATTTAATGAAAAAAAAATCCATTAGGTCCAATCGTAATTTTCATCTACACTATTGGAAATAAAATTGTATAACCATGCATAATAAAATCTTAATATAATATATATAAGGGTCAGATATAAAATAAAACTATACAATTTTTTAGACATGAAGTTTTAAGGTTAATGTATTTGTTGGTTCCATTTTGAAATCCTATAGCTCACTATTTTAGTAATATGAATTAAAAAGAAATTTTCATTTTTCTAAAAATTGGTTGTATAGTCATCAGAAATACCCGACATCAAGAATGCTTACATCAAGTGAAAACGCTCTATTAAGAAAATAGCGTTTGTAGTTTTTACTGTACCTGTAAGTGATACTAAAAAGTTGATAAATTATTGAATTTCATAGTGTTCGTACGATTTACCAGGAGCATCGGCAGCGTAGGTTGGAGGGACTGTAGCCCCCCCCCCCAATTAAGGAATTTTTGCTTTTTACTTGAAAATTTAATATTTGTATTACTTTTTCAAAAAATTTCATTATTTGATTTTTGATCGAATTAATTAAATATTCTTCCAAAAAATTTAATTTTCTCTGAATAACTATAAATTTTCTAAGTTTTCCCCAAAAATAAAAACATTTGATTTTCTTTTGTTCAAAAAATTTTATATGCGAAATTTTATTTTTTTTTGTGAACAGCTGTGAATTTTTGAAATTTTTGAGAATGGCTGTGGATTTTTGAATTTTTGTCAAAAAAATTACTATGCAATATTTAATTTTGGAAATATTTTTGATAAAAAAAACAACTACAAAAACCAAGCTTCTTCTTCATAAAAATATAAACCTGCGGACGCCCCTGTTTAGTCAATCGAGTTGTTAGGGATCGACGTAAGTCAATAAATTATATAAAGATAAAAATTAAGCAGCTACACATTTTACACACTACCAATTTCAATTAAATAAATATATCTATGTGTAATTTGTGAATTACCTCTCCTTTTCATGTAATATTGCTCATATCCTGTTTTTCTTTGTTCGCACTAATGAGTTAATGTATGTTGTAGTAACTGTGAAATCGTGCAACTCATAACCAAACCGTGGTATTTATGTAGTATTCCTCCTAAGAGACTATAAGAACCTCATTACAAATTGTAATAGGTTAGAAAATCACACAGGAACTGCCCTACAAAACTCAACATATATGATGAGATTAATTAATGAAAATCAAGCCATTTCAAAAAAATATGTGGTTGACTCATCCTTTGCGTTGAGTGAAAAATCATAACTCAAATATTATGACTTTTGAGTTGAATTCAAGTAATGTCGAACTTTACAAATTAATTTTGCGAATAGTTGTTGTATGTTATTTTCGAATAAACGTGGATTTTTAGGCATCGAGACCATCACAACGTGAGGTATAGGGGATGTTACATTCACCTGAGTAAAATCATGTTGTCAATTTTTTTAATGTAAGTACAGAGCGTTAAGATCAAATTGACACTTGTGTGCCCTGGGAATTTTATAATGATTCACCTATCAGAGGGCGTCTGTCTTTTTGCCTGCAGAAACTTTGATGTATCCACAAACTTATTGAAGTTTTGGGCATTATAGCGACAGCTGCTCCAGATATAAAGAAGATTGAATTTAGAAAGGAGGAACGGTGATGCGCTGTGATGACTATTTTTGCCCACAACAACCTGAAGATTTCAAATGGGGCGGTCTGAAATGTGACTGGTGTTCCAATCTAGACAGAGCAAAAGATTTGTAAGGCTTTTCTAGAACCCGATAATCCCAGATCCGTCATCAACAGCAAAAAAGTCCACCAGGAAATTCAGGATTTGCTAATTCATCCAACAGGTTCAGATCATGATCGATAAGGACCCATCCAGAAGCTTTACCTAAATTGATGTCGAGTTGGGGACCATTGAAAGAAGCATGAAATATTAAGTACTGCTATGACTTCGGTTGGAAGAAAACATGGCACCAAGCAGTCCAAATCTTGACCTGATGGATTTTTTGTCCGGGGCTACGTTGTTTAAACAAATTTAGCATTTCATACCATCAAGATTTCTCTGATTGCCACATTCAAGGAGACAATTACCAACATTCCGTGGAACTACATCGTCAACGCCTATTCTTTCTTCCAGACCCAGTAGATGCTGGAGGTGGATACATCAAACGAGCTCTTTTCAACATTCATATATACAATTTAAGCTCATTTATAAACAAATCTGCCAAAAAAATATGGCCTCAGTGACAATTTAAAGATTTTTAATCTTAACACCCTGTAGTTTGTCAAAAATTAAAGTTCATTATTCCTTGTTCGTCATTATAAATTAATGTAAAAATGTTCGAACCGAGTTTTTTTTTCGAGTTTGTGTAATGCTCTATCAATTCCTCACTATTATTTATGAATATAAACAAGAATCTGAATATATTGAAGTTTAAAACTTCGTAGGTGTACATAATTATATATACATTGTACATAGAAAGAAATTTACCTAATGACCCAATAAATATGTTAGGAATGTGTAGTCATTAGTGTAAGTAATTTATATATTTTTCTATTTTTTCCGTAAGTAAGTCGACTTAAATCCATTTCTTGGTATCTTTAATCTACATACACAAGTACATTATAATATTAATGAACATGTGTATACTCGACACACGTAGATTAATGAATACACGTATTCAAGGCAATACTTATATCTTAAGTGTATAAAGTCATTAAGTTTTAAAAAAAGTTTTCCTGTTATTTGTTCAGACTCTCATAGATTTCTATAGATTAAAAAAATATCAATACCAACTGTTCAAAAAACTGCCTTAAACAGTACGAGATGATTTTATTTTATTATGAACCTAGGGGTAAAACCCTGTCTTGCCCGGAGATACTGGCGTCCACGAAGAGACAAATCACTTAAAATAGTATATAAAATAACTAGTGTTGAAGATCCTTTGTATTTAAGGCGTGAAAAAAAAAACTAAAAATCTAGATGGCAACCCTGACAATTTAAATTTTTTTGGAGGAATGCAGTTTATATGTCATGACTTTCGGTCCCGGGTTAATGACCATTATAAACCTAATAATGATTCTGTATACTGTATGCTGGTTAAAATTGTTCGAATTCAAAAACGAAAGTTTAAAGAGGGTTCAATAATGATGAACTATAATTCATTCATAAACTGTTATTCGACTATATTATAAATTGAAAAAGGATTATAACAATTAAATTGTTTCAAATAATTTTACTAAACTATTCACTTCATATTCTAGAAAAAGATTGAGCATTTTTATTAAACCTGTAAGTTTGGTAGCCCTGACAATCTGAAGTATGTTTTGGAGGAGAGCAACTTAGCTGCCATGACGTTTCATAAAATCAGCTACAAGCAGCTGTGATGAGAGAGGAGGGGGGGAACAAAATAAAAAAGGACATTGGTAAGAATTTCTCTGATGTCGATGCTTAAGTATACTCTGAGTCCAAAAAGGACTCACTATTAAAACTCTGTATCCAATCCTCAAGGTTAATTTCCGTCATATATGAGCACACATAAATGTTTTATCAGGTTTTGAAGGCTCACTGTAAAATGATCGTGATAGAAAGGTTGCAGGCAAAATCGTTGGGATAATATCCTTGTGAAGTAAAATTGTTGTGTACATTGTAAGAAATTTTTTGTTAGGTAATATTATTATATATTTAAAATATTCAATAATACAGCACAGCCCAAAAGTTGTGCAGGTGAAATGGTAGGCCCCAAGGCAGTAAAAATCCACCGCTGTCACGTTTTTAAACATCAAGGACCCTTTCAAGTATACCTAAAATATCTCAAAAAGAGATTAATCTGTATTGGGGCCCAGCGGTTCACCTGCACAACTCGTCGGCCTGGGTGTATTTTGGGATATTTGAAGGGGTCCTTAATACTTAGAAACTCGCCAACAGTGGAGTTTAACTCATTTGGCCGAATAATTGGTAATTATAACTTAATGGCCGGGATGTATTTTTGAATATTAAAAGGAGTATATGATGCTCAGGGAAGCGACTGCAAATAAATTTGACATGCCTCGGACCCATCAATTGACCTTCCCAATCTGTAGGCTGGAGTGTTTTATAGAATTTTTGAATGAGCCATGGGGCCTAGAATTTTACTTGCACAACCTGAGGACCGGGATGTAATTTAATAATAATAAAACATTTATTGCTACACTTCAAATAAAACATACAATCAGTACGGGCATATGTAAAAATAAATTTAACTTCTAGTGCCCTTGCAATGGCTTGCCGGATTAGGTATCCTACTACAATCCGTCTTGAACGTGTTCTGGGGATGGCACATTGTTCAGCCAGACACGGAATTCATTAAAAACTGCTGGAGACGGAATGTCCTTGAAAAGGTTGAATATTGTCTAAAAGCAGTGTCCTCTCTATCATAAATTTAGAACATTCAAAAACCAGGTGAAGTTATTCTCTTTAACCATACCCAAGACATAGCGAGCTAACTTCTTGGTGCATGAGGTGATACTGTCGGTGTAAGAGACAATACCCAGTGATAAACTGAACCGAGAAGTTCAGTTTTCCTTTCAAAAAATCCAATAGATGCTTCTACATCCTAAGTCTAACTCTTGCTAGCATGGCACAGCTTTTACGGCAATATTCTAGGTTTGACCAAAGTGTCTGACATTTGTCTATGTAATGGGCAGATACTTTCTCCCAAAGAGATTACCGCAGGATTCCACCAATTCGGGTAAGAGGTTGATACAGAGCTCCAGCTTTGGCTAGCATATCACCCACCTCATTTCTAGCGGCATTACTGTGACCTCGTACGCAGCAGAGGGAGAGAAGGACCTCACTAGCTTACTAGCTTTTTCATAATGTATTGAGGAGGGGACGAGTATGAAGACTTAATCAAAACTAATTATTTTATACGATTCTATTTTACTTATTATATCATTTATAGTTTTTTTTAACGTTTTAAATTGATTTCGATTATGAATTGTTTTTTTATTTTGGTTATTAAGAAAGTAAATGTATATAATAAAAAAATAAATTATCAAGAAATGATTCTGTATTAGTCTCTCTCTCTCTCTCTCTTTGCGCAAAATCGAACTTAGTTACTCACTAATTTTTTCGCTTCAAGAATGAAAAAATAATAATAATAATCCCCTAGAAAAAAAAAATCCTATTTTTCTAAAAGAAACATCCTTTTAAATTCAAGGAAGTAAGAGTTGAGGTTATTATGAATACCCAAAAGTATAGATAGAGACAAGTTTTGCTCTATTAACATAGATTATAGTTTAACATTATAATTAAGAGATCTTTTTTCATATAGTATTTAATCTGTTGTCTGTGTATACAAAAGAAGGCTAAAAAAATTTTTTTCTTTAAATTACATTTGTATTAAAAAACAAAATATCTTAATTTTCTATCTATAAATTGATGTTTAAGATTGAAGACGCTCATAAAAAAAATTTAAGAATTTTTTTTATTCCGTAAATTACTCGCATGAGCTGATATATAAATCAAATTACAGTGGGTTTACTGAAGTGAATATGCATAATTTTACAAGCATTCATTCTTTCTTGATAATATTATTATGATTATCCCTATTTAGCTACTTTTTAATTTTAACAAAACCTGTATTGAAGTACAATAATAAAAATAAAAAGGGAGAAATGATGCGTGCTAAATGAGTGCGTAAGGAATTCCGTGAAAACACCTTAAATGTTGCAATTATTTCATGATACCTTCCATTATTTCCTTCTCTTCCCAATGCTCGCCTGATTGTAGCTGATGTAATGAAACGTCATGACAGCTAAGCTGTTATCCTCCAAAAAAAAAAGAATTCAAGGTTACCAAATTATTTTTTATTATTTTTTTTTTTTAAATGACCAAAATACACAAGATTTTCATCACAACATACAGGGTTTAACATAGATTGTAAAAATATTTCCTAATCTGTCCTCTTTCGAAATATTTTAACCTGTTCCCCACTTTAAAAAAGTGTGATTTTCACATTTGTGAGTGCTGTAAACATTAAATAATGGCTGTGGATGTCAATTGATCGTTCCAAAATACACCTGTGTCACATTTTAATTTGCATGAATTGGCACAAATTGTCTGTTCCAACTGCAATACACAATATTAACCTTTCCTAAAAAACAATTTGACTGTCCCAGACGGTCCGACAAGTGTTCATGTAGAGCTTTGATATTGGGCTGATATTTCATATCCTCCTGCTTTATTTCAATTCTTTATAAGAAGTGTTACAATTATACGATTAAAACCAAGTATGTTCAGTTCGATGACTTGTTGCCAAAAAAAAAAATCCAACTTCATCATACCTTTCTCGTAGAACCCATTGTGTATCTTGGAAAAAAAACTTGGACAACCAATTTTGACATGCCCAATTCAGGATAAATTTGTACCTCCAAGCGCATTGGCCATATAAAGAAACAGATAGTAGTTACTTGGTACTAGGTACAGACACAGTCCTATTCTCTATTCTTTTTACATCCAGTCTTCTGCAAATGGTTCAAAACAGTTTTAAGATCGATATTCAACTCCTGAGCGATGCCTATCTCAATATTTTTCATGATTTTATCGACAATTTTGATGACAGGCTTGCCAGTGCGTGGTGCACCATTCACCTTCGCTATTCAAGAAGGAAATTACTCGAACCAATTATATTCGACGCGAACCCAAAAAGTATCGGCCCCGTATACATTGCAAATTTTCTTGGTCGTTTTCGATATGTTTTTCCCTTTTAGGTAGTAGAAAAAAAATATGGCGAATTTCTTCCTTTGAGACTTCCATACTCGACGCACGATAATTCAAGACAGAATTGCCCAATCGAAATCATGAAAGCCTTTGTAGTTTACACTCACACCTTTAGAACACTTTATCCTATGATCCGATGTGACAAATAATGAATAAGATATACTTTGTTAAAAAAAGGGGCGGGAAATTCGAAATTACTTTTTGCCCATACTTTTATATACAGTATAAAACTCTTCCTACAATTGAAAAGGAGTTATCGGGGAGCCCTTTGACTTACGTAGGAGTCAATGGGCGTGAGAGGTCAAAGTTTTTAGAACGTGAGAATATTATATGTATTTAGTATTTATAATAGGTGAGGTAGTTGTCTTTAAATGAAGACTCTTTTATGTAAGCGGATGGAGTTTAAAATGCAAAAACTTTTTAAAAGATAAGTGTTCATATGAATTAAAAACCTTCCCCTGGTTTAATGATGCTTTAGAGTAGATACCTATTAGATGTAAAGAGTCAAGTAGACAGTTTTTGTTTTTCTTCTATTAGTACAATAATACATAAGCCAAAGGTCATTTAACCTATTCAAATAGCGGAAAATATTCTTGCAAAGTATTTTTTTTGCATATGGCTGCATTAAACTCAAATCAGGCTGTGTAGGATTTTTTTTTTCAACGTATCTTATAATTTACTATCTACATGCAAATGCAGATTCATTTGTGACAATACTGGTTTGGTGCATTGAAATCTGAACATTTGCTAATTCAATAATTTATGAAGGTTGAGTTATTCATATTTTTGATATACCCATTAAACCATTAACAATTAGGTACAAAGCATAACAAGCCTAAGCTCTCTAGCTTACGTACAAGTGGAGTAAACGATATTTTAATGTGTTCGACGAACATTATATTACCACGCTCTAAGCAGTCAGGCGTCTCCAAGACCACTGTCTACGCCGTCAACTAGTCCAAAACGTTGTAGAGGAAGAAAGGCTCTTTTAAAAAACTGGACCCAGAGGAGTTAAAGAAAACACCCCAGGCCAGTTCCCTGAAGTCTATGAGGGCCCATGAAAGAGATATCTGGCTTCCACAGAGCAATAAAAAAAGTGGTTCAAAGTGGCCTTGAGAGTGTGGATAGGCCACTTTTGACAGCAAACCCCCATCTCCTTAGTTACAAGACTCTTTCGAATGAGTTTTTTGAGTTCTTTTGAAGTCTTTTTTGACACTTTTGGCCATTTTACAGCCCTTATGTCAACTCCTTTTGGATGGATGTCGTGGGGAAGGCCGGCAGTATCGGTCATCCAAACACAGAGGCCTCAAAGCCAAAGTCAGCCAGCACTGGGACGCCATAACAGAGGAGTACATCCTCCGCGGATGCCAGGTCTTCCACCGCCACCTGGAAGCCATCATTGCCGCTAAGGGTGACTACATTAATAATTAAGTAAAGTTATATTTATTCCTCTATGATGATATCTAAATATAAAATCCACCCATAATGATTAATTGCTGGTAATAGGAAAAATTTCAAATGTTAGATACCATCAAGGTTAATAGACATGCAAAGAACTGCTAGAATTTTCAATTTGATGTATCGTACCCACTTTTGGGCAGGAATGGCAGATTTTGACACAACACGCATACACTCATACACTATGGCGTCGATATTAGAAAGCGTGATAGAAGTAAGTGAAACATCAGTCCTACAGTCGTTATATTAAATAAGGAGGCAGATACTTGAAACTTGCAGAAACACGGCCCTCTGTTCTGTTGGGAATGGGCCACCCCTCGCCTGCTAGGTGGGTTTCTGTTTTGGGATTTTTTTGGCCCTTTTCGGGATAGGGACTTATCTTGATCTTTTAATCATTTTTTGATTCCCTAAACAGGGATACCTTGTGGACCATGTTCCCCATAGTTATTTCCTCTCTACCTCCCTTTGTATATTCTGTTCTAGTACAAATATTTACATTCATATATGAAAATAATAGTTTAAAACGGCATTAGTTCCGACTTGTCATCATGTTATTAAACGTCAGATTGCCATCGGATTAAAACCCTTTGGAGAATGTTTAAAAACCTTGTATTTCTATTAACTTTGGATACCATGTGTTTTGCTTGAGATTTTTCCTTTCATTTTTTAAGTCGATGTTGCAAGTTAAGGACTACATGCAAGGCTGGTTTTATAGTTAGCAAGGGCTAGGACTGGGCTTGTTAATTATTTTTAAAATTTAATTTCCATTTTATCATCCAACAAGTGTTTATGAATGCCTAGTAGTATACCCATTGTCTGGAGTTATTAGGTGTCCACAAACATATCTTTATGTATTTGAAAGCTATCCTATGGATCTTCTTCGCTCTTCTTCCGTTACTTGTTGTCATTGTTTAATATGTGTTTTATTTTTGTATCCTAAAGTACTTATTCTGTATTTCTTACTATAAATACCCTAATAAGATTATGAATCTCAGAGAAGTGTAATATCCATCTGTAAATAACTTATTGTGAATTATCTTATTTTTAGCAAGTCCATGATCTTACCCTCTGTGGATAAAAAGTTAAATGGGGCATAAAAGTCAGAATCTGAATTTGAAAATCCCCATAAATACATGTCTGTCGCAGTTTCAATCAGGGGATCTACACTTTCCTAGATGTAAATTGTAAGAAAGTTCATTTTTGCCCCAAAACGTCCAAGACAATTGGGGGCATTTTAAGTTATTAAATAAAGATGAATATTGCAACATTTGACTGAATTTTTGCAATGCCAATATAGTTTAAACCCTCTAAAACACTATTAGGCTAAATTTTTGTTAATGTCCTCCAGAAAAAGTCATCAAATTTATGTTTTAGAACATGAATATATTTATGGCGTTTTATGCGTCAGGAAACTTCTTATCGATCAGCTGTTGCAGCAACATAATACGTGGGGATGAAAACCAAGCAAGTTTTTATAACGTCATCAACAATTTATTGCTTCTCCAGACCGAATTTTAAATGAAACCGATGCAGACCATTGAATGGGACGAATTTATACCAAATGTTTCTATGAAAAGGATCCGTTCCAAACTTTTTTGTTTGGCGGAATTAATTCCGCCAAACAAAAGATATTACAGTCTCAGATTTTCAAACAGAACCTCATCACTGGTATATATGTACATGAGTATTTTTAATTGATTTTTTAGTTGTCTTTTCTTGATTCCATAAACATCAAGTTTTGTTTGTGACTTAGTTATGAGGCTGCAAGTTTTAAGTTCCTTCCGCACTCTTTAAATGTATTAATGATACAGCGAGCAAGAATAATTAGAATCAATTTGACAATTTTCACATTTTTTGTTTTCACTTTTTAGACAGTATCAAAAGATTTCTTTGCATCAGTGAAACATACATATAATTTCATCAAATTACATCAGATTGAATTAATTGCAGGAATGTATAGGTAGGTATATTACTCTATTGTTTAAAAATAAATAGAAAAAATAATACATATATGTTAAAATATGTATATACATGAGAAAATTATGTAGAAATTAACATGAAATGGAATTGGAGATCGATATCTGAGTACTTCTTGCCAATATCCTTGTTTATTTCGTTCTTCCGCTACATCTTTGTTAGAATTAATTGCAGCAGGTCTAATGAAACGTCATGACAGCTAAGCCGCACTCCTGTAAACAATTCTTCAAATTGTCAGACCTGCCGTATTGCCTTTGGTTTTTTTAACATGCCGAAAAAACATTCGATTTTCACCCTTACTCATCGTAAACGTTCTCTTAGATACAATTTATTACAACATAAAATACTTTAAATACTAGGGACAAAAAGTAAAACATCTGCATTTTTTTTAATGTATAGACTTTACAGTAATTTCGTGAAAATGAAGAATTCCCGTAAGGATTTTTTTTTTCTTTTTAAAGGTACAAATTGTATATTGGGCTAAACATTTTTGTTCAGTATGTTTATTCTTCAATGTACAGGCTGCGTGGACAAAATCTGTCGCTTCAAAAAATACCAACTACAAGCTTATTTTATAATATTTATTGATAAAATAAAAACGAATATCTTTATTAGGATATAGAGCAGCTATATATTCAATGTAGCCGCTGTCTGCGGCCAACCCCCGCTCAATGCAGCTACGAAACTGAGAACAGGCATTTTTGGATCTGCGCTCCTTAAATCTCACTGAATTTATCCTTGATGCAGGTAATGAGAGACTGCTCGGTGTTATGGGAGGATCAGTTGGTCATGTTCTCCACGTAAGACCAGACAAAGTAGTCCAATGGGTTCCAATCCGGTGATGAGGGAGGCCAAGATGAGAAGGGTACGAATTCAAAAGCATTGCTTTTCAGCCATTCTTGCGTCCACTTAGCTTTGTGGGCCAGCTCCGAGTCTCGCTCCCATATCCACGGCCTGTCGCTGGCAACAGACTTGCCATGGCTCCCATGGAACGCTGGGGGTCATCGTCGATTATGTCCTTGACCTTGTTGATGAAGGTGACGTCCCGGACAATGCTCTTCTCCTCCTTCTTCTTCCTGTCAACAACGTCCATCGAGTCCGATGACTCCTCCAGCTGCTTCCTGAGACTTTTGACAGTTCTAACTGGCATTAACAGAAGGCCAGAGATGTCAGCATTGCTTAATTTCATGTGATCACTAAGCATAATCTGAATAACAGCGCACCTATGATCTCTCTCATTGAACATAATTACTTCTCTTGGGCACTTAAAATGTTGCTATCGCTACAACTGGTAAACAATAACTGAAGCCTATGATCCGCCACAAATTTTAACCCCAAAAACAGATGGGTCAGACATAAGCTGATGGAGTAATGTCGTCTTTAAAATGTGGCAGAGTTTGTCCACCAACCCTGTACATATTTCACATTACTTTTAGAGTTTTTTTTTTTTAAATAATTTGGATATTAGAAAAAATCCGGAAATAGTCAACCTTTCATCTAAAAAATAGCAGCTCCTTATATCGAGATTTGACTTTATTAGTTTGTAAACAAAGTGCCAGAGTGTTAAGCCATCTTGCAGAAAAAATTATGAGCTTTCTAAATAATACCATTATTTAATAAAAATATAGATGTATATTTCTCACATAGAGGGCAATGTGAAAATTATTCTCAGCATGTCTATATTTTTAAAAGCAGGCAACAGACTGTCACACCACCTTGGGGATAATCTTTTTTTTAAATTTTCTGATGCCCCATTAAATCTAATAATTTGGTACTAAAACCTAATAAAATGGCTAGATTTGGACAAAAACATGGATCCTTCAAGTGTTTTAATAAATTTATTGGCTGCACTAAGGAAATATTACATGGTTCAATATGTCCCGATCCTTTCTCACAGATGACGCCGCTATTGCCAAATCTATATTTTTCTTACGTAGTACCAGACTTCAAAGGAAACATATCAATTTTTTATGACGATCGGGCTATTAGTTTACAAGATAGTGCTTCAAGGGACACTTCTACTGGTATTTGTAAAAAAAAAAAAGGATTCAAACTAATTTTGAAGATAAGAAGATCTGAGTAATTTTCGCGGTGTGAGTGGGGGCATATCTTGCTCAAAGACGACAGTGCTTTCGGGAACATTTGTATGGACCCAGGAGAGCAGGTTGGCCTTGAAAACATCGATGTGCATGGCTGGTGTGAGCATGTAATCCTCCAAGACCCAGATCAGGGCATCGTATTAATGGTGGAATTTTTTCTAGATGCCTCTTTCCTCACTATGATCTCATTGTGGTCTAGCCTCTTCTTAACATTGTAGATGGTTTTACAATCCATTCCTGTAAGCCTTGCCTCCTTTGTTAGATTGTGGCCTACACGAAGAAGAGTGTATCCCTTAATCCTTGAATCTTGCTGCAATGACATTTCTGGTACGATTTAACAAAGTCAAGAAGCAGCAGCTTCTTAAAATATAGGAAAGTTTGAATTTTCTTACACAACACATCTCAAATCTGTATAATACAAGTGTGTAAGTTTCAAGTTTCCACACGGTATGCTAACAGTTCACAATTATCCTTAATCTTAATATTATAAATTCGGTTTTTATTCTTATAAAATTTGATTTTTTAGCACACAAGATATCCGGCATCAACAAAACGGGTGTATATATAAAACAACATATAACTTATGTTATTCATTTTATTCCCCATCTCTTAGTTGCAAATCGGCAGTACTATTCTTGGCTATGTAAACAAACGACTATTAAATTAACCGCATACTCATGCCTCATTTCAAAGAATTTAAATACAAAATTACAAAACAATTTATGAAACATGTGAAATTGATCACAATATAATTATATGCTCAATAAGGTTTTTTTAATAAGGCATATACTATATATATTTATGTATTTTTCAGCCATAAGTCTTGACAAAATATATAAATATAAATTGCAAGTGCTGAAGTAACACATGTACGTTTCACAAATAGTGATTGTTCTATTTTATTTGTTATTGATTAATAAAAATGTTACATAATTGCAGAGTATATGCGGATCTGTAACATTTGAGCCTATTTTACAATATAGGGTTGAGATAACATGTTTTAGTTTTATTAACCTTCATAAAGGTGCTCTATATTTGCTTGTAAGGTTGAGTTAACACCCACGAAGAGAGCCTATCTTTGATTAAACTAATTATGTCGGTTGTTTTTGGCATTGAATGTCTGTTATTTTAATGTCTACAGATATTACTTTGCTTCAAATTATGGTTATATAAAAACAAAATATATTGTTCCATTGTTATAAATTACGGCATTGTTTTACTTATACAAAAATTTGAGAGAAAAAAATGTTATAAAGAGGAAAACTTACTTTATTTAAAATAGCAAAGAGTGGAAATATTATCGTTTTATTTAAATAGATATTAGTTTATTTTATTAAACATTTTGAAATCAATTTACAGCAAAGATAGGCAATAATTCTTCTTTGTGAGGTAGATGTTAACACTTTCACGACCTATTAAATAATGAACAAAAAAGAAGAAAGAGCACACGCATCACCGTTTTTCCTTTTCTAAACGCTTACTTTTTTTTTTTTTTTTTTTTTTTTTTTTCGTGTGATAAAAATGGAATTTGGAGTGTATTTGTTAATATGAAAAAGTTAGACATGATACTAAACAATAAATTTATTCAACATGTCCTCTCTCAGCAGCCACCACCTTCTCCATCCTGCCCCTAAAGGATTTGCATGCCCTGATGACTCCCGCAGAATCGACAGCATTCCACTCCATCGTAATGGAGCTTTTCAGGGCTGCGATGCTCTTGTGGCTGACCTTACACACCTCCCTCTCCAACTTCCCCTACCAGTAGTAATCACACGGATTTCGGGTGAGTTGGAGGGCCAGGTGTTGCGATCCCAGAAAGTGATGTCGTGGGAGTTGAAGAGGTTAGTGGTCCTCATGGCGATGTGTGCGGGCGCTGAGTCTTGTTGGAATATGAACTCCCTCCCAGCGGCCGTGTCCTTCCTCCAGAGCTTGACAAACTCCTCCATGACTTCGCAGTACCTTATCACGTTAACCATTTCCTTTGGATTGAAGAAGAAAGGAGTCATCACCTCACGGTGCTGCAGATGACACCAAGGGTAATCACAGAGGCCGGGAACTTTGTGGTGAAGACTGCAGGGACCTCTTCTCTCTCCTTGGCAGGCCATCTGTCATTCTGGACGTTGTAGCTTCTGTCAACAGTCCAGTTCTTCTCGTCAGAGAAGAAGATGATTCTTCCTTTATGGCTTTTCAGGTCATTGAGGAGACGCTTACTGTTGGTGAGCCTGGTGGCCTTCATGGATGCCGTGAGTATGTCTTGTGTGGCCATTCGGTATGACCTGTACCCGAGGTCCTCATTTACAGCCTTGGAGGCCTGCTGCTTGCTCATTCCACGGTTCTTGGCCAACCTGGACAAGGAAGCCCCCGGCTAAACCTTGATGGACTTCCGGAGGTCTTCAAGGAAGCGGGGAGTGGGGATTCGGTCACTTCTCATATTGTGGGCCTTGCACCAGACCTTCCCCTCAACCTCCTGGGCATTGAAGACCTGGTACACCGTGGTCTTGGGTTAGTTAAGAAACTTGTAGATAGCAGAGGGATTGTGTCCCGCGCAGATAATTCGAGGATGGCATCTCTCCTTGCTTGTTCCATGATGACTATTGTTTGTTGTCAAAACAATTGGGGTGGAAGTTATAGTGTATTGTTCACGTAACCTTTTATATTAGTATGATTTAACCCCGAATATCCAATTATGCCTCACTCCTGCCTCTTCCTTAAACTTTTTCCCCCTTGCATGTATATATCAACTCTAAGAAACCATATTAAATCGATTATTTATGAAAAAGAATTAATTATGAAATAGCCATAACATATCAAGTGAGATGAAGGAATGGACAGCGGACCACAAATACATAGGGTATTTTGTGTTGGCTGATATGAATAAGATAAAATATTTTTTTGCAAGCTATTCATTAGTCGTCATTCCATTATCTTACTCTTCTATATAACTTGATGTAATGACTCCCTTGGATGTACTACAGATTGAATAAGTTAACTTCCTATGCTGAACTCCTTAAAATTTATAAACAAGTTGGTAACTCTACACCAGGGATGTCCAACATTTTAATGTAATGGGCCATATTGTCACTTGAAATACTTTAATGGACTATGGGGCTGTAATTTGGGAAGACAATATCATTTGAAAATTAATCATATATTCAGAAAGTAATCAGTCTTTATTCGTTGGAGCCACTACGCAGCAAATAGAGGTGGAAAACTTAAAGGAGAATGCAGATTTGGTCATGGGAAAGGGATCTCTGTATTCATGTGAAATTTTGTTTTCAAAAAAAGAAGATTATGTTTGGTGGAAGTAATAAGCGTAAAAACTTTTGTACTAAAAAGATTGTAAGTTACCGATAAAAAAACATATTAAAATTAAATGGTACATTATAAATATTTTTAGTTTGTTAAAGATAAGTCTAATATTATATGATTAAATATTTTCTAATAATATTGTTTACCTGGATTTTTTTCATTTCTTAAATTGTTACAAATCATTTTTCACCTTATTATCCATTTCATTTTCTGGACTTATTTTCAAATATTAAAATTACGAATAAAATTATATTATTTATCTATATTACATATGGTTATCATTGTAATGACAACTAATATATATGTGAATTTTGGCAATTCAATCCATTTGTGTTTCCCAAGTTTAAAGTATATCTTTTTATTGGATTATATTAACAATATAATTCCCAAAAAACCACACTTTTTGATACAAAATTGAAAGTGTGTAATATTGTAATCTATTGAAAGGAATTAGAACATTAAAAAAATAATAAAACTAAATCGGCTGTCATCATAATAAAATATAAAGACATGGAGCTGGACTCTTTTGTGGGGTTTTTAAGATAATAATTAATTATCTTTTGTAAAGATAGTGAAAAGGGATGCTGTTTAAGAGCTCATTAACAGTGATGAAAATGGTGTGTATTTGCGGCATGTACAGAGTGCGATAGGGATGTTTCTGTGTCATTAATTTTTTCCCACCACTAATTAAGGTTTCAGGTGAAATCGCAAGCTATGTTCCAATACATTTATTGTTTTTCTAGTGCTTTGATTTGATCAAAATTGGACAAAAATGAGTGAACAGGAATCAATAAGGCAAAGAGTTTTGGGATCTTCTCAACGCAAATGTTGATCCAAAAAGAATTTCAAACATTGTCAGCGTGACCGTGAGGACAGTCTGGAACATCAGTCTGGCCAAGGAGAATGGGAAAGGAGTCAAAAAGAAAGCAGGAAGTGGAGGAAATGGTACGGAGCGATATGAAATATTTATCATGCCCTGGTGGCCACGATAAAAGAAGGACCAATAGCATCCATGCACCACTTGTCTGACGAGTCCAACGTGGAAGAGAGCACCATCAAGAGGGCAGTTCATGATGATTGTTCCAATAAGAGAGACTCCAAGCCATCTCCTCATACACAGAATGAAGGCCTTAAGGCTTGAGAGATGCAAAAAGCCCTTAATTACTTGAATATTCATCCGTCGACTGTGAAGATCTCCTCAGGCAAGAAGCAAGAAGATATTTACAGTCGACCAGGTGTTGAACCACAGAAAAGACATATTTATAGCAACATCACCTGAGGAGGTCCAGGTCACCTTCATGACAAAACATACGACCAATATAATTTGCTTGGGAGTCAGGGTCTCTTATGTCAAGGAAATAGATCCTTTCTTCTTCAAGCTCAATGAGAAAATAGGGACTGATGCTTACTATAATGTCCTGAGATGGAAAATCTTGCCCTGGCTGAAGGCTAACTATCCTCAGAGCAACTATGTGTGGACACAAGACGGTACTCCCAGCCATACGGCCTTGAAGACACAAAACTTTTGCAAGGAGGAAAAAAACAAAAAAACATTCGACCGTAAAACTTTTTGACAAATATAAATATTTATTAATAAATTATGGAGTATATACATAATTAAATTAAAACTCAAAATGTGAACCCTCAGTTGCTATGCATTGTTCCACTAGAGTGTGAAAAAATCAAAACGTCCTGCAAATAATATCCAGGCCTATTTCGGTCAATTCCAACACCTCTTTTGAATCCTTGAAATGGAATCATGTACAATTTGAAACAAAAAAAATCAGATGAAGGATTTAAAAGGAAGAATTTTGTGGGGATTATTGTTTAACAATTCAACATTACAAGAATGCTCATGATTATAATGATGTAATTTTTGACTTTTACAATGAAATTTTCTTTTTTAATAAGTGTTATTCTGTATTGCAATGTAAATTTCAAATGCCCAAACTTGTATTAATGGATCAAAAGGAAAGAATTAATAAGTTGGTAAATAAAAAAATTGATGAAGTGATTAAATAAGGCGTTATGAGACGCATAAATTGAAACCTATACACGACAATGTATATATATATATATAGCTATGAGTCAGAATGTGGAAAATCCGTAATAAACGTCAATAAAATTATATACAGTGTGCAGAGGCAATTTTTGTCCAATACGATGCTTAACATTTAGGAATTAAACTTTTTATTCTATAAAGGAGTATATATAATTGTTAATTTATGTAGAAATGAATGTATTAGGAATGCCTTTACTGAATGTTAACTCCTTTAGACTCTATCATAGCCTCAATACGGTGGCGATGGGCGTTGCATATATTCTTCCCAGGCAAGAGAACCCTCTCCATCACAATGCTGGCCTTAATATACTCTACATTAGGATGAAGGTACCCTTGGCCTTGGCCTCAATGACATTGCATCAGAAATGCCCAATGTGTTCAGGTCTGGGGAGCTGGGGGAAGAAGCTGAAAATATCGTTAGCTTAGAACTTATGGTTGTAGTAGGCCTTGTGCGCTGTTGCACTCTTTTGCTGCTACACATAGTCCCTATTGGGGTAGTTGGTTTTGAGTTTAAGACAAGACTGTGTACTGCAGCTCCTTGTAGTAGGACTTAGTACTCATAGACTCTTCAGGCCTAAAATAGTACGACTGCATATTTTTCTTGTCCGAACCTTGCACACTAAGTACCATGGACCCAATGCTTGGTCTCCTTTTTTGATTTAGCAGGATATACACTATAACTTATACGATTTGGTGTCCAATTTAAAGCCAAATCCAAGTCCAAATGTTTCCAAGTCCAAGTCATTTCTAATTCCAAAACAAATGAACTTAATTGACGTAACCTTCGGATAGTGAAATTATCTCTCATATAGCATAAAGAATCGTTGACGAAGGTTGAGAAGAATAACTCTTCAATCATTTCATTATATAACTTATTATGAAAACATAATTACTTACAGGGGTATCTGGGAGGATCCTATGTTGTAAATATAATTATCACATAATACTCCGTTGCTCAACAAAACCTCACCTTTATTTGTTTGATAAAAGTGTAAAACAAATTGATTATTTAATTATAAATTATTGAAATAAGTAACACATTTTCACAAATCATCACTTTATTAGAGTATAATTATATAAAAATTTTATCCTTTCTCAGTTTTTAGTTTTTGACAGGAAAATATCAATGGCTACAAATCTACTTACAATCCATACGTGAACCTGAAAATGAAATATAACCTTGAAATAGTATAGGATGATAAATATATCTTTAGCCAAATGCACATCGATATATGTAGGGGGAGATGAAGAAGCATCTGCAGTCTACATGTTTTTAAGCAAATTTATAGTAGGCTGTCATTAACATATGATGGGCAATATATATATGGTATTATTACATAAAATATTGGCAAATGTAATTGTATAATATAATTTCATTAAAGGTTCATCATATATGCTACCAGGGTAAGTAATAAATTCAAGATATACAGGGTTCGGAAGCAAAACGTGGACTGTTAATAAATGCTAAATATTTAATTAAAATAGAGAGGTTTTGTGATTGTTTCCTGCATATTCTGAATCTCTTGTTCTTTTTGCATAAGTAAGCAATAATAAACATTCCTCAAATCTTTCATCTTGAGTAAGCAAGAAGCAAAGAGTCAGATGATAAAAGCCCTTCTGGATGCCAAAAATTTAGGTTGCAGATATTATGGGCATTGCAAAGTGCTCCAGGAGCCTCATTTTCAAGATGGCCAATATGAAAAAGGATGGAAAGACGTCTCAAGGAAAGAAGGAAGTAGGGACACAGCTTGAAAAGAGGTTCTGAGTTTCTGGGGTACCTGAAGAAGAAAATCAAGGAGATCCCACAATATCCATGAATCGCCTCTCTAACTAGTTTGACGTGGACGAGAGGACAATATAGTGGGCTGTGAAAGAGGACTTGGGGTTGTCCTCTTACACAAGGATCTCACGCCACCTGTTGACGGACACTCTGAAGGAAAGGAGACTGCAGAGGTGCAAGAAAGTTCGTGAGTAGATCAAGGCAAATGTATCCACAGTAAAAATTTTCTCTGACGAGAAGCTTTTCACAGTGGACCATGTGTACAATCGTCGGAACGACCGTTGGATTGGAGGATCACCAGAGTACGTAAAAGGAGTGTTCTGTAAAAAACATCTGGCCCAAATAATGGTCCTGGGATTTGTGGCGTCCGACCACAAGAAGATGCCTCCCTTCTTTTTTAAAGCTGGCGAGAAAATCGGCCAGGAGGCCTACTACAAGGTGCTGAGGTTCACCATACTGCCAAGGCTCAAGGCCACCTACCCAGATGACAACTATGTGTGGACCCAAGATGGTGCACCTTCACACACATCGGTCAAATGCCATAAGTTTTGTTCCGACAAAATGGCTGTTTTTTGGCCCAAGGACATGTGGTCATCATCTTTGCCAAATTTGAACCTGTTGGACTTTGCTGTGTGGGGTACTTTGGAGAGGACAACAAACCAGACATCTCACGCGAACGTGGAATCCCTGAAGGGCGCCATTGTGAAGGAGACGCACAACTTGTACGATAATTTCATCATCACCTCCTGCAAGGCTTTCCGCCGCCGTGTGGAGGCTGTGATTGCTGCTGAGGGCTGAGTGAACATGTCCAAAAATGTCGTATCTCACAGCTTTGTTCAAAAAAATTTCAAAATTATTTATCAAAAAATAAAATTATTGACATTTTTCTAAAAATTAAAAAATATATCACCATTTTCTATAAACAACTGTTACTGTAATAAACCCTTTGGAAACGCCGCAAATTTTACTCAAAGAAGTCAAAATTAACCATCATGATAATGGGAAATTGATTGAATTCATGGTTGAAAGGGCAACATTGGGCCCAATATAAGTATCTTAAATCAAATGAAGATTATGGACCATAGCTAAAAATGTTGGGTATTTTAAGTTATCCCATAAATTTGAATACAATGCCCATAGTTGACTCAAATGTGTCGTAGAGACATTGGCTTCCAAATAAACAAATTGGAATTTTCTCCTTTTTTTGTTCAAGATTGTTTTTATGCTGATGCTAATCAAAAGTAGTACTTGAATCTATGTTAATAATATTATAAAGTTAAAGAAATGGTTCTCACATCAAAGTAATACACAATTTTGAGCGTGTAAAAAAAAATAGCATGAAAAGTATTATGTCATATTTTGGCATTGTTTAGAATCAGGTTTTATATTTAAAAAGTATGGAATGATAATCGTTTTCCTTACACTGCATAGTAAAAAATATATATTTTTTTAAAGATATGAAATGCATTGGGAACTAAAGATATATTAAATATTCATAAAACCTTCAAAACAGACGTGACCTTTTATGGGTTTTTTGTCATATCTTAAGTTATATATATACATTTATAATTCTGATTTAGGTGTTACGACCCATGGAATATAAAGGCAATACAATAAATCAGTCTAAAATTTAGCAAGGAGACGTATAAAATAACTAAGTATGTTACTATCATATCTTTGGGGCCTTCAAGATGATTAAGAGGCTGTTTCTGACATAAATATAACATATTTTCCATTCTCTCTTTCTATGTATATATTGGTCTCCTCTTCCCTCTCCCCTCTTCTCTTCTCCCTCTGTCTCTTTCTAGAGCAACCTCTCTCTCCTACCTTCATTCTTTGTTCATATTCTCCTCTATTCATCCATTTAAATTGTACAAGTTGCAAGTTCTTTGTTTAACGAAATCCGTTTTTTCTTTAGATATTTTAGAGAATACAAAATGTCAAATATGTTTGTAATTATTTTACGCCTTACAAAAAGCCGGAGCAGGCGGCCTTAAACAATGGTGTTGTTATGGGCCTAATACAGTATCAAATGAGACAGCAAAGCTGTGGTTCCAACATTTCAGTTCTGGTAATATAGACGTCGAAAATCTTGATAAAATAATGGAAATCGTCTAGTTGAACGGGGATGTGAGAACTGAAGATTTAAACATACATTAGTTTCGAACCATCTATTTCAAATAATCCAAACTATGTGAGTTTTATTTTCAAAATAAAGGGAAATTCAATTCTTAACGTATACAGCAATTACACATGAAATATGAAATACATAAGAGACCAGAAAAAAAAACAATAACCTTTCTATACATACACAATCCTGCAATATTTCATTGGTACGACTACATTATTATTCATTATATTCAATATATATACAGGTGTGCGCGTCCAAAACTGAACACTCCTTTAAATTTTACACCATACATTCGTGATTTTATTGAGTTGAAACCGGGTTATACTTCGAGGCAAGGGTCTTGACTAGTTATAAACAAAACTCCAGCAAAATCTAAATAGCAACAGTGAAACAACAGCCGATAATATGGAAAGACGTCGAGTTGCAATTTTGGAACTTTCCGTGCGGGGAAGAAAATCCAACTGAAATTGCCAAGGTTCGGAAAACTGCAGCCGCACCACCGTTTACAGCGTGGTATCCTAAGGGAATCCTGAGGCGACCACAAGATCTAAGTCAGGGCCTCGAAGGTCGGACGAAATGGTTGCTACCATGAAAAAGTCTGTCGAGGACAAGAGATGTAAGGTCACCGTCAGTGGTCTCTCCAGGGAGTTCAACATCAGCAGAAGGACCATGTACCGGCTAGCTAAGAAAGATCTTGGCCTTAAGGTCTACAAGCTAAGTCCTTAAGCCGTAAAATTTAAAGGAGTGTTCAGTTTTAGACGCGCACACCTGTATATGATTTACATCAGGGAGCACAATTGTACAGTACACTCTTTATACACGTTTGATGCTATATGCACGGGCCTGCCGTATTTCATAAAATAAAACTACATTGTTATTTCGTTAATCGAAATATGCTAATGGTTTACATCGTAGAGCAAAATATACATCCCGGTGACTTGTTTTCATATATTCAGACAAACATTAGTATGGATGAGTTTTATTTCGAATTTGGTTTTTCCTTACAAAATAAACTTTTAATCTTTTTTTTATGAAAATTATTTTCATACCTACTAGTGACATAACAATTTTTTCCCAATATAAGATATTTAAAAGCAGAGATTTATTTAAAAAAAGGAACCAAAAATTAAATGAGATTTTTTTTTTTGCAAGATATTAGATAGTTTGTTTGTCTTCAAATTGTTTTTTTCAGGCACGAATTTCCTTGAAAATCCTTTTGCTATTAGAAAACTCTATAAACTACACCTAGGAACACATTTTTTTTAATGAGTCATAAGTGCGTAGTGTATTAATTCTACGTATGTCAAAACAATTTGTATCGTAAAATTTTCATGTTTATATTCTTCGTACAAGCTACGTTCTATTATAGAGGACTCCAATAAAAAACACTGATATCATGCATATCTTTTAAATAATAATGTTGACACCAATTATTTTTATAAACTATTTTTCATTATTATGCAAAATAAAACAAACAAATTGAGATCAAAGACAACTAGCAACAATTCTCTTTGAAAATAACCCATTATATAGGCGTATATAAATATACAGTGTGCGTAAGCAAATTGTACTGCTTTTGATTGTAAGATTTAAATTAACTTCAGCAGGAAATACATATATTGAGCGCTCCATTAAAATCTGAGCATTTTGAATTTAAACTTGAGTAAGGGATAATTTATTAATTAACAATAGAATTTCAACAAAATGTACACTATAAATAGATGTGTGTCTGAGTTCTCTCAATAATTTATGTAGCCACCCTTATTGCTAATGATACTTTCCAGGTGGTGGTCGTAGGAGTAAAAAAAAGAGTTCAAAGGAACTCAAAAGACTCTTTCAAAAGAGACATGCAAAGGTGGTGGTGTTCTTTCGTTATAGGTGTCAAAAGTGGCCTCTTCACCATGACAAGGCTCTTATCGTCCATATTTTTATATGTCCCTGGATAGTCTGGTGTGAAACCTCGAAATTTCTTGCATGGGTCCTCATCTCAAGCACTAATAAATAGGCCTATCTGGCTGAAAGTTGGTGGGTGTTCTTTCAAATGATGCTACTAGCTAAATATAGCCTCGATAAATACCAGTAGTATCATCTCTCGGACTTTTCATGGGCTCTTAAAATGACCCTCATATGTATGGTACTGTTTGAATCTACAGGGTGTCCACGATAAATTGGAACTATCTTAAAATTCAACCTGCTTGATAAAAATGGAATTTGGAGTGTATTTGTTAATATGAAAAAGTTAGACATGATACTATACAATTAATTTATTCAACATGTCCTCCCTTAGCAGCCACCATCTTTTCCATCCGACCCCTAAAGGATTTGCATGCCTTGATGACTTCCGTGGAATCGACAGCATTCCACTCCCTCTTAATGGAGCCCTTCAGGGCCGCGATGCTGTTGTGGCTGACCTTTCACACGTCCCTCTCCAACTTCCCCTACCAGTAATAATCACACGGATTGAGGTCGGGTGAGTTGGAGGGCCAGGTGTTGCGATCCCAGAAAGTGATGTCGTGGGAGTTGAAGAGGTTAGTGGTCCTCATGGCGATGTGTGTGGGCGCTGAGTCTTGTTGGAATATGAACTCCGGCCCTATCCTTCATCCAGGGGATGACAAACTCCTCCATGACTTCGCAGTACCTTATCGCGTTAACCCTTTCCTTTAGATTGAAGAAGAAATGAGGCATCACCTCACCAGTGCTGCAGATGACACCCAGGGTCATCACAGAGGCCGAGAACTTTGTGGTGAAGACTGCAGGGACCTCTTCTCTCTCCTTGGCAAGCCACCTGTCATTTTGGTCGTTGTAGCTTCTGTCTACAGTCCAGTTCAGTCCAGAGGCCTTCAAGGAAGCGGGGAGTGCGGATTCGGTCACTTCTCATGTTGTGGGCCTTGCAGCAAACCTTACCCTCAACCCCCCAGGCATTGAAGATCCAGTACACCGCGGTCTTGGGGTAGTTAAGAAGCTTGTAGATAGCAGAGGGCATGTGTCCCACGCGAGACAATTCGAACATTTCGTCTCTCTTTGCTTGTTTCATGATGACTATTGTTTGTTGTCAAAACAATTGTGGTGGAAGTTATAGTGTATTGTTCACACAACCTTTTATATTAGTATGATTTAAGCCCAAATATCCACATTATGGATCTGGATGAAGTTTAAAGTAGTTCCAATTTATCGTGGACCCTGTATTCAGTAATTATTAATGTCTGTAGTTTTTCAGCAAATGGCATTTAATTTGTATCTGTCAAATTTTGCAACTATCCCCGTAACCAAGAACAGTTTGAATGGTATAAAGCAATAATTTAAGTTTGAAATTTTTACGATTAAATAAATACACTTTTTCATACTATTATTAACTTCCAAGGTATTATACTGGATTCAGATATAATCAGATTTACTTAAATAATAAATCACTACATAGGCGTTGTGACATAATTTATTAGGCCTCCAAGGTCTAATTCAATTTTGCCCAAATAATAATAAAGTAATACAATTTAAAATTAGCAATAGGATTTTTGTTTGTTTTGAACAATTTGCTAACTTTTACAAATTTGACAATTTGATTACTTTTTTTTAATTATTAAAAGACATTTATTTCTATAAATATAGTTCTGTTTCTATAACTTTTCAGAAAATAAAGTTAAAGAGTTAAAGTATTTTACAATTACTCTAAATATTAACATTTAATCAAATATTTAAAATAAAGGTTAAATTGTTTAAATAAGTGTAAGAAAAATTATATTTTAAGAAAAATTTCTAAAATTGAGTTTGTTGCAATTGTGTTTTTTCTATTTTTATTTTTTAGGTGAATCAAAATTGGTGTTATGTGTCAAAATTATTGTCACTAAAACGATGTTTTACCTTAAAAGTTTAGCACCTAATATTAAAAAAACTATGATCCCACTTTAGACGTTTGCCAACATTTTAAAATGAAGTGAGTGCATTTAACAACTTCTGTTTAAAAAATGTTTTAATATATAATTGAATATTTTCTCAGGAACATATTATCCACTTTGAATATTTCTATATTTTTTTATAAATCAACAACTAAATTACATAATCTATTGTATTCACAACTTTATTTTTAAAGTGAATATTTCGTACTTTATTAGAAAAAAAAAACTTTTACACAATAATTAATAAAAATATACTACTGAAATTATAAAAAAACCCATTTAGAGTTCATTACATTTTATCAAATATTTTTAACCACATATTTGATATTCTAAAACTTTATCAATTTCTATTTTTTTTAAATAAATTTGTAATTCATAAGTTAAAAAAAGAACGAAAATCAATATGGTAATTCTGACAGTTTGAAGGAGATTTTGAGATGAAATCAGCTTAGCTGTCATGACGTTACATAAAATCAGCTACAATCATCTGTGACGAAGGAGGAGATGGAGATGGAAATAAACAAGGACATGGATAAGAAGTACTTTGATGTTGATCCTCAATTCTACTTTCAGTCAATCAATGACTTACAATAATAACTTCACAACAGATCTTCTTATTATAAAAAAAGGACATAGTCCGGTATTACTCCTTTTTCGAACCTCAATTCCGTTATGAGTCCAACAACCAATTACACTTTATACTAATATGTTCACTCTCACAAACCTCTTTAGATTCCCGCCTTGACTAGCAAGCTTGTTTGTGGAAATGGGTAAAGACTTAATATAATAAATATTATTTTAGTAATTGTCAGGTTCTGCAGATTCTGAGAGTAGTTGGTTTTGCTGAATTTGAAGGAGTAACAACAAGAGGCATTTTACCAATTCTACTATTTGGATTATCGAGTAAAAAAGTGAATGCTCCAGAAACCCCAATGCAATAGAGTTTGTCATTTTAAATTGCAAAGCTCTAATCGCAGAGAAACTGACACATTTGAAACCTATAAGTGTTGGAGAATTAAGAGGGATTCTTATTGCAACAACTGCTCGCTATACTGATTTTACGATTAAAATTCCATGAGAACATCTCAACTACGAAGTTTGCTGGTGATTTAATTAAATTACATCCTTCATTCTTAGCAAGATACCTGATGGTTTTGTATAAGATTATTAGCAATTTCTAAAAGATCACATCATTTAGTTGGAAATAGTCGTTTATTTGGTTTTTTTTGGTTTGTTTTTCGTTATTCTAGTAATTTTTTGTTAATTTTATGGTTACTTTTTGAACTTTCAAAAACTTGTTCTTGGCTTATTGGTTAGCCATTATTTTAAACTTCTGTATTGGAGTGTATTGACGTATTGTCTATTTTGAGATTTTTTTTTTCTAGGAAAGTAATTTTAAACTAAAATGTTTATTTAAATCTGTATCGTGCAACTTTTCTAGATAAAAAAAACAACTTTATTTTTGACTATATTGTATTACATAGCGTTTATTGTTTTGTTTATAAATTGTGTCAACAAATATACTTAATACTTAATCTACCTACGTAGTATTGAAATATGCATTTATTTTAACTAGTGATGTATAGAACATCTATAAATTTTGAAATGAAGGTGGTCCAAATAGCAACATATGAAAATTTGTGGATAGAGATGCAAAAGCGAATATCAAAAAATCACAAATTTGAGAAACTTTATATATAATTTGTAGATCATTTGCGTTTGCAAATAAAAGTATTTAATACACCACTAATTTATTTTCAGGGGCGTCTGCTGCGAGGGGGCTGTAGTTCCCTCCCATATAAAGAAAATTAAAAAATAAATTAACCGCCTCACAATAAATTTAAGGATTTATTTTTATTAAGAAATAAACTTTTATTAAAAAAAGATAGGTCAATTGAAAAAAAAAAGATTTTTGAAGGATTTCTCCAAAAAAAAAAAAGATTCTGGGAATTTTATTTTATGATTTCTTTTCTAAAATTGTCATTCGATTAAATTATGCAAATTATAATCCTGCGGACGCTCTAATATTTATCTCATACATAAACTAAACAGTTTATTGAAATTGTGTATTCAATTTAATTGTTATAATATTTGTTCAATTAAGAATATAGTTGTACGGGGATTTTTACGGGGACCATATTTTTTTCTTTCTTTTTTGAAAGCTATATTTCATAAAATTCAATTATTTATAATGAAATCTGCTGCTCTTGATAACATCGGCTCTATGGCACAAAAGCTTCGGCAGATCCGGATGACCTCGTGCAGATCTGGCTTCGCCATTATAATGCAAAGGTTTTGCACTTTTAATTTACATTCCAATTTTCTACCCTCATCTAGTTCGTTCTTTATAAGCATTTAAAGATTCTCTCAATTTATCTGGATCACCTTTTATAATGGTTAATTGATAATTTTATAGTTTATTTACAATTGCAAACTACTTACATCAACATAACAAAGGTTTTTATTTTGGAACCTCTGGTGCAAGAAATCTACGAAACCCGAATCGTACTCTGACTCATCCCAACCAAACTCATTTTCGAAAAAGTATCAAAATAAATAAGGAAGCACACTATTAAAAAGTGAACGAAGTGTATTAGCGAACTTATCCCCATTTATAGAACCAAGAACGTCTAAAAAAGCTTTGGAGGAGTGGAACCGAGTGAAAGGGTCACCCAAGGAGTACCAGAACATTATTCAATCGTTGGAGGGCAAAGCTGGAAGAAAAAAAAAAAGTCCATACAATTAAATTGGTAGGTAATTAATTATTAAGATACTACAACAATTTTCAGTAAATGAAATATCAAACATTACCATGCAGGAGGACAAAAATTTATGACGTCCAACCTGAGGGGGATACATTTTTTTTTTTTTTTGACAAACACAGACGGGGGGGTTCAAAAATGGTGGGTTTTTTTACTGACGTCATAAATGTATGATACCTTATATTAAAAACCTTATTAAACATTTTGATGTGCTCATAAAAGACTCATAAAGACCTTGATGATTTGTTGCAGGGTTACAAATGTCAATTCTTGTTGGACTGAGGCTAGAATTGAGGATCCAAATTGGAATCATTCTTGTGAATGTCTGATTTTATTTCATTCTCCTGTCATAGCTGATAATAGCTGATCCAATGAAACATCACGACAGATAAGCTGCTCTACTCCAAAAAAAAAAAATTGAAATTGTCAGGGTTACAATATCTTTTTTCGTTGTTGTTTTTTACTCATTTATCGCATGTACTAAAAACTGGTACCAGGAAAACTGCAGAAAATTGCCATGGAGGTAATTCCCAGTTAGGAAAATTAACCGTGATTTGTTCAAACATCATGATGAATAATAACACATTATAAATGGCCTGTAAGATTATAAAAAAAAATTAGCAAACTATTTATGGAATTGGAGGAGTTCTTTAGATGAATTGGCTGTAGTTTTTCAGAATCAAGGGTACCCCCTCCCCAATTACCCCGCGTACTTCAAGGGCTTGGAATCCTTTTTTGGTATTAGGGAGGATCCTTGGATGTATTGGGTGGATCCTTAAAAACTACCGCCAAAGTATTAGATACAACCAAGGAAACCTTCAAATACCAAAAAATAGTTTGCTAAAAAATTTATAATCTTATAGTCCATATTTGTTCACTGTATACTTCTCACGTCATTATCTTTATTGTCTCACGCAACCTTTACTCTGAAAAGAAACCGAAAAAAGGCCCAAAATCATCTGGTAGTTACCCTAATAAGTCAATCATACAAATTGTATACTCCTAGACCATCACTGTCATTTATTATTTCTTCACCATTTTTAAAATATATTTTGTAATATTTAAATCTACATTGCATTTTTATTCGTTCGATTATTATAGTACTGCTTCGTAATATTTTATTAAAAGCGTAGCTTTTAATTTGTATTACTATATGATAGCCAAAATTTATTCATATAAAAAATAAGATGGCCAATATATATATTATATAAACGACGAGTGATCAACAAGAAATTGTATTCCAGTTCTTTTGGAAACAGAGCATAACTATAGAATAACTTATTTCTTTTTGTATTTATGAAGAAGAATAAATTATGAATAGCAATGACGTATTGCATGAGAGGAGGCAATCGACAGCTGACAACAAAATGCATAGGGTATTTTGTTGTCTGCGAAGTTCTGTAATTTTACTTCAGCAAGCACATACTGTTGAAATTTTTTGAATCCTTCTACATGGCAAATGCAATCTAATCATTAAAGAATTTTGTTGAATATTAAAATTGTAAGGACCTTTCCTGGTGTAAGAACAGTATTATATATATTTTCCCCCAATCCATAAGACTCTAGCATCACCTCAGTAGCTGTCCTTTTATTTATTACGCCCACACCTCCTACCAATCATCTTGATCCATTTCTAAATAGATTGGATTGATTTTAAAAAACTACAAGGAAATTGTGTTGCAATAATATTACTCAGACTTGAAGTAACTCCCTTCGGGGATGGAACAAACAAATATGTTAATATATTTGTAATTTATAATATTAAGCTAATTTATAATGGGTTATGATTCATCATGAAGTTTGAACAAGATACGGGCAATTTTCCTAATTAGCAATTTTCTTCAGGGTAATCTTTCACAGACAGTTTTCTCTAGGGTAGTTTTCTGTGCACGACAGAAAACTACTTGTAGAAACAAATTAAATTTCGACTATGAACTAACATGTTTGCATAGCGTTTTTACAGCTATACATATAAAATATGTCTCAGAAAGCGGGAGTGGTCTTGCCTAGTTTGCAATCTAAACAGGCTTTTTATTCTTCAAAGCTATTATTATTTAATTCTTGAAGACAGACCATGGAAGAATAAAGTAATAACCAGTACTAGTACATGAAAAACAGACACTAACAATTCGAGTTTGTTCTGGGGTTAAAGGTGAAAATCCTTGTTGGACTCAGAGTGACCTAATAACCATCGTTTTCTTGACGTGTATGAACGTTTATTATACAAGTATAGTACATATCATGTGTAAAGATATGCTGTAGAAAGACAACTATTCACATTACCATGATTTTTTTTTCATTTTTTGCAAAATTTAGGTTCATACGGGGAAAAAATAAAAGGGCTCCAAGGAAAACGTCCAGGAGAGATGATGCCATGATAAAGTTGACTATTTCAAGATCTCCCACTAGTTTCTGAAAAAAATGGAAGTCTAATTTGATTAATAAAGTAAGTTTCAACACAATTTTAAGTCGTTTCTCAAAGAATTCAACTTGAAAAGAAATTTCTGAAATACATATCTTTTCTGCTAAAAATAAGAAAATATCTGAGATTTTCTTAAACTTTTGCGATTTTATAAATAAATTATTTGTTTCAAAAAGAAACTACTTACCAATGAAATATCGCAAAAAAACTGAAAGATTACATTAATGATATTAAATAAAACCGTGTAGCGTGAAAGGTGAACCGTGGATCGCACCAAACCATGGGTTTAGCTTACAGTCCAAGCCCTAATGTTTACAAATAATCTGGTTTAGTACTTGCACATCGCTGTAAAGAAGTATTAACTATTAAATGCCACAGACCTCATTAGTAAATTACCATCGTAATTATATCGTTTAATTAATAATGCAACTAAATTGAATATTATCAATGTATCAATATATGTACAATTTTTTTTATGAAAAGCAATTAAAACGACATTAAGCTGATTTGTAGATATTTATTTGAACGTTAGAGTTTTCGTCCTTGGCCGTTAATTGAATGTTAATGAGTCATACAGATAAGGAAGCGTTTTTTTTTTATTTATAAAAGTACTAAGTAAAACATTCATTAATAAGATTATTTTTTCTAAGAATAAATAATTATAATAAATTATTATTATCTCCGTAAAATTTATTGAAATTCAAGCAATTGGAGATAATGCCTCTTTTTCCACAATTAAGGCTCAAATCTATAACGTTACTTACATGCAATGAAAAGAGAAAACGAAGTTTCTTTAGAAATTGCAATAATATCAAAGATATAAATAACCTTTAACATAATGGAGGAAAAAATAAAAAAAAGAATTATTTTATAAAAAAAAATTCCCTATATTGTTTAAAGAAAAAAACATGAATCATTAAAAATAATTATTTAGATACGTACAAGCGAATTGCATGACGTTAGTTTGAGGAACTTATAATGAAATTATGTCATCAATGATTAGTTATGTAGATACAATAATTTTGCACTTTCTCTAATACATGGTTTGATTTTATGGCCATTACTGGTTAACCAAATGCATCTTTTTTTGTCTTTGTAGCTCGTGGCCATTTACAATTTCCGTAGTTTCTTGTATCAGTAATGTATAAACTATGAGCAATTTCATTCAAATGCATTCATATAAAATATAGAAATATTAATACAAGGCGCTATGAATTGATTTGTAAAAAAGAAACTGAAAATTAACATTGTAACATTCTGAAAAATGTTTAAAAGAAGAGCAGCCGATGTGTTATTTTGTTTAATTAAATTAGCTGCAAATGACTGTAAGAGGACGAGAAAGGAAATAAACAGAAATTTCAATCCTCATCTACCGAGTGGTCCGTTAATATCTGAACATTGCGAATTTTAAACTTCAACAAGATATAACTTAATAATTAAGAATAGAATTTCAACAAAATTAATACTTTAAAGGTGTGTGTCTGAGCTCTGTGTATGTCTGAACTTCTACAGGTCCAGTTTCGCCTTTTTGACAAAGCCCTTCTTCCTCTCTAACGTCTCGGACTTGGTGACGGCGTAGACGGCGGTACAGGAGACGCCCAGTGTCAAGGAGTACGCAAATGGAAATTCGTCTATCACGTTCAAGTGTCATTTTCTTGACTTGTACGGAAGTTAAAGAGCTCAGGTTTGTTTTATTATTGTTTATGGTTAATAAATCGTAGTATGAATTAATTTCAATCACTCAACCTTCCTTAATGATTGAATTAGGTCATCATATTTCAATGGACCACCCGATATGTAGTAAAGACATAGACAGGAAAAATGCTGATGTCGATCGTAAAGTATACTTAGAGTTTTAAAGGTCTTTAAAGGACTTATAACTTCTCAAAAAAAAAAAAAATCTGTCTTACTCTCTTTTATTCAAAAGTGCTTTCGTGATTACTTTATATTCACATGTTCCCTCCTCAAGAAATCAATAAAAATGGTAGGAGATTTATAAAATAAAAAATAGTGTTCAGGTTGCAAATATAGAAAGTATCGCACTCGTATAATTATTATTTCGCATTTTTTAGAACTGTAACAATTAAAACAATAAGAGAATAAGTAATATTTCGAAAAAATCCACAAAACATCTCATCATGACAGTTGTATACAAATCCATATTGAGCGAGCACTTAATATAAGCATTTGTTCATGTCATTGATTAACTGACTATATACTTAATCATTATGGTATTTTTGTCCACACAAGATTGACACATCATAGTGTACAATGAACCTACAAAATATATAATAATGTTGTTCCTTGAGCAATGCCCTTCAACCTTGGTATTGTTGTTTGATAAATTGACTCATTAATTGTTTAATGTATATGTACAGCAAAGTCTTTTTAAACCATGACAGAGGCTTTAAATTATGTATATCAATAGTGATTAGGAAAACGAGATTTTGTCAAATATAAAGCCGTTTTATGAACAGGAATTCACGTTTGGAAATATATACAAAATCTTTGTAACTATTATAATGTTCTCCGTTCTTTTATCCTATATTTAAAGAAGGATCTGTGTAAATAAAAATATAACTTTAGGATTAGAAAAGGAAAAACTGATACATGTCCCCTTGCTTCTTTTTTGTTCATTATTTAATCGGGTGTCATGGTGTTTACATCTCCTGAAAGAAGAATTATCACCAATCTTTGAAGTAAATTATTTTAAATATGTCTTATAAAATAAACAAATATCAATTCAAATATAATTTTGATATTTTCCCTACACTAATGCTATTTTAAATGTAGACGAATGTACAGTTTTGAATAGATGATGTTGATTAAATCTTAAAGTTCCGATTGTTTTTGAATACCTTAGATTCTAAGCCTTTGATTGATGTACATGTTGTAAACAGAAATCGCAATGGAGGCAAGTAGAGCTACCAAAGGCAGTTTAATCCACTCTAGGAGGATCGCATCGCACATTATGAAGGCCTTAAACTTCAGCGAGGCCACAGTCTGTCGGGTCAGAAATCGTTTGGCTGATGGGCCCAACCAAAAGACAATCCCAAGAGTGGAAGACCAACCAAAGTGAAGCTTGAAGACATCATGGAGGCATTTAAGGCCAAACCCGCGATGAAGATGTCAGAGTACGCCAAGAAAAAAAAGATGCATTGTTCTACTGTCACAAAGCCATCCCAAAGGTTCAAGGAAGGTCGCTTACAAGAATTGAGAGGCCACTCCTGTACCAACTTCAAAAAGGACTCTGTCTTCAGCTATGTCAACAACTCTTGAATGATCTGAAGCACAACAACCACTCTTGTAATTTGTTTTCTCTGATGAAAATACCTTAACTGTTGACCCCGTCTACAACAAGCAAATTGATTGGGTGGTATGCTTTGGCAAGGCTGACAACAGCGTTAGGACAGTCACCAATACCAAACTTCTGGTTTATGTGATGATGTTGAGATTTGTGGCATTAACGGGAGAAAATGCATGCAATTTGGTGTCTTGTTGGATACCATTGTCTACTTTATGGTAATGAAGGAAAATGCAGTGCCATAGATCACCAAAATCATGAAGAAGTCCGGTAAGACCATGTACTTATTTCAGCAGGACGGGGCTCCGGCCCATACTGCTAATATTGTACAAGAGTGGATGGGTAGCCAGGTGAATTTCTGGTCCAAGAACCTTTCTCCCCTCAGAGCCCAGATATGAATCCACTGGATTACTACATTTGGTGGCAAATTGAGAAGAAGGCCTACAAAGTTTGCCACCCCAATATTGATGCCCTGAAGGCCTCCGTTAACCAGCAGTGGAGAATCTACATTGCCAATATGTGGAAGGGGTTCCGACGGCTGTCATTGAGGCTGACGGTGGCCAGATTCATAAATAAATGCTTTGTTATTGTAAAAAAAAATATTATAAAATCAAATTTTCTATTTACAACATCATCCTGATCAATTATCAGTATTTCATCTGAGGAGTATCTCAGTACTCTTTTCTACACTCGGAATCTTTAGACTGAAAGTAATCCTCAATTTTCCATCTTGCTACTAGATATCAATTGTGTACCTACAAAAATAAGATTAGATTGGGTGAAAGATGAAGTTCAATATCTGTACATAACAAAATATGATCCATGTATATTGTACAATATACAAAGTGAATGATTTCTTACATAAATAATCATTGATAAATATTGTTAACTCATTTTAGGTTATCCAAAAAGTAGGTTTAGTGTGATAATTCAAAGAAAATTGAAATTTCAATTATAAAACACTTGCATTAAGATTTTAATGAATGAAATAATCCATTTGGTACATGTAGCAAAGTTTTAAATTGACTTATTATATATTCAGTTTTTATAGGACTTTACCAAGCAGCTATAATCAAAAACATTTTGTTTTTATAAAAAATTTTAAAATGCAGGTGCGTCCGCAAGGGGGAATTTTTTGGTTATTAATAGAAAATTTGAAATGAAATAAGATTTGTTAAATTTTTTTCTAAAAAATTTAATTTTCTGTTATAGCAACGAGTTTTTGAAATGTTTTAAAAATAGGTTAATTATTTTAGATTGAGTAATCAATGTTTTAGATCATGAGACATTCTAATTTAAGAGCACTCATGTCTAAATATAATATAATGAGTTTTATTTTCGTTGAAAACTTGATGGGAATTAAAAATTGAGCTTACTCTCACAATAAACTAAAAAAATCAATTTGAAAGGAAAGAAATGTCTACCAAATATAATTATGTGCCGTGCCTACAGTTTGATTATGGGCGATGATAACAATTTATTGCATTAAAATAAGCAAAAGATATATATATTTTGCAACCCATAATATGAATTGAAAATTCATGAGATTAAAGATACAGATTCAAGCAGATATTTTCTATTTATAATTACTGAATAGAATGCTCATACATCCTTGATAGTACATTCCTCAAAAATGTCTCACAAACATATACTGATATTGGAAATCAAATTAGAAACTTTTTTTTTTTAACTTTTTATCAATTACAAAAAGGAGATCAGATAAATTTTATTTGAGGTGAAACATGAATTACATAATCAATAAATGCCATGTTTACTAATAAAAGATACTTGCGAATTTGAAGTTAGATTTGTAAAGAATAGAAGAATATTCGATATAAAAAAATTAGCTCCTTGTTTGACAAAATTGAATCTTACTTGATAATTGCTTTTGGAGCACTCTTTCAAGTTTCACCTCCAAGAAATGAAATTAACAGACATAATCCTTAGCAAATGCTTCACAGTTTCATGATTAATTACATAAATCACAAATAAGGTTTTTCAAGGAACGATGGGACAAGTCTCTGTCTCCGCGATCAGTATTAATTACCTCGTAACACGAATCAATTCTGCTCTTCTACAATTGTTATTTAGTGGAATAAATATTTATTTGCAAGCCTCACATAACGATGTAGCGTGTCTAATGTATATCCAGATGTTAACTAATCTATGAAAAGGTTTAACGTAATGTTAATAGCAAGAAATTTTCCACATGTTAAAAACAGTAGATTTGAGTTAAACCAGTCAAACTCCAGACCATTAAAGTAATAAGATGTAATAGAATTGGAAAATCGATAGCTGACAACAGATAGCCTGAAGTTGTTGCTGCTTGAAGATACCACTGTGATACATGCCAAGCCTTTTGTCAACTCGCACCCTCAACTTTATAAAAAAGGGGGGAAAATTGACAACAAATTGGCATGTTACTGTTTATTCGACCTTTATTGACTCTCGCAACCTTTCAAGCCAAAAGAAAATGGAAAAAGGTTTATTAATTGTAAAAAGTAAATTAATTGGTAGTTATCCAATTTTTTCCAAGCATCGAATAACTATTCAATAATTTTTTGAAAACTGCTTACAGTTTAACAAGAATTCAATCGAATTCTACCATTCAACGTTCGGAAAACTGATATGGCAAAAAGAAGAAAATTAATAACAAAATACAGTATAAATATTTATGTTAGTGAGATAATGCCGTAACGACCTTTTTAAGGTTAATAATTACTTGAAATCAAAAAGATAAAAACAGGTGAATTGTGCTTTTTTAACTTATTTTTAAAAACCAGTTTATTAGTAACAAATATCATACAGAAGCTCTTTTATACCCTTTTCCAGCAACATCGTCAGATAAAAAGAACGTTTATGTCCTTGTTTGATTCCTTCAAACTGTAAAATTCGATATTTAAATAAATCCCTATTGTTATGAAAACAAGAATAAGATTATCGTCGTATGAAGGCAGAAGGTGAGCTTATCAGTTCACATCTTACTCATTATAACTGTTATATATACAATATAAATCATTATTCCAAATGAAATATATAACTCAACATCTGATAAGGAGTTCAAATAAGAAGATTAATTGGGATCCTTTAATTAACAAATTTTCATTACAATAGTTGATGTTTTTACATTAGATGAATAAATGGATCACAACTGCATATCCTTAAATTTTTTTATACAGTTTGAAAAAAAAAAAAAGATTTATAAAATGATTAAAAACGTCATGCATAAATAGATTTCAAATTTATGTTGTAAGGTATTAAGAATCATATAAAAAAAATCAAATTCTTAGGCTCTTCCAAAATTCAAATTAATTGCAATGTAATCACTGGATAAAATAAATCTCAGAAATGACTTATCTTTTTTACGACAGTATCCCTCTCCTTCAGATATTCAGCACAAGGAGATAAGATATTAAATTAAAAATTTTAATCAACTCTCTAATATCTACCTATAAGGGATCATGACACCCTTTTGGGTTGCAGTCTACCTAGTGAGAAACGTTTGTCCACAATGGTTCACAAATGGGGGTATGCGTACTTCTGGGGGTATTTGGAGGCACTCCAGGGGGTATTTGAGATTTTCAAGGAATATTTTACAAGCGGTACATAACTTAGGGGGTTCCCCTGGATGTGGGCTAGAGGTTTATCCCCTCTAAATTAGGGAATTTTGGGTTTTAACTATAAAATGTAATGTTTGTATTTTTGTTTTTAATTATATATTTGAAACGTTATTTTATTTTCTTGGAATAAATATGGATTTTTAAATTTTTCACAAACAAATTTAATATTTGAAATCTTTTTTCTCTAAAATTTTATCATAGAAATTTTTATTCAAAAAATTTAACTTTTTTGAAAAGCTGTGGATTTGAATTTTTTTTCCAAAAGATTTAATTGTTTTGGGAGAAAATATAAATTTTTGAAATTTTTTTGTGAATAACTGAGAATTTTTGAAAATTTTTCCAAAAAAATTTAATTTTGTAGAATAGCTATGATATTATGAATAAATTTTTTTCCAGAAATTTTGAATTTTTTTTTTTAAATTTAATTTTAAATTATTTTTTTCCATTTTTTTTTCATTAAGACTCCCTGGTGTAACACATAGTAATTACTTATGATGTAAATCTTTTGTATTTTTTTAGCTGGCCCGCGTTTTTGGAATTTGTAATCTGAAGAATGAATTTTATTTTATTTAACTCCTGATTTTTCTTTCCTTACTTCATTCAATTATAATCAAAACCTGATTGGACATTCGTGTGTACTCATAAAAGACAGAGAGTAACCTTTAGGATTTTTGCAGAGTTAAAATTGTAAGTCCTTCTTTGGCTCAGAGTAGAATTGAGGATCGAAATCGGTGTAATTCTTGTCAATGCTCTTGTTTATTCCCTTCTCGTCCTCCTCTCGTCACAGCTGATCTAATGAAAGTCATGACAGCTCAGCTATTTTTTTTCAAAAACATTTTCAAGCTATCAGGGTTACCATTTTGAATTTAGGTTTCTTTTTTTCTTGAGCATGCCCATAATATTCACAATTTTTATCTCTATCATTGACCATAACAGCTTTTATAAGTAATCTTTTTTTTTATCAAATAAGGGTGGTAATTTGTCTCATCTTTGAAGAAAATTTCATTTATTGACACTATCAAAAATGAATTTTGGTGAAAAAGTCATTTGTCATTATACAAATGTTGATAGCACATACATATAGGAATGGATGTCGGTAGTAACTCTACTCGGACCATCAATGTAAAAAAAAACTCACGAAGAGGGTACCTTGATGCTAATTACTCGTCGGCAAGTAAAACTGAAGAAGTATTCGGGTCTTGATTTATTGCCGAATTACGGTTTTTACCCAGATATTCAATATATATTAAAAGTTTTAAAAGGTAATTTAGTATTTTTCTATTTTTATGATTAATTATGATTTTTTAATTGATGATCAAAGTTCTTATTGACGTCATCCTCTATCTGAAATTTTCAGCTAATGTTCTAACGATAATGTCACATACAATTATAAATTTCATGAATAAGGATAAAAAACTAAATCATTAAATCAATATTAGTTCAGCCTTGTTTTTTTTATCTTGCTTTTTAAATACCTACGTCTGAGATTTGGTTGAATAGTCAACTGGCAGCCCTAGTTCTACCCGAGTACGAAACATATACCTAATACATAGTCAAGATAGACTGTCATTTACAAAACATTTAACATTTTCAAAAAAAAATGCCCAATGGCAACATTATTTATACGATTATCGCAGTTTTTAAACTATTTACATCTTATCATATTTATACTTACCTAAGACAATCCCTGGTTGTAGCGTAATAAGTACATTTATCCACTTGTAGGTCCACCAAGTTACAGCAGTTAGTTGGTACAGTACACGTTTAGAAACGTTCGGTACGGTCCCAGATATGAGACAATATGCATTACATTTACAACATTTATTGCAATAACATAACAGCTACTGTACCGATCACATGTATTTAGAACACATTTGTGTAAGTTCAGTTTGTGTTCAATTTGTTACTTCTATGTTTTGAGCATATTTAAATAATTTTTTTTTATAAAATTACTAGCACGAACAAGCTATCTTAAAGATAGCCCATGAAAAATTAAAAAGATTTTATTTATCTTTAGCTTGTTTATGTTTAAGTTATAAACTAAAACAATCTACTATAAACTATAATTATATAATAGGTAAATGTGTATTGTAAAACCTCCATGTATACAACATTTGTTGTTGTTTCTGTCGATTTGATGTAAATATAATCCAACTTTCACCCCCTTTTGACACTCCCTAAAATGCAACATATAATTAACCATGTGAAAATGACTGTTGTCATAAAACCATTGCTAACTTGCCATGTTCCTTCTTCAACCATAAAGAAGATTGAAGATACATACTAATATTGACTCACGCATCCTCTTCCTTACTCCGTATTTAATATATGCTCTCCCTTTTTCTGTTAGTACAATAATTTGTTTTTTAGATTTTTAATTTTCCTAGTGCATTTTCGAATCGACAACCCATACCTTAAAAAAAGTTTGAGACACAGGGAATCGATCTTGTTCTATGAAAAAATCAATTTATTTCCAAAAAATCAAATTTGCCCTCCAGAGCCAAGAAATCTGGTCTGATCAGAATTAAACATAGCCTTACGTACGTCAATTGAAATTCTAAACAACTTTTATTTTATGTTTAAAGTTTGTATCGGTCTTTGTTTTTGAAATGAATGCATTTTTATCATTGTTTTTCTAAGTGGAACGTACATCACACACACACATAAATTATTTTAATAAGACTAAAGTCATAAGTTCATATGATTTATCCCTGTATCTTGATAGAAATGGTTCCTTTTTTTTCGATAACTTATGCTAGTAATAAATACTACTTCGTAAGAATCGGAAATTAACCCTTATCTTTCCGATTCCTGATGAATCTGCCTATCACTAACCTTTACACAAGTTATATATATTTCGTGTTTTCAAGCATTGTTGTAGAGACATAATTGACTCAAATGAATGACTCAACGGCTTGGATTTCAAATACGTGTTACTTAAATATTTTGTGTATGGCAACGGTGAAGCAAATAAATACAAATATTTAAATGACCAAATAAATGTTCTTTGACACTCATTTGGGAGTTCAACAAATAAAGGCCTCATGAAGTAGAGTTAAATATGAAGGCGGTGAGTTAACACAAAAACAATAGGGAAGAAAATTCACGAAATGCATGAAAATGTCCAGTTTATTTTTTGGATCATATTGGGTTGATGAAAAAGTATTGTTGCATTTCCCGCCCTTCTTTGAAGGCTAATTATATTTTGTTCATTATTGGTCACATCGGATCATACTATCAGGTGTTGTAAAGATATGAATGTAGATTACAAACACTTTTTTGGAGAGCATTGTTTACCAGTAAAGTCGTGAATTATCGTGTGTCAAGTATGGAGGTTTTCTAAGGAAGAAATTCGCCATATTTTACATTTTTACTACACGAAAGGTGAAAACGCGTCCAATTTCCGACGAATACGGAACCGATATTCTTTCGGTATGTGTTGCACAATAGGGGTTCAAAGAATTTTTCCTCGCTTAATTCTACTCTCTACCCTGAAGAAGTCGACCGTTTGAAGATGGCGATAGAACCGAATTGGAGACTTCAAGACATTATTTGGACAACACCAGGCTGCTCACATATTTGATGATATGCCGGAAGCCTAGAGAACTCAAACAGGAAAATCTTATGCATCCACCCTACAGTCCAGACCTAGCGCCAAGTAACTACTACCTGTTCCTGCCTATGGGCAACGTGCTTGGGAGTACAAATTGGGCGTAAATAAAGCCCTGTGAAAATTAGTTGTTCGAGTTTTCGTCAATATGAACAAGGGCTTCTATGAAAAGTGCATTATAAAAAGTTGGATTTTTTGTTGCCAACAAGTTATCAAACAGAACATGGTACATATGGCTTAAATCAGATTATTGTAAAACTTCTTATAAAGCATGGAATTAAAGCAAAAATTACAAAATTACTTTTTGCCCAACGTATTATTATCATTTGACATTTTAGAACGAGGTAGTCAAAGGGGGAAACAACTTTTATTAGTTGATCCTAGCTCTTTTGTCAAGGGGAAAAATGTAAGAGACCAACCATCAGAGGATCATCGATCTCCCTCGTGCCCCAGTGCAATCCTCATACATCGCTAATATTGTAGGAGTCCACCCATGCACCATAGTCCATATATGTGACCCGCTATGAGGCCAGAGGAACTGTTGGACGACTTCCAATGGGTCCTCCCACGAACAACAAGAGAATTCTACCCATTTGGTTCCTCACTATGACCAGAGTAGGGACTGAGGGGTTTCTCTTGGTAATGAGGACAAAGGGGAAGCCATAGCTGGAGACCAACTACCAATTGCTGACATTATGTATGGCAGCAGGATGGGCACAAGCCCACATAGCGAAGAAGACACAAAATTGCCTCTGTGAAACCCTAGCCGGCTTACGCAAGAGCAATATGTGACCCAATCTCCCCCCCCCCTCCCCAATATCATTACCCTTGACTATGACATCTGGGGTTCTATTGCAAGGAAGGTTAGACGGATCCCCTACCTATCTATAAATGCTTTGAAGACTGCCATGCACATAGACTAGGGGCCATGTCCGTGTACGTCGTCTAGAGGATGTGCTATGGCTTCAGGGGTGACGTGTGTGGAGGCCAATGGTGGCCATTTTGAGATATAAGATGAAAAAATATTGTAAATTTTTTCTTTATATATTTCAACTTAATTCCCTTTGTTGACAGTTAACGTAGGGTAACATCCAATATTTGATAGACATATTTGGGTTAATTATAGGGTTGTATTCAAATTTATGGGCTCAGTTAGAATGCCTAAAAACATAAAGAAGGGTTTAGAACCTTCATTTGATTTATGAGACATAATTTGACCAGCATACAGCAACTTTCAAATAAAATCCAACCAATTCTAATCATTTCATTCTAACGATGAATTTCTAATAACTTAATATACAATTTGTGACGCATACAAATGATTCATCAGAATTGTGTCATGGATAAAAATGGACAATCATTCATTGAAGACTACGAATGTGATCCAGACTCCATTCTAAGAAGAAGAAAAGAAACATTTTAGTTTATTTTTGTGTTGGAGGTCCAAATAATGTTCTTACATCAATAAAATGTGTAGGAAGAATACGATTCTTAAACAAAAGACACACATCAAAACATATGAGGGATGAAGTGTCGTGTAATTAACCTTATTAATTGGGTAGTTTAATATTTTTAAATACAAGTTTAAGATGTATATTTGATATCATATTTATTTTAGAAAAAATTGATAATGATTTTATTGCAAATTTTATTACATATTACTAAATAAGATGGTGTATTTATGAACCTATATTTTTATCATTCTCATGACTAAGTACGATATAACTTAATATATAGACATTAGTGTATGTTCAAAATAAAGTCCTACTGTTTGTACTTAATAACTAACGTGGGTGTACGACTTGATTGGATATTTTTCATGGACTTATACATACAACATACATACATACATAATATGTATGGGTAAAGTGTTGCAAAACCTAGAGGGCTTGTACATATATATTATATGTATCACAAGGTCAAAGGAATAAAACGGGTTGAATAAGAATATTAATCATCAATGTTAGTGCTTATTTTGCTTGTTATAGTGATGTGGTCGTCCTTATTCAGAACTGTAGACTGCAGTGCCGTATAGTTAAGACTCGGTCCGGTGGTCCTTGATGACATCACTCAAATTTATTTCTTTGGGTGGTCATTGAAATCTGAACGCTTACTAATTCAATAATGAATTAAGTTTGATTAATTTGAAATTAATTTATATTTCAATATATTACAGCATAAACAATTAATTAATAAACCCAACAAAATTGAGCTCCTTATGTTACGTATAAATCCAGAAAATGACACTTGAACGTGATTGACAAATTTCCATTAGATCAAACAGTGGGGGGTCTCCAGGACCGTCGTCAGTAAGTCCAAAAAGTTGGAGAATAAAGAAAGGCCAAACTGGACCCAGAGGAGCTAAAGAGAGGCCACTTTTGACACATGCAATGAAAGAAACCCATCTCCTTCGTTGCAAAACTCTTTTAAATGAGTCTTTCGAACTTTTTTTTTGGACACTTTTAACCCCCCTAAAGCCCTGATGTAATTTCCTTCGACTACACATAAAATATGGACTGGTATTTGATTATTTATAAGTATGTAAAATCGTATAACTAACAATAAATTAATATTCAGAGTAAGGTAATACAGTGTAAAAATTAGTTAGCAGTAACCTTTGTTTTATTTTCTTTACTAATCTTAAAACTGTTTTTCCAACCATAACTATCTAAACCACTAATTATTACTTTTCCCAACGAAATTGAATGGAGGCTATGTTTTACCCTCTGTCTGTTTGTTTGTTATTCACTAGGATTATGCCAAAAGTTAGAGATCAATTTTGATCATGCTTGGTTCAAATATTATACAAGAGGGATTTGAAAAGTTTCCTGCCTCATTGTGAAGATGACAGCACTTGTAAACATTCACTTGTCACATCTATCTACTATCTGTTGATAGTTACTCACCAAAGCTTCAGTCATTTTTGACGCACAGTTGTTTCATAACATTCGTTTGAGTGAGTTGATGCACGAAGTATTTTTTTAGTGAAAATGGATAAAATGGAGTACTTACAAGGAAACTTTGGTGAAAAATAAAAAAATCAGATAAAAATGTACTTTATCTTTGCTAATTCTGGAAATTTTTCCCAACTCCCTCGCATATGATCACTGTAAGAGGCCATTAAATTTAGAGAAGACAAAGTCAAAAGTCAAGATAATACAGATAATAAAAATGCACTATCAACTATGACTTGAGAACCAATTGAGATACATCATTCAATTTGATTTTAGGGTGAGGTTTTGCTCTCTACCGAGTGGTCATACGAGTCTCACTCTTTTTTTATCATTTTTCCACTGTTTTCTTTTAAAAAGGTAAAATGTTTCAACACGATTAAACTATAACTTACGTGTCCCATAAATATTTTGTTTTATCAATCACTAGAATAAAATAGCAAAGCTCTATTTGGGGGTTCTTTGTGTGTATATAAATGTATAATTACATTGGAATGGATAGCTACACATTAAAAAACCTACATGAAAATATAAATGTTTTATATATCTACTTGGTTATGTTCAATACAAAAGAAAACTTATTTCATAAGTATTATTTTTTTATTTAATCAAAGTTCTGGCAGAGTTTCGTAATCTAAGTCCTACACATGATTTTTGTTTTTAAATATGTAATATGGCTTTAGAGAAAACATGTATTTAATTTCCATAAAATAAAAAAAGTCAACCTTTAAACGTGGATTTAGAGTGTACTAATATATGTACAACAATAATATTAAGTTGTTTTTTTTACGCGTATGACCTTCAATTAGAGCTGTTTTTTCTACACGTATTTTATTATAGTAATCATTGGTGAAATACCCTCTGGATTGCCCATTTTGAAATATCCTTGGGTCTCAGTTATTTTCTATAAAAAAATGATGATTTCTGACGAAATGAGCAAAAGAAGAGTGCTAAAATTTTGAAAAAATAAGCACCCAAAATATCCAGATGGATTCATTCGTAGTTAAAGAAAAATACAATTTTATAGGTATAATTAAAAGTAATTAGTGTTGTTTCTACTTCTTAAAACTTATTTATAAATTTTGTTACATTATATCGACAAATCAAGATTTTCTTCGGTTCATTTTTGCCTTTGGTGAGTACTGGTAGTTTTTAAATTACTAACAGATGTTCACTTTAGTAGTTGAAGCAAATTTGTAGTTGGTGAGATCTTTAGGAGTCTTGTTAGATAAAGGCCGTTTCAACATTATCATCACTAAGTAATAGTCCAACCTTTTGCATAAATGGAAGATAAGGATTTTGCAATTGGGCGCAAAAGTATGTACTCTTTGTTGCAAAATGCAAGAGGATTATTCAAGTGTCATTTTTGCCCCTAACTTTCCATCTTCTTATTGGCTGTTGTTAGAATATGCCTGCCTCACATAGCCTTAATTGCATCATAGACATTGTTTACTTCCAAAAATAGAATTTAGTGGAAAAATCATCAATGAATCCTCAAAGTCTGTGGTGTAATCCAACTAAAGCCCAAATTATCTCTATTTTTTTCATAGCAGTTTAGAAAAATAAACAATTTTCACACTGAAAAGGCAAAACGAGCAATTTTTACATGAATGGTCAAGTGAGTAATTTTTTGGGCGATTGAGCTATCGCTCACAACTCTTAAGTCCTTACAGACTCCTTTGCTCAATAATGTACCAACCAAAGATTCAAAACTATGCTGGCAACATAAGTTAAGTTTTTTCATATCAATATAGTTAGAATGCAAATATTACATTGCCACAAAAAAACAATAAAATATCGTTGGATGCAAAAATGATTCCACCGTCCTCTGAGATACCATAACCTGTTTTAGAATAAATATAATAATTATGGCTTCAAAAAATTGTCATATGTTTGATATTATAAAAAAATTTGGAAGGCTAGAGTTTAAAGCAAGGATTCTCAACAGGCAACCCGCCAGTACATCAGAAATACAAATAATTAAACAATGAAAATACTTCAACAGGGTTGTTTTTATCTAGTGGTACACATTTTATCATTTTCAATCCGGAATGCTATTGGTACAAAATCCCAGAGGAGTACAACAAGACATCTTATTTCTGAACAGAGCAAGCTGAGACGGTTGGAAAGAGATGATAAAATTCTCAATTTTCTATAGGCAAACAAAAACTTGGTAAAGGTTTTTCTATTTTCAGCTGATTTTTTTTTCGTCGTTGATGCCACTGTGAATAAGCAAAACAGCCGCTACATCAAAACCGAAAGTCAGACAAAGTATCAGCTTCAGTGAGACAAGTCTTCAGAATAAAAAATCTAATGGCCAGCAAAGGCAAAGTCTGACCTCCCATTTTTCTAGAGAGGAAGGAGCAGCTCAATACAGATCCTTACATTGAACTTCTGGATAAGAAAGTGCAAGATTCAAAATATGGCCGCCCTCCCTCCAGAGGCGACCCCTTGGCACATAGAGGAGATTATATGTGCTACTCCTCGCAGGAGTACCCAATCTCTACAGGCTTTCATCAAAAAGGAGTGTACCAAGCTCGAGACTAACTACATAGTCAACGTCTGTTGGGAACTTATGCAATATTTTCAGATGATATTGTTAATTAAATGTCCTTACAAAAACTCCGGTTAAAATTTTACTACCAAAAATTGAAAATAATTAAAAACATACCACTAGATAAGATCAACCTTGTGATTTATATAGAAGGAAGTCTGCTGCTCTTTGCCACCGTGAATTTAAAGCTTGGTTGATGGAAAATGAGGGAAACTATCAACAGGGCTCTGCGAGTTTGTTTTCTCTGGGATGAATGTGGGGGGAAAATATATATTGTATTGAGCTCGAAAATGAGCGCATAGAAAAGATAAATCATTTTTTTAAGAAAATTTTATTACTACAGAAATATCCCAGAGCAATGAATACGTATTAATAAACAATTTGAACTTTACTATGTTTTTGTATCTCATCTATTTGGTGATCCACATGTTTTTTTTTTGTTTTTCAGATTATAACAACAAGAATTGTATACATATTAAATATGTAGATAAATATTTAAGCTAGAATATTACCTTTTCATTTGTAAATAGAATATCCAAAAAAGCAAAATTTGATTAATCCAAGAAGAACTTATCAAATTAAAAATAAATTTCGAATTTGTTATAAAGTTTTATGTTCCCTTGTGATATTTGCTTTTTTCTTTTCTAGTGTGCTTCTTTTTAAACATTCAAGGTCATTTTTAATGCAATAGTTAGATTTTTTGATTTTTTAAATTTCGATCATAAAATGCCTAGATAACGAAAATTATAAATACTCTTCGAATACTAAAGAAAAAGGAAGTGAAAAATTTAAATATAATAATATAAAAAAGATCAATTAATTTTTAAATTGGGATTTCCAAATACCCCAGGACAGTAACTGTGTATTAAAATGGTTAGATAATCTGTGAATGAATTTGTTCTGTAAAATATTATAGGGTTCGAATTGAGTAGATGGTTATGAGAAAAAGAGGACTAGAAGAAGGCGACTGTGGGACTTGTGGTACACACATGTTAATACCAGCTGCTGATTTTATGATTTTGAGAAGGGAGGAGAGATTTAATTACTACTCAAAAGAGGTGAACCTTTTAGATTTAAAATTAATACAAAAATGTTGTAATTATATTTAAACACATATATATTTATATTAGTATATATTTTTAAATCAATTTACACCAAAGATGGACGAGAATTCTTCTTTTAGAGGGAGATGTTAGCCGACTTATTACTTATTATTTATATATCATCAAATATGTATATCGTGGGTAATTTTTAGGTGGCCTGGCTTTTGGAATAGATAATCAACGATTGAATTTTCTTTTCCTCAGCTGTTGTCATTATTAATCATTTATTATTAAGGCAGTGTATGCTTAAGAGAAAGTATTCAAGGTTGCTTTTATTATTCATAAAATAAATAAAAAGTTGTTAACGAGACATAATTTGATAACAATGACACAGGTTCTTCAAAAATATTATTTATTAATAATGTAAAATGTTTACGGATTCATAAACAACTTTGAAAGCCTAAAATATATATTAATATTTATGTAGTTACTCAGTTCCATCTCGAGGTTTGTTTCCTTCATGTATTATTATTTTGAATCATCAATAATAACAATATTGGAAGGTATGGAAATTTACTTACAAGTCCTTAGAAAATGGTTTACTTTTGTCTTATTTGTGGATTTTTCAATTAAATTAAGTATTATGGAGTTTTAAGACGTTTTGAATTAATCAAAAAATCTAATTTAATTTGATTCTCAATTAATAAAGCAATGTGTGAGGATGTTTTACTACTTGATTAAAGAAATAACAATGTACCAACTAAATCTCAGCACGTCATATTAAAAAGGAAAAGAAAAGTGAAGTACATATCTAGTGTTGTAAGTCATAAGCATTTTTTAGCGTGCGAGTTTTTTGGTGTTGGGAAACTGAACAGTGTTTACTTTATTTTCTAAAACTGTTATCAATTATCAGTTTTATTTTGCTATTGAGGATATAACATCTTAGTATAAAGTTTAACCCCTAGTGCAGGTGCTCATGAAAAATGGAGAGATTCTACAAGATGTAACAACGAAATCCACCACTTCATATTTCCGGATGTTTACTGCATAAATGATGACAAATTTGCACAATGTTGTTTTGTATATGAAATATACATATAAACGTTTCACTGAGTACTGAGATACAGATGATTGGTTGGGGAATAGAGGAGGCCTCGGTGGAGACCACGGACACCAGTTTTTCGGATATATATAAGCTATATGGCACTAGGAAAATTGCATTGGAGAAAATTGCCCGTGGAAGATTACCCTAGAGAAAATTGCCCTACTTTGTTCAAAACTTCATGATGAATTCATCCATCATAATCCAAGGAATCCCCAAACCCTCAGGGTGGACGGGTTATTGGGGAGAGGGGGTACCCCTGGATTCTTAAAACCCCTAGCCAATACATCCAAGGAACCCCTCATTTAACAAAATATTGTTCTGAGCCCTTGGGTTGCATGTGGTACTTAGGGGTACCCCTGGATCCTTAACACCCCCGCCAATTCATCAAATACATCCAAAGAACCCCTCTAATAACAACAAATAGTTCTAAGCCCTCGGATTGGATAGGATATTGAGGGGGTATCCCGACCCTGAAAAACCCCGCCAATGCACCCAGGAAACCCTCATATACACAAAAAATAGTACCGAGTCCTTGGCTTGCGCGAGGTACTCGAGCGTACCCTGGATCCTTAACCCCCAATTCATCCAAAGGGATTCCTTGGATGTATTGGATGAATTGACCGTCGTTTTTAAGGATTCAGGAGTACCCCCAAGTACCCTGCGTAACCCGAGGGCTTGGAACTATTTTTTTGATATTATAAGAGTTCTTTAGGTGTATGTGATAATTTGGTGGTGATTTTTAACTACCCCACACAAGACCCAAGACCCCGGCCAACCTGTGAGCTTTGAACTAGTTTGTGGTGTTCGAGGGGTTCCTTGATGAATCGGCGGTGGTTTTTAAAAATCCCACACTATACACCAACGACACTTGCCAATATTTTAAGGGGTCTTAATCCCTTTAATCTATTTAATCCCCCTCCTCTCTCCTCCTCCTATATTGCAATAATATCACTCATACTTGAAGGTATTTCCTAAGGGGATGGAACATACAAATATGTTGAGATATTTGTCATAAATGGAAGAAATACGGGTAATTTTACTAATTAGCAATTTTCCTGCATGGTAATTTTCTCTATGTCAATTTTCCGTGGACAATTTTCTTCAGGAAAGTATGTAGATCTGAAGAAGACGAAAAGTGGAAAATAGTGAAAGAGTTGAGAAAAAAATGTGTTCATAAGGTGAAAGGAGTCACAGATCCATGATCCTGAGTCCTTTCGAAAGGACTCATTTACTAATGGCACCTTTACTCATGCGTGTATAATCTTATTTGATGCTTGAAGAAATGTATGAAACTTCATGGATCATATAAAGAAACAAAAAGGCCATGAATATGTCATGTGGCAAAATTTCAAAGAGGTGAAAGAGATCTTTTTGACTCCAAACATTCTCCCACCCGTAATTCTGCTTCTAGTAATTTTGCCTCTAGGAGATTTTGCTGTATGGCACAAAAAGGAGTAGGATATATCATGCGGCAAATTCTCCAATAGGCGAAATTGCTTGAGGTGCAATTGCCAGCAGCGAAAATGTTCGGAGTAAAATTACTTAGAACCCAAATTTTATTTAAGCGTAGTTTGTCTCTTCATCGACGCCTAATAACTCCAAGCAACTCCGGGAACTTCTGCTAGCAATAAAATAAGTGTGGTCTTATAAAATATGTATTTAATTGATTTTCTTTAAAGTTATATTACAGCCTGTAACTCCATATTATTTATGACAAAGCTACTATGTAAGTCTATGTACATGGATTTTAAACCACTCAAATGTTGATTATATTTTTAAAACGTCCATATAGGCTCTTAGAATTACATAATTTGCTCATGAATGAATAAACGTTAAAAACATAGTCTACTTTGACCAGTGTTAATTTCGTTTTATTTCTTCACATTTGTTCGTATCAAATTTCGTCAAGGCAAGAAAACATTTATTTTTGTCAGGAAAAATATGCTCAAAAAAAAAGTATTCGATCTGTCATTGTCATGCACAAATATTCAAAGACAAGTACAATTCGTCTAGTCATAGCCGGAAAAATTTACACCGGATGTATTTACAATATACAAACTTTCTACGCCCTCAGTTAATTTCTACATAAAAATCACCCATAAGAAAAGGGTAATTGCAAACTAACAAGACGGTGGGATACCAATATTTGTATGTACTTTTACCCTTCAAAAGTAAACAACAAATGGATCAATAAAAGTAATAATTTTCTATATTTAGCTAAGTCCATTAGCTCTATCTGAACATAAGTATATAATATTGTAACCAAAATTGAGTGGAAAGGCTTTAAAACAAACAAAAGTAAGTTGTTTACACTCCTGCAAACAAACAAAATTATTTTTTTCTTCAACCAAAGATAAAGTTTACTTAAAAAGTATACATAGTCAAATTAAAAATTGTTACATCCCAAAATATTACCTGGCTAAAAGATATTTTATCCATTATTGCGGATTCATTGAGTTGCTCAAAATATTTAAATGAAACGTCACTTTCATGAAGTAAATTTATGTCTACATTAATATGCTTCTGTAATAATTAAGCAATAGTTTGATAGAGTCAATAACCTGTATAAATCAATCAAAACCATTTCTATTCAAAAACCAGTTCTTGCAAAATATGTTTTAGTGATTTTCATTAAATATTATTACCTAAAGGTGAACTTTGGTCTAATATTATATACTTTATTTGGAATACATATAATTTTAATTGAACAAATTACTAGGACTTGAAGAAAGGGCCTTAATGATCCACATTAATTGTAGTTATAGTTGCAAGTTTGATCCATATATATTCTAAATAAGTATAGTAAAAATATACTAAGCATCAAGGAATGTTAAATGAGGTCATAAGTATGTATATTAGATAATAACAAACGCGTATTAATTTCATTAGTTTATTTTTCGTTCATAAATAATCAATAATAATACATCAATAAATCTTCACTCACGTATTGCAAAAAACAACTATATGTACATATGCGACGTATATCTTCCTGGTTAAAATGTATTGTGCATAATCCAGTCACCCATAACTACAAATAAAAGTACTCGTATATGTATTACCAGCAAAAATCTGGTCGGGAAGTAAAATTTAAAAGAAGTATTCGGATCCTTATTGATTTGCAAGTACCCATTTTTACCCGGAAGAAACAAAGTTGAGTGAAGTAATCAAGGAACGACGCTTATAAGACTGATATCCAGAACTGAACTGGACCAGAAAAGATTGAACTTTACAGAACTTCAATGTTCAGTCCTAAATAAGGGTCGACACAGTACCATCTATCACTATTCGGGGATTTACATTAACCCTAGTACGACCGTCCAGGACAGGTCAATTGTTCTTTCGGGCAGGTGAATACAATGTGAGTCCTGTTTGAACGGAGAAGTAGTCCCAGTTCATGCAAACTAAGTTTGTTTCGACATGTGAGACAGTTATATTATTTTAAAATCAATGTTTATACTTTACATCGACAGCCATTATTTCCTTCTTATAACTCTCATGCATGCGTTAGGCTCAACTTTTCAAACTATAAGATATGTAAAAAAATTCTTAAACTATCCTAGAGTACAGGTTAGAAAAAAATTAACGTAATGCTGTGCGATTGAAGGGTCATTTCGCATCTTTTTTCTGTGAGCACTTAAGACATTTATAAAAGGGATGTATGAACAAACCAAGTAATTTTTAATTACTTGTGAGTCATCATCTGTCTTGAAAACTCAGCAAGGAATACTTACGATTACATCACATATACAGGGTTAATCTTATCTAGTGGTACAACTCATTTAAATTTTAATTAAACATGGCGAAAGGTATGTTTTGTGACTAAAAATTCCTTATGTAAAGTTTCGACTCAATTATAAACAAAACAAAGGAGAACAAGTAAAATGGACCAAGAAAGGAGTGAAGTTTTGAAGATTCTCTCAATTGCTGTGTTTCCATGGACATATCCAAGTAGCTCAAGTGCAATCGTGTCAGTGTGTATCGTCCCAGGGACTAATTCATCCCCAACATTGTTTGGGGTTTTGTGGCATGCACAGACGAAGTGATAAGAAAGTGCGACCATGAGCCGGATAAAAGTTCGAAAACAGCTTGGTTTTCACGCAAGACGGAGCTCCGCATTTTTACGACAAAAATAATCAGGCCTTCCTAAGGGAAAACTTCCCCAATTTTTGCTACCTCAATATGTTACCGCCTCCTCCTGAACACAAACCCGTTGGGACTACGCTATCTAGGTGCACCAGGAGGAAAGGGTATTTGCTACTTCTCACAGGAGTGTCCAGACTCTAGAGGATTCGATCAAGAAGGAGTGGTAAAAGCTCGATTCTGACTACATAGTCAAGGCCTAAAAAGGATTTCGGCCACGTATAGAGGGAATTATTAAACCTGAGGGCTCACATATTGAATAAAAGTTGTGCCAATCACTCTTTTCATATGATTTTGTTGAATAAATGTACTCACATAACCTCTTGTTCAAAATTTACTCTAGAAGAAAAATCGAAAATAATAAAATATATACCACTAAATAATATCAACCCTGCAGTTATAAACTCTGATATAATAGAGTTTAACGTAATGTTGATGGCAACATACTCATACAAATTGTCTTTCAAAAAGTGGGAAGCTTTTGTCCTCCCCATGTTGTGGCGCCTATGACCATCACTCATCAGTAAATTAATTACAAAAAAATGCATTAATTTAATTCAAAATATAAGCTATATTTACTTATAAGTATTAATACAGCCGTCTATAGTCAGTTCATGAAAAAATATTTAAAACCCATCTTTAAAATGTAGTGTAAATATAATTAAAATTTTGGAAACAGACAGGGAAATAAATTTTATAGGGGGATTTGTAATTTTATGCATTATGACACAGAATTACCTTCATCACATCTTGCAACCTATCCCCCCAAAAAAGAAACAGAAAAAGGTAAAAAATAAACTGATAGTGAAGGAATTATTCCCAAATATAGAAGTAACGTCTAGCGGTTGCATTTTGAACAACTACTTTTTTGACGTCTGACAGCTGTAGTAACATTCTCATTGTGTTTAACTTTTTTTGAAAAAGGTATCCGGTTTACGAAATGGTTAAGTTTACGCTCCAAGAAAATTGGTAAATACTGAAGACTTACTTCCAAAATGGAGAGTCTTCAAACACAACTGCAAGAAAATTACGTGGGTCGAAATAAAGGGCGCGCCTTCCAGGCAGTTTGTGGATAAATTTGTGAAGCGTGTGTGCGAAACTGGTTCTTTAATGGATAAACAACGCGTTTCCGTGTTCGTCCAGTGCGCTCAATCGAAAACATTGCTGCTGTTGCCGAAAGCAAAGAACGAGAAAACGAGCAAGGAGCTGCCGTTACAGTCAATGGTGAGTACTATTGGGCCATGTGGAAGATTTTTTGTTTCCGTAAATAGTAAAGGAAGACATCGACGACATTTGGTTCCAACAGGATGGCGCTACGTGCAAATTTCAATGGAGAATTTTAAATATTAAATGTATAATATTGAACCTTTTTCATTAAAATTACTAAATGACAAGTAAAATGTGGAATTTCATAATAACTTCAAGTGTCCCAGTTATATTAACCGTAAATATATATAAAGTTAAGTAATTTTAGTACCTCAAAAGGAAGCTATCAGGACCAACCACTATTACTTATGTGGCCCAAAACGTCCATTAGGCTATGCGCTTGATAATTAAAAATAGAAATGCCTAAGTTAAAAAAAATATCTTTCTTTTCTTGTCCAGAAGCCGCTTACAATAAAACCGGAAATAATCATTGCAAAAACTTTGGTAAGATGTTCAATTCAGTCGTACAGGCTTTTGCATTAAGAAAGTGTGTTTTATGGAACTAAGATAAACACATGGTCCTCTACCCAAACCATATATGAGCCATAATTTTTTGGGGGAGATGCCAAAAGGTATAAACTATTTTTCGGTGAAGGCAAAAGCTTTTGATTAAGCATTCGGAACTCTACGACCTACGTGGCAAAAAAAAACGACCTCAAAGGCGCCAGCCATTTTGTGTTGTCTGATGGCAACTCATTATTGTTGCTTTTCCAGATATAAAGAAGATTGTATTTATAGAGGAGGAACGGTGTTGTGCCGTGACGGTAATTTTTGTCCATAGTAACATGAAAATTTGAAATTGGGAGGTCATATGTGACTGACGTCCCACTCCGGACCGTACAAAAGACAATCTACAGAGTGAGCAATGCTATAACTTTATTCGGAAAAATATGACTCCTAGCACTCTATTTCATAATCTGATGAATTATTTTGTCCGTTGATACGTTTAATTTAAAATAAATATAATATATAATGTCATCGAGGACACTCGGATTGCCTAAGTCAAGGAAAGCATGACCAACATCCCAAGGAATAGCCTCAATAACGCCTGATCATCCTTCCAGTCCAGACTCAGACTGTGATTGATGCTGGAGACAAATACATCAACTGAGCTCCTTTTCAACATTCCCATGTACAATTCAAGCTAATTTTCAAGAAAATCCACCGAAAAATGTGGCCTCAGAGACAATTTAAAGACTTTACAAATGCCCAGATTTGAACTTAACACAGCATATATACTTTATATCATGCAAAAACTGGTTTTTCACTCTCTATTCTTAAGGATAGCCTTATCCATTAATGACTATCTTCTTTCATGAGTCATGGATGATATCTACATTTACTCTAAAATGTTATAAGTAGTATTTTGACTGAGGAATGTTTTTTTTCATTATTACTTTGTGTGTGATGTACTGATGTTCAAATGATCTATCTTAATTTATGTTTAGTAAGAGATATTTAAGCAAATATTTTTATATTCATGCAATCAAATGTCAGATGTTTACTGCTTATTCCCAAGAGCATTGTGAGATAGGAAATGCCTATATTATATAGGCTTGTGTAGTTTCTCATATTTGTGCTGTGTCGAGTTGAATATAGTCGTTCAGGATCAAAATCGAGTCGATAAATTAGAAAGGAAAAAAGAAAGATAATGAACTAAGTGGCCCAATGCCCATTTTTTTAAACTTGGAAAGAAAATCTAAGCAATAATGAAGTAATATTTTTTACATAACTTTAAAATCATACAATTCGTTATAATATGAGAATAACTCTATATTTGGTTCGTCTCAGGGATTAGAAGATCCTCACTGGCAATAAAATTGATTAAAAAATCACTTAGGAACAGCAGCATCACGAAACTCAAGACATTTGATGAGGTTTGGTTATAAAAGCAAGGATACTCAATAAAATTTGAATATGTGTTTTATACCAATTTGAAAATCGACTCACTTTTTAAAAGTCGAATCGAACTTAGTTGACACAACACTATTTCTTATGAAAGTAATATCATTTACTTAATGTATAAAAATAAGCACATTTTCCCCCATGAAATCAAGTACATATACAGAATGAGGATTTCTAATCGGAAAATTTAAGGATAATGCATATTACAATTGATTACCCAACAAATAATCCAGCAATTTGCAAATCTTTTGCTATTACATGATGAGGTCCATAGTGAAATTAATCACTCAAACAACAAACTCCAGCTTCGACTACAACCTCTAACCTGGGTCTGAAACTGGCAAAGGCGTTGATGGAGAACTCCTTGTCCATGTTGGTCACTGTCTCAAGAATAGAAGGCCAAAAGGATTAAAAAGTGTTATATGTGGGTTTAATGTACTCTCTTTCCAGGACACCCACAGATAATATTCCAGGTATTCAGATCTGCCAAGCTAGGAAGCCACATTTACTTTTGCCTTTTGGTTCAGGAAGTCTGGAGTGTGTTTTTTGGTCTTAGACGATAATGTATCTTCCTTGCAGGTGATTCCAAACCCATAAAACTTCTTGAAAGCCTAGGCAAATCGTAAACAGTTTATTAACCTATCCTATCCAAGCTCAATAATCTCCTTGGCCGTGCGCCCAGCACAGAAGCACACAATAATGGCCGCACAGTGTGCGTATTCCAAGATTTTCTGAGGGATTTTATATTTTAATTGAACAGTTTTCTCAGTTGAATTTGATGAACCAAACAAAACACTAAGAACATCCTTTATTTTTACAAACAAGTGCCGGGATGATCCTAAAGAGAGAAATTGTTATTTTCCAAGACGATTTGGAAATCTCGTTTCATCTATTCTAAGAATGTTTAAAAATAATTATCCCGTTTTTTAGGATGATGAAGGAAGATATTTGGATTAAGTTTGACGTAAGACTGAATCCTTCAGATTGGCTCATTGTACCATTCTCAAGTCATAAGGATAAGTGGAAGATTTAGTAGCTTATCTCCAAGCACGCTTAATAAAGTACAAAAACGTAGAACTTCTTTTCGTGGGTCCATGATAATGTATCTAACCAATTATAATCCTCAACTCTATCTCCATTGATGATAAATATAAGTATTAATATAAAATATTGAATGTGTACCGACGATTGTCAGAACTGGCTCGTGATCTTCTCTTCTTGATCTGATTTACTAAAACTAAATCTGCAAGTGTCGTTTTTTTAACCAAATTATATTTATTGTAGTGTTGTAGTTAAGTTGGTTTTTTTTTAACTTAAAAAAGTTATTACTGAGAATATATTAAATTAACTTTCTATTTATCCATACATATCTACATAATAGGCCGAGAAAAATTAATTACATATTTTTCGCTTTCTATGCTTTATAAGAAGTGTTACAACCATCCGATTTAATCAAAGTATGGCCTGTTCCTTATGATAGTTTATTGCAAACGAGAATTCCAATTCTCCTGCCGTTGCCATAAAAGCCCTTGTCCCTTTAGACAAAACACTCAGACAACAAATTTTCACGTCCCTCCATCAAGGGCAAATGTGTACCCCTAAGAGCAATGGCTGGAGACAGGAAGAGGTAGTAGTCTCTCGGTGACAGTTCCAGACTGTTGGGTGAATGTATAAGAACTTCCCATCCCAGGTTCCGGAGCTTTTGGCGTGTTATCAAAGATATGTGCGGCCTGGCGTTGTCTCGATGAAACACAATTCCTCTCTTATTCACAAATTCTCACCGCTTCTCTTCGATCGCCAGCTTCAAACAGTTTAGTTTTTTACAGTAGAGGGGATAATTGAGCTTTAGGCCATTGGATATCAGCCTTTAGTAGATTATTACATGCCAATTCCACCAAATACACAGCATCACCGTCTTGTCAGTGAATCCTGTCTTAGCTAGGGTATAGGCCACTTCTTTGGTTTTTGACTATGATCTCAGTTGCTTCACATTGACGTAAATGATTCATTTTCATCGCCAGCCACAATCCGATTCAGAAATAGTTCGATTTTGTTTTTGTCCCTGAGAATTTTAAAATTTGGCGAATTTCTTCCTTTGAGACCTCCATTCTCGACGCACAATAATTCATGACAGCCCAAAAAAAGTTTGTAATATACACTTTTACCCTTTCAACGTTTTATCGTATGATCCGATGTGACCAATAATGAACAAGATGTACTTAGTTTAAAAAAAGGGCGGTAAATATAAAATTAGTTCTTTTATCAAAATGCAAGACCTTACAGCTGATATCAAATATCTTTTATGCCATATAAAATAAACAAATTGAATTTTCCTTCATGTATTATATCAAAATATCATTTGATAGATTGACAATTTCTCTCTCCACAAAAACGACTCTAATCTAAAGCCTATTCAATCAGAAATATATATAATTGAACATCATGTTATTGATATATTATTTAAAAAATGTACTGTTTCTCTATTAAAAATAGTTTCTTGATTGAGATATTTTATAAGTATGTATGTAACTAATAATCCGTACATGTTTGATATAGAACCATACGGAATTTTCATTGGTGAATTCATATCACGTAATTTGAGTATTTGGACAAAGCAGTTTCTGCCTGGAGAAATGAATTTACCTTTTTGAAAAGTTATGGATTAATAAATCAAGTGTAAAAAATAAAAAAATATTGTCTGATTATTGAATCGAATGAAATTCCACGGCATTTCCATTATTTATTCATTTAAAAAAATCACAATAATATATTTGATTACGCGTAAATGGGTTTTTAAATGTGTATAACTTCGAGTTCCCTTTTAAAATGTATTATGAAGACGAGAGAGGTTTTGCGTGAGTATAAGTGCCCTAGCTTTAGTCCTTAATAGGCACATTAATGTGGTGTTATATTGAGATTGCCATAATATAACAGTTGAACATTGTCATCGTATACTAGTACCCAATGCATAAGTGTAAGTCCTTGTTAAATATATAGTAGGATTGAGGATCGATATCCGTGTAATTTATGTATATACGTCCTTACTACATATACTGGGTGTGAAGATCAAATCGTCACATTTTTCTAAAATCTATAAATGAACACTGAGGCTACATTTTTCAGGGGATTTAATTGAATGTTAATAAAGAGCTCACTTCATGTATCTGCCTCGAGGATTAATAACACCTTGGATACAGGCCTAGAAGAAGGAGCAGGCGTTACAAAGGTATTTTCTTACCATGTATTTCATGGTCTCTTTGATGAATGCAGTCAAAGAGTCCTTGATGGTATGAAATCTTTGATTTGTTTTAGATTTAACTAAGCCCAAACAAAATAATTTAACAAATATTTTCTTCCCAATGCATCCCTATAAGTTCTCGCTCAGCCACTTCAAATGCCTGTTTGAGACATGAAAAGCCTTATAAATCTTTTGTACATTCTGGATCGTGGCCTCCCTATAGCAAATCTCTATGTTGTTGTGGACAAAAATCATGATGACGGTACACCGTCATTCCTCCTCTGTAAATTTAATCTTCTATTGCCATGATGCCCAAAATTAAGATGCAAAAGATACGCCATCAGACAGCAGCATAATAACAAAATCGGCGATGCACATAAGCGCCAATTTGATATTAGCATCATGTATACCGAGTGGGCCATTCAAATTTGAACATTTTGAAATTTAAGCTTCAACATGATATAATTTATTAGTCAACAATATATTTTCAACAAAACTAATCCTATAAATAGTTGTGAGTCTGAGCTCTCTTAATCATTAATGTAGCCGGTCAAAGCGGTAATGATGGCTTCTAGACGGTCGCGGAAGCCCTGGCAGCCATTGCGTATGTAGCCCTCTGTCATAGCGTCCCAGTGCGGGCTGGAAGTTGGCTTTAAGGTCCTCGGTGATTGGATGAAGGAAACTGCAGGTTTTCTTCTCGACATCCGCCAAAAATTTGTAGCTAAGGGGCTTGACATTAGGGCTGCAGTTGGGCCAAAAGTTTCAAAATGAATTCAAAAGATTTATTCGAAACAATGGACCCTGTTACTTATAAGCCTACAGCTGTGCGGTTCTAAAACTGAACACTCCTTTAAATTTTACGACTTGAGGGCTTGACGAGGGGTTCTCTTGTATACATTAAGGTCAAGATCTTTCTTAACTAGCCGGTCGATGATCCTTCTACAGACGTTTAACTCCCTGGAGAGGCCGCTGACCGTGACCTTGCCTCTCTTGTCCTCGACAAACTTTTTCACGGCAGCAACCATTTTGTCCGACCTTCGTGGCCTTGACTTAGATCTTGTGGTCGCCTCAGGAGTCCTTTGACTACCACGCTGTAAACAGTGGTGCGGCTGCAGTTCAGAACCTCGTCAATTTCAGTGGTAGTTTTCCCCGCACGGAAAGTTCCAAAATTGCGACTTGACGTCTTTCCATATTATCGGCTGTTGTTTCACTGTTGCTATTTAGGTTTTGCTGGAGTTTTGTTTATAACTAGTCAAGACCCTTGCCCCGAAGTATAAACGGGCTTCAACTCAATAAAATGTGCATGGCGTAAGATTTAAAGGAGTGGTCAGTTTTAGACGCACACACCTGTACTACCTCACTTATGAATAGTTTTTGACGCCCTTGTTATAAGCAGGCTCTGGGTCATTTTTGGATTAGTATCAATATTCTAATTGTGCTCGTGATCCAAGGTGTTACTTTATTTATTCCATCTTTGAAAGTATTGTGTCTTCCGGCGTATACAAGTTTGAAACGACATTACAAATAAATGATAAGAAGTACATATACAAAGTTATATAAGTATACAAAGCATACATATGTACTTATTTAAGTGTAGGGGTCGGTAAATCAAGGTTAACACATGTTGTTATATTTTTTAGGAAGTAAGGGGTTATGAAGTTTTAACCAATGACGACAGGAAGTTGAAATGTGGTGATGAAAGATATGAATCTCCAAGTTATTTAACAAGTAGACACTAAATACATAAATATTGAAATTTCCTGCTGTTAATAGAAAAATTAAATTTTGAATAATAATAAGTAAAATAAAAAAATCCCATTTTTTCCAATGAATGCCTTTGGTATTTGTGTATTTCACATTGGTTATGATAGCTGGTGTTGTAAAGAAAAGATTTCGTACTAAAAAACTATTTAAACACTTTTGTTATTCTTTGACTCGGTGATGTTTGAGGGCACATCAAAGATGGACACCTGCAAAGTTTTTCTTCGCTAAAAGCGAATGCGAAAAGTGTTTATGGATCCTTATATGTACTGTAACAGCAAATCACTTGGAAATTTTGGATTCGTCTATTATGTTTTGGTGAATTTTGATGTCAATGATGCACCATGCTCTGGAAGGACAATTGTCGAACATGTAGATGAAATCCTGGATATCGTCGTGATCGACTGTCATGTAAGCTCTATATTAATCGCCAAGGGGATAATCATTAATGAAAAAAAAAAAAAATACAAAATAATGGATTTTGTTGCTAGTACACCTTATATCAATATCAAAGTGGGAATTCGATCAAAATAGCGAAAAATGAACAATTAGTAATTACATGAATGATATATTTAAATATGGAATAAAAAGAAAAGGTTTTGTGAAGAAGACTTAATGCGCAATATTTTATATTTATATTTAAAACTCAATTCAAGTAGGCGTTAGGCCCTTTCAAATAAGGAGAGGGAAGAAATATGTGCAAAACTGATTTTTTTTTCATATCGAGTGTCTTTTTCCTCAAAAATGAACATTGCAAACATAAGAGTTGTTGAAATTTTTCTAATAGGCTTACAAACACTTGAGAAGAAAACATGACAAAAATATTTTAATTATTAACATTTAATCAAGAGTAGACATACTCGTATACTGGGATCCTCACCAATTTTTAAAATGTACAAGTGTAGTATTTAAAACAAAAAAGACTAATAAAGTCCATAATGCTGAAATAGCACCAAAAATTTGTGAATGATTAAATATGGAAAAGAAAAGGAAATTCGAGTAGTATTTTTATCTATTCCCTTAAATTGAGCCCTTTTATTACAAGGTAAGGCCAATATCAATAACAAGAAAATGAATAATAATCTTAATCAAAATATATAATCTAATATTTTTACAACTAAAAAGGAGTTATCCAGAATATTCAAAAAATGTTTTTTGGAAGACTGACAAGATAATTGTGAAGCTTTTCTTTGACAATAAGATTAAGAATCTTCTTTCCACTTCAGACTTAAACAAATTTCATCATCTTTTGAGCTTACAAAGTTCCTGATGTTGATATTGAACACTTTTCATGAATCTTCATCAATAAGACTTGATTTTTTTTCCTTTCTGGTTCTGACTTGAACGAACTTTCTTCAATTTTTGTTCTTTACAATGTTCCAAATGTTGATATTCAAAACTTTGCACGAAATGTTCATTAATAAATCCGCGTAATTGTCACCAAATTGATATTTTTATTCTGAAGAAGGAATACATTTTCATCGCTGTAAATTCATTGAAATGGAAATATTGGTAGCAAAAGAAGTGTTAAACTATTTTTCTCAATAATCTTGTCTCTACAATAAGATATTTAGAAAAGTTGATTTTGTAGGAAATTGTCAAAAAGAGCAAGCCTGAAGGAGTAATAAGTCCTTTTAACTTAACTGTTCAATTCATCTGTTTTTGTCAGCTTCTTCTTCAGCGGTAGTTTGGATATTTGTGATTATCGAAAAAACACTCTTATTCCTATATTTATATCATTTATGAATACAGTTCATCTGTATTTTCAGAATATGTTAAAATTTGAATAGAATATAAAAACTGGCATTTATAAATGAATTTTGTTTGTTTTTATTAGTGAGCCCAATTAAGACTAAAGTGCTCAATTTTAATAATCAAATATTGCACACGCGTGGATGTATGGAAAGTGCACTGATTGCCTGCTCTAATGCAATTTTAAATGTAGAAACTCCTCCTCTTTATAGCAATAGTTTATTTTCTCCTCTAAATCATGTAATAAGCTGATATTAACAAGTGTTTTAATTCAGTCATGCCATATGTTCCGTTTCCGCCTTCTTCTCGCATCATTATGAAAATCCCATCTTTACTCATGGGTGAACATTGCTGAAGTATACCGCAGAGATAAGTGGTTGAAGTTTACATGTAACCTTCGATGCCAAGCAGAATTGTTTCCGGGTTCCTTCGAAGTCATATAGAAGCTTATGTGGAATAGGTTTTCTTCAAATCTCTTTCACCACTTTCAATATTGTTTATGATGCCTGCTAGAGTCCTAAAGTCCCAGAATATGTAAGAAATTGTCTTCAATTGATTGCAATCCCCACAATACGTTACCAAGCATCATTAAAATGCCTCTTCTCCAAGAAAACCTTTAATGATATCCGATAGTTTAAATATATTTCTGTTGAATTGAGTATTGGATCCCAAATTGATGAAATAGGACACCTGCGAAATGATGTTTTCATAAGCATTTAATAAGTCATTGTAAATATAGTTTTATACAATTTTTAGATCTCGGATCCTTCTAAAACACTTGAAGGCTTTAATATAGACATATGTGTCCTAATTTATTCACTGTTCAATATTTAGACAAACAAAGTAGGTTATAGTGATATAGTGTTAACATCTGGAGGCATTGATTTGTTTTGTACTTAATTTTTACAATGTTGCCCCACTTACAAAAAACAAAAATGTTATGTACTATTGATTTTCGACTTCTTTTCTCTTTATCACAGAATTCAGAACGTTGATTGGCTGCATTCAAATTAGCCCTTGTTATGTTATGAACCATTTCAACCAATTATTGATTCGTTGTTTCACTTTATAGTTTATAATAAGAATATGTTCTCTCGAAAATCAACATGGTAACCCTAAAAATGACTTGGGAAAAGAACAGCTTTGCTTTCATGGCGTTTCATTAGATCAGCTACAATCAGCTATAACGAAGGGGAAGGGGAGAAATAAATAAATAAGGGAATTGACAAAAATTACTCCAATGTCAGTCTTCAATTCTACTCTGAGTCCAACAAAGGTTTACAATTATAAATCCACAATGAATCCCCAAGGTTACTTTGTCTTTTATGAGCTTATACGAATGGTTAATCGGGTTTTGAATATGCTTGAATAAAGTAAAAAAGGAAGTTCACTACTCATTAGTTAAATGATAATGAACAGGTTAGGAAAATCATTTTTAGGATTAATCATTCCAGCTAAAATAAACACGATTGCCATCTCTACTTATATCTTCCAAAAAGATCCACAATGAATCCTTCATGACCACACACACTATTAAATACTTAATATTTTAATGTTCTATCTTCAAGAATTGAAGTTAAATATATAATTGTGCCCATACTACGATCTGCAATAGTGGACCGAAATGTCCTTCGAAAAAAATGTAAATTATTTTCGGAACTGATCAAGGTCATTTTTTTTACGATAGGCAAAATTTTACAGCGAGATCGATTTATACCCTAATTTGACCGAATTATTTTGGTCTTACAAAAATTATAACGGTATTAAACCGGTCAAGTATTTCCGAACTCAAACCCAACATTACTAAATACCAACTGATATTGGGCCTTTTTTTATGTTTGTCTTTAAAAGAACAGTTTACGATATACAATATGTTTTAACCATTATACAAAATTACATACATAATGCCCTAACAATATAAGTTTCTGTTTTGCATACATATATATATTTGATATATGTGTGGCGATAACATAAAAGCAAGCTAAGATACTTTTTCTCTATATTGCGACAGTATGATAAACGTACCCCTTGATATGAGTGCTACAATTTATATTAATTAAAAAAGTGATAAAAGTCCTGAAAAGTTCCGAGAAAAACGTTTCATGAAAAAACTCTTAGCTTGTTTTTATGTTATATCCACACTACATAACTAAAAATATGTGGATATAATTATATAAATACTGGGGTTTCTCATTTCCCGGTATATTGTCTTTGAACCAGATCCAGGGAAACATATTTTTAAATAATAAATACTGAGAAATTAATATCTTTATATATTACATTTATATATTTGTTTTAAGAAGAAGTATTAAATATTAATATGTTCTTACCCAGGGGCGTTGCTAGCCTTCACCATGATTTATCAACACTATAGTATAAATAGTTTTATTACTATACGTATAAGTTGCGACTAAAAAATGAGATGAATCATTTGAAATGAAGGATTTACAGTACTATACTGTACTAGGATAATGCAATAATTAAATATTCTATAGATGAGCACTATTTTTATAGTGTAAGTTTTGGCTATTTTAATACAAATTACTTTAGGATAAGTATTACGTGGTACCTGATAAAGTTTAAATGCCCATTGTTATATTAATCGTAATTACCTAAAAATCATGTAATTTTAAAAGATAAAAAATCAAATAATAAGGGGGTAATTAGAATGACAAATGTTGTAGTTACATAATGCACTTTAAGACAAAGAACTCGTAACTTGTACACAATATATATAGAGAATTTAACTACAAAATTTGGTCCTGTGTATCTACTTTAACTTAACATAAAATGGTCATTTATAAAGATTTATTTCTATAAAAAAAAATCAGCAGATACAACCCTTCATAATGTACCTATTTTAATCAATCTAGCCTTTGTTGCTCTCAACAAAGGCCTCAATTCGGACACTGAACCGTACCAATGCCTCAGAAACTAGAGCCCAATCTAAAATCTTGCATTCTAGGACGATGGAGGGAGAAGGGATTAACCTGACTCGACTCTCAGCATGCTATAAAACGTTTAATATGATTATTTATAATGTAATTAAATGGAATTGATATAATGAAATAATTAATCGAAAGATTTCCTGGATAATTTCCTTCATGTGTAAACATGGGGAGGGAATCGATAATTACATGCTGTCTTTAATTAAACAAGCAAACATATTTTATAATTAATTCAAAATTCATAAGAAATATCCTTGATTAATATAAATTTTATTTATGTAACTACATAGTTACACGGTTTCAAGGAAGTCAAATAAAAGTATATTTAATCATATTGAAGGCCTTTCATCGCTTTGCTTTGGATATTTCTTTTTAGATTATAAAAAGGCCTGTTTCTTTCCTTTTTAATCCTCAGAAAATTTAAATTTGTTAAAGGAAATTTCGATAAGCACGTACAACAGTCAAGATGAAATTGAATGACAAATATCAATGTGCTGAAGGGATATGAAGAGCAATTATCCGTTTCGTTCATGTCATATTGTCTAATGGAGTTGCATATTTCATTTATTTAACTATGTTTTAGTTCGATTTTGAGTCTAAGATATTTTTGTTTGGAATTCAATACCTACACTTTACCAGCAGACCTATTATGCAGATATCTTAATGGTTTTTATGAAGACAAATGCCCTTAGATCCATTTCCAACACGTCCCTTCTCTACTACAGTAGTAATCTTTCTAAAAAGTCCTTTATACTTTTATATATGGCACCTGCAAAGGGAAGGAGAGAAAATTAATTTTACTCAAATATTATACGTTATCGTCATATTAAGTCGAGTCATAAATAATTTTTGTGCAGTATAAAAACTCGATTTCTTAATAAAAATGATAAAGTAACTGCACAATCATATTACATAGTCATTTTACAATGCTAATACCAGGTGGTCTGTTTAAATCTGAACACTTTGAGTGATTGAAAATAGTTTATATTTTGATATATTAAAGCATAAACAATTAGTTACATAACCAAACAAAGCTGAGCTCTGTAGCTTACGTACAAGTCGAGAAAAGGACACTTGAACAAATTTCCGTTCGCGGAATCCAAGCAGTTTGGTGTCTCCAGTACCACCGTCTACTCTGTCATTATGTTCGAAACATTGGAAAGGAAGAAAAGGTCTATCAAAAAGGCCAAACTGGGCCTGGAAGAGTTCAATAAAGCAGCCCTGTGTAATCCCCTTAAGTCCATGAGACATCATGCAAGAGATCATTGGGATTTGCACCTCACCATCATTGCGGCTAAGGGGGGACCATATGAATTATTAAGAGAGATCAGACACACATTAATTTATAGTATTTTTTTTTTTTTTTGAAATTCTATTGTTAATTAATAAATTATATCTTATTGAAGTTTATTATCATCAAAGTGTTCAGATTTGAATGGGACGCAGGCCACCATCCCCTTGAAATATGTCGGCTAGGCAGTGGTCGTATAACTGCTCAAGAAATCTTGTTAATTAATCACTCTATCTGCCTTTTTCATCTCAACAATTTCTTCATTGGCTTTCCCGATACTTCATAGCTTACCCTAGATCGTCCTTACGATACGATGACCAATTTTTTGCGGTAGATGAACTTGTGTAGTACTCTGCCGAGGATGTTAGTCAATCAGGTTACGAATACGGGTAATCTTGTCTAAGCTACATGTTTCCAAGGGATTTCCTGGACGAAACTTCTTCTTAGGAGTGAAAATGACATCTTCCATGGGATCAGTCCAGTTTAAACCAGTTTGACGAGTAGGAGAGTGTTCTGACTCTGTGTTGAAACGTACTGGAGGGATACTTCAGCTCAAAGCCTACATCTAATTAAATTGATGAAATCAATAACTACTTTAAAGAAGGTTTATTAATGCAATATTTATATTAAATCTGAGATGAGCTCCAATAAAATTTTATTATATTATAACAACTATTAATCATGTTGTAATCCATAAAAATACAAGTTAAAAGATAACAAATCTTAATATGATGACTCAAAATTTGAGCAAGTTTTGATTTTTACATTTTATTTTAAGTTGCTCTAAAAATGCAGTTTTTTTTATTGATATAATCTACTTACAATATACACTGCGGTACATTATAATGAGAACAAACTTTGACAACATCCAGATCCCGTATAAATTTTTCCTGCTAATACAAGAGGTTAGGTGCTTAATAAAAGAAATTTGTGTGTGCTTTCATTTTTAGACAGTTATCGAGATGGAAAAAAAAAGATCACACATAAAGTAGTGTTTTGCTTATACGAAATTTTCAAAAATTTGGGGACGCAAATAACTACCGGATTAATTGATATAAAGTACTTTAAGTTGCGTCATCTGATAGCTTTTTATTTAAAGATTCCAAATTAATACAATTGGTATGGATAAGATAATTGGAGACAACTCTGGGACCGCTTAATGAAGATCATGAATTCAAATAAATGCAAAAATTGACATTTAAGAGTTGGAATAGGATAAATGTCAGTAATACCAATGGTATCAACTGGTGGCATATACAGTTTTGAAATTTTGAAGTTTTTCATGAGACGTCTATTCATTAAAAAAGTGCAAAACATGGAAAAATGGAAAGCTAGGCCAGATAATGCAGACTTTTTTTTATTCAAAGCTGTGTAAGTTCATAAGATCTACCAATACTTAAACCATAGTTTGACTATAATATCACCATTACTAACTCTGAAAATATTTATGCAGGATAAAAATTTTTCTTTATGTACTAAAATGGTTACTGAGTGCTTGAAGACCATAAAGGCCATCTTGAATATCAATATCCTTTTTTTTTTTTGTGTGTGAATTTGGAGAAATGAATACATCAATGAAACGAGTATTTGAAAAAAAATTGACCAAAATTTTTGCAGATAATCATATTTTCACAATATTAAAATATAAAAATATGTATTTATCTTAAATTTAATAAGCCATTGGGAATCAAAATTCATACTTTTGGGTAAATAAAGCTTTGTTAAAAAAATTTGTTGACCTACTAACTTCTTCATCTCATAAAAACTGATTCCGTATATCAATTTTATATCTTTTTTCACAAAGGAATAAAAAATAATCCAGCTTCCTTATATATAAAAAAATCTCCATTCATTAGAAGGTTCATTTTTGTCCCCAAACATTGAAGCCAATTTGAAGATTTAAAAAATAGTCCTATTACTTATTAGGGACTAGAAACTTCTTTATCTCATAAAAACTGATTCCGTCCATCAACTTTTATATTTTTTCTCCAATGAAAAGAAAAATATTCAACCTTCCTTAGATGTTATTACAAAAAATTTATCTGTCAACTGAAAGGGGGGATTTTTTGCCCCAAACTGCCACACAAATCTGGAGTTCATTACATCCTGTATTGGTTAGCAACTACAAACTATTTTATCTCATAAAAACAGATTCTGTCTTTAAATTTTTATATTTTTTCACTAATCTATAGAAAAATGTTCAAGATCGTTAGTTTTAAAAAAATTATCTAATAATTAGAAAGGTCATTTTGGCCCAAACGTCAAAGCCAAATCGGAGGTGATTTTAAGTTATTAATTGAAGCTGTATATTGCAACTTTTTCTTCAATTTTCGCATCTAAATATAGTTTCAGCTCTGTAGAACATTATTTGTTTAAACTTTTTGTAATGCCTTTAAGAAAAGTCATGAAATTGATTATTTAAAAGATGTATATATTTATGGCGTTTAGTGCGTCACGAAACTTTTCATTGATCAGCTGTTTGAGTAACTTAATATGTGGTGAAGAAAAAAAGATGAGAGCATTCCCTTTTTGCAGCATACTTATATAGAGGAAGAATAATCACATAAACACCCAGTGAGACATAAAGGGAATTCTCATTCTCCAGCTGCTTATTTAAAACTCTTAAATCTATTCATATAAAGTCAACTATATATTGTACTTAATCTTAAGAAAACTCTTTGATCGATTTGAGTGCTTGAGTGCGCCTGATATATTTAACAAATATATTACTCATTTCAAACATATGGGAAAGTGATCTCAATTCCATTTGTAAGGCTGAGTTTGTGCTATAGAGTCCTTACGGACAATTACATACTGTAAGTACACTTCAATTCCCTAATAGTTATTACTTAGATTGTGAGGCTTTTCTCATTGAAAAAAGTGGAAGACGATAGTTGGGTGATAAGGTCATTACCCCACAAACGTCTTTCTAGTCTTTTTCAACTTTCGGACAACAGTCTTCAAATGAATATAAAACATTATCATTGTCAAATGGGATTTATTTTTACTCAAAAGACACTCCAACGAACAATAAGAGTATGATTTGTATTAATCATAAATAAATTGTCTGAAAAGTTCTCAAATTAAAGACTCCTATTACTGAGATTGAGGATGAAAATACGAATTTTTTATATAATTGTAAAGATAATGAAAAGATAATCATCAAATATGACTTCAAAAGTTATGTTTGTATCAGTGTTGAAATAAATAAGTTATTTAATTAAACTTATATACGCTTATTAGTTTGTGTTTTTTTTTTTTTTGTTTTTTTCAAGCTCTGTCTTCTAAAATTTGTCGGTTTCATATTTGATCATAGGAGGATATTAAAACTTATTTAATAGAATGAAAATGTATTGTATTGGACAACTTTGAAGGGAATTTCAATACAACCTAAGAAGTTATACATATAATATTTTTCAAGAAGTAAAATAATAGAAATAAATAATAATTAATAAATAAATGTGTCAGGATTATCCTTTCAAAGTTTATTTTAATATTCACTATGAGTATATATATAAATAATATTTACCGAACCATAGAAAAAGTAACGTCAATTGGAATGTATTAATTTGGTCAAATAGTTCAGTCTTGGAATGATTATCTTTTGACTGGTAGATGAAAAACCTTTTGAAGCCACGAGTTGGTCATATCAGAAGTTGCATTTCAGTCTTTCATTGCAACTCTTCCAGTGTTAGCAGTGACAATTTCTTCGGGTTGTTAATTTGTGTTGTAATATATTGAATAAGCTTTACGCATACTTTGAAATTATCATCATAGAGCATATCCTACTTTATATTAACAGTGATCTCGACTTCAATTAGTTCTAGAGAAAATTATATTAAGGTAGTAAAATCTATGAAAGTCTATAGTTCTATTTTTAAATGGACGTTACTTGGAAGCGTTTTTTGACAATTCCTACAAAAATCTTTGTAATCGATAACACAGTCCCTATAAATGAAAGCATGCTAAGCTTTAATGATAGCTTCATTTTTTTTTTACTTGATATCCTAGCAAACGTAGTTGTTTTAAAAGTATTTCCTTGACATTTCCGTTTATGAGGGGAGAAAGATTTGGAAGATCTAGAAATCTATTGTGAACAGTAAAAGATATCAAATAAGTATAATGTTTTTGAATTTTGTTCTCCTGTATGTATTTAGTATTTTCGAAATTCCCTTCGTTTTTTAGTTATATCACAGACAAAGTCAAGATGCTGAAAGTTGATTGAACAAACTCTTGAAAACTTAGAAGGTGCTATAGCTTAGAATTAAATCTTAACCAGGAGCATAAAGTATTTGTCCTGAGAGAAAGAATGAGGTGCTATGGAGAGATCCGTAGATTTAATTTCATAACCAGAACAAAAATTATAACCAAAACATTTTTTTGGAATGATGAAGAATAAATCTCACAACTTTCAATATCCTCACTCAAGCCTCTCACTGAAAATTCAAACTGGAATTACCTATATGTGAAACTAGACGTTTTTTGAATATTTCAGCATATTTGTTTATTCATAGATAAACAAACACATATATGACGTAATGTATGCTCATTATGAGCGTAGGAAAATGTAGAGAATTTTAGTGGGAGGTCTGTTAATGTGCGAAGGTTCGATTCACGGTTACTTCAACAAAAATAAATTATTTATTACTAGCAGAAGGTGTGGAATAGACACGGGAGAGCCAGAGAGAATGAAAAAGGTATAGAGAGTTGTAATTTTAGTGAAAAACAAAATCTTAATGCCCTTGAGAGAAATTTGCAATATCTTAAAAATCTCATGCACTGGAACTTAATCGATTCGTTTTGGAAGCGAGTTATCACCGGCAAGGAAAAATGGATCGCTTAAGTAGAGCAACATAAATCGTGTTCGAAAGCCAACGAAGCAGCCAAGACCGTGGCCAAGCCAGAATTGACTGCTTGGAAGGTGTTGCTATGTGTTTGGTTGGATTGGCAGGGAATAATATATTATAAGCTGATTTCCCTATGACCAAAAGCCAAATCTGTCCTCTACTGTGAACAACTCGAACGTTTGAAGGTGGTCATCAAATAGAAGCGACGATCATTGTTGAATAGGAGAGGAATCGTGTTTCATCAAGAAAATAGAAGGTCTCACACACCTTTGATGACACATCAAACTCCCTAGTAGCTCGGATAGGAAGTTCTTATTAATCCCCCTACAGTCTGGACCTAGCACCAAGTGAATACCACCTGTTCTTGTCAATGGCCAACGCCCTAGGTGCTACAAAATTTTGGTCCAATAGAGGCCTGTGAAAATTGGCTGTCATAATTTCTTTTAATAGGGACAAAGGCTTCTATGAGAAGGACGTTATAAAGTGAGACTCTCGTTGGCAACAAGATATTGAACAAAACGGAGCATACTTGGCTTAAATCGGATGATTGTAACACTTCTTATAAATCATTGAAATAAAGAAAAATAACTTTTTCCCCAACCTATTATATATTTGAGTATATCTATGTACATAAGTCAGTACGTGTAGGAATGGGTGTGAAGATTAGGGTAATAAAAGGCACCTTAAATATGCATGTAATGTCTTTACCATTTCTTAAAATTCCATGTGCTATTTTGTGTAGAGAATCTTTACATGAACATTAAAAATGTGTTAACTTAAACTTACTACATTAGAAATCCATGGGATCTTTAAATTAATAAAAACTGTGTTTGTACAAGGTGGTCCAGAGAAATGGGGAACAATTTCAATCACTTATATCTCGACTTTTATAGGCTGTCTGATAAAATTCCATTTGTTCCAAATAGCCACGTGGGTTGTTAGAATATAACTTTTTTTATGCAAAAAAGAATCAATCGACAGTTAGAGATTAAAAATACCAGAAGAATCGTTATATGCGAATTATGTCACGCGGGACTGACTCCGTATGAGATTATCAAGCGTCTAAAGTACTCAAAAGGTATAGTTTATTGGATTTTTATGAATTTTAAGCCGAGGGGAAGACACAACGGAAACATCACTAGATGACAGCTGATATAAAACGATCCTCCAGTTAGAAGGTGGGGGGATCAAAAAGTTCATCGATGCAAATCCGACCACACCCATTGCTAACCTCACAAAGACCACAAAAATGAGTAAGACGACCATCAAAGAGCCATCAGTATCGACCTGCGATATCTCTCCAGGGCTAATGTTGTCAATCATCTTATCACTCTTGGCAGCAAGACAAGACCAACAAAATAATCAAACCGGTGAAGTCAACTAGAGGATTTTGAGATTTGTTTCAGACGAGAACATTTTCAAATTTGACAACTCATCAACCGCAGGAACAACCGATGGATATCAAACCATCATCATGAAGATAAAGAACTTAAATAATGAAAGGTTTATAATGAATATAACTTTTTAAAAACTCAAAATAAGTTTGGGTACCTCTGTTAGTATGTTATATAACTAATCAATGAATCTAAGGAGACGTAAAGGAAATAGATGACCGTTGAAATAATAATGGTGGAAACAAAGTACCGCAATTATGTCCGCCCGTTCACGCAACATCGATAGAAAAACAGAATAACAACTGGAGGTGAGACTTTAGTAGAACACAAGGAGAGTAAAACTGTTATGCTTCTATACAAAAATCCCATTCTTAACAACGATGAGAGACAAAGGGTGAAAAGATTTTAAAACCATCAAAGTTCAAGGTGACTTTTTTTTTTGTTTTTTATTAATATAATAGGTCTCTCTTTTCTTTCAACAGGGGTTCCCTACCAGTGGGGAATTTTCCACGTACAATTTTGAATACACTGGAGGAGGCGAACACAGAGCTATCTTACTTTGTATGTCATGCAGCGCAGTGCAATTTTGGAGTAAATTTCTACTAGAAGTTATTCAAGTTAACTTCCATGTTCACATATTCAGGTATGAAGGTTATGATTTTCAGCTGTGTATAATCTCATCGACTGTTTATTCCTGTAGTATACATTGGACGGGCCTCACGGGATAAGAGTAATGGAGAATGATGGACTTTTAAAGTCTCTTTCAATGCAACTACTTTGGAAGCCACAATGATTTATTGTCTTATTGCATTTTAAGAAAGAAGTTCCACTTGAATGTCTTCAAAATCACAAAGATATAAGTATTTTGGCACCGTCTCCTTAGAACATAGGGATTTCAAATTACGTAAAAGCATTAATATAAGTAAGTGCAAATAATATATCTATCAATTTTATCCATTTAAAAATGCATCTTCCTAAAACTGATATTCATAAATATACGAAATTAGAGCAACTATAATTGAATACAAAAACTATCATTTACAATCTCAGTTTATGGAAACATAATTTTCAATATGAAACTACCCGAAAAGGAGCTTACATAAGGACTTCTTTGTTATCAAAGCGCTTACTAAAAATGTGTTATGTAATAAGGCGAATATTTGCACACACAAAAAGCAAAATTGAGGTATAGCCTTGTTTCATAACTCTGAACACTTGTTGTACTATTTGTAAGTTTTGTGTACATAATACATTTCTCCCACGTTGAATTCGTAGACTAATTGATCAATTGTTTTTCTACACAAGCGTTTTCACTGATGTCATATTATTCATCATTATGGAAAAAGACCCTAGTTTTGGGGGTCTCAGAGTTGATATTTTGACAGCACAAAAAGGATACATTTGAATTAAATCTAGATTAAACTCAATTAAATGTGTTTATGAATAAAATAAGAATGAACACCGGCAATGAATAAATTCAATTTTGCCAAATAAATGTATGTTAATATGTGACGAACTTTTGAGCCAACCTGTTATACCTATTTCTTGTTTGACGTGCACATTTATCATTCTTCAACTTGCAAAGAAGTAGAAAAACAATTAGTAATTATGGTTATTTGTTATTTTGATATGAAAGTAGAGAAATGATTTATGACTGACGAATAAATATAATGGTTTTAACTATTTTTGGTACATAAATCTTAGACCGGTATGATACTGTTATAATTTTTGTTGGATGACAGATTGGTTCCTAAAGTTCGCTCCAAAAGTATATACAAAGTGTCGAAAACGATTTGATCAATATTTCTTCAAAGTACAGTATTGAGGCAATAAGCGTGTACACCTTTCTAAATAGGCGGCAAACCTTGAGTTGATGTCAAAATTTTGGCACCAAAAAATTAAATGATGAGACGTCAACACGTTGAACTTGTTTAAAAAAATTGACCCTCAGAGTACTTTTTCAATCATGATTGGAAATCAAAGGAAAGCTATCATTTTCTTATAATATGATGGAAATAAACCATCCAAATTTTTTGTATCTTTGATGGACTTATAAGGATAAGGAGGATTAATAAAATTTTAAAACGTTATTGGGTATTGTACGTGTCAACCCAAAGTCTTATAAAAGAGGATTCCCCTTATGAGTACCCTTTAATCTCTAAAAAGGAGAATTTATCGAACTTGTGTTCAGTCAATGAATAGGATAGCTCATTTAATGGAAATTAGTCTTAAAACAATGGGACAATTGTCAAGAATAATCTTAAGATGAATTGCTATAGACTCAGATATCGAAATCAACCTTCTAAAGATTCCAGAAAGAAAAGAAGAAAAATATCTTCAAACAGGTGGGCATTTCTTGTTCTTTGACGAAAACTTTTTCACTATGGAGGCTATTAAAAATAACTAAGGACTTAGAATCCTAGCCAAATATATTTCTAATGTTTTAGAAAATAATAACTAGACGTGTTTAACCTCAATTTGTTATCGTCTAAGCAATAATTTCATCCTCCAAAGGGAAGATATTCCATTTATTTTTCTCCACCAAGGAGTAAAAATCACTTCTTGAACCTACATGAACACAATCCTGGAACCGGTAGTGAAGCCATGGTTGGTAGAAAAATACAACAAGTTAAAAAGAAAGTATATTTTTGTACAAGATTCTGTACCCAATCATGCCTCCAAAAAAAAAACACAACAAGTTCGGCATCGAATATACGATTTTGGCCTAAAGAAATTTGACTGCCTTGTTCACCGCATTCAAATCCTATTGATTATTTTACATATAATCAATCCAGCTGTCATGATATCAGCTGCTCTATAAAACGTGTTATTGTACGGGAGTTGAACAAAAAATATATTTGTGAATTACGGGACGCTCTGACGAACCCTTGAGGGTATAATTCAAAACCAATGTGGATTAAAAAAAAAAATCTTTTCTGTAGGACTTCAAATTTGACCTTTATATTTAATAATATATGTACACGTCTATTGTTCTAATCCTGTAGTTGTTGTAAGGGTACTATTTTTGTTCACTAGGGGCGTTGAGTGTACTTAAATATTACTCCACAACTAACTGCACAGCCTCCATTAATTAACCCTTTCATCTGTTTTTAAAAAGTGAATTCTGCAAAAAGGAAAGGAAGGTTATGTTGCATAAGTGACGTCATATGTTACAAGTGACATCATATACAGTGCCCATAAAATCCATATCTTCTCTAAGGTCAATATATCAGTACGACAAGGGATCTATTCAAGTTAAAGGTTACGTTACAGGACTAAGGTTAAAGGCTTTAGTTCGGTCTAGTCAGTTTTAAAGAAAAGAGAGGGGGGAAAGAAAATGTATAACTGCTATAGAGGAGAACTTTCAACATTCAATGTAGCATTAATCCAGGAAAAAATTGTAAAATTATATTTAAATATTTTATTATTGCATTGTGTATTTAAAACAACGATTACACTTAAAGTTGACAGGAGTAAATCCCTCAGAGCGAGAAATTAAGACAACAACGATTTATTAAAGAGGGATAGAACAAACTGTGTTTCCTTTTCTAATCTCAAAACCGTTATTTTCTTCTTCTTTAATAAATCGTTGTGGTGTTAATTTCACGCTCTGACTACCGAGAGCTGACTGCAAAAAGATCGTTTTCTTCTCCTTTTTTACTATGCTTGATCACTTTAACTCTAATCTAAGATAAAGGCTGATTTAATTGATTCGGTATAATGGTTTTATTTTCCTTCTTCACTATGCTTGATCACTTTAACTTTAATTGATGACATTATATGTGTCTCCATATTCTGAGCATCACATATAGCTTTGAGTCTTTAGTATTGTACAACTCTAATAACCGAAATGAGTAGCAAATGTGTTAACTATTTAAAAACGATTAGTTTTCATTGTCTGGGACTGGGAGTCCACCACATATACTATTGTATTTTGAGTGCATTTTAAGTACCGAAACCTCATTGTCTCATAAATTAGCGTTTAAAAAACATTTTTGAACAGTTTTTATTCGATATGGATTTATGAACAAAGTAGATTTTGAGGTTGAATTAAAAAAAGTTTAAATATTTGAACAAAGGGTTTAATTAAATGTATGTAAACAAATGAATTTAGAAAATTCGCTGTGTGAAAAGATATTCAATAAGCTTGTTATTTTTAAATAATAAAAAAGACTAACCTCCATGTTTCCTACGATTAAAGAGTTGTTATAAGTATGTCTGAAGGCGTTTAATGTTGTTTCTTCTTGAGAATGAGATATTTTGCCTTCAATAAAAGGCCTACAACATATAAAAGTTCCTACATTAGTACATATAGGTAATGCATTCACTTTTATCTGAGATTCCTATGGTTTGCTTAGTCACTCTGAAGACCTTGAATAATATTAAGAATAATAGTCTTTAATGAAATTGCACATTTGATGCCAAAATAGATCCCACAAGAAACCATATAACAAATTTGAATGTGCTATTTAGAATCAATGTTTTATAAATCATGTATTTTGGTGTTAACATAAGTTCAGCTCATTTTTATGTCTTGGTGGGGGGGGGTGTACCCACCTTAGTGATGCAAATTCTTGAATTATTTCTCGAGGTTTCAATGAAAGTTTTATATGGTTTCTTAATATTTATCCAGTCCAACGATGAGTCTAAAAAATGAGATAGAAAATAGAGTTGGAGATGTCATATTATGTGTAAAAAGTAGGGACCCAAACACTTTATTGTTACTCAATATACCCTCCTTTTCAATCAAAAGCAATCTCAGGACGCTTAGCCACAGATTGGCAGTTCTTGGCAATGAAGGTTGTGTCCATGACGTACCACACTATCATGATGGCAGCCCAGAGCAAATCTAAATTTGGAGTCAATGTGTAGCAAACATTCTTATCCAAGACACCCAAAACTATAAAGTCAAGATGTCAGGGTTGTAGGAAGACAACATGGAGACAGGCCCTAAGTCGCTGATACCGGAGCTGTATCTTCAGATGACGGTAAGAAAACATATTCATGTCCTTTTTCACATGTTATTTCATTATTGTATGACCCATGCATTGCTCCACGGGTATTTTAAGAAGGATTCTCTTTCGATTTCCCAAATCCCCTCTCGTATGATTTTAATGTCCTGAGTAGTCCGTGCTGTTTGTGGTCGACCACATCAAAGATGATTTTGATACTATTTTCTTCCTTGTATCTCTCCACAGTTCATGGAGTGAAACTTTTGTTCATATTAATTATGTAAAGGCCTTAAAAATCTCTGGTTTGCTCTTTCCGGCGCACTGAAGCTTGACGATAGCAAATAAAATTATATTTTCTCACTGTTTCTTTCTTAGTCACCAGTATTATTGCATTACGAAGATTATATATGGTCAAAGAAAGAGGCCATTACATTTTGAGGAGTCAAGGTCAAGATAACATACAACGTAAAAAATCCATAATCAGCCATAACGTTGGAACAAATTAAGATAAATAACTCAATTTGTGTTTAGGTGTAGGTTTTGCACTCTACCGAGTGTAGAGTCTAGTTGACATATATTACTCTGATATATTGTAAAGCTAGACTCTTTAGAATGATATTTTTGATACAGAGTAAAGGTTTAATTCCTTATATTTATCATTTATATTCCGGCATCAGAATATACGACAGTACATACATCACCATTTTTATTCATCTTAATGAAAACTGGTTTTTATTCTTGTAAAATAAAGGTTGTTTAAGCTCCCAGGATGATTAACATTGCTAGTGGTAGTGTCGAGTGAGAACCTTTATATAATGGTATCAGATATATAGTTTTTCATCTATTAAAAATCGAAATGTAACACATTTTAGAGTTATAAATAACCCTAACAAATTATTTTTTTATCTGTTAACTTATCTTTTCATCTTTGAGAGGATCCCCTATTAATTTTGAAGTACTATTAGGATTTAAAACATACCATTGTACAATGTAATTTATAAAGATTGTGTAGGACAATGTCTCTAGACGCTGTGGGTGCGTTTCTTTTTTGAAAATATGCCTAGCTTTATATGCCTATACATCCTTGGAAATAACAAAAATGAATCTACTAAATACAAGTATCATCAACTTTTTCTCCAATGGGAAGATGGATGTTGTTAATTATATATAATGAGCTTTGATTGAAAATACGATTATAATCAAATGGAATGGGAAGTAATTGAATGTATTATGTCCTTAATTGCATCTGGAGCTTCATTTTAAAGAGAACGAAATAAATAATAAAAAAATTGATGCATTTCCATTATTCATGTCTACAATTTAAAAGTGAATATAACTTAAAAGTAAGGTTTTATAAGACCGGGCCGTGCCGTAGTCCCAGGGCACTACTCTATGGACCCCTAGGGTGCATTTTCTTTTTTGGTCGGCACTACCGCATGTTCCAAACAAAAGGTAAGACTTACATAAATGGATTTATTATTATTGATTAATGACAGTGTTAACAAGGTTGAGTGATTTATAAAGTAGAACCAGTCATATTTGTTTACTTTTCACTTTGAAAAAATTATTTTGTACAACATGGACGTGAAACGCCAAATTGTGATCCCCATGTCATCGCACAGAATGACGATAACTGATATCTCTAAGGCTGTGAGGATGAGCCGACAGGCAATATATGCAATCAAAAAACGATTTGAGGAGCGTGGGACAGTCCAAAGAATGAAAGGATCTATGAGGAAGAGGTAAGTTTGGACAAAGGCTAATGTGTTTGCTGTGAAACCACAGATCAGGAGAAATCCAATCAGGAACATTCGTGGCAAATGCCATGTCCTTGACCTCTTGTACAGTCCGTAGAATCGTTCATGAGGACCTGCAGATAAAGTCATGGGCCAGAAGAAAGATGCACCTCAACAAAGGCAAAAAGGCTGACGAGATCAATACTAATCCTCAACAAGATCAAGGTTTGAACGCCAATAATTTTGTTTTTTTGATGGAAAACTGTTTAGGACAGATCGAGTTTCAAACTCCAAGACCATATCAAGTTTACATTTTCGACCCAACATTCTGCTTTTGTAATGGGCCGGGGTGTTATAGGTTCCAATGGAAAAAATGGCAAAAATTTATGCAGTCTATTATATCAATCTCTTCCAGTCATATATCAAACACTGGATAGACGAGCAATATGTCTTCCAACAGGATGGTACTCCATGCCACACAACCAAAAAAAGCCAGGATTGACACTCCAAAAATATAACCTCTTTTTGGCCCAAGGAAATGTGGCCTCCAACCTCTCTTGACCTGAGCCCATTGGACTATAACATTTAGGCTCGGGTTGAGCAAGTTTTCTGCAACAAATCAAATAGCTCAACAACGTCCCTGGAGACATCCATCGTCTGACTATGGAATACAACGCTGTAAGACTATATCATCAAGTTGTGCCAAGGTTTCAGAAGGAGGTTGTAGGCCTTCATTAATGCTGAGGGGGGTTACATTGAATAATCCAATCATTTTACAGTCATGTAACAATTTTGGGGAAAAAAATAATAAAATTCTTTATTACTTTATGAAATAGTTAGTGAAAGTGTTACCTTGTTTTTTTGGAACATGGGGAAGAAGGAGATGAGAGACAGAAAGACTGAGAGAGAAAGAGGCTTAGTGTGAGGATGAACAGCATGATGGGACAGTCTACCGGACCCAATTCCTCTAAATAAAAGTAGAAACAAAACTATGGAGAAAAAAAAGAGTCATTTGTTCCCAATCTTTTTTGAGTTCGACCCTTACAGGGTGTCCACGATAAATTGGAACTACTTTAAACTTCATCCAGATCCATAATGTGGATATTTGGGGTTAAATCATACTTATATAAAAGATTGCGTGAGCAATACACTATAACTTCCACCACAATTGTTTTGACAACAAACAATAGTCCTCATGGAACAAGCAAGGAGAGACGCCATCCTCGAATTGGCTCGCGCGGGACACAAGCCCTCCGCTATCTGCAAGCTTCTTAACTACCCCAAGACCACGGGGGACTGGGTCTTCAATGTCTGGTAGGTTGAGGGGAAGGTCTGCTGCAAGGCCCACAACATGAGATGTGACCGAATCCACACTCCCCACTTCCTTGAAGGCCTCCGGAAGTCCATCAAGGCTTCGCCGGGGACTTCCTTGTCCAGGCTGGACAAGAACCATGGAGTGAGGAAGCAGTTGGTCTCCAAGGCTGTGAATGAGAACCTCGGGTACAGGGTATACCGAATGGCCAAATCACACATCCTACGGCATCCATGAAGGCCACCAAGCTCACCAACGGTAAGCGTCTCCTCAATGACCTGAAGAGCCATGGAAGAAGAATCATCTTCTTCTCCGAGGAGAAGAACTGGACTGTCGACAGAAGCTACAACGTCCAGAATTATAGGTGGCTTGCCTAGGAGAGAGAAGAGGTCCCTGCGGTCTTCACCACAAAGTTCCCAGGCCTCCGTGATTACCCTGGATGTCATCTGCAGCACCGGTGAGGTGATGCCTCCTTTCGTCCCAAGGAAAGGGTTAACGCGATAAGGTACTGCAAAGTCATGGAGGAGTTCGTCATCCCCTGGATGAAGGATACGGCTGGAGCTCATATTCCAACAGGACTCAGCGCCCACACACATCGCCATGAGAAACATTAACCTCTTTTACTCCCACGACATCCCTTTCTGGGATCACAACACCTGGCCCTCCAACTCACCCGACCTCAATCCGTGTGATTACTACTGGTAGGGGAAGTTGGAGAGGGAGGTGTGGAAGGTCAGCCACAAGAGCATCGCGGCCCTGAGGGTCTCTATTACGAGGGAGTGGAATCCTGTCGATTCCGCGGAAGTCATCAGTGCATGCAAATCCTTTAGGGGCAGGATGGAGAAGATGGTGGCTGCTGAAGGAGGACATGTTGAATAAATTTATTGTTTAATATCATGTCTAACTTTTTCATATTAACAAATACACTCCAAATTCAATTTTTATCAAGCAGGTTGAATTTTAAGATAGTTCCAATTTATCATGGACACCCTATATGTGGCTACACAATGTGTGACCCCTACTACTCTCAATGAGCAATTGATATACAATGTAGAGTGCATTTTATGCAAATATGTTGATGACTTATAGCCTATACTAACTTTATAAAGTTCAACCCAGAGGCAAATAATATATTTTATTTCAGAATATTGATCAACAATAGAGATTTTGACTCTACATATATTGAAAAATATGAACCATATACGTACTCCTTGAAATAATTTCTATTTGATCAATTATATTTTTGCAGTAAATAAAGTCAAATTAGAGACTCATAAACAAATAATAAAGGTTTATAAACAAATCAAAATCTGAATGGGACGGATGTGCACTGTGCATTGAGAAAAACAGATTTATTCCTGGTTTTATTTTGGACACTGTCACTCGAAGATCATCTTTTACACGTTAAGCTTCGATTTTTATTTACTTTTTAGATAAGTTAATATGGAAAAGGTCTTTTCACATATAGGAATAAAACATTTTTAGCTACACTTCAAATAAAACATACAATCAGTATGAGCACATGATGTGCCGGATTAGGTATTCTACCGCAGTCCGTCCTGAAAGTGTTCTAGGGATGGTGCATTGTTTAGCCACCTACCGATATCAGAATTCATTAAGAAACTGGAGAGGGAGGAGATTTCCATAGAAAGGTTGACTATTGTCTTAAACCTGTCTCCTCTCAATTATAAATTTATGCCATTCTTAAACCAGATGAAGTATTTTTTCATCTCTTAAACTACGCCCACGACATAGTGGGCTAACATCATGGTGCATGAGAGGATAATGTTAGTGTAAGAGACATTGCCCAGTGATAAACTGAATCAAGGAGTTCAGTTTTTCTTTTGAGATCCAAGAGATGCTTCCACCTCCCAAGTCTAACTCCTGGGAGCATCGCACGGCTTTGACAGCAATAGTCAAAGTTGTACCAAAGTGTCTGGCATTGGTCTATTTAATGGGCATAAACCTTCTCCCTAAGAGATGACCAAGGGATACCAATAATTTGGGTAGGAGGTTGATCCACAGCTCCAGCTTTGGCAAGCGTACCAGCCACCTCATTTCCAATAACATTACTGTGACCTCTTAACCAGCAGAGGGAGAGAAGGACCTCACTAGCAAAGATTTTTCGTATCTCAGACAAGATAACTTTTTGGCTCCATCAAATAAAATGCTCCAATTGATGATTTAGAGTCTGACCAGATACAAATGGTATATGTAAGTAAGTCTAAAGGTGCTTTAGCCAGCATTTCATACTCATTCATCACAGATATTCAGATTTCGTTAAGTGTTTTAAAAATCGAAATCTGTTTTTAGTCTTTGGTCACATGAAAGTTCGATAAGCACATTTTTAATATCAGACGACGGAAGATTAGCTGTGGCGGTAAAAGGGGGTATACAGTTATGTTTTTGAGGAGCATATCTTCTTGGAAATAATTTTTAAAAGGATCGAGAAAAGACTTATAAAATTTTTTTATGTTCATCATTATTTAAGTTTTGATGTCAATTTAAATTATATCCTTCTTTTTGGAAATCATCTCACAATCCCCCCTCCAGTTGTGTCCTGCTACCCTCATAGGGGACGTCGTGACCCCTACTTTGGGAACGACAACTCTAAGTAGTAGTGATGATGGTGATAGTTAAGTTTTTCCTATAGTTTTATTCCATTTTTCATATCTTTTATCCTTTCCTTCTTTTCATATTTTTGTTTGCAAACATAAAAAACCACGAATTAGCAATTATACATACAACTGACGACTAATTGAAGCAGTGTGCTGTAAAAAATTCAGGCATGCTGGCATGCAAATTTCCGGTACATAAACATTGGTTGATTGAGATAGAAACAACAAGTAACTACTGGATCAGATGCTGGGTTGAAGTTCAAACTAGGTGCTGGAATTCCTTTCTTACAAGTTAATTTTATTAAAAGAAATGTCTTCAAATGAAATCATGGTATTTGACTAACTAAACAGGAGGGCAACCTAATTACTAATAATTACAAAAATATTAATCAATTAAAGTGTCGTGTCTTTCTCATTTTAATTTAAGTACCTTTCAATGAACCCGGCAACACTCTATACGTTTGCCTGCACGTTACACTCTTTGTTTCTAACTCAAAATTGGAGACAGCGACAGCTGACAGTTAAAATTCAATCACCGCAACTAATTTATAATAAGGAAATAATTTTGTAAAGCAAAGAATATATTATTGGATTAGGAGGAGTGGGGTCTCGACTTCTTGAGATATTTCGTAGAATTACCACTTTAGAGGATCATGAAAGTAACTGGAAGGTCTCATTATATGTATAAAGTTGTGAATTTGTCTCTTATGAAGTATTCTAGAGGGTGGAGACTCGGAGTCGGCCCGTGGACTGAGGGGTTAGGCTAGAGGAGATCACATATCATTATTTAAGGTACAACAAATTTTTATTGCATCTACCATAAACCTTTACAGTATAATTATAGTACAAACTGTAATTATAGTCTAATCCTTGTCTAGACCTCTATACTTGACGCACCATAACTCACAACTGAACTGGCCAAGCGCAATACTGTTCAAAACGGGTTTGTAGTATACACTCACAACTTTACAATTCCTTATTGTATGACCCAATGTGATCACTAATGAACAAGATACACGTAGTAAAATAAGGGAGGGAAATACGAAATTACTTTTTCTCAAACTTTTTATATAAAATAATAGTGACGTCAGTATTGTTGACATGGACCATTTTGGGGGCCAAAACAACACAGCTTTATAATTAAGAAAATCTTTTTTTATTAATATAAAGGGAAATAATGAATTATTGGATATCAAAATAGGACCAACAAATAAAGGTTCTTAAGACTTAATGTATATCCAAAATCTATACTCTATTACGTAGTTGTATTATATATCTGACCCTTAAGATGCATTAAAAATATGTTAGCACATCGTTATAAAATCTTATTTCCATATTGTAAATTTAAAACTAAATATTCCAATGGAATGAATAAAAACATTTTATGTAAGTATTTTACTTTTCTCGTTTACAATTACAAATTTAGCATTTTATAGAGATTTTTAGTACATACTACTTTGAATTAATTCAAATATCACTGTATATCATTAGAATTCATTAGTACTCCAAGCAGAACGTAAGTTTTTGTATATTTTTAAAGCCATTTCATAAAGTTTAATAAAGATTTATAGCAAATTTGTCCATTTTATGTAATAAATATATCAATTGTGATAGTGATGGCGATGTGATGCAAGGTGATGTCTTCACCAATTCTGTTGTAATTTATTATGTCGGCAAAAATCTTATATAGGGATTAGGCGTTGTATTCTTAGGTTAACGTCTACTAACTTAGAATCTTTAACGCCATCTTACGGTGGTGAATGTGTGTAAGTTTTTCTATTAAATTTTGGCTAGTCTATATGTTTTAATCATTAGAAAAAACAATATTTTTGAGTAGGAATGCACTGATTAATGAGCTACTAATAAGCCTAATGGACAAATATATATTGCTAATTAAGTTTTAATGTGAGTTACCTACAAATGGTTTAAAACATATTACACAATTAGAAAATTAATAAGTAATCGGTGTATTAATAGGTAATTGACCAGGTTGCAAATCAGTGCATCTATAGTTTTGAAGTGAGGACTACAAAATATCAATTTTAATAAGTGAACCATATTAACTATACAATGTTACACATCTAACTTTTTTTAGAGCTGGCGAAGTATTTAATTGCCAATTATGTTCACAAACAAAGAAATAAAGTAGTAAATTTTACAAAAACAGAGAACTTTCTATGTTTATAAGTACAAGTTGAAGTTATATCGATACCTTATTCATTTACAATACTCCATACATATTTAATAATTGTAGTTACGAATAAGAGCCTCTTTTATTCATTAATAATAAGTTGGGGAAAAAGTTATTTCGTATTTTTCACTTTTTTAATCCTTTATAAGAAGTATTACAATCATCTCAATTTAAGCCAAGTATGTCCATTTTTGTTCGATAGAGTGTTGTCAACAAGAATCCAACTTCATAATACCCTTCTCGTTGAAGCCCTTGTCCTTATTTGTAAAAAGATTAGACAACAAATTTTCGCCGGCCTCTTTTGAGGTCAAATTTGTACCCCCAAGCGAGTTGGCCATAGACAGGAACAGGTGGTTGTCACTTATTGCCAGTTCCGTACTAAAGGGTGGCTGTATGATAACTCCAGGACCTTCTCGCGCGTCATCAAAGATATGTGCGGCCTGGTGTTGTCTTGATGAAACAGGATTCATCTTCTGTTCACCAGTGCTGGCCATAATGACATTTACAATTTTAAAACACATTAAACAAATGATGTCATTGGAAAAAATCACTCTAGATCACATTTTAAATGAGATCATTCATACTCAAATTTTTCTATTATTCTATATTTTTATACTTCTTTTAAATAACCAAATTATTTTGCTCTATAAAAAATATAACGGTGTCTGATAGAAAAGCTGAACAACATAGCTCAATGGACAGTGCGCTCTTGACAAATATTATTTTTATCTCAATGACGTGTGCTCGATACTTGGTCGTTCCTGGAGAAGAAAGTATAATTAATGTATCTGGATTTCAAAGACAATTCTTAGGTAAGAAGGAGTAATTGTTAGAATATAATGTTTACTTATATTTAATCAATGCAACTCCATCTGACCATTAAAAGAAAAAAGAACAGTTTTAGATCAGTCTACGATTGTGGACCGAAACAATTTTATATCATACACGAGGGTGGCCTAAAAATAGACAAAATCGAGTATGGAGCTGTCATTAAATATTTGTGGTCCAAAATGGGTGAAACTTTGGTGAATAACGGTCTCAGATGCTAGATAGTTGTGAATAGCTGTTTCCCATTTAGGACAACAAATATATAATGACAGCTCGATACTCAATTTCAGAAGCGTCCGCAGTAGGTCCCTCAAATTTAGGATTTTTTTTTTTCATTATTAATTTTTATGGTCAAGATGAAAAAAATTTGCAAGAAAATAGCGGGATATTTTTTTATATTGATTTCCTTTAATTTTCTGTAAATAGTCAATTTTTGGAATTTTTACCAAAAGTTTAAATTGTTTGATTTTTTTATAAAAAAAATTCCAAGAACCAAGTCCCCCCCCCCAAAAAAAAAAAAATATATATATATATTCCTGCAGACGCTCCAAAATGTTGTCATCTTCACAAAAACTCACTCAAACGACTGTTGTATAACAACCGCGAGTCCAAAATGGCTGAAACTATGGTCAGAAACTGTCAACAAATACTAAATAGATATGACTAGCTTTTATTTACGAGTCCTTCATCTTTTTGTTGAGGTAATAAACTTTTCAGACCACCCTCGTATTCCTAACCAAATATTTGGATTCATTAGTTCATTAATTGTCGTATGAGTTTGGAGAATGAAAGGATGAACTAATATATGGAGAGGAAATAATGAAATATGTTATTGTAGGTAGGTAGATAGCAGTCGTCGATTAGATCTCTCGTAAAAAAAAATTATTGATTAGACACGCTATTAAATGCATACACATTCATTAATTTGCAATGATTATAGGCTACACATAAAATGTAACACTTCTAATATTGATTCATTCGTTCTTAAACCAACGTAATATCCAAAAGAGCCTTATCATGTAATGTCAGGAAAATTAATGTTAGCTATCTTGGGGGCCTACCATAGTAATATAATACATAAATGATGATTTCAAGACAATCTTAATTAAAACGAGATGTCAATATATATGGATGGCCAACTTCATTATTTATGTATTGATACAATGATATCAAAGATTTTGAAGAAATACTTGTGCCCTTTTGGCAGGGCTTCAAAGCAGATGACTTAAGCAACACCACTTCACCATTTTTATTTATCTTAATGTGCTTCATTGTTCCAATCACATATATCATGCTATGGAGTACAGGGAGCGGGGATCAAATTTTCGCCTACTTTAAGCCTTGATAACTTGAAGACGACATTATCAAATAAAAAACTGGTTACCTAATAGGAAAGCTATTCTAGTCAGCTGACGATACGTAGTTCAGTTAGCATCATGCCGTCATCATATGAGGAGATAAAGAGCTATAAGTGGAACGAGGATCTTTCGAGGTCCACCGTAGTCATGGCATTGGTTAATAATGGAGGTGAAATCTCCAATTCAACGATTGCTTCAACCTTAGGAGTGAATTTACGGACTGTTCAGCGTATCCGTAAGAAGCTAAAGGACACCTGGGATGTTGATGCCACCATAAAGAGGGCACCCAATGAGGAGGGCGCCGACAGGAAGGTCAGGGACACCAACTTTGTCGACAAGGTGAAGAAGATGGTTGAGGATGACCCTACCAGGTCCATGAAGGTTTTGGCGAGGGATCTGGGCTGCCAAAAAACAATAAGGACTCAGCACCCTGCCATGTGTCCAATATCTCCATGCAGTGGTTAACCGACAACTGTTATGACGTCGTAACCAGGACTTGTGGCCTCCTAACTCTCCCGACCTTAATCCTTTGGACTATTTTATCTTATGTCTAGAACATACCAACAGACATCCACATAAACCCAGGCCAGCCTAATGGACTCCATCAAGGAGGTATTCGGCAACATGGACAATAGATGGTCAGAAGAGCCTGCGGCCGGTTCAGAGGCCGTATTGAGGCTGTTATTGATGCCAACGGGGATTATATCGAATGAATGACTATTTTATACCTATATGCTCGTCATAGTTTTGATTTTCAATAAAAAAGTTAAAAAATGTATATTTTGTGTTGTTTTTTGTAGAAAAATATTTTGGCGACAATTTGATCCCCGCTTCCTGTATATACAAATTTACTCCATCGGCACATCCAAAGTCCTTTTTTGATATTGGTAGGGAGATTCATCTCATCAAAGCACAGGACAGTTAAGTTTCCATTTGGATTTTCGTTGGATTTGATTTGTTGAGCGATGATTTTAATAATATTTGATTGTATTCCAGGAACTGTTTTAAAATTTCTGATCCACCGTTTGAGGCTTGTTACACTAGGAACCGGAGGTAGACCATTGGATTGAATATAACTGTAGGGTTTTGAGTAAAGAGACTTCAGTATCAGTCCTTTACCAAAGTCCTCCACATTCCATTTTCCAAACACCTTCCACTGATAATGAGTTTACATTGAAATCTAGTAAATCTCTTTTCCAGTTCTCCTTTCATCGCTTCCTTAAAATTAGATTTGGGTTTTAATAATCTATATTCCGATTGAAGGAGTTTCCTTTTTTCGTGTAAATCTGCATTCTGTTTCCTTTGTGACTCGAGTTCTAGAATGAGTGGATCTTTTCTGCTATTAGAAGCCCTACTAATTTGTATAATCTGGGATGCACATGCTTGATTAGTTGCGTTAATCTTTCCTAACACAAGGGTTTTCGTTGATTTTATGTTGGTTTGGGATGATTTGTCTAATGTCTCCAAATATATTTCAATGGAATATTCTTCAAAATGTCCACTATCTTAATTCATTTCGTTTTCCTTGGAGCTTGCTCAAATCCTTCTCCAGATATGAGACCTCTGCAAGGGATAGTTTTCAGTTTTATTTTTAAAAGTAGTCCCAGCAATTCACATTTTAAATCTCTTTTATAAGTATTTTCCTCAAAATGATTCTCACAAATTCCAGGGTATTTTCCTAATGGGTCCTTTCGATGACAATGCACTTTCCCATTTTTTTCTCCTTGAGGGATCCTTTGGAAAATGATAATAAATTATGTTATTAAGGGAATCACAAATTGCAACTGTAAAACTGACAGTTTCATTGTGCGAATACATTATACTTTTTCGAATGGGGAATAAGTATTACTATCGTAATAATAATAACCCGTTAGTAGTAATATATAGATTGTAAAATGTAAATAACATAGAATAACATTGGATACCAAACTTCTCTCTCTTGGCCCACTAAATCATCTAAAAATAATATTGTTGGCAAATTTTTTTCAATATACAAGCCCTCAGCTCTAATAATTGTCTCAATACTAAAAGCCATTTAAATTTTGTGAGAACACTCATTTTACCAAATCATCTAAAAATAATGCTTGGCACTTTTTGAATATACAAGCAAGCTCTAATTAATTGTCAGACTAAATCCCTTACAGACTTTGACTATATTGTCCAGCTCCTTCTTGATAGTAACCTAGAGACTGATCACTCCTTTGAGGAGTAGCACACACCCTCCATACGCACCTAGATAGAGTAGTCCAAGGGGTTTGTGTCTGGAGATGAAGGTGGCCACATATTGAGGTCCCAATATGCCGGAAGCTTGTCTCTCATAAATGCCCGGGTCTTAGTGGCGCGATGGCACGGAGCTCCGTCTTGAGTGAAAACGAAATTGTCCACGAACTTTTCTTACCCAAGGTGTTCAATGTAAGCATTGAGCCGCTTCTTCCTTTACGTAAAAAGGGTAGACTTTGCCTGTGTTGGCCACTGGATTTTTTGTTCTTAAGATGTCTCACTGAAGATGAGGCATTGTCTGGATGTTCAGTTGTGATGTAAAGATTGTTCTGACTATTCAAAAGGGCATTAACAGCAAACATTTTTAAATTAAAAATGAGCAAACCTTTGCCTAAATTATTGTTGGTCTAGAGAAAATTTAGAATCTTCTTTGCTTCTTCCTACCGTTTCAGCTTGCTCTTCTCAGAGATAAGATGTGTCATTATCCTCCTCCATGATTTAGCACCAATATCATTCCGGATTGAAAATAATCAAATGTAAACCACTAGATAAGATCAACCCTGTATGTATTCAATACATATTACTACCTCCTTAAAAATTATTACTTACGTAGTGTAGATAATAAATTAACTATTATATTTGAAAGGATCATATTTTTTTATCATATGATCCTACTTTTTTTGCACTGTATTGATCTGGAACAAAATTAAATCGAAAAACGTAGCAGCTTTATAGGGACTTTCACCACCTACTAATGTGATTTTGTTCAAAACCCCTTGTTTTCTTTGACATCAAGTGGTATTCAATACAATATTTCATGAGTATTTAATCACATGATAAACAGTTAAAAGAAAAATATATTTAGTGACTTACATTTTGTATAACTTTTTTTTTTCTATTCCATATATTTTTCAATAGTAAATAACAACTAAAATGCTAAAAATATAAGACATTGAAAAAAAACCTCCTTATTTTAAAATAATCCAAACAATATAGGTTTGTGGTTACTGCAAAATATAATTTTGTTATTCTCTGGTAAAACAAATCATTTTTTATTTCAAATGACTATGAAATATTAATTACTTTATTTGATAAGGCTCTTCCCAACCACTTTTTTGACTACTTTCTGGACAATGTGGTGTGAAACCCTGAGATCTCTTGCATGGGGCGTCATGGACTTTATGGTATTTGCCTGGGATGTTTTCTTTATCTCCTCCAGGTCCCGTTTGACCTTTTTGAAAGGGTCCTTCTTCCTCTAGAGCGTTTCGGACTTGCTGACGCCGTAGACGGTGGTCCTGGAGACGCCCAGAGTCAAAAAGTGAGCGAATGGAAATTTGTCCATCACATTCATGCGTCAATTTTTTGACTTGTACGTAAGCTAGAGTGCTCATGTTTAATGTGTTTTGTAAATAATTGTTTAGGCTTTAATATATTGAAATATGAATTGTTTCCAATAACTAAACCGTCATTAATTATTGAATTGAAGTAAGTGTTCGGATTTCAATGAACCATCCAGTACTAAAAATCCTTGCAGATTAAATGTAGATTTATAGAATAAAGAGCATTTTTATATGTATCGGTTTTTATAATATCCCATTTTGGAAATTGTCCATTTTATGTAGGAAAAATATCAGCTATGAGTCCATAAATTGACGTCGCTTTCAATTATGATACAATCTGCAACATTGGTTAAGCGTTATATAGTACGCTGGACTCTTAAAAAGATAAACTAACTGTTTACAATCAAACTATCAGGGGCGTCCGAAGGTGGTGGATTGGAGAGGCTTTAGTCCCCCTCCCACAATGAAGGAATTTATGTTTTGAACTAGAAACAATAATTATCGCTCTAGATGTAATATAATGGACTTTTGGCTAAGATGTAGTATAAAAATCATTTTTGACATGAAGATGAACCCGAATACATTACAACTGAAAAAAGAATGTACCTTCAGAAATTCTCTTTCCTTTTTGAGAGCATCAGATCTGAGGTCATTGTGAAAAGATCTGAAATCAAATTAATTGAAAGTGTGGGGAGACGCATAGGTCTTAAAGTGGCTGGAAAGCAAATTTGTCGAGGCTTTACGAACCCCATTTTGTCTCCACCTGAAAAGTGTCTTACTTACAGAGTCTGTACGGGTACACTTGAAGTGTCTTCTATTATGAAAGCAGAGGAGCTATTTTTTGTCGATCAAGTAGATAAGGAGACCACATCTCACATTTTATATGACTGCAAAGATCTCGGGACTGCTTCTAACGTCGCTGCAAAGGAGGTAGAAACGACTTGTTTCCTCTGACCTCCCCAAAAAGATCTTACTTCCGTTATAACGAAAGTATAATATTACTTTTATTCACTTAAAGCAATTAATGATGCCACAAAAGTTGTGTTGGAAAGTATTGTTAAATGCTATATTAGATTGTTAATCCTTGTTAAAAACACATATTAAGATTTTAGTTTTTTATTTGGTTCTTTTTACATAACTTTTTTTTATTGCCACTCATTTATTAAGGATTATTGACTGCTCTTTGGGTGATTAATGTTTTTATTTTGTTAGTACGTTAAAGTTGTACCCAAATAAATGGTAATTCAAAAAAAATTATTACTCTAGATGCAAAGTTTAATGAGAAGACAAAGGTTTGAAATTTCTTTTAAAGATTTATTTGCCAAAAAATAACCAAACAATGTAGTGGGGAAAAAATTATGAAATTTTTTCAAAAACAAGTCCCCCACCCCCTAATATAATTATACGGACGCCCATAGCTATATATATATACGATAACATAGGGGTGCAAGGTTATAATATATTAAAGCAATGACACACTCAAAAGAGAGATCGTGAAACATGATTCATTAGAAATGTTTATTATTAGGTAGAGGCATGCTTTTAGAGTATCTAATCAAGGAAGTGAGTTGCTTCCATTTATGTACGTGTACAGTGTACACATTGGTTCTTATTATCGATCCCAAGGAAGATATACATTATTTAATGGATGTGGCCATTTATACCTCTTCTAAAGGAATCCTTTGTGAGAAAATAAAGTTTATGTTGAAAAGTTTCTGTTCATATAATCAATAATCACATTTCGGTTTTTATGTTTAGCAATACTTTCTTTAGAATGATCATCACGTAGCTTCATTAGTCCTAGGGTTAGAATTAAAGAGTTAGAATTGAAGAATGAATAAGAATCAATAGAAGTTGAGTTTCACTTACTAATATTTATAAGTTATAACATTCAAAATTGTTAATAGATAAATGTCCCTACTCATAATTTAAGCAGAGTTAAATCTTTCACAAGAGATAAGCTATTTACCTTGCAAACAATTATTATTGTTTCAGCTAATTAGCCAAACAAAATCTATATATTTACAATCGATAAGATTGTATTATCAATATCAAGTGCATGCACGACCTCAATTAGGACGTTTCGTTAGAGATGTCAAAATTACTAAAGTCCCGCTGAGTGTAAAAGCCACACCTGAAAGAAGATCATAAAAATACATTTAAATCTGACACTTTGTTAACTACATTGCATCATGCAACCTTTCATACGAAAAGACACAGATAAAAAAACCTCAAATCAATAGATATTAAGCTAATTCTAGGCCAATTCTTGCCAACTATAAAATTATTATTCAATAATTGTTCATTTTAATTTAACCCATTCACGATCAGAAACCTAATGAAGAGAAAATAGTAAAAACATCGCCAGCTGACAACGAAATAAACTATATATTTTTGTATTAGTGAGGTACCGTTGTGCAATTATGTGAGTTGATATGGTGTTGAGTCTTAAATAAGAGAAGAAAGACATCTATGTCCTCGATGATAATTCAGAAAGACTGATAAAAGCTTTTGAAAGATACATACGATATAACACAGCTTGTCCACTAACATGATTATCTAGTGAGTGACGTTCTCCAGGATGGGCTATTTCTACAAATTGATGCAGATGGATCTCTTTTATTCACAACTAGGGTTAATTATTGGCATCAAACGGAGTAATTAGGCGTCGGCTAAAATAAAAATAAAATACTTATTTCATATTCATATGGATCTACTATCCACAAGAAGAATTTGAGAAAAAAAACCCGAAAATGTCAATATGAAGGATGAGGACTTTAGTCTCTAGAAATTTCACTTACAAAAAAACAAATAAACCTCCATATGTTAATTACAAAACACCTTCGAGAGTTAATTCATTTTTAAATACCAGCGTTTATCTTTTATTCAAATCTTAACATATCTATCAATTTTGATACACATTAGAGAGGATTAACTAAAAGAAATAAATAAAATGCTGCATATGATGTTACATGCACACCCCTAAAATAGTTTCCTTGTACGGCTACATTGTTATTTCTTAGATCAAAATATCTTTATAATTTACATCACAGAAACAATGTATATTATTACACCCTGTGGTTGTTTTCATATGAAGAGGCAAACTTAATTTTATTAATATAGATAGTATCCCCATAGTGGTATCTGTATTGTATCTTCTAACCAAGGGATGTCCAACTTGTAGCCCGTTTACTGTTTAAGTGCGGCCCACTAATCATTCTTACATCATGTATTATTTTATTGCCATAATATAATCAAAACTTGTATAATTCGCATAATACGTACAAACATTGAATAATATTACCCTCAAAACAGAGCAGGGGTGGGCCTCGACAAATTAGACATACCCTTTCTTGTATATTCGGCCTAAATTTGCAATAAATGTGTATTTAATAGTTTTGTTTTATGAAGCCATTTTTCATGAAATTTAATTAAATAGGTTATGTGGCCCATTAAAATGTTTTAAATGCCAATGCAGCCCATAATATTAAACAGTTGGATATCCCGGGTCTAACCTTCTCTCCAAACAAAAGGCTGCAGTTGGTCGATAGACAATTCTATTCTACTGGTGTACTATTCTACCTTTAATAGTAGGAAAATGTTCACAGCATAGCTGTACTTAATTTAAGCTCAACCAATCAACGATCAAGACACAAGGGAAGGAAAATCTGAGTATGTCACATCGTTATCTTTAGCGTATTTTGGAAGCTTTCCTCCCAAAAGAAACAGAAAAAAGACCCAAAATAAGTTGGTTTTTATAATAGTGGGATATAAACTCCATGAGCCAGGAATCATCGTAGTTGAGTGTTATCTTAATGACGAACAATATCAACAAAAAACGATGATTAACAACAAACATACCACTTTTATGTCAACACAAGCAACTTATTTGGCCTCTTTATAATTACATTATGCAATTACGTACTTATCTATATATTATAATTTATTAATAGAATGATGTTGGTCCTTAATACTTTTCATATACTATTAATAACACTCGGCATGAATAGATACGTATTAGAAATATTGAGGATAATTATGAGACATTGTAAATGCCCATATGTATATAGGGATTGGACTTATTGTACATGGTGTAGTCATACAGGATATCTAAAGTACCGAGTGCTCCATTAAAATCTGAACCCCTTTGAATTTTAAAATTCAACAACAAGATATCATTTATTAGTTAACAATAGAATTTTATCAAAATGAATACTATAAATAGATGTGTTTCTGAGCCCTCATAATCATTAATGTAGACGCCCTTAGCGGCAATGATGGCTTCCAGGCGGCCATGGAAGGCCTGGCATCCGCTGCAGAACTAAACCTCTGTCATAGCTTTCCAGTGCCGGCTGACAGTGGCTTTGAGTGTCTTGGTGTTTATATGACGGACACTCCAGGAGTTCCCCTCGACATGCACTCAAAAGCTGAAGTCGAGGAGTTTGGCATCAGGATCGTAAGGAGGCTAAATGTGTATAAAAGAGATTTAAATGTCTCATTTAAAAGAGTCTTGCTAATCAGGAGATGAGTTTATTTCATTGCTGGTGTAAAAAGTGTCCTCTTCAACCCCACAAAGCTCTTTCACCGAGATCTCTGGCATGGGCTCTCATGGACTTGAGGGGATTCACCTGGGCTATTTTCTTTAACTCCTTCAGCTCCAGTTTGGCCTTCATTAATCAATAAATTAGTAAAGGTTCATATTTCAATGGACCACCCAGTACATATAGAGAAAAAAAAGTTATGATTTATATCATCTTCTCTATATATGGACCTTGATTCCGTCTCTGAGAAATATAAATACTCTGCGTATTCACTTTGGGACAAAGGCTGATCTTTATCATGTATGCCTATATTTCCTTGAGATTTTCTATATGAAGTATATTAAATCATCATCATCATGTATTTATTCACTAGAAGATTAGGCTATGAATGCATTATTGATATCCCACTCTTTCCCTCAATTAGTTCAGAAAAACGTTTGACTGGATACAATAGTACACTTTAAGCTCATTTATTTCTCTTTAATCGGAGTACAAAATGATAATTAATAGAAATGTTCTTTTGTCAACGCAATATTCATTTCTTATTTATTATAAGGGCATCATACTCACTTAAGTCGTTGAAGGGTAGTTGAACCTTGATGTAGGTACTGTAATGGTTAGAAATTTGAGACTAGCACACTTTGAGATGTTATCTGTGAGGAAATTAGAACTGTCGTAATTTTATAGGTAGTCATGTATCTCAAACACATGCTGCTTTTTGATTTTTTTAAATCGGACGAGAAATGTAATTGCAGCGGGATTCAAGGACATCAACTCTTTTTCGTGCGGGTCACAGTCCAACAGAGGTGGCCAGGCTGAAGGGAATGGCTCTTAATACCATTTACAATATTAAGAAGAAGCTAGACCACAACGAGACCATGTATAGGAAGGATGACTCCGGAAAAGATCCTCTTGTAGCCTCTAACGACATTGTGGGACCCCTGATCTAAAGGTGGGGGAGGGAGACTGAATAGGAAATCAGTCTTAGGACCGAACCAACTCTAATTCAAATAAATACAAATTTTACATGTAGACTATACAAATATGATAAAATCAGGGCAATTAAGTTTTACAAAAAAAGCATAAATGTGCATTATAATTCAAATGTATTATTCTGAGTGAAAAAAAAACCTATTATACCAAATTGACTATTTATTTGCCAACCTCAGCCAAGACCATGATGGAACAGATGACAGTTTGGAGTTTTGACTGATAGTCCCGAATGTCTAGGAGAAGCATTTATGATAATTAATTGTCCTCAAACCTCCGACATGGATGGGATTCCACAATGATATTCTTTTGTAAATAATTGCTTTTATGCGTAGTAAAACAAACAACATCACTTATGGTTTTACGATTCTGTCGGTTATAGGAAAGTTCCTCCCAAGGCAAGTTCCTCCTAGAACAAGTTAGTCCCGAAGGTTTTACTGTAAGCAAGGATAAATATGCGAGACCATTTTCAAACCTTTTTTTTTTAATCTGAATATAATTTCGAATTGTCTTTTGATGATTTGTTTTTTAAGGATATTTTTATAGAAAATATTTATTAATGTATGAAAAATTTACTCTTTGCAATACCCTGTATTTTATATAATCAAGTGCAGGACCGGAGCAAATGATCTCAAAGCCCATATCTATGACTTTGAGGGTTGACCTTCTTTACCTAACACTTGACCGTTACTTAACTACAAATCATGTTTGTATTTTTTAGCGAATAACATGTACTTCTTATGTAAATAACTGCTCCAAAAAACATTGGTTTGAAGATTATGGTATAAAAAAGGAATTATTGTTTATGTATAATATTTACATAAAAGGTAGGACACAAAATACTACTATTATCTAATGCAATTTTAATCACAAAATTTATGAGCTCATCTTTCCATAACTGAATAGAATGCTGGGAATCATTATTAAATAATAAATGACGCAGAGTCACGAGCCAGTTTCATTCAATTGAGTGGGTGTACTTTGCGTCAAATAAACTGATATTACAGGTTGGGTGGACATGCATTTTGGTCAAATAATGTTTGCAAAAATATATACCTATAACAATATGTATAATATGTATCTATAAAATGTTACCAAACAAGACTCCATTGCCGTTAGTTTAATTCATTCCGCAGAGTCGTAGGATGTTGCTTTCCTTGACAATAGAAACAGTTTTGATTAAAAAAACAAATAAATTCAAACTCATCATACCTTTAATAACTATTTGTAGTGTTGTTACAGTCCTTATTTGTTCAATCCAACACAGTCTTAGGACCGGTCCTTAAGGCCGTACCTCCTCCGGACTGTCTGGTCTAGAACTAATTAAAATAGTATTACTAAAAGTTTAGTGACGTTCAAAGACCAAACTTTGTAAGGGAGTATTTTAGTGCGTAGCTAAACCTCATCACATTTATTTTGTTAAATTTTATATAAAGTCCTTCCTGTTTTTTTCTTTTTTAATATGATTTGAGCTAAACGTCTAATCATTCATCAGCAATACTCGAAACTTAGTTTTTTATTTATTTAGCTGCTACTGCTTTCATTTTAAAGATAAACTATGACAACAAAAAAAAATGCTAATAATTTCCTTCAATTGACATGTGTGAATACAAAAGCACGCAAGTATTATTTTTCTCAAAATTGAGTTTTACAATTGTATTTTTCGATAAATGATCTTCCATTCATATCAAAAACCAGATTCTACTTTCTTTAGGTCCGAACTTTGGGTAAAATGCCTATTTTGTTCGAAATATTATCTGTCTAATTTTGGTTTTGGATTTGAATTCCATTGTTTGGGTATCCGATGCCCAAACAAAGGGATTCAGATCCTAAACCTTTATTCTTAATAGCCCTTTGGAGGTACCGAAAATTTTATTTACTGTAGTCAAAATTGGTCGTCACAATAAAAAAATGATAAGTTTCATATTTTAGTTGAAAGGTCATATCGGGGCTAATATAAACTTCTGAATTAAACCCATAGTTAAATGTCTAGGGTATCTAAAGTAATGCACATTGAATAGTCGCAAGAAAGTATGGTCATGGTCGGAAACAAATAGTAATTACAAAGGCCATGATTATGCGTGTAAAAAAATGCTTTGCAAGAAAGCAAATGAGTATGGCCAAGAAGTTAAATGTCTGAGCGAACTTACGCTTCAAAGGATCATTAAAGATGATTTAGTAGCAAAATCGAGAGCATGGCAAATGAACACAAAGAATTACGAGAGTCACAAAGGAGAAGAGTTTGTCTAGAGCAAAACTTTACCTTGGCGTGAACCTACGCACATTGAGTTCAAGAGAATAATTTTTCACGAGCCCCTTGTCCATTGAGCTACGTTGTTCCATCTGAGAAGTTTATATTCCAGAGCCAAGCTTCTTTTGAATGTGTCCATGAACATTTAGCTTCCCTGCTCCCCCGATGTGAATCCTTTTTCCAGTCTGGTATGGAATAAATAGAGAAAAATTGGATTCCAGTTATATTACAGAACAACATTGATGATATTTTTGAAGAGAAAATCCAATTGCAAAAACCCTTTTTCATTGGGAGGGAAAACAATGAAAAAACCTTTCTGATTTTAGAGGGAAAACTATGTAAATGATGTAATCAGGTTTATGACTAAATGATCGTATATTTGAGGGAGGGAGTCAGATTCCAACAACAGCTAATGTGGGAAAGAGAAATTTGGCAAAAAATGACTGTTGAATAACGCCCTTGAACTTTGCAACGAAAGAAACATACTTATCTTCTAAATTTTTCCAAACTCTGATGGGATGCCGTGCCCTTTAAATTGAATCTGATATTAGTCATGAGTCAAGCCTCCCATAAACTACACACTCTATTTTGAAGAGATACAGAAAATACTATGTGAATGGAATCAAAAAGATGCACTCACCATTGAAAATTGCTAGCAAGTTCTTGAAGATCCAGACCATAGAAGCCATTACTTCTCTTTCACCAAAGCTAATCTGTCATTTTTACGAGAAACTATTACAAATCTTGAAACAGAAGGAATACTCATTTATCATTCTGAAGCCGAAAAAAAGATTAAATAATTTTTGGAAAAAAGGGTAAATACTTCAGAAATCCGGATCTTCCATTTATGCAAAAGATTGGACGTTATAATCACTAGCTGTAATGATGAGATACCTCCGTCTAACAAGGTTCCTGAAGATCTCATCAGCATCTAATTCGTTCTAACTACTAATATGGACGTGTAAAGATCTTAGGTATGTTGAAAAACACCAATAATGAACGAATCCATAACCACACGAAAGAAAGTATTTCTAAAATTTGATATGTCAATATAATATAGCAAAATTTATCAATAAATTATTTTAAATATAAAAAAACACTTATTATTGTAAATTATTGTTATAAAAGTATATTTTTCTTTAAATTCAAGTGGCTTAATTTTGATATTTTCAGTGCTCATTGTTCAAAATTTTATCCCTTTTTTTTGCTCATTTTGGCCATAAAATTGCTGAAAAATCCTAAATCCATTAATAAATAATCAGTCAACTAACAACTGCCAATTAATCGGTAATCGACCAAATCACTTTTCCTATTTATTAATATCTTTTTTGGCTTAGTAAACAATTTGTATAGGTCAAAAAAAAATGAATATATTTCGTTTACATACAATATACGAGTACATATTTGGATAAAGGGATTGCAAACATTCAAGGAAGTAAGTATTAAATAAATGCATTTAAAAATATTATATATCATTGTTAATCTTTTAGTTTTATTTAAATGTGAATCTGAGAAATAATTTCATGATAAATTATGTTTTGATAACTTTTTATTTTTTGATTTACAGGATTTAAAATGAGTAATTCTAGATTTATTATGCTTTTATGAAGTTATGAGTGATTAGTTACATGAATAAAAACATTAAGAGAGTGGGAATAGGTATAAGAGTAAAATTTCATGATTTAGGAGTCAGTGATATCTTGATGTAACCAAAGGCGTAAAGGAATTGCATTTTTTGGGGGTGAGTATTCAAATTTTGCCGAATATTTTCATAAATCATTTTTGTTATTTCTTGATAACCTTTTTTAGAAAAGATTCCTTAATGACGGGACTAATGTTGGATAAACAGTCCTAGGACTGTTTTTCCAACCAGTCTTCCCATCCCCACCCTCTTTTTCAGTCTTTTTTTAAAATTATTGTTCCAATTTTTTTTGCCATACGTCAATCATTCCAACTGGTATTTATCTCTTAAGTAATCCGAAACTGTCATTGTCGTATTATTTCCCGACAATTTTTAAAATGAATTATGAAATATATGTATGTATATCTCATGATATTAAAATCCTACATAGTATTTTATTCGATACTGTATTTTAAAAGTACCTAGTAATTTTTTATTAAAAGCGTAGCCTTACATTTGTATTTGTGGTTGATAGCCAAAATGTATTCATAGAAATAATAAAATGGCCAATATATATATGAATACGACGAGGGATCAACAAGAAGTTGTATTCATACCCTTATGGAAACGGAGCATAAGAATTGCAAAACTTATTACTTCATTTATTTATCAAAAAAGAATTAATTATAAAATAGCCATTATGTATCAAGTTACAAGAGAGAATCTATAGCTGACAACAAAATACATTGGATATTTTTGTGCTAGCAAGGTAACGCGTTGTCGAGTATTATACGTTCTAGCTATGCATCTCCAATGGCGTAGCTAGTAAACTACGTCATTTCACCTGTTGCACTTATTATAATATACCGTTAAGACTGATCCTAGGAATGAAACATTTTATTAGGACGGAACTGATAGGACTGTAGTCTTTTTAGCTTTTTAGACCTATCCAATTGACCCTTCTATTTAATTTATATAAAAGATATTTTCTTAATGGCCTTTTATTTTAAAGTTTCTTCATTATGGCCATTTTTTTTTTTTTTTGACATTTTTTTAAAAATAAACGTAATATTGTCTGAAAATACAATACTACTTACACAAATATACCAAACTGCTTTCCCAAACTTAAAATGTATATTTATAGCTCCCCCACAATTACTTCCCCCTCCCCCACCTCTCCCGCCCCCTTGTATATCCGATCTATGTAACAGTCCAAAGATATACTTTAATTATTTTTATTAAATAATACATGTAAAACGAAATTTGAAGTCAGTTATTAAATAATTAGTCATATATTATGAAGAAAATTAGAAATTTATTTATTTTTCTAATCATTAAACACATTATTCAAAATGAATGACTTATACTAATCAAATAAATATAATTAATATCTTTATATTTGACAAATTTGTAATAGTTCTTTAGAATTTCATATATATATAAAAATTAGTGGCGCCAGAAGGTATTGCTAGCGGAGGGGCCAGATTATACACTTTTTTTTATAATGTGTGGTAATCAGACGGTAGAAGTAGCACAAGGGTGCGTGTCGTTTCATTTAAGAGGCGAAATTCTGTAAAAAAAAGTTTGAAATACAGTCAATCACTATCCTACGTTAGCCGTCGAAAATAAATATTGCTAAAAAATGTTTTCAAAAAATAATTTATATATTTGAGCTAATAGAGCGGGTGGTCCATTGAAATCTAAACAATTAGTTACAAAACAAACCTTAGCTCTCTAGCTTACGTACATGTCGAGAAATAACACTTGAACATGATTGACTAATTTCCATTCGGTCACTACTAGCAGATGACCGTCTCCAGACCAATGTCTACGCCATCAGCAAGTCCCAAAAGTTGGAGACGTAGAAGGACTCTGTCAAAAAGGCAAAACTGCATCCGGTGAAATTAAAGAAAGCAGCCCAGCCCAATCCCTTCAAGTCCATGAGGGTCCATACAAGAGATCTTGGGATTCCACACCAGACAGTCCAGAGAACTATCAAAAAGGTGGTAGAAGGAGCCTTGAGAGGTTGGAAAGGAAACTCTTGAATCCACCAATGAAAGCAACCATATCCTACGTTGCAAGACTCTTTTGAATAAGTTTTGAACTAATCTTTTGAGTTCTTTTGAACTCTTTTGACACTTTTAGCCCCCTACAGCTCTAATACAAATCCCCTCGACTACACCTTTTGGGTGCAAGTTGAAGTGAAGGCCTGGAGTTTCCGTCATCAAAACACCGAGGTCCTCAAAGCCACTGTCAGCCAGCACTGGGACACCATGACAGAGGACTACATCTGCAGTGGGTCTCAGACCTTCTGCCCGCCAGGAAGCCATCATTACCGCTAAGGGTGCCAAACGATTTTTTCAAATCATTTTCACAATCTGAAAATTGAAAAATTCTTTGAGCACCAATACACGGCCCGGACCCCATCATTGCCGCTAAGGGAGGCTGCATTAATTATTAAGAGAGCTCAGACAAATCTATTCATAGTATTAATTTTGTAATTAATAAATTATATCTTGTTGAAGTTTAAATTAAAAGTCTTAAGATATTAATGTAACACTTGGTCATTTAGCTCTTGAGAGTTTATTGGTGGGATTTATGAAAATCAGTTAATCGCTTTAATTGATAATTTACAAAGAACGAATTTTTCAAATCATTTTCATAATCTGAAATTTGAAAAATTCTTTGAACACCAATAGCTCCAGGGATAGATAAAGAGCTAAAATTAGTAACATCGATCTAGTCTTATACAAGAATTCTAAATTGATGCTGTTTGCTCAAATCAAGTAATTGAAACCGGATTTATACTGGAAAAACCAACATCTCTATCACCTTTCCGGAATCACCAATTACTTATTATCTCATCCACTACTTTAAATAAGAAATGTTAGTAGTCAATTTGTGTACTTTTGGTATACTTATTCTTCCAAAACCTTTAAAAAAATGTCCCTGTGAATAGTTATTGATTTTTCTCCAAAAAAATTAATATTTCAAATTTAATTTCTTTGAGAACATTGGTGGATTTTTGAATTTGTTTTCCAAAAATTTAATTTTTGAGAAAAACTAGAGATTTCTGAAAAAAATTTCCTAAAAGTTTAATTTTTTGTGAATAGGTGTTAATTTTTGTAATTTTTTTCCAAAAAAATTAATATTTGAAATTTAATTTTTTTACTTTTTTTCAAAAAAAAAATATAAAACTAATCCCCATTCAAAAAAATGTAATCCTGCGGATGCCCCTGAGCTGATGTTTAATTTATTTATTCATCATCTTGTTAAATTTAAGTTGATCACTTTTGCATGAATCGACTTTGATTCTCAAAAGGAAAGTTTGTACATTTGTTTTTGTTTTTTTCTCGTGCGGAAACAATGACTGTTTATTCATAGTCTGCGCATGATATTCAAGTTCCGTACATATAATTTATAACAATACCAGGGATTTTATCTTTTACGATCATTTTTATTCTTTACTTTGTTAATTAACAAAGAAATATTTATATAAATACCTTTGTATACAAGATTTATGAAATATTGTTTATATGGTTTTATATGACCACATTAGTATTTGTAGTATTTTTCCCGGTTTCAAATGAGAGTAATTGATACAAACTCAAAAATAATTTTATACATATTTCATATGCTAAATCAACTCAACAGCGTTGGAGCTGAATAACCTTGTCATAAAGATAAGTGATAAAAATATCTGATAAATACTTGAAGATATAGTTTCATCATAATCATGGATTTCGTGTCAAATATAAATTATTTCTTTTCTTTTCATGATAAAATTATTATAATACTCATTAAGTTGTTAAGATTGACTAAATTTATCCTTTTTTCCTCTTTAAATAAGAAAAGAAGGTTTATATGTTTACACATTAGGTTTTCGTTGTAGACCTTTATATGGATTTATGTTTAACTATTAGGCTAAGTAAAAAGTTCTGAGCGTTTTTTGCTAGATGTCTTTCGTGAGCTATATCTAACGATTAATACATTGTATAAAAAAACCTTAGTCTATGCTTAAGGCCTAAGCATGCACTTAAATAAAAATTCATTTATAGTTTTGTATTTGTTTCGTTTTCTATGAAAATTAACTAGTCAAGTTAAAGTTAATTTCGAGTTTATTTTTGTCTAACTAGTTAGTATTAAGTTAATAAACTTAAGACTAATTTAAGTTAAATTAACTCATACAACCTTGATTAAGTTAAAATTACATTTGGGTATTAAAAAAACTATTTCAGTTATTGCTATTAAGTTGAGAGATTTATCAGGCTTTAGAATAAAAATTATTCTGTGGGTGTCTCTGTCTGAAATTTTCTCAACTTCCAATTGAACGATCAAGAAAAAAAAACAAATACAAGTTACTACTAAAATGGAAGTCAAAAACAGATAAAATCTTAGATTTTTGAGTTTCTATCTAATTGTAAGTGACCGACAGTTATGCCGGTGTAGTTTCTCACTGGGAAGTTCTGCCCTGGAAAGTTTCGCTCCTGGGCGTAACATCCTACAACCTTTACAACTATATTTAAAATTATAAAAATATTGGAAATAATATAAAAACTACATTTTCTACGATACTGAGAAAATATCCTTTTTATCGATTTGATCTAGAATGCCCGTGTTGAAAAGCTTATTAGTAAAACAAATAGTGTCGACACAGTGCTTAACTAAATCATAGGAGAACTAACGGTTACTTAAAGATAGTTTTTTTAGTATTTCAAATTAGAATAACAAAATAAATTTAACTTTAATTAATTAACTTAATCAAGTTAAGTTAAAATTCAGATAATGCAGTTTAAAAAATTAACAAGTAAGGTTATAAATTAATTTTAATAAATTCAAAATTAACTAGTTAAGCTGAAGTTTAAGTAACACTGCTTGAATAATTAACCAGTTGAGTTAAAAGTTAAATAAACTTATCAACTTATCTAAGTTAAGTTGGATTAACTTACCCAACTCTGGCTGTAATAGGGCATGAGAGTGGCCCCGTATTGCGACAAAATAATACAACCCACTGAATGATAATGATTGATGATCATTATCAAATAGAGGAGACAGCAGGGCCCTCAAGCAAGCAATACACATATTAGCCCAGGCTACAGAAAGTCAGACCACATTGCGGATAATATATGTTCTTTAGTTTCCCCCATAAAATAATGCATTTTAAAACGAAGAAATTGCAACTTGTACAAACATTTGCAACTTGTATACAACAAATACAATCATATGTAACTAAGTAAGTAATGAAAAGCCACAATAAGCGTTAAGTACATATTCATTAAATAATACTTTTGTCGTTAAAATATTGTTTTTTAAAGAATAGTGTGTAAAAAGTAAGGCTTGCATATTGAAGGGAGTGTGGAGGGATTTCTTTTGGTAGGCCTGGATTTGAGGGAGGTAAAGTAGAGAGAGAAGGGGAAGGAAAGAAAGAGAGTGATTGAAGAGGAGGGAGAGCGCGCGAGAGGGAGAAGAAAGAGCGAGAAGCGTAGAAGAGTGCTGCTGCTGCGACTGGTCGTAGTCTAGTTGAAAAGAAGAAGGGAGGGAGAAAAGGAAGAATAACTCTAGTCCATAATGAAAGAAGTGAACTGAGGAAGGGAGGAAAAAGTGATACTACGAAAGGAAACTTGAATATAAGAGAAAGAATTAATATTAGTTTAAGAGTAAAATGGATGAGGTAGATCCTCCCGTGAACAACCGAGTGAAAAAGACGACGAAGATAACACTAAGTAGTGCAACGACAACGGGGATGATGAATGAGTCTGACTCCGGCTACTCCGTGACTTCCGAGAGTCCGCCCGAGAACACGGAGGCGGGGCCTGATATTGCAGAGAATGAGGAGTTCCTTTGTGCCTCTGAGGCATTTAAGGACCCCAACGCCTTTGACTTCCTTTCCAACCGGGGAGTCCCCAGTAATCCCTCTTCCCTCCTTGTGAATCGGGAATCCCTCTATGTGAAATTCGACCCTCTCGTCGCGGGTCGTCCCTCAGTGATCGCGGCGAACAAAGACTTGATTGCTATGAACAGTCCCTCTCCTCCTCGCAACAACATCCAAGTGAGAGAAGACTCCTCAGCACAAGAAGAGACTCTATCTCAAGAACAAATCCAGGGCTTTCAAGAATCTCTCGCCAAAAAAGAACTGAAACTCAAGGAATGCCAAACGAATAAACAGAAGAAGCTTGAGGAGATCGAGAACATCAAGGTGGAGATGGAGAAGAGAAAGGACTCTGAGGAGCAAATGAAGAAAGTGCTGGAGGAGTATGAAAAAACCATCGGGGAACTCATTGCAGAGAAAGAAAAGGAGAAGCGGAAGTTCGAAGAGGAAGTCGCAAATCTCATTCGTGAACGGGATCAAGCCGCAGAGGATTTGCGAAACGTGGAAACGGCCTTTGCGGATGTGCATCGAAAATATGAGCGTTCAAAGCAAGTTGTAGAGGGTTTCAAGCAGAACGAAGATGCTTTGAAACGCTACATTGAGGACTATAAAATTAAGTTAAAAAAGCAAGAACAAAAATATGATTTGCTCAAAGCTCATGCCGAAGAAACGTTGGAAAAAGCCAATTTAGAAATTGAAAACATTACCAAGGCTCAAAATTCAGAAATAGCGCGAATAAGTGCACTCCTCAGAAAAACTGAAATGAAAACCTCGAGTTTAGAGAAAATAGTGGATCAAAAGGTGAAAGAAAATGAGGAATTGGCCAATATCTGTGATGAACTTATTTCCAAAGTCTCTCGATAATTTTTTCCAGTTAATATGAATTTCCTATATTTCCTGCGCGGATTGGTCTTTTTTTAGAAAAAAGACGTGTATTCGGTCAATCAAACATTTTTTGCAATGAGAACATACTGCAAAATTATTTTATGATTATCTCTCCGTTTGCATACCTATATATGTTTACTCACGTTGATTTAATACAGTTTTGCTATTTTTAACACTTTCTAACACACGCCTTCTACATCATCTGATTTAATAAGTGATTCCATCGGCAATAACAACATCAGTTCTGGTTGACTTCTTGTGTATGTAGTTCAAGGATGTTGAGTGTTGTTATATGTGCACACGGAAAGTATTATGTATAGCGGTACGGTTCATAAGTTAGTACTTAAATCAATCAAGAATTCGCGCAAATTTGTTTTAATTAATAGATTCGAATGTAACTTAACGGATCTGTTAAAGAAAGTTAATCCTATTTAATCCGCAAGAATCTTAATTATATCATCACGGAATTTATAAATTATTAGAAAATTCTTTCAGTAAATTGTAATTTAAGTGCCTCATTACAGAATAATAATATTATAATAGACCTTTCTTTGTATATTGAAAGCCTAAACTAAATATTTTATTTTAAGTTCGCATCATACAGCAAGCCTTGTTATTTCCTCATCTATTATTGAACGCGGGAGTTCTATTTTCTGTTATTTTGGAAATAAACTAATATTAATATCATCATCAGTTAGAGTCCTAGATTTTGACAATGAATCATAATCCTATGTCCATAACTCAATCTAATCCTTGTATATCTTGTATTTTTTTTCTCATGTGTTATATACCCGCAAAGACGCCATCTCGACTGAAAAAGATTCACCTATATCTAAGAATTGTTTCTATATTTTTAAATTATTATTATTATTATTGTCTAATTATGAATAATGATACTATTATTGTTACTTTTCTATCATCATTTTTTTTTTCATTACTACTTCAGAATAAAGAAGGAGATTAATAAATGAAGCTAACATCTGTTGAATTAAATCATCATCATCTAGATGCCCCCGCATCCTATCTAGGTACTGCCTGGTAGTATGTAACTAAGTGCCTCTTACTTAGTTCGTTATATCAGTATTGAATCCATACAAAATAATTGTATAACAGAAGAAAAAGAATTACTTCTTTAAATAATATTTCAGGATTATTATTTTTGGCCTTGAGCAGCGAGTACGTCCACCACTTTTTGCTATTGTCATTTTTTGATGCGTCTTACTGTAACGACTCACTGCTTTATTGTAGGGGGATTGTGAGGCCCGTCCATTTCGAGGAATGTGCGTGGGTGAATTCAACAACATTTAAAAAAAAAAACACTTTAAATATTTAACTACGATTTACTTTAAACGGGTGATGTTTTTTTTAAGATAACATATGGATAATAATGTACTAATTAGGGATTGTCTCTCATGATCTTATTGTTTTATACTATCAGGAAATCCCGTTATATATATATTAATTATTTAACATTATATAAATATGCGCTATTGTCAATTGCACATACAGATGTGTACACATTTTCATAGCCAATTTTACTTACATATGTCTTAGCTTATAACCAATTTAACCCACATTTGTGGAATCAGAATGTGTTGTTTTTTGTTCTGAGACTGAGATGCTTTGTATTCGACCTTTTCAAGTTTAAATAAGATGTGTGATACACCTAATATATTCTTATATTTATTTGGAAAAACTTGACAACCGATTCATTATATTGTTGTTTTCGTAAGAGTGGTATTTTATTCGCAGTTACTAAGATATATTATGTATTTGTCTATATAGTTTATTTATGTTAAGATAGTAATTATTTCCCTGCATCTCGAGATAACACAAATTTTCCCATGGGTCTTGGAATATAAATCGTTTAAAAGGAACATTATAATCTTTTAAGTACTCTTTATTTTACCAGTTTTAATTATGATCATTATGCATCCCCTTCTGTGTTAGTTCTTTCAGGGGCTTGGTCATTCGTGTACTTTTAGTCTATTTTGTCTTTTTAATTATTATCGCTCTTTATATCATTATCTAAAGCAAAAATTATATCACTAATAATTCTTTAATTTTGGTATAATTTACATAAAAAACACTTATAATACTTAGGAACAGTCGGTGTTGCAGCTGTTAAATAGCCACATCCAACCATAATACAGAACATAGCACAGCTACAATTTGTATTCTAATATGCTAATGAAATAAGTTTTGTTTTTTTAAATCATAATTCATAGCTAAGTAGGACAATCCCATATTTTTTTCTACCCACTATTCCATAACGGTTATTTTTAAAAAAAACCTACTACGTTGGTTGATTTTTTTAAATAAAAGGGGAAATATTCCCCAAGTACACTCTTTAACGTCAAAATATTTTGCACTGACATTTAGTCATTATATCACTAAACCTCTCATCCATTAGGAAGAAAAATAAAATAATTAAAATCCGCTTGTTATATAGTAATTTACTTCATTTTGATTATTCGTTATCCAGTTTTTTAGAGATAATTATGTCAGTATATATGAGTTATGACAATAGTCAAAACAAGAGGGAGAACAGGTAATATTATTTGGGATACACATGCAAATTTTGACAATTTATTATTTCCACCAGCTCTAAATGTAATTAATCATGTCATAATGCATGAATTCGGATAAATCCATGCATAATAATGTTACGCTAAAGGGGGATGTGTCCATTACAAAAAATATTGAGCATGTATAGCAATTATTCAACGCAACCTTTCCCACAATACTTGTTTTTTTAAATCTCTCTTTTACACAACTCTTTGATTTTGGAAAAAAACAACAACAAATGACTCCACACATTTGGAAATATTTAAACTCCTTTGTTGAACTCGTAAATGCTTTCAATGTTAATATTTAGTCACATTATTACAGTTAGAAGTCATTAATTTGTCTTTAAATACATACAGACAGTAGTCAATTGTTTTGATATTGGGATTAACTTTGTTTCAAAAATTTACTTCAAATCTGGAATCCATTCCTATTCACGATTATGTGGAATTGTGAATAGTCTTCGCTCTATCTCAAATAAAACTGTACCTTTAATTCATTTAGAAAAAAGTACTCGAACTGTTGGTCACTCAATTAATTGTGCATCAGAACTGTATTCCTCAACGAATGATTTTTGTATTACGAGACAAAGACGAAACGAAACAGGTTTTTTAATGTTTCGTCTGATAAAAACAAGTCTTTTTTTTTTCCTGACGAAATAAAGAATAGATTAACTGTGATGAAAGAAGACATAATGAACACTTTTCGTTATTTTTAGAAAGTAAGACGTGGAATTGAGTCTCTTGCAGGGTTGAGGGTTGCAAGGTCAGAATCAAGAACAGTGGTTCCCAACCTTTCAAATATAGCAATCTATTTTAGAAGAAGAAATCAAGAAACAATCCCAATTCTTAATATAACTTATATGAATATAGGTAACTTTTTTTTTAACAAGAAACTGTCATATATATTTTTAGTATGAATTATCTATATTTGATTCGTGAGGTAACTAAGTATAAATTTAGTAAATTGTTCATCAGACAAGAAAATCACGGATCGCCATGATGTTTGAGGTCATTCGAAAGACTTCTACAACTCTTAATACATAATTATTGATGCTTTTGAGTCAAAAATGGCCTCTTCTCTCAGGTGCTTTGACCACCATTGATACGGTATTCTTACTTTTCTTTCAAAAATCTAACCAGTATTTAAATAAAAATTCTGCCCTAGATGCTGTCAAATTTAGTTTCATAGTATGAATTTATTTCACTGTCTTAATTGTTTTTTGATTGGGTTTTATATTATAAATACATTTGTCTCAAAATCATTAAACGACCCCTTGGTATCTCGACCTCATTTGGGGTCGATACCCACAGGTTGGGAATCACTGATCAAGAGTAATAATATTACTTTACTTTAAATTACTTAGTTTTCGATATCCCCTTAAGGGATTAAATATGCAAAAATCAATTAGGCGAGTTTTGTAAGCTGAATAATGAATCGCTGAGTATTTGTAAATGAATAGATTACACAGTCCTACCCTTCAAAAATAATTTCTACTCCATTTGCTATATTAAAATTATTTTAAATCATTGATAATTATTTTTGGTCCTGGATCCTCTGAATAAAAATAGAAAATAAAGTTGTTACACATTATCAATAATGAAATAAGAGAATATATATAAACTTTGCATTGTTGAATTTGCAATCTTAATATATGTATTCTTTACGAACACTTTGCAAATTATTTATTGTCTTATTTACAGACAACATATAATTTAGTATTTATACAAACAATAAAATAGTTTATTTTTATATATATAATTACTCAATTTTAAGTTTTTTTAATTTAAAAAATGACTCAAGACTTTCACATTCATTTATGAGACCTAAACAAATAGCATAGTGTTGTCGTATTAGACTTTTTTGTAGCTCATCTTCTGATCGGATCAAGACATTGTATTAAAAACTTAAGTAATGCTAGATTCAATGAAGAAATATGTAATAGGCTATTACATATTACTCAATAGAAAAGTAATTTTGTTATATTACTTCTTTAATGAAGTAATTTCGTAATTATACTATTAGTTTCTAAAAAAAGTAATTTTATTACTAACTAAGTACTAATCGACTCTTATCACATGATAGGGCATCCGCAGGATACCCTTCCTTCAAAAAATTAAAATTTAGATACAATATATAATTATACAAATAAATTAGTATAAAAATATCTGAGTATTAAATTTAAAAAAGTGATTTATATGCTTAAAGAAAAAATAATAGAAATTGTATAACAATTAAAGTCAAAAACATAACGAGAACTACTTGTTTTGATGAATAAAGTCCAAATAAAAATCCTATTTGATTAGAAAAGCAAAAATTAAAAATATCTCTGCTTTTATATAATAAAAAATACACGACAACAAATCATCTTTTAAAGCATCGAGGGTTGAGAGCCAAATTGTAGTTACTCAAATATTAGTTTTATATACATAATCTTAGAAACTCAATTTTTTCATTATTTTGGTTCATCATGTGTTGTCCAATTTAATGGATCTGAGAAAATCATTTCAAGAGTCGGGAATAAGACTAATATTTAGCCCTCAACCCTCGATATGTGACCCATCAACCCAAAAGCAAGATTGAATGATTTTTCTTAGAATTGAGTGTGGATTACCTATGTATTCTTTGATGAAATAATTAATAAGTTCTCCTTTTTGAGGTTGCGTGCTTTAAAGCTATGTGCGTCTTTTGAACACATAAATAATATAACAAATTGATGCGTTGTTCAACTATGACGTCACGCAACACTCTATCTGCAAGAGTACTGAGTGACTTATTAATTTATTTGTTACTCAGTCTCAAGGATGAATCGCCTGGGTAAAGCGGAACGTAAGGATCGCAATCAACTCATTGTATCAATACAGGAGAAGGACGAGTGTATTAAAATTTTCAAGAAAAATTGAGCTTCCTCAATGAAAACTTCAAAAGTGTTAGCAAGCAAAAAAGCATTGGAGGAAGTTGTTCGTGTTTTACAGAGCTCCCAAAATGGAGCTGGAGAAGTGGCTGCCCTAAGCACAAGTTTGAAAACTCTTATGGATGAAAAGAACAGCCGTGAGAAGGAGTTGAAGGAAAATATAAAGAAGTTATGCAATGATTTGGAAGGTGCTCGAAGCCAAAACCAGCGTTTAAAAAATGATTTAACTGCAAAGGATGTGGAGGCGAATCGTAAACTCGAGGAGATGAAATCCAAGCTCATTGTAGAACAGCATGAACGGCATCAAGAACTACAGGATCATACCTCAACACTTAAGGTGCTTCAGAATAATTCAATAATAAGTCATCTTTTGTTGCTAGAGAGTTGTTTTTCTTCATATTCTCCATAAATAAGTATAGCGAAATGATCCAATTCCATCTTTTAGCTTTAATGATGTAGTCCGTATTAAAAATATCACCATATAATATAATTAAAGTATATAGGTCGTATATTATAATGTATTATTTTGTTATAGGAACTTCAAAAACGTCTTTTTGAAGAGCGATCAGAAAAAGCTAAGTTTGAAAAGGAAATTATGTCGATCAAGGATACTACGAAACATTCAAAATCTAAAATTGATTCTAAATCTCAAGAAATAGAGACACTTGTTAATGAGGAACGAGGTTCAAGTGTAAAGGATTGTAAAACTGTTTCTGCAGATGAAATTGATAGACTGCGAAAGGAAATGAATCAGATGGAGGTTTTTCATCGTCAGCAGTTAGAAAAAGCAGAGTTGAGAGCTACTAAGGCAGAAAGGATATCTTTAGAGACACAGGAGATCCAAGAGTCTCGTGTTATGAATTTAGAATTAAGATTGGAGGAACTTTCTGACACTGTGGCAACATATGACCGTCAAAGACAAGATGATCAAATTTCCATTAGTAACTTAAGGGAAAGGATCTCTCAGCTGGACACTGACAACGTTGCGCTTAATCATGTAAGACAAGTACCTGAGGAATCACTTGAAGAAGAAGAAGGTCTTCATTCCATCGTGGAAAAAATCATGCGCTTAAAATCCCAGCTAAGGGAAAGGAATTCCAAATCCGAAAATCCTATTCACCATATTGATTCATATCTATGCGAAGAAAAGAAAGATGACAATTCTGAATTTGAGGAATGGAAATCCAAGTATATGGCGCTGTCTGAAGATTTCGACGCGTTTAAGAAGCAAAACTCATCACTCAATAATGATTCTCATAGCTACAAGGGGCTAATGGATAAAATCCAAGGAGGCCAAGAGGAAATAATTTCCCTCAAGAATCAAGTAAAGGAGCTCAAAGAAAGGGTGACCCGACTTCGAGCTCAAATATCCTCATTTGAGGAAGGAAAAATTATTAATGAAAACAAAATACGGGAATTGAATATCGAATTTAACCATTTGAAGTTATCCATGTCTGAGACTCTTCAATCCCGTGAGGTGGAAAATAGGAATAAAACGCTGACTCTGGAAAGCGAGTTGGTTAAACAAAGAGAAAGGTTTGTATCTTCTATGAAGGAGAAGGAGGATGAATTGAAGATTATGCGGGATAATCTAGAAATGGCCATTGATAATGGATTCGTAAATTATATGAACCGCAAATCATCCGTCAGTTTCAATGGATCTACCAACATTGACCAAATAACAGATAAATTGAACATGAGCGTAAGTAAATCTAGTTAATAGTTGATATTCATGTATTTTTAAATGGTCCTTGCAGACGGATGACGAAAGTAAAATGATTCTCCATTATTCAGAGGAATCTGCCAGGAAGGAGAATCAAATTTATCGGCTTCAGTGTCAAATTAGGGATTTGGAGACAGCCATGCGAGAGCTCCAGGCACGATTCATAAATAAGGAAGAGGACTATGTTATGGAAATTGAAAATCTTGAGGAAAAAGTATCCGTACTTCAGAGAATGGCGAAATCCGACTTCAATGTGGAGTACTTGAAAAATGTTGTTGTCAATTACATGCTTAGTACAGATTTATCTTCAAAAGAGCACATGCTGAACGCCATAGGGGCTGTGCTAGTTTTTTCAGATAAAGAAATCCGGAAGATTAAGGCATTTCATAATTCATGGTTTTGGAGGAAATCCTAATTAGCCATGATTATTATCATTACTGGTTATTATTATTTTAATGTTTATTGGATGTGTTGCATTCCAACTCTATATCGCATTCATTACCTATATATATATATATATTGATTCAATTTTATCCATTTTATGACTTGCTACACATATATTTGTCGACACTATACACTCATTGTCTTTCCTATCTAGTCGACGGCAGTATGACAAGGGTCCTTTGTGATACATGAATGTTCTTGAGTGCTTACATTTTACACAGTTTATTATTTTTAAATTTATAGTTATGTTATTTTCTATGTCATCACATAATATATTGTAAATGTAATTTACTCTTTATATGAAATATTGAAATTATTCTATAACAAAAATATGTTTATAAATTATCCATTGGACTTTCAAAAACCAACACATCCTCACGAATTCATTAGATTACGAAAACTTATATTTGGAGGAGGAGGGGCAATTCCAGGAGGGATCTTACTTCTATTGTTCATTTGCTCAGATAAATCTGATCTTTTATTGCGATGATGAGGAAATGATGGCATTAGTTTAGGATCACAAGGGAGAGGCTGTTCATTGAAATAGGATGATTGGAGACATTCTTCTGCGGTAGCTCGCTTATCTGGATTATACATAAACAGAAAATTAAGTAAACGCAGTCCTGATTCACTAAGCCAAGGGAATTTGTGTTTCAAATTATTGAAGGGTTGAACTTTAAGAGTAAACTCCTGTAAGGCAGGCAACTCTGAGAAACCAGGCCAAATATTATCATTAGGTGTTCCTAGGAGATCAATGATGAGCTCAAGTTGATTTATTTCGGATTTCCCAGGAAGTAAGGGTTTATGTGCCAGGAGTTCCCCAGTATAGATCCCGCACTCCACATGTCAATGGCAGTAGTTTGCGTCTTGGCATTTAATAAGAGTTCAGGGGCTCTGTACCAAAGAGTAACAACTCGAGGAGTCATGGGTTTAAGAGGAGTCCATAATAACGAGCAAGTCCGAAATCGGCTATTCTGACAGTGCCTTTATCCGTCATAAGGAGATTGGATACTTTAAGATCACGATGAACAATGAAGTGGGAGTGAAGATATTTGAGACCCCGAAGAACTTGTTTCATGATACATTTAACCTGAGATTCTGAGAAGGGTGATTGCATATTGTCAAGGAGAGATGCGAGATCTTGCTCGCAGTAGGACATAATTAGAAAAATACTTTCCAAGCTCTTTCCCACAGCGATTCCTCTGAGATCCACAATGTTTTCATGACACTTTGTTTTGGAACATTCCATAAGGATGGAAATCTCTCGTATACTTGATATAGGTAGTCCGTCCTGAAATATCAATAAGACAAGAAAGGAATGCTTCTCATTTTTCCAAAGATTACCTTTTCGTTATGCATGCGCATCTTTTTTAAGGCCACAATCTCATCCGTTAAACAGTCTTTGGCTCGATACACGATGCCATAAGTCCCTTCGCCAATGCGATTCAGCTTTTCAAAATCAGAAACGGGTCGACACGTTCCATATTCGTCCTCACGAGGGATGTCAAAGGCATACCCGTACGAAGATTAAATAATTTGCTCTTCTTGGGCTCCGATCCATGAGTGAATTCGACTTTATCCATTTGGTGATTATGCTTCATCCCCGATGACTTACTATTCATTGCTTCATTTGACATTTAACATGAATTATTCATCAATAAATCATTCATTTATTAATATAGATATAGACAATCATATAAATTAATTAATAATAGAGTTACTTATTGTTCCTACTTAAGGCTACTTAATACTTATTATTTAATTATGAATTCATTGCGTCAAATTTATTGAATATGACGTCACCATTACAACATAAATAAACAACATACGAAGTTTGAAAATCAACGCAGCCTATGAATTTGTTCTTTTTTTTAAATAATACCATTAACAATGTTTCATTATGCAATTTAACACCCAAATTAGGATTTGGAATTATTTGTTGATTTGCAATATCAATTAAATAGTACATTATTCCCAAATATGACTTTATCACTATTTGTTATAAAATTAGGTATAATATATTATTGGGATTTTTTACGGGTATCCCAATAAAAATAAAAAAAACATAGGGATATGAACGGAAAATTCGTACATCTGAAATCCTCACACATATATCAGAACTTATAGTAGGAATGGATATGAATGATTTTTATCTAAGAACTTTGAATGATCAGCTTCAAGCCTTAACGTATCTCTTTTTAATAAGGAAGAGGTTCTATTAACACAAGACGTTTCATGTTTGTAGAACGGAAAACGCCACAAATTATTGTAGTTTTGGAGAATAATTTATAAAAAATAAATTTTAGGAGCACGTTATAGACGTCAAAAAGGAAACGTTGCAGCACACAGAAGTACTCCTCAATACCTTTAATTTATTAAATTTACTCTAGATATAAAAAGGGGATTTACTACAGAATTTGAGTTCACTCAATGTCTCTACGATTGTGGGTCAAGACAGTGTGTCAGATAATGATGTCTACTTCTATTCACTATTCAGTCATCCATGACCATCTTCCTCATCTACTCCGTGTTTCAGGACATTACGAATCCATTCTAAGCTATTGAATTGAAGGACATTTGTCTACTGGAGTAGGCTCTCATCTATCAACTCCATCAATGCTCCTTTATTTCAAAGAAATGGAGTCTCTCTTCTCCAGGTCTCTCTCAACAATCTACATTCTCTATTCTACAAGTCAATTAGACAAGATTTTCATTCTATTAAAGATATTCAATTTATTGAGGATTTTCCACGTCGCTGTGAATCATATTAGTCTCTGTTACTCAAGAGGGCCACTCTCCCATAATGGACTACAGCGATAATTATGTCTGATTTCACTCTAATCAATTAGGGAAATGAAATGTAAGGCTCATTGTGTGCTAAATCTTTGCTTCGTCGTCATCAATTATATAATTCAATCCAAGACCAAATATAGTAAATCCATAGGTATTGTATTGACTGACATTTGTTAGTATGGCTATACATTATTAGAAGCATTTTTCATCAAAAAAATATTTTAAACTGGGGTAACATGAGATTTTAATCACTTTTGAAAAGTGGCCTCAATAAAAAGTTTGAGAAACGCTGGTCTAGAATGTCTGGTATATGTTGTGCTTTAAAGTAGGGGGGCTGGAGGGGTAGAAGACCCACCCACCAAAAAAAAAAAAAAAAGAAAAGGAATTTTGCTTTGTACAAGAATTTTTTTAAGGATAAAAAAAAAGGTTATTTGACCAAGTTATGTAGTAAAGGAATTTATTTTATTTTTTGAATTTTTCAAAAAAAAATAAATCTATATATATATTTATAACAGTGCACATGCCCCTGGATCAGGTTACTCCGGCAATCCAGATAGTACTCCCTGGGTAATCCTAAAGAAGATAATATTTTTTTTTCGTAAGCTACCTATGAAAAATGAAACTTTCCTTCATAGTTGGATGAAGGCTATATCAAATTACCATTTAATTACCTAATTTTTTACTGATTACTATTGTCTTATTTCCCTTTCAATGATATTTTATGTAAACTTTGAACAAATATATCAACACTACTAAAAGTTTCTAATATTAAACTAACAGGAAAGATGAGGCACTCAATAAAAATTCAAGATTATGCTGCAAACCTTTTAGACAAGAAGACTATTGAAAAATTGAAACCTACCCCAATCCCTGCTGATACACATCATTTGAAAAGGTTTTGTTGATTCAGTGAAACAGTGATTAGTTCTCTCTATAGTGACGAATTTTTTTTGGGTTAAAGAATAATGATTTATGGATTTGGGAGAAGCAACTGCGGATTGTTAATGTCAGTTGCTGTAATTTTGTCAAATCATTTTCCTATGTGGGAAATTTTATTTCTTATTTGTTTAATCATTTGTAGTGCTGTGAGTCCAAAGGACCCACAGTCTTATGGACCATTCCTAAGGACGAATAGGATCGGTCCTTAGACTAGACCTGGAACGAATAAATAAAGTCTGACACAACACTAATTACTACAACAGTTATAATCTTTTGGACACCTGCTTCTTTTTTTCGACGATATCAACTTCTTTTCCACATTATCGCTCATCAGGGTTGATCTTATCTAGTGTTACATATAATTTATATTTTAATAAATTTCAAAATTTATTCGTCGATTCTCTTCTAACTTTTTCAAACAGATAGGTTTTGTGTCTAAAGATTAATTATGTAAAGTTTCGACTAAATTAAAAACAAAACAAATGAGAGTGAGTAAAATGTACCTACAAAGGAGTGAAATTTTGAAGCTTCTCTCACGCGGCGTGCCCCCATGGCCATATCCAAGAAGCTCGACTCCAGCCGTGCCACTGTGTATGGTGCCATGGACTTATTTACTGCCAACATGGTGTTGGGCGTTGTTCAACCAACCAAGATTCCCAACACTAATATGATGAATATTTGCAAACCAGCTTACAGTGTCAATTTATATGTTAGAGAGATAATGTCGTGTAGTAAGTATAAATCTAAGACCGAACTGATTTCAAAATTTGAGAAGCGTTTTTGAAAAAGGATTTCTTTTTAGTAAATAGTTGTATTTTTTTCTTAAATAGAAATTCAATCTAAAAATAGGTATTAATCTATCCATGTAATTTACAAATACAAATGCCATCTATAAGTATGCTTTGTCTCAAAAATGGAGTTCTAATTCAATTCCTGCTATTCTAAGGCGTCAAAAGAACTTTATTATTAGGAATAAAAAGTTATGTCTCATCCTTTTTATACGGATCGATAAGTTGCATTTCTTTTAAATACAGGATTGTCACGCTTCAGATCAAATGCATCGAGGGTTTGAGTTTTGCAAACTTTGAGTTACGATATATACTTAAGTAAAGAATGGTATATTCGTGGTATTTCATTTTAATGAATCATAAGTGTACTTTTTTTTAAAGTAACTTTGTGCTAGAAACGATTCTTGAGACTCTTCTTACTCATAAAAATGCTATTACTTCATGATATGCGAATTCAACATAATTACATGGTTGATCCCTTCTTTAAATTATTTACTAAATAATGAAGTTAATATAGCGTACTAATTGTGAAGAAAAGTATGTTTGATATTGGTGATAATCAAGGGGTTTAAAACGGTTCTAGGGCTTCAACCCCCTGGATGACTAGCCCTGAGTGAGTACTCTCCGTCTATTTACCCCGTACTATTTGACTCTATGAGCCATCCACCGTCCTCCCCGCATTATGCCCCCAATTACAATAAATCGCAACCATACGGCCAAACATTCAATCTTTTAACAAACTTACAAACGTAATAATTAATTTAACTTAATGACGTAATTTGAATATGTTGTAGGGAAAACTAGAAGATATTGATTGCTATGTGACTTACATTTAATATTGTTGTAGTGCATTTGATGCGTATTATCTTTTAAATAACCATAGAGTATCTTGGCCTTGTTCTATGCATTTCAAGAAATATATATTCAGTGCACATGTAGTACCAACAGGAGCTACATTCATTTTCTCTATCTCCGTTTGGGTATCCCACAATTATGTATCTTTCCCGTTCTTTCATTTTCAGATCCCGTGTTCCGGACTCTTCATTATGGCTACTGAAAAAGGGAAAAGTGGATACAGAGTTCGCGTTTTCAAAGAAGAGTGGGGAGTAAAATATTACTTTGTGGAAACAAAGAACCAGAAAGCTAGCTGCTTAATATGTAGCAAAAGTGTTGCAGTTTTGAAAGAGTACAATCTTCGTCGTCACAATGAAGCAAAACATCTACCAAAAGTTTTCTGGAACGTTACACTCTGAGAATTATGAGTCCATGAAATGTAGTTTAGAAACTCACAGAAACTTCTTCACGAATAAGTTTGCTGGAAATCAAAGTGTCACTATTACAAGTTACAAAACAGAATGATTATGCGGCCCGCGCTCGTTATTCTTTCATTTACCAGGCCTGTAGTAAAAAAAAGTTTGCTGGCCCCTGTTCTATACGAATTTTTAGCGTGTTTGTTTATTTTTCCTTTTCTTACTATACTCCATTAAAATCTGTACACTTTGAATTTTAAACTTCAATAGGATATGATTTATTAATTTACAATTAAATTTCTACAAAATTAATAATATAAATAGATGTGTGTCGGAGTTTTCTTAATCATTAATGTAGCTGCCTTTGGAGGCAATGATGGCTTCCAGGTGGCGGCGGAACCCATTGTAGATGTAGTCCTCCTTCATGGCGTCCCGGTGCTGTCTAACAGTGGCTTTGAGGATCTCTGTGGTTGGATGGCCTTCCCCTCAACATGGACCCAAAAAGTTTTTCGAAGTGCTTGGCATCAGGGATTTAGGGGGTTCAAAAGGGTATGGGTCAGATGTGAATATTGTTGACCAAACATTCCTTTCCCTTTTTTGAGGTGTGCGCAATGGACCACCTGGTATATTGAATCACATGCAACCTCATCAAAATTGATATACTTATATTAAACTCGGAATTCGTCCAAAAAAATAAATATTTCTTATACTTTTTTATCAAAAATGAAATTCGATTATTCTAATGATTATTGCAAATTATTTTATGAATTCCTTTTTAAACAAAGGATTTATTCACTATGCCTTGAACTTATAGAAGTATTTTGATTCTTTTCATGGATTTTACTATTACAAAATAATTTTATGAAATGTTACTACCTTAGATAGTGTAACTTTGGCTCTATGTTGACAGGGGTATTGTCCAAAACGAATGAATATTATCTTATATAAGGAAGGGGAATCCTTTCAAGTCTAGAAGACCATGATAGTGCAAATTTGTTCGTTGATGTTGTGTGTAAAGGATGCAACATAATGCACTTCAAAACGAAAATTGCTTAAATATAGGTGTATTTTTTTGTACTTCATCTAATTGCTTAAACACTACTCTGAAGGGCAATTGGTTCCTGTGAAGAAGACACACAAGTTGTAGCCCCTTACTATTGATCAGTCTAAAAACATCTATAATGGCAAAAAATAGTTTGGGGAAAAAAAAATGTTTATGAGTTTATCAATATTTTTACTTTAACCCGAGGAAAATTATTATGAAAAAATAGATCCAAAAAAATATTTTGTAACTATTTGTCTATAAAAATCCAGCTGTTTTGACCAGCCTTAATTTCATATCTAATGTTTCTTTCTGGAAAGTATGAAAGATTAATAGTTAATTCCTTGAGAATCGTTATCCTTCTATCCTGGAAATCTAAGCCATTCCTTTTGGACATATATTTGGAAGGATATTTTTTCTACAAGAAAACGACCCAAAATATACATCCAAGCTCTGTAAAAAATTATTGGAAAAGAAAGAAACCTCTCACATCTTATCTATTATACCATGGCTAGCTCAATCTCCTGATTTGAACCCAATAGATCTATTGTGGAAACACCTAGACATAAAAGTTCGGGAAAAGTGCCTTACAAGTAAGAATGCTTGGAATAATATCATACCTACCTATCTTGAAAAACTAATAGTAAAAATGCCAAAAGTCTGTAAAGCAGTTATAGCGGCAAAGCTAAAATTTAACAAAAATACTTGGATTTTTACGGATAAATGTTTATAACCATATTGAGCCTTAATTTTTCTCTACTTTAATTACTGTATTACCTGATGATAAAGTCATTGGTAGTTGGCACCATGAAAAAATAAGCAAAATAATCGACAACTAATAACAAAAATAAACTATCCATTTCTCTCTCAGTGAAACAACAATGCAAGAGGATTCAGTTTTTTTTGTTTTTTTGAATAAATAAATGAAATAATCTTGAAATACATGTTTTAAAAATAAATTATATTTTTTGAAAAAAATACTTTAATCTGTTAAAAAAAATTACAGAATAAATAATAAATAAATAATAAAGATATTTGAAAAATCAAATAATCAGTTTGTAAATGACTAGAAAAATAACTGACAGTTTGAATTTTTCCCCCTCTTCTTCTTGAAAATAAATATTTTTGAAAGACACCTTTGTAAATAAAAAAACAAAAACGAAAAAAAACAACAAAAAAACTCTTATTAATTTGAATCATGACGTGAAAAAAAATAGGACATTTAAAAAAATCCTTACATTAAAAAAATAGTTTAAAAAATCAAATGGAAAGTTTGTATCTTTGAAATAAATCATTGATCCTGCACCACTAAGAAAAATACTGATGGCATTAATAAAATAGGGGGTAGAGGGTGGGGAAAGATACAGCATTATAAAGTAACAAAATGACTAATAAGTAATTTGAATGATACCTAGGCCTGAAGTCTAATTTAAAGAAGACTCTCTTCAGTACATTTTGGATATACTCGTACATACATAGCAACCTACAAAATTAAAATCTAAAAAACAAAAACTCAATTAACAAAAAACTAAAAGAATTAATATATTATCATTATTTATGTGGATGCCATGTTTTTCGGCGTTTGAATGTAACTGATTTGTTTTCAAATGCAGAGATTTCGGGCTCTGATGAACAGCGTGATCCCAACCGGCTTTCTTTCTCCGTGTTAATGAGGATCAAATCCGAGTCATTAAGTGTTTCTTCGGATATACAAGTCAATTTCCGTTTCCCTAAATGCTTTCGTAGGATTTCTAACTCATCAATTTCTTGTATTCCGGATTCTGGATCCGCGTATGAGGAAGAAGAATTATCCTTCTCCACTAAAATATCCTCTTCGTCCTCCTCTACTGGGAGGATGATATCATCCTCTTCGTCTTCTTCATCCTCATCGTCCTCCAAATCCAACTTTTGAGCTTCTTCATTACTTGTACTGCAAGTACAGCGCAGACTATTTTCCCGCTCTTCTTCATTGTTCCCTATCGGCTGACCTGAAGAAGACGTCGAATTCATTTCCGATGACGTAAAGCCAGCAATGCCTCCAGAGGCAGATCTGATATATTCTCTACTTTGTCTTCCATGATGCTGAGGATGTGGCAAAAGCTCCAGAGTGAGATTTGTATCAGTTTTGGACAGTTCTTGTTTGGAGGAGGCGTAGTAGAGTCCCCCTCCTCGAGGGGGTCCTCCACTCCCACTATCTCCGGCACAAAATAAAATAAATCCTCCAAGAAGTGAGGATGCGAGGAAAAGTAAAAGCCGGATTTCGAATTTCCAGTGTTGGTGTACATAGATATTGGAATGCCGGTTAGTATAGGTAAGGATTGTACTCCTCGTATGAAGCCCCATCCTCGGTTGAAGTGCTTTACTCGAAGGCGTTCATATGTATACACTTTCAGGGAATAGAGATATCCACCAAAAAAAACTCCGTACATCCAAGTAAAAAGCAAATATCCATGGTAACCCTCCACTGAGATCAGAGCAAATATGGAAATGGCTGAAAAAAGAATTTGGTAATTATTTTGTTATCTGTACATTAGAGTGCCAATTCGCAAGTTTTGTAAGTCTTACACGCCCCAAATTTATTCCCTTTTGTTAAAAAAAAAATAGGTGGATTCATTGTAAAATACTAAAATTGACGTTTGAAGGTTGTTTAAAGTTAACTTTTTTTGACAATTTATTCATCTTCTATCCTCATCATCTAATTATAGTTGTGATATGATTCTTTTATTTAAACTTTTTTTGGTTGAATAACTAAATTAGTAATGGGAGGATTAATAGGAATCGAAGAATCGGATGTTTTCTTTAATCGGAAAAGGGAAAATAATATTTAATTTGCTATTCCGATTCTTACGTCTATTATTCATTATTTTATTTATAATAACCTATGAAAAAAAAAAAAAAAAAAATGCTAAATACATCCGTCAATATATAAACAAGGACCAAGTGAACTTGTTACTTGAGTCTTGTAAATACATTATTATTGTAATAAAATAATGTATGATAAAGTATGCTCGAAAACTGAAAAGAAACAAATGGACACAAAATAAACGTGAACAAAAGTTTTCTTAATACATGCGGTTGCTACAGATATTTGTTATTTTAGGGGAATAAGTTTTGTAAAGGGATTTAAGAAAGCTCGCCTTTGCAAAGTTTGCCGTGCGATTACTCCCAAGACAGAGAAATCACCTTCCTTTATATAATGTAAACATTATAAAATTATTCAAAATCGGCATCAGGAATTTGACAAGAATCACATCGGAATTGGGACTTTAAAATCGTCCCATCAATAAGCTAAACTTAACAAAGTTTTGCTACAAGCTTCACGTAAAGACTTACTTTGCCGTTATAATGGAAGGATAGTTTAAAAATAAATAATATATGCATAACTTGTATTCTTACCGTGCATTACGCGCATTCTTGTCCCCCTTATTTATTTTATTCAACCGAACAAAAAAGCAGTAGTTAAAAAAACAATGTTATAAAACTTCAGTATTTATATTTTATAAGCTGTTATTAAAGGCTTGTTTTTGCTTTATAGTTTTATATTTCATCCCAAATTATCTACTTGGATGATAATGATTTTGTTTTTAAGAAAATTAATACTTTTCTGCAGTTTAAAGGCTTTAACAACTTCTTAATTTTAAAAAACTTTCCCAATAAAATGAACAAATTTGGGTCTTATGAATTAATGTAAAAAAATGAAATAATAAAGCTCACAACTTATGGATGGGCACCGTACTGCTAGATAAATCCTTACCGATCCCAAAAATAGATGTTTGGACTAAATATTGCCTTGATATCAGACACTGATTACTCTTTGACAACACGACGAAACCAAACCCAAATATCCCCAAAGAAACTCCAAGGCCTAAAAATGTTTGTAAGAGTATGACGTTATCTTGAATCCCTTCCTTCTGAGCCATTGGAACCTAGAGCATAAATAAAATATTACGGATGTTCCCACATATAAAATACTATTCTGAGTAATTGCGCAATGTTGACAACTTATAAATGATAAAGAATTAACAGTGTACAAGAAACTAGAGGAGACTTGCTACAGTTGCTATACTTTTTGAGTTGGCTAAAATTATTCAGAGCTGGACAATTTAGTGTACAAAAATGATTGATATTTTTCTCCTTAATGATTATTATATTATACTGTGTGTAACAAAGAAATCCGGTGCTTCAGATTTTTGCGTATGTTTTCTAATGTGAAATATGCATACTGAGTGGTCCATTAAAATATGAGCACTTTGAATTTTAAACTTGGACAAGATATAATTTATTAATTAACAACATAATTAATACTATAAATAGATGGGTGTTTGAGTTCTCTTAATCATCAATGTAGCCACACTGAGCAGGAATAATGTCTTCCAGGTGGCGGCGGAAAGCCTGGCACCAGCTGCAGATGGCGTCCAGGTGCTATCTGACAGTGGTCTTGAGGGCCCCAGTGTTTGGATGACGGAAACTGCGTGCTTTCCTATCGACATGCTCCTAAAAGGTGTAGTGGAGGGGGTTGGGATCAGAGCTGTTGAGGGGGGTGGGGGCAAAAGTGTCAAAAAATACTTCAAAAGAACTAAAAGACTCCTTCAAAGAGTCTTGCAATGGAGCTGATGCGTCTCTTTCATTGCTGGTGTCAAAAGTGACCTCTCCCTCCATCACAGGGCTGTTTCCATCACTTTTTTGATAGCTCTCTGGATAGTCTGTTGTGAAATCCCAAGATCTCTTGCATGGACCTTCATGGACTTGAGTTGATTGATATGGGCTGTTTTCTCCGGGTCCAATTTGACCTTTTTGACAGAGCACTTCTTCGTCTCCAACGTTTCGGACTTGCTGACGAAGTAAATGGTGGTCCTGGAGACGCCTAACTTCTTGGAGTGCTTGAATGGGAATTCGTCGATCACATTCAAGTGTCATTTTCTCGACTTGTACCTAAGCTAAATAGCTCAAATTTGTTTAGTTTCATTCATCCATCATAAATTGTCGAATTAGTAAGTGTTCATATGTCAATAGACCATCTGGTCTATTACGTTTTGATGATTTTGGTGAACAACAATCTAGATGTTATCAATTTTGAGGTCTAAAAGATGATAGAAATTGACAGGATAATGGTTGCGGAGTTGATGCAGGCCCTATCGGAGACGAAGGGCCCCAGAGGAGTAATCACAAGGAAGGAGGGACTGGGTATCCAAGGATATTGGGCCTCCTAGCTCCATTAACCTGAATCTGAACGATTATTTTGTCTGAAACTACCTTAAGTCAAAGATCCACAGAGGTCCTCACACCACCAAGAAGTCCTGATCGACCCATCGTCTTGGAATGCAATAATTTAGATCGGGCTTTTGTTTTTAAGGCAAGTACGTGGTTCAAGACACGAATCGAGGTTGTTATTGAGGCCAATAGGAGTTACATTGAATGAAATATATTCTCAACGATTGTATCCCCTGCTCAGTTTTTGTTCTTTGAATAAATCTTAAAAATTACAATTTTATGTTAATATAAATTCAATAGATCAATAGTGCCAGATTTCTTTGTTTTACATTGTACATTTTCGATGTCCAGACTGGGTAGGGTCTTACTGCTTCCAGTAGGAAGGATCACCTTCATATATTGCAAAGTCTGTGCAAGAGTTTGCCAAACAACTCGTGAGCACTTTTGCAGATAGGACGTGTGCCCCCTTCTTCCCAGATCTCAAGGTAATGGACTTCTCTATATAGTCCATTCTTGAGAGGGAGGTTAGTGTGACATCCGACCGCAGTATTGACGACTTTAAGGCCACCATAGTGTCCACATAGGGCAACTTGTTTGAGGAGACCATCTGTACAGTGTGTAAAGCTGTTCCTAAGCGTTTGAGAGCTGGACAAATGGAGGCAATGTAGTATCAAGTGTGAGTCATTTTGAAATAAATTTCACGCTGATTGCAATGTTATAGAAAGCTGATTCGAGAAATAAATATTTGCGTACTTTCTTGGCTGTTGAACTTGTCCTAAGACTTATAGGTCAACCTGTAAATTTGTACAGGATGATGAGTCAAAAATTAGAAAACTTTAAAAGGCGTCTTCACTTCTCAAATATTTTTATTTGGTGCCATTTTTATGGCAAACTTTTGATAAAATGTTGGTAATTTAACAGTTTTCTCCAAATTTTATTGAATATATCCACTACATTCTGTATGATGGGCTCAATAGATGGACGAACCGAAATACAGCTGGCCTTGATGAAGTCCGATGACAAGTTGATTCACTCCTCCGTGATCACGGCCTTAATTCGGATGAGAAGTCTTGTTCATCTTGCCCTCCAAGACTCATCAAACAGAGAAGTCCTGGGGATTCAAGTTGGGAGAAGACGATGGCCAGAATTCTGGGCCTAGCCATAAATGCTGCACCTTCTTGGACATGTATACCAGGGCGTCGTAGTTGTCCCTGCGTAACGTGCTTTTCAACTATGGCAAGGCATTGTTCCTTAGGACCTTGTAGTAAACGTCGGTATTGAGTATCTCGTTGGCTTTGAAGTAGTAGGGAGGCATTTTGCAACCATCGGACGCCACAACGCTGAGGACGATGACCTGATCTGGATGTTTGGTCCTGAAGATTACCTTGACCTGAGCTCTTGATTTAGCCAATAAGTGATCATTTCTCCTGTTCAGAACAGCTTCCACTGGTCGATTTGTGGTAGTGCAAGGAGATTGCACACCCCATGCCATTTTGCTTGTTGTTCGAACATTTTTGATTGTACAAAAACAGAAAAAAAACTATCAAAATGTAGCTATTTGGAATGGCGCCAAGTAAAAGATTGTCAGACTTTTAGACAACCGAAGAGGATTTTAATTTATGAGTCCTCACTACAGCTAAAAAAGAGTCTGTTGTAAATCTCCCAGTCTACCCTATGTTCTATATGATGTATTTACTATCTATATAAACATCCTGGTTAATAGACTGGAACAAAATATGTTGTAAACTTGCAAATATTTATGAAGGGAACATATTTCTATATCATAATAGGGTTGATTTAGAGAGTAAAAAACATAGAAACATAATATAATTAATAACGGGTACACGGAATAAGTTTGCCCGCACGTCATACTTTCTCTTTCTATCTCAAAATTGGAGACAGGCTCCAATGAAAGTTGAAATGTAATTATCAAAACTTTTTAATAACAAATAAATTACATTGCCAAAGGAAGTGATACGAAAACTATATTTTTGAGTAGGAGGAGAGGGGCTGAGTCGATTCGTGGACTGAGGATGAGGCCGTAGGAGATCGAATTACATTACGTAAAGTGCAAAGACTGTTTTCTACGCTAAAATTACCTCTGGCTTCGTTCCTTAGTCTATAGATAGACTCTGAGGCATTCTCCCTCCTGTTTACTCCACGAGAGAGGAACTTATAACCTTCTACACATAATGAAACCTTCCATCTACTTTCACGATCTTCCCAAGTGTTAATTGTCCAAATATCTCGAAAAAGTCAGGGCCCCTTTCCCCCTACTCCAATGCCAATAATATATTCTTATCTAAATTATTTCCTTAGTATGAAAATGTTGCTATAATTGAATTTTAACTTTAAACTGTCGCTCTCTCCAATTTTGGGATAGAAAGAAAGTATGAAGAAAGGCAAACTTATAGAGTGTGCCCTTAATAACTCACAAAGAAAAAGAGTGGAGTATAAACGCCCATAGAGGTAAAGACGGTGCTGACTAAAACGATTCGAAAAGATCGGATTTTAAGTGAGGCAAAGTCAAAATAAGGTGGTTTACTCTCCGACTTGTTTTTATCCTTCCCCTTGCGTTTGGACATGTCTTTGAGATGAAGGATGGCCCTTCTTTGAGGATGATATAGACTTGCAGAGCGATAGAACAACCCTAGGAAAAATAAGGAAATGAGGGGGATGCTGATCAACTGCAGTCCAAAGCGCCAGCCATAGGAACTGAAAAAGAAAAAAAATATTCAATTAGTAATTCAACCTCAATTTTGAAAAAAAAGTTTGTTTGTCTGTCTTTATGAATGTCTGAATCTATAAAAATAAGTCATAGTGCTCCAGTCATAAATAGTGATGAAAATCTTCTGTAGAGTGGTCATGTAAAAAAAAACGGAATCTACAATCTACATGATAACCCTGCTAATTTGAACGTTTAATTAGATAAGCTTCAATCAGCTGTGACAAGGGATGAAGGAGAAAATGAAATGAACAAGGGAAATTGCTATATAATTACTTCTATTTGGACACCCAATTCCACTCTTACTCCAACAAGGGCTTACAATTATAATTCTGCAACAAATCTTCAGGGTTACGCTCCTCTTTTTTTGAGCTCACACGCATATTAAATAAAGTTTTGAATATAATTGATTCTATTTAGGAAAGGATGTTTTCTACTCCAGAATTAAATTTTAATTACAACTACAAAGGAAAAGAAAATTCATTCTTCAGATTACCATTTTTTTAAAAACGGGCCGGCTAATAAATTCACAGGATGTACATCACTGATCATAAATGTGTTTTGATTTAGGAATTAACAATGGTGTTGAAATAATGAAATATTGCTGGCGTGTGCATACAACATCGAACATGTATTACAGGGTGCACTGGAAATAGTGCACCCTGATGTAAATCATATAAATACATTTTTCATATAAGAAATATTAATGTAATCGTATTAATGCAGGCGTGTGCAAGTATACAAAGAGCATTGTTTCTGTTTTTTGTTTATTATTGATCTCTTATTTATATCATACTTTATAAGCATTTTCAGTATATATTCAAATATAATAAACGCTGTTATGTTAAAATGATTTTGTTTGTTTTATGAGTGAGTGCTCGAAAGACTAAAGTACACATCAGTCAGGCAAATTTATTATTTTTGTTTGTCAAACTCATATAATTATTCTTTGATTCTTTAGGACTGAACACATATGAATTTATATAAGTTGTAAGTAGTTACATGTGACGATGCTTATGAAATACGGTGGGTAACACAGATGATTTATTGGGGGTTCTCACCTTTATTATTAGAGCAAAATTTGTCTATTAACCGACGCTTAACTACTCTGGGAATGCTTTGTACTACAGCTAGTAACCTATGAGGCATAAAATATTGGCCAAAAATGTTTGTTTAACAGCAAAAAGAAGATAATGGATCTTAAAAAGGTATCTCGCTATATTTTTAATTATTTTTCTTAATTATTACCTTAAAGGAATGATAAAAAAGGCCCAAAACCAGTTGGTAGTTTGCCAGTTCTTTCTTACTTCTATAGAATGATTATTCAATAATTGATTAAAATTGTTCACAGCTTAACAATAGCTTATTTGAATTCAACCAATTAACGTTTAAAACACTGATAAGAAGAAATAAAGTAGACAATCGACAGTTAAAACCATTCTAAGTAAAAGTAACGACTTGTGGACAGAATGCCTTTCTGTGAAAGTATATTTAACAAGATATAACTTGAATTAACCTAACACCTTTCTTACTTGGGGTTTTGAGATTGAATGGATGTCCAAAAGGACATGAGCACATATTGTGAATCATTATTTGTTTTCTTTATCAAACTATCCCTCTTCAAGGAAGAATCTGCCCCCCTTAAGGAATGATTTGCCAATACTTTACATACTTAATCAATTAATCAATTTAGTCTAGGGGGAATAAAGTCAAAATAAAAGTTATTAATGGTTAATTCTAAAATGTGATACGGCATGGTAGGTGGGAAGAGGCACTATTGCGCTTTTATTTCGTGGGTCTTTAATCTTTTTCAATTCCAGTGTCACCTAAATTTGGTAATATTGAATATCCTTAATAAGAGAACTATTAAAAAGTTTTTTTGGATCCAACAATTAATCAAGGTAGACAAATGAAGGTCAATATCTACTTACTTTGTATAGATATATAGTTGAAAAATTATAAAAATTTAGAAAGACCGTTATTCAAATGTTCTTTATTTGATTAACATCTCTATATGTAGTAATTTGCTGTTTTAAGGAAAAAATTTTGTATTTGGTTAAAATTTCAAGAATGGAGTTGTAAATACTTTGTTCAAGTCAACTTATTCTTTGCAGTATATAAGAAAAAAAATATTACTTCCATTATCAATGTAATAATGTCTAAATCTTTTATTGACCAATTACAAGATAAATTTTTGAACATGAAAAAGTTTTATTTTCCACTCCTGAACAATTTTAAAATGTCCAGATTGGAAACTTTCTATTCTAAGGCAGAGATTGGTCAAATATGATCCGTTATAATGTTATATAAATATAACTAAAAGTAACAGTTTTGCTCTAAACTCACGAAATATCAGAAAAAAAAATTATAATACGACACTGCATGGAGTCGAAACAAAATTCACTTTCAAAATATATTACAGAAAGAATCTTTTAAAACAAAATTCACTTTCAAAATATATTACAGAAAGAATCTTTTAAAACAAAATTCACTTTCAAAATATATAATATTTGGAATGTTTTATAGACTATTTTATGTAAAGGTTTTGTTGTTGTATGTAACATCTTTTCTTAAATCTTAAATATAAATAATTCCCTAAGATTTAATTCATAAATTGTACCCATAGAAAACAATATCTTAGTAATAATAGGACACTGAACATAAAAAGTCGCTTAATGAGTAAAGGTTCTTCAGTACATAAATCCATCAAGAGTATGCATGAATTGAATATTGTGTACTTGAATTCCAGACTTGCTACTCAATTTGATCTCAGAATCAAAGACTCAAGAATTGACTAGGGATTGAAATGAGCTCAAAAGAAATCAAAGGACTCAAACTGGAGTCCATGAAAATATTTAATGAATTTGATTTGTGAGCAAATATATTTGAGACTCGACTTAGACTTGCTACCATCAGGACTTTTTTCCAATTCTGAATATTGTCCAAGGATATTTTGTAGACCAAGGATGTCAAACCTATAGCCCACTTAAATTCTAAGTGCGGCCCACTACTCATTCTTACTTCAAGATGTATTTGTTGGCAAAATTTTTATACTATCATATATATAGGGTGTCCACGATAAATTAACTTCATCCAGATCCCTAATGTGGATATTCGGGGTTAAATCATACTAATATAAAAGGTTGCGTGAACAATACACTATAACTTCCACCACAATTGTTTTGACAACAAACAATAGTCATCATGGAACAAGCCAGGAGAGACACCATCCTCGAATTGGTTCGCGCGGGACACAAGCCCTCTGCTATCTACAAGCTTCTTAACTACCCCAAGACCACGGTGTACCGGGGTTTCAATGCCTGGGAGGTTGAGGAAAGTTCTGCCACAAGGCCCACAACATGAGAAGTGACCGAATCCGCACTCCCCGCTTCCTTGAAGGCATCCCGAAGTCCATCAAGGCTTTGCCGGGGACTTCCTTGTCCAGGTTGGCCAAGACCCGTGGAGTGAGCAAGCAGCTGGTCTCCAATGCTGTGAATGAGGACCTCGGATACAGGTCATACCGAATGGCCAAACAATACATCCTCACGGCATCCATGAAGGCCACCAGGCTCACCAACAGTAAGCGTCTCCTCAATGACCTGAAGAGCCATGGAGGAAGAATCATCTTCTTCTCCGACGAGAAAACTGGACTGTTGACAGAAGCTACAACGTCCAGAATGACAGGTGGCTTGCCAAGGAGAGAGAAGAGGTCCCTGCAGTCTTGGCCACAAAGTCCCCGGCCTCCGTGATGACCCTGGGTGTCATCTGCAGTACCGGTGAGGTGATGCCTCCTTTCTTCTTCAATCCCAAGGAAAGGGTTAACGTGATAAGGTACTGCGAAGTCATGGAGGAGTTTGTCATCCCCTGGATGAAGGATACGGCCGCTGGGAGGGAGTTCATATTCCAACAAGACTCAGCACCCGCACACATCGCCATGAGGACCACTAACCTCTTCAACTCCCACGACATCACTTTCTGGGATAGCAACACCTGCCCCTCCAACTCACCCGACATCAATCCGTGTGATTACTACTGGTAGGGGAAGTTGGAGAGGGAGGTGTGCAAGGTCAGCCACAAGAGCATCGCGGCCCTGAAGGGCTCCATTATGAGGGAGTGGAATGCTGTATATTCCGCAGAAGTCATCAGGGCATGCAAATCCTTTAGGGGCAGGATGGAGAAGATGGTGGCTGCTGAGGGAGGACATGTTGAATAAATTTATTGTTAAATTTCATGTCTAACTTTTTCATATTAACAAATACATTCTAAATTCCATTTTTATCAAGCAGGTTGAAATTTAAGATAGTTCCAATTTATCGTGGACGTATGTACGATTTTTTTTCTTCAAAGAATCAATTTGTTAAAAAATTATCGTTCTGGGTGAAAAATTAAAAAAAAAATTGAAGGATTTTTTTTTCTAAAATAAGTCATTTGGTCAAATTCTGCAACAGAGCAACATTAAAATTTTTGTCAAAAAATTTAATTGAAGTCTTCTTTATAATAGGTCTAAATTTGAAATGAATTTAATAGTTTTGTTTTATGTAGCCATTTTTCATGAATTTTTATTTTATAGGTTCTTTGGGACATTAAGATATTACAAGTGGCAATGCTTTATGTTAAAATGAAGGGCATTCCTGCCTTGGACAATATCTTTATCTTACCTAATGCCCGAGGAATAAACATTGGAGAATAAAGCAATACCAAAGCCAGCTCCGGAGCCAGAGAACATTTCTACGAGTTCTCTTCTTCGTTTAAAGTATTGTGATAGCATTATCGTTGCTGTTTCTCGAACCATGGATATTCCAATGCCACACATGATTCCATAGCTAAGAAGACAAAATAATATAGGTTATTGATAAAATAATAATAATACATAGTACTCTACTGATTATACAGGTTGCATACTTAAAAATGTCTAGTTTTATAACCTAAATTTTTACATACTTCATATCCGTGTATCACAATGAAATTTGAAGGGCAATAAAATTAATATAGGCTGCAGTGTGTGACATAAAAAAAACAATAAAACAAGTTTTATTAATTAAAAAAACTTTAATTTTTTTGTCACAATAAGAGTACACCTATAAAGTTTTCTTTTATATACAAAATGGTACATTAAAATCTGAACACTTTGAATTATAAACTTCAACAAGTTTTTTAATTTATTAATCAATAATAGAATTTCACCAAAATTAATACTATAAATAGATGTGTGTCTGTGCTCTCTTATCATTAATGTAGCCGCCCCTAGTGGCAATGATTACTTCAAGGGGGAGGGCAACGGAAGGACTGACCTCTGCTGCAGATGAAGTCCTCTGTCATGGCCTCCCAGTGCTGGCTGTGAGTGGCTTTGAGAACCTCAGTGTTTTGATGACATATACTTGAGGGCTAAAGTATGTATATATATAAAAAAGAGTTCAAACGAACTAAAAGACTAATTCAAAATACATTCAAAATAGTCTTGCAACGGAGGAGATGGGTTCCTTTCATTGCTGGTGTCAAAAGTGGCCTCTTTACCCTCACAAGGCTCATTCTACCTTCTTTTTGCAAAGCTCTCTGAACAATCTTTTGTGAAACCTCAAGATCTCTTGCATTGTCTCTCATGGACTTGAGGGATTACCATGGGCTGTTTTCTTTAACTTCTCCGTGTCTATTTTGGTCTTTTTGTCATAGTTTTTCTTTCTCTCTAACGTTTCAGATTTGTTGATGGTGTATACGGTGGTCCTTGAGACACCCAACTACTTGGAGTACGCAAATAAAAATTCGTCCATCACGTTCAAGTGTCATTTTTTCGACCTGTACGTAAGCTAGACAGCTCAGTTTTGTTTGTATCTAATTGTTTATGCTTTAAAATATCGAAATATGAATAAATTTCAATAATTCAACTTTCATTTATTATTGAATTTGTAAGTGTTTAGCTTTCAATGCACCACCCGGCATTTGCTATCCTCTTTGTTAATGTCTTGTGATTAAAATCGGATGTATTTTATACCTTTCTCGTTTTTTGGAGTTGGTAATCTGGAGAAGGAATTTTCTTTTCCTCAGCTATTCTCATTATTACCGGGCCGTGCAAAATTATTTACGGATGATGTAAATATACTTTAGAGGTTTTGTGGCAACCAATCTGATTGTTTCGTATTTTTACTGTTAAAATAAACAAAAATCCTTCCTGTGAGAGCGTAACAACTTCCACACATGATACCATGTCCAATCAGGAAACAAAGAGGATCAAAATTGCATCCCTCTTCCGAGCGGGAGTGCCTCATAACAACATTAAGGAACAGGTTCCCCGTTGAAGACAATTTACAACGTTTCCAAGCGCTTGGAGGCTTGAAGCATTTTGTTCAGGAGGACTCTGGTCCATTACCGAATGGCTAGAAAGATGGGAACGTTTTGTTTGTTGAAAAGGGCTAATTGTTTGATGCTTTGAACTTCAATATCGAAAAAATCTTGAATGAAATTATCTGGACGCATCATCATTTTCAGATGATAAAACTTTCATTACGGTCGATCCTGTTTTCAACAGGAAAATGGCCGTGTTGTGAGCTTTGGAGATTGCAATGCACCACCCCGGTATGATTCCCCACTGGCTACAGATTGCATTATGTGAAGATTCCTTTTGTTAATGTCTTGGATTTTTCAACAAGATTAAAAACTTTTGGTCCAAGGACTACTGGCCCCCTCAGAGCCCAGATTTTATAAAAAACGACGCAAGAACATAAATGCCTTTGCTGTCAATAAGGCCTGGGCCTCCATGGACACCGATTTCCAGTCTTGGCAGCTTCAGGTACCAGTCTGCAAATGAAGATTAAATTTGAATTTTTATTATTCTAAAAATTTCCAAGTCAGCTATTCTCATTAACAAAAATTATTTAACTCCTGATGAGTGAACTTTATTTTCTTCTACATTCAATTATATTCAAAACCTGATTGAACATTTGTTTGTACTCATAAAGGACGGAGTGTAACCCTGACGATTTATTGCAGAGTTATAATTGTATGTCCCTATTGGACTCTGAGACTAATTGAAGATGGAAATTGGAGCAACTCTTGGCAATGTCCTTGTAAGTTTCCTTCTCCGCCTCTTCCTATCCCACAGTTGCTTGTAGCGGATCTAGTTAAACGTCATGACAGCTAAACCGCTCTCCTCCATAACATTTTTCAAATTGTCAGGGTTACTGTATTGAGTTTCAATTAAATAATATAATTAGTAATGACTTTATTTAAATTGTACGAAGGGTGGTATCATGTTGACATTTTAGTTAATTATTATTATCTAAAGATGATTAAGAATAAATTATATTCTTGGCTTCATTTCATTGGTAGAAATTTCGTGTTCCCCTGTGTTACGGTTGGTGAATCCATAATTTTTTTTAGATTTACCAAATATTTTACAATTTTTGTAGCCAGCAGATATCAAACAATTTAATGAGACATTTTTGCAGAGACACTCTGTATAAATATAAACATTTCATATAAAAATGCTAATGGTGAAAAACTTTATAAACATAGACAAAGTTTTATTCACAAAATATGTTTGTTTAAAAATGATGTTTGATCGTTACAAAGACATATTAAATTGTACATATTTTTCCAAGAAATTAATTATAATTTATGCCAAAAAAGAACATTTTCTTCGCTACACAACACATAAATCAAACATTAAACAGATTAAATTTTTCATCTCATTAATTAAACTATTTAATATACAAATACATATTACAATATCTATATATATTGGATTTCGGACCATTATTAATTAGTAAAAAATAAATCAATCATCTTAATTTCTTAATTACAAGAACAATTAGAGTAATTGATGTGCAATATGTTTAATGCACACATATATCTAATGTAATCAAAGGAGTTACCACGTGACTTGTATATCAGGGCCGTAGTCAAGAGGAGGTCTGGGCCTCAATAACTTTTTTAGTAGTTGTAATTATTGTCTACCCTCCAACCAGCCTAACTCCAATAAAAAAATAAGCCCCCCTCTAATATCAATACCATTTCTATGATTCTCTACACGTCGTTAACCTTATTCACCGAAAATAAACAAAAACCCGTAACACTAAATGATAGTTAGTCTATTTTTTCCAACTCAAACCTCAAAAATTATATTTTTCAATATGAATAGGTTCTGTGATGTAAAGAGCCTCTTGTTAGTACAATAGAAAATGGGATGATTGGTTAAATTTTGGCCCGTGTTTCCATGTTTATGAATAAAATTTCATTAGCTGAGAGATACATCTGTGATATTAATGATATTATTACCGTTCTAAAAATAGTTTTCCCCCGATAACAGTAATGGCATTTTCTTAATTTGAAAATTATATAAAAATAAGTTTTATATGTTATAAATTTAAAATTATCGATGAATGAGATATATCAAGAAAATGTTTTTTCAGTGCCTATTAAAATTTACATACATTGTACATGAAAAATTATCCTGAATCTACAAAAGCCAACAATTCTACTTTTCAAAATGGAGAGGTTTTCTGATTAAATATATTTCTTATTTGTAGAAAAAAAAATGTCACGAAAAATTAAATTTTGAGTTGAGGTCTGAAATAAATGGTATTGACTTAATGGATATATATTTAAAAGGTAGAATCTACCACATGAATTAACCAATTTTAAAAATCAGATTGATTTTTTTCATCAATACCCGAGAAAAAGAAAATACATTTTTTTGGGTGTTTCTCTATTCCTTTGACTACAGAGTTGTCCATCAAAATTGAAACTAAACATTGAACCCATTTTGAATATCTATAGCAGGGCTGTCAAACTCATTCTGGTTTGGGGGCTGAATACAGCTTAATCTGATCTCAAGCGGCCAGCCAATAAAATCATTGCAAAATTACATCAAACTAACAATTCGACTCTACTTTTATTCATTTTCTTAGTCTCTAATACTAATAATTACTGCAAAGAAGAATAAATCATATATAAAACTCTTTATTATATGAATTTTCATTTAATTAAATACATTATGGACAACCTAAGAACTCAAAAAAGTATGTGCATTTTAACAAGACTTTTACTCAGTTAAACATTTATTTAAGTGCGTTATGCATAACTGTTCACAGTGGTAGAGGCAATGTTCTAATACATCTGGTCACAGCTTTGTGGAGCTCTAAAACACTGTTTTTCAACATCTAGAAAGCACTTTAAACAAATGATTTTATTTCATGTTTCTGATATATTTTTCACGATATTTAATTTAATTGTATTCTTTAAATATGGAAACTTGCTGCAGGTAATCCGAGTATCCAGATTATTTATTCACCTCATTGAACATATAATAAAAATATCAATTTTCATGGAAATTTGTTATCACTTTTCTCCTTTCTGACAAAGACATTTCACGGATTACGGCACGAGGCTAAAGGAGAAATAAATAGTACAGTTGCTTCCAACATACTCTAAACATAATCAAATGATACCATCTACTGATCTGTTAGGTCCGCCACAGTGTTGCTTTCCTGTTTTCTAAGAGTAATAAAACACTGCGTTCCTAGGGAACAATTATAAATCACAAGTTTTAAAGAAAATTTAAGCGAATACTCTCATTTATTTCCATAATGTAGATTTATATTATCCGTAGCTGATCTTTTTTATAAAACAATGTACTACACATTTGACATTACCATTATGAAAAATATATTGCAATCATTGTTTAATTATAACAAATAATTAAATTAAGCCCACAAATAAAAATGGTAAATAAATCTCCTACAAGACCTTTCAAATAGATATTATGGCACCTGGCTATTTTAAGCAATTTTAAGTCAATCAGCGACGAGAGAGATAAAACATGCTTTTCTTCTACTGAGTGTCCACCCTTTTACATGAGTCATTTACATACTATACATTACAATTAGTGGTAGTGATAATGACATACCTCCATCTTTCAAGACTCATGAAGATATTCCCAACTTCAAATTGGCTTCAACTACTAATATGGACGACTTCAAAGGGTCATTTAGCATGTTTAAAACTACTATAATGAAGGAAGGCAAAAATGAACGGATGAAAATCCTATAATCTTGATTTGTTGATATCATATAGTAAAATTTAGCTATAAATTAAGATAAATATAAAACAATACGAAGTTCTTTAAATTATCAAAATAAAACGGTATTTTTCTTTACAAACAAATTGCTCTATTTTGACATTTTGGGTGCTCATTTATTAAAATTTTAGTCCTCTACTTTGCTCATATTGGCCAAAAAATCGATCAAATATCCTAAGTCGAATGATGTCCCTTCTTGCGTGGGCTTCCCTTGTTTTATTATCTGATTAATTCAATATTATTTGTTTTACTCACACAAGCTAATGTACTACCTGTTGTTTCTGTATTTTTTAATATATAATGACGTATTATTCCCTAATTCAAAATTAAATAAAAACACTTAAAAAAATAGACCTTAATTGTCATGATGTTTCATTAAATTTAATTTATGAAAATGAGAAAATAAATTTTAAGCCAACTTTTCGAATTCAACAACATTTTGTAAGCAATCTAAAAAAAAAAAAAAATACCGGCCTCTCCCCCCCTAACCCGAAAATTACTTTTTTCAATTTTGAATGAAAATTTTTTAATCTTTTTTAAAGTAATAAGAGAAAACTCGCAAACGTCGTGATCATCAGAGTCTTTTATACTTAAAACAATAGTTATATAATATTTTAAGCTTATAAAGGTCATTAAGGTTTTATGGTCACAAAAAAGGTCAAAGATCACAAAAATTGTTGAAAAAGTAACTTTCAGTGTAGGGGTTGGGTTGGCCAGAAATTAAAAACTATTTTTTATATAATGCTTAAATATGTTTTTGCTTCCGAAAAGTAGGGCTAAAGTTGTAATTCGATTTTAACCCCCCCCCCCTTGATGCAGGAAATATATTCAAGTCCCACTTTGTATCAAGAAAGGAAAATAGGCAGAAACTACTCTGAGTCCTACAGGAACTTACAAGTTTATAAATCAAATCCAAACAAATTCTCAACGTTAGTGAGCATACACACTTGTGGTTACACTTTATACTTTGATGTTCTCTCTTGAGAACAGTTTAAAAAATAAAAAGACACCGTAAAGGTTACCAACAAAACTTGCAAGGAAAAAAATCCTTAGTTTTTTTTCAACTAAAATGATAAATTTTATAATCATTCATGAGTAACAAAAATACGACAAAACAAGTTCAAAATTTGCCTATCAAGTTAACACTTCTACAATCTCAACATCCAAAAATAGTTAGTAGGAAGTTTGCTGACAATGGAATTTAGATGTTTTCATGGTTGATTTTATGACAGAATGGAATGCAATTTTTTTGCACGATGTCTGTACCAGCACTAAAAGTGACTTACTGAAAATTTTGAGTTGTCTTTAAGATCTAATCATATTAATTGTGCTAATAGCTATTAATTAATTAATTAAAATGAACTAATTGTTATTGTTAAATACATTTGCTTTAGTGTCCATCTAAATACGTTAGAAAATGATTAGCTATTTCAGCATTTCCTTATATCATAATAGGTAGGTACTATGTAGATGATTAATTATTTATCAAATCGATTAATACACAATATATGTTGTTTGCAATTCCTGTTCCATTGAATATATATATTTTTTCATCAATTGTATTTCTTTGACACGTCCTTAATAAATCATTGCTTCATAAACTACAGACGTATCCGGACATATTATATATATATATTAAAATCTAGTACATTTATTTTGCTAAGCTTTAATTTTACCTAAAAGTCCATAAACATTTTTTTTTTGCTTCTCTACTGAATCTGTTCAGTTTTACCATGAAGCAGGATGACAACAAACGTTAAGTTATTTCAGAATTGTTTGATGCCCGCAACGATACCAAGGCAATAATAAAATTCACAAAATATCACATCTATGACGTCTGCAAGTGACTGAAGGCGTGTAAGGGGCTTTTCCATTCCTCATGTGGTTCACACAAAACCAAAAAGCGGACTGGGAACTTCTTACTTGGGCTCAAGAGGTCCATCAAAGCAAATTTTCGCATGTCAATTACTGCTCATGCTCGGAGGATCTCTATCAGTAGGAGGATGATGGCCATCAACAACGACTTTTTCTTGAAGTCCTACATTAGGGGAAGGCTTCCACTTCTTACCACCAAGATGAAGGACATCAGGTTGCGAAGAGGTAAGAATCTCCCATAAAATTTTAAATAAGATCCTGGCATAATAAAGCTATGTAGTGATGAGTCAAACTTCACCTTGAACTCTGCCTAAAAATTCAAAGAATAACCACTGGCTGGCAGAGGACAGATGTAATATTCCTTCTGTGATGAAAACCAAGTCCAAGATAATGGTGTTTGGCTGGATCACCAGTGACAAGAATGTCATACCAGCACACATTTTTGATAACGGTCTCAAGTCGACCTCAGTTTACTTAGACCTTCATAAGAATGGTGTGATGCAATGGATGAAAGCCCCATACTCTCTAGATAAAAGATTCATGTGGATTCAAGACTCAGCGCCTCATCATGTTTACACAACTGTCATGCATTACCTCCACAGCTAGATTCTCGTCGTTATCAAAGCTCATGAGTGGTATCCCAACAGGCCTGCCCTTAACCTGTGGCATTAATAGTTATGGCCAGTACTGAGAAAGAAGGTAAACAAACATTCTCATAGATCCTTGAGATCCCTTAAACTCTCTGCGACGACAAACATGCCCGCTTCAACTAGAAAGATGTCATAATGGCCTTCTCAGCCTTTGTGTCCCGCTAACAGTTGGTACTCAATGAAGACGGTAATTATATTGAATGATACAACAGCTAATTGTTTTATTTAAATTTGAATGAAATAAATTTTTTCTTAAAATACCATTTACTATTATGTCAATCCTTACTTGAAAATATTGTTGGGATTTTGAAAATTTATTGAAAATAAAAGAATATTAAAGTATTTCTGCAACAGCCTCTAGAGGCCAAGTTTTGCTGCGTCGACACCCACTGGCATTTATTGCCACTAGTCGAAATAAATAAATAAAATAAAATATAAAACATTAAATATCTGGATGGGTGGGGGGGCTAATTTGGGGCCCTGTAAAACTAGAGCGGGACATATCCTCCCCCCTTAACGGCGTTTTGGAGTACAACTCAGAAGGATTACTTATACCAATTTAATTATTACTATCAATTGATATTTTATATACGTAATCATTTGATCTCGTACTAGATTGACCTTGTTCTCCTAATTAATGGAATAAGTACTTAAGAAAACAAACGGATTTTGAATTAATTAATGAAAACCTTTTTATCCACGGCTTTACTTCATGAATGATGGTTATTATAATGACTTGAATTACTTATTCAATTATGATTTCTGGAAGAAGCAAAGCATTAAATCAAGAAATATGTACATGTTTTTTATTATTTTTTTTTTTTTTAAATTATTCCTACGTGAAGAGAGTATTAAACAACAAAGGTACTAATGACGATGTATCCTATGATTTATTGAAAAAAGCTACATTGTAATTTATCAAATGCTCTTAATTATAAAGGAGAAATAAAAACTCTCTGTGAAGTAATGGGGTTATCCATTGATGATTTTGAGAGGTAAAGAGTTCATCTGTACTTCCGTAAATGGACGTGATTTCTAAATGTATTTTTTTATTTTGGTAAGAAGTCATCAATAAACTATAAGTCCTTAGTTTCTAAGCTTTTGGTAAGCGATGGGATTGGTATGTCTGTTTTCAATTTAAATAATAACGAGGCATGTTTAAGGTAGTGATACCAACCTTTTAACCCTGCAGAGTCCTAAGGCGGGGCATTTCATATCAAGTGTACAAACGCTTCTCAAATCACCCTGAACCATTTTAACATTTTTTTGTCAGGATGCCTATCTTATTAAAGAAACAATATATGTAAAGTTTTAAAATTGCAAGGGCCAGTTCGCGAGTTCCTCAAATTTTGGCTCTCTTAAAAAGACCTTCGAATTTGAGTAAGCCATAACTCTATTACTAACAGACCGATTTCATTCTTTTTTTTTGCATTTAAAATACTTTTAAGAGTACGAACTTTAACTCATATTTTATAAAAAATTAAATATGTGCAAAAAATATTATAAAAAAATTATTGTAAAATATAAAAAATGTCGCCCCAGCCATGCTACAAAATTAATTTCGCCAAATTTTTGTAAAAACTTCAACCTGCATATATTCTATATGTATGTGTGCAAAAATTACAGTGGGATCTTAATAGTATCATCGTCATTTAGGCCAATAACTGGAAAAGGTCAAAATCGCCATAATAATAAATTTTGTGCTTTTATTTAAAAAAAATATGTGATTCGTTGTTATTTTTTCCTTTCTGACCCCTCTTAATTTTAAATATCTGTAATCTTGTCCTTTGTGTTGACCATGTAAAAAATTCTCAAAAAGTGTGAGCACTTGAGTTGGAATGTCCTAAGCGTATTGTTATTTCTTTTGTTTTTAGGTGCGGGGGTGGATCAACTAATTTTGCCAGAATATTTTTGTCTAAGATTTAAAAATAGAATATTTTTTAGGATATTTGAAGACATTTAACACTCCTTTAGTGAACTGGAATATTATACAACCCCCCGAGATTCATAAAACTGCTTCCTATTCCTTTGAATCTACACTTATCGCCAATACTTTTCAGTATACTCCTGAAGCATTCAATCAGATTATAAGAAAATATTTATTTATCTTACAAATGCCTTGTTTAGAATTTATTCGTTTTTTAAATTTTTTAAATTGAGGTTTAGTGAGTTTAATTAATTATTTTGCTTAAAAGTCGTTCCTTTGTCTTTCCGTTTGATTTTTAAGAAAAATAGTGATTAAGTAAAATAGTAGTTGACGTCTTCAAAAGTGAAGAAATAATTGACCAAAAATATTCAAATTGTAATAGATAGGCATGTTAAAATCATAGATGGCGCTTCAAATATCCATAATTTTATTTTATTGTAATAATAATAATTTATTACCCTAATTACGTGAGTTTAAAGTTGACAATAGGTTAATTAAGTTTGTTTTGAACAGATTATATAATAAAAAATATATTAATATTTTATTCCAATTTTTAAATTTAAATATGTATAATTTTATTTAGCCTTTCAAAATATGAACGTTGGATTTGGGGGATTATTTGACTATATTTCAATTCGGGAATGAACTATTATTGATTCTTATACTGAATAATGTTTGTGAGTATGCCTCTTCATTCGTCTTACTTTTAGGCTTTCTCAAATGATATAATTTTATGCTTGGATAACATTTAGAAATAAATTTAATTATTGTGAATATATGAGTTGATTCAACGGAGATGGAGATAGGTATATATTTGATTCCCCAATTCGTACAATGTAATGAATATTTCCTAGAAAATTTTTATACAAAATAAAATTTAAAGTGTTTACTTTAATTAAGAGAAATAAACAATATCATGTTGAGACCCGAATCTTATGTTGTTAAGATTATTTTAAAATAAGGATATATTTTTTCTCAATGTAATATGTTCATAAAGTATTTTGAGGGGTTTAATTGATATTTACGTGTGCAAATGAATAGAATAGTTAAAAAATTGCTACAGGATTAAAATGACGTAATTATTATAATCGTTTAACTGCTTATCATGTAATTAAATACGTTTTATATTTCAACTTCTTTTTTATCTCGTTCCCTAACTCCCTTATAAAAAAGGTCTTCACTAATGGAGGCCTTAAAAAAAGGCATTAATAGCCTTGTTTAGCCCTGGTTAGGAATCACTGTCTTAAGGGGTTGGAGCTGCGTGTTTCCTCATTTTAGCCTCTTTTTGCATGCATGCCCCGGCGATTTTGTTCTGATGCAGCTGTGTGATGGCGTCATTTTTTTTTGCTGCAGATACGTTGTTGTATGAACATACTTTAGTGAAGTTTTGGGCATCAAGGCGACAGCTGCTCCAGATATAAAGAAGATTGCATTTACAGAGGAGGAACGTGGTAATGGCATAACGATAATTTCTGTCCCCAACAACAAGGATACTTCAAATTGGGAGTTCTCAAATGTCTAAAAAGATCTCCTTTGTTTCTGGCAACAAGGTTTAACACCTATTCATGTCTCAGACAGGTCACTGAAGTGGCTGAGTGAGCACTTTTATGACGTCTTTGGATAGGAAATATGGTCCCACGTAGTCTGGATCTTAATCCAATGGATTATTTGGTCCTGGGCTACGTTGAATCGATAACAAATTGAACCTCTTATGCTTTCAATGACTCTCTGATTGTTACTATCAAGGAGACAATGGCCAATATCCCAAGGAACTACCTCGGTAACGCTTGGTCCTCTTTCCGGGTCCATATCCAGACTGTGATTGATGTTTGAGGCGAATAAATCAAATTAAACTTTATTAACATTCGTATGTACAATTCAAGGCAATTTTCAATTAAATCGACATAAAAAAGTGAACTTCGATACAATTTAAAGATTTTTCGGAAAATATGGGGATTTGATCTTAACACCTTGTATGTAGATTTATTTTTTTGGCAGTTACTTGCTATCTATTCTCAATGAAAACAGGAGAACATTATCATAACCATCAAATGAGTAAGTAAGGTCATATAAATAATAAAATACACATAAACACAAGAAATTACATAATAAAAAAGGGATTTTTACAGATTCATTAATTTTCACTATGAAACTTCTAAAGGTGCATAAAATTAAGAAAATTAAAGTGATTAAAACAGTCATTTCATATAAATATATTCTTTTCATTTGCTCCCAGCTACCCAGATCAAAAAAGAAAAAAATCATAAGACCGAAAAAAAAAAAAAAACTGACAGCACTTGTGACTCTAGTAAGATAGGTTAGCGAGTGCACCCAGTAGCTAAGAAAACTATAGATCTAATATTAATAAAACAAACAAAAGATATCCACAATTAAAGCATCAAACAATTCCGATCACCACATTGTCGTTGCATTAAATATATTGAAAGTCCGGCTATATACCCGTTAATTTAAACTCGTCGAGAGCCAACTCGCCTATTCGAAGTCAAGGGTGGACACTACTGAAACGTACTGTAGAGATAAGAGATACTTATCTCTTTTGACGTCATACGGAGTACCTCGTTGGTTCCTTTTAAAGCTCATTTGGATCAGGGTTTCCCCCTACTTTCTCTCTTATATCCTTCCCATCGTTCTAAATGATGCCACTCGGAGTCCTTTAGTCCCAAAAAATGTGAGAGATTGTCTTCACTTGATTGCAGTCCACACAGAGCGCCCAAACGTCATTAAAATGTCTCCCAGTAAAGAAAGCCCCTGACGATATCCGATATTTCAGATAGATTTCCTTTGAATTGAGGACTGGATCCCAAATGTATTTAGATTTTTGTGTTTTATAAGTTTAATGTAAATTTTGTGCATGTAGTTTTTAGATGTTCGAGAAATAGGGACTATTGAAAAGTTCCTCGGTCTGCCCATCATACATATCGATAATATATCCAAGAAATTATCATTGTTTTTTGTAAAATTCTACAAGTTCAATTATATTTGTTAAACTTTGTTAACAAACACCATTTCATTAAATAAATATTGCATTTTTAGTCTCAGATTAAGGGATATATGCATTAATTATTTATTCAATTTTACATTATATTCATACTTAATATGACTTCAAGCATACATTAATGATATATAAAGAAAGACAGAGAGATAGCTCATACATCTATCACATGCACTTTGTATAGGTTAATTGATGACGTATTACTTCTTATAACCAACAAACCAATAGATCTTGATAAATAAGTTTACTTTTTAATTATTTATGTACAAATATCTATAAAAATATATCAAATGTTATGATCAAATTTGATTTGTTTAATGAATCATTGAATCCTCCGTTACTTCCCTTCAAATTATATCCCTCATTTTTATTTATTTGGCTAAAAAGCTTTATTTACCCTTTAGTAGCTCTTACATATGAATTATACAAGGAGGGTGGTCTGAAAAGCTTCTGACCTCAATATGAAGAAGGTATCACTCGTCCCATCCATCTGTTGAAAGTTGTTCACCAATTGTTTCTACCGCTGCTAAATTATATTTTGTTTTAAAATCATGCGTATTTTGGGCCTGTTAAACAAATAACAATAAATCAACATGGTAACATGGACAATTTGAAGAATGGTTTTGAGCAGAGAAGCCTAGCTGTCATAACGTACGAAATAGGAGGGGAGAAGGATACATAAAGGTATAGGCAAGAATTACTCCGATGTCAATATTCAATTATACCCTGAGTCCAACAAGGACTTACAATTATAATTCTGCATCAAATCCACGAGGTTACTCCCTCCCGGTCTTTTATGAGCACACACGAATCTTCAATCAGGTTTTGAATATAATTGAGTAAAGTAGAAAATGAAGTTGACTACTCAGAGCTAAATAATAATGACGATACATGAGGAAAAGAAAAATTTTATTCTTCAGATTACCAACTCCAAAATAAACGGTCGAGCCAAAAAATGCACCAGATTTTCCTCTGTCGTGATAATTTCCTTTTACATTTTCCACGCTAAATCATTTATTAGTAAAATGGACCCCACAAATATTTTTAGTGTTACGCGGTTTGATCCTATATTTATGAAGGATGCGAGTCGTTTTCTCTTAGATGAATGAAATGAACAATAAATATCCACTAAACGTACTACTGATCAGATGATGAGGATCCCCAAAACTAGTTTAGATATTAACTTTAAAAAGATAGAGAATTCACGAACAAATTAAAGTAATTAGAGTTGGACGTTGACTTTCTAAGCTTTTTATATAGTTTACTCTCCAATTAAAGCCAATGTTTCATTATTGTAGCCCGCAAGATGATCTCTTCATCCCATTTTGACTAACACCCAAAAGCTGTTGAGAACCCCATTATAAATGATGTTTTTTGTCTAAATTAATTTTTATAAAACAAAACAATTTCTATACATCAAGGGGCATTTTATATGAAAATACATCTCCTACTCCGATTAAATCTCTTTTTTTTTCATATTCATTGTTATTGAACACAGTGTTCACTCTCTAATACAAAAATACCCAATGTATTTTGTTGTCAGGAGTTCTTCAATTCATTCTTTTTGATAAACAAACGAAGTAAAAGTTATACTATACTTAATCTCTGTTTCCATAAGAACAGGAATACAATTTCCTATTGATCCCTCGTTGTATATATATATATATGTATATATTGACCATTTTAATATTTTTATGAAGAAATTTTGGGTATCATACACAAATACTAATCTATAGCTACGCTTTTAATAGAATATTACAAAGCAAATTTATAATACCTATTGAATAAACACTATGTAGAATTTCAATATAATGAAATAGGATATATGTAATTCATTTTAAAAATTGTGAAGAAATAATTCAACAGTGATAGGCTGGAAGTACATGATATATATATATATATATATCATTTGGTATGAGTGACTTATTTGGCTTACTACCAGATAATTTTCGGCCTTTTTTCAGTTTCTTTTTGTAGGAAAGGTTGCGTGGTATAATACATGAAACAGCGTATACGATATGGTAACAAAGTGTACCAAAAATACACAAAATACTACAATTATATTCAGTCTCTGATGTAAAACAACAAAACAATATGAGAATAAATGCATTTGACTTTTAAGATGTCTTACAATTCAGTACTAAGACAATGACTCTTATATATAATAATAATATAGTCAAAATGGCATTCATTTTGAGAGAATTCGTTCACTTTACATACCTACATTAAGACGTATCTTTGTGTTCTACGTGTAATCCGTATATTGTACATATAGACTTGAATGAAATATGAGACGTTTAAATATGTAGACATGAACAATATAATGCAAAAATAATTTTGTTAAAGGTTGAACAATGCATAAGGGGGAGTAAGTGTGGACAAATCATGCATTTTGGTGTAGAATGTATGTACATCAATGACAAGATTTATTATGGTCGGAGAGCCTTCACAACTCCCTAATATGTACTCGTATGTATGGAGTATATCTCTTTGAATACTCAATTTGCCTTGGTTTGCTTATAGTATACAAACTCAGACTTTGCATTTATTGCTGATCTTGATAAATTGAACTTGTTAATAATAATTTATGACATTTATCATGGAATCATTATTTTAAGATCTAATGAACAGTATGCAAAATTGCAGACTCGGCAAACAAAAAACACAAATGCAACTCTGTTACTAAAAATATTAGCTCGTGATGACAATTATTTCTATTGCCAATAGAGTACAAAAAATTGGGTTATCACTATGTCTATCTGATAAGTAGTTAGCACAGAAACATTCCAGTACACCCATCAAGAAAAGGATACATGTCCAATTTATTTATCCATTTGAAACATACTGAGTGGTTCATTAAAATCTGAACACATTGAATTAGAAACTTCAACAAGATATTATTATTTCAATTAACAGTATGATTTCAACAAAATTAATACTATAACGGTGTGTTTCTGAGCTCTCTGAATCATTAATGTAGCGATCCTTAGTGGCAATGATGGCTTCCGGGTAGCTGCAGATGTATTCATCTGTCATGTTTCCCAGTGCTAGTTGATAGTTGCTTTGAAAGCCTCGGTGTTTAGATGACGGGCACTGCAGGCCTTCCCTTTGACAGACACCCAAAAGGTGTAGTCGAGGAACTTGGTATGAGGGATGTAGGGGCCAAAAGTGTCAAAAAAAAAGTTTAAAAGACTCATTCAAGTCAGTTTTACTACGGAGGAGATGGGGTTATTGCATTTTTCTTGTGAAAAGTGGCCTTTTCACCTTCACAAGCTCTTTCTACCCACTTTCTTATAGCTTTCTGGACAGTCTGGTGTAAAACCTCAAGATATCTTGCATGGGCCCTCATGGAATCGAGTAGATTGGCCTGGACTGTCTTCTTTAACTCCTCCGGATCCAGTATTGACTATTTGACAGGCATTTCTGCCTCTCCAACATTTCAGTCTTGCTGAAAGTGTAGATGGTGGTCCTGGAGACGCCCAGCAGCTTGAAGTTCACGTTCAAGTTACAATTTGCAAGTCACTTGTGTAAAAGCGCAAGGAGCCGGCGGGAGCGACACATATGGTATTACTGAATTTAGACCATTGTTTGAAATCTGCTACCTGCTATATAATTTTGGGCAGTAAAATGTATGACTACTATAGAAAAGATAACCATTTAAAATAGCATTATTTCAGGGGGAAAAAAACATCATAATTATTTAATAAAGAAGCATATATATATTTATTTAATAATGCATTTGAAAAATAATTTATACCAAATATAGGTGATTATCCTTCTTTTAGAGAAATGGATGCTAACACGTCCACGACTGATCTTATAATGAAGAAAAACAAAGAAAGAGCACACGCATCAACCGCTTTCCCTTTTCTAATGGCTATACCTTGTTTTATGTTTACACACATCGCATACTTTAATCGTGAATCCAAACTGGGGCGTCGCTAGCCGCATTTATATATCATATATATATGGGCTGTCTACAATCAATAGTTTCCATACGAGTTGCAAGTTGTAAAAACACATTCCCCAAGAAACAATTTCTTCGTCATAAAATCTATTATTTAATTATAACATTAGTCATTCTAATTACCAACCAATAATTAATACTATTTCTCCCTCTTTGATTTTTTAAAATTACATGGGAAATTATGTACTGAGGGATAATATAACTTTAGGTATTTGAACTTGACAATCTGTTACAGAATATTTTAGATATTGGTATGAAAATAGTCGAAATTTACACCCTTTATATTTTTATCATCCATGGAAAATTCAATAATTGCATTATTTACATAACAAGTACTGTAAATCCTTTAATTAAAATTATTCATCTCCCTTTTTGATTGTAACTTGTACACAACATATTATAAATAAAAGAAGCTAATTTAACTGATTAATTCTATTATACAGTGTTGATAATTTTTGGGGTCAGCCCCCAAATGATGAAAGATAGCAACCTCTATGCACCAAAATATTTCATAGACATATTTTGATCACATTGTATTCAAGTATTTCGGATGAGTTGAAACATCCCAAAATTTTAACTGTAGTTTAAATCTTCATCTGATGAATAAACTTAATTTTTACTGATGACATTGCCTTTTTCAATTACCAATGTTATATTCTCTAATAATGGCAAAGCATTTTGCTGTCTTAAAAAATGATTTGAAGTGCTCCAAAGGATTAATCAGAATAATTTGCTCGTATAAATTGATGATAACTCGTCGATGACCAAATTATGAGGGGTACCATGTTGAATTTCACTTTATTTATTTTTTAACATGCCCAAAATACACACGATTTTTATGATTAAACATGTGTGTATCCATTTGCGGTGATTAAAAATACATCCCTATTTCTTCTATGAATAAATATCTACCAAGCAAAAATTGAACTCCTGATGGCAGATCAGGGATTTACATTTACTTTGGCTTTAGAACACTACATAATAGTCATAAGGGAACCTTTTAGATGCAATGAATAAGTAATTAAACTGTTACTTTGTTCTTCTTTGATTATTTTATTGAGTGCCCCTCACTTCCAGAATAGTTAAGGAATTACCTAAATACAGATTAAATTTTGACCCATCCTACAAAAAACCTTAAACTCTTTATATTTTATTCAATATAATAGTTTGGGGAAAAAATAATTTCATATTTCCCGCCATTTTTTAAAAAAACGAAGTATATATTGTTCATTATTGGTCTGAGTGTATTCTACAAACACTTTTTGGACAGTACTGCGCTTGGTTGGTTTAATTGTTATTTATCCTGCGCGCCGAGTTTGGAAGTCTCAAATGAAGAAATTAGCCATATTTTACATTTTTACTACCTAAAGGGGAAAAACACGTCGAAAGTGACCAATAAAATTTGCGATGTATACAGTACCGATACTCTTTTGGGCTCTTGTTGCACAATAGTGGTTCCAGCGATTTCGTTTTTGTATAGTGGAAGTGAATGATGAGCCATGTACGTGTAGGCCTGTCGTTGAATATATAGATAAAATCATGGAATTACCGAGATACATCGTCATGTTAGGATTCGTAGCATCGCCTAGGAGCTGAACATCCATCATAAAACCATCTTGAATCATTTGCAGAACGCTAGATACAAAAAAAAAAAAACTCGATAAAGAGATGAATCGTGTTTCATCAAGACAACGCCCGGATCTGGGAGCTCGGAGAGGGATTTCTTATGCATTCACCTATTGCCCAAACCTAGCATCTGGCAACTATTAACTGTTTTCGTTTATGCCCAACGCGCTTGGGGTATAAATTCGGCCCCAGTAGAGGCGTGTGAAAGTTTAATGTCCAAGAGCTTCTACGAGAAGGGTATTATGAAGTTGGCAAGAAGTTATCATACAGAACGGGGCATACTTGGTTTAAATCAGATGATTGTAACACTTCTTAGAAAGAATTGAAATAATGCAAAAATACAAAATTATTTTTTCCCCAATCTAATAAATGACTGATTTCAGCAGTATGGGAGGGATCAAGGTCCCCCTTTCCCATTTTGCCATCAACATACGGAAGGGATATACTTATGGTTATGTACGAATATTTTAGTCTATAGATATCCACGATAAATTGGAATTACTTTAAACTTCATCCAGATCCATAATGTGGATATTCGGAGTTATATCATACTAATATAAAAGGGTGCGTAAACAATACACTATAACTTCCACCACAATTGTTTTGACAACAAACAATAGTCATCATGGAACGAGCAAGGACACACACCATCCTCGAATTGGCTCAAGCGGGACACAAGCCCTCTGCTATCTACAAGCTTCTTAACTACCCCAAGACCATGGTGTACCGGGTCTTCAATGCCTGGGAGGTTGAGGGGAAGGTCTGCCGCAAGACCCACAACATGAAAAGTGACCGAATCCGCACTCGCCTCCGGAAGTTCATCAAGGCTTCGCCGGGGACTTCCTTCTCCAGGTTAACCAAGAACCGTGGAGTGAGCAAGCAGCTGGTATCTAAGGCTGTGAAGTAGGACCTCGGGTACAGGTCATACCGAATGGCCAAACAACACATCCTCAGGCATCCATGAAGGCCACCAGGCTCACCAACGGTAAGCGTCTCCTCAATGACCTGAAGAGCCATGTAGGAAGAATCCTCTTCTTCTCCGTCAAGAAGAACTGGACTGTCGACAGAAGCTACAACGTCCAGAATGGCAGTTGGCTTGCCAAGGAGAGAGAATAGGTCCCTGTGATCTTCACCACAAAGTTCCCGGCCTTCGTGATGACCCTGGGTGTCATCTGCAGTACCGGTGAGGTGATGCCTCCTTTCTTCTTCAATCCCAAGGAAAGGGTTAACGTGATAAGGTACTGCAAAGTCATGGAGGAGTTTGTCATACCCTGAATGAATGATACTGCCGCTGGGAGGGAGTTCATATTCCAACAAGACTCAGCGCCCGCACACATCGCCATGAGTACCACTAACCTCTTCAACTCCCACGACATCACTTTCTGGGATCGCAACACCTGGCCCTCCAACTCACCCGACATCAATCTGTGTGATTACTACTGGTAGGGGAAGTTGGAGAGGGAGGTGTGCAAGGTTATCCACAAGAGCATCGCGTCCCTGAAGGGCTCCATTACGAGGGAGTGGAATGCTGTCGATTCCGCGGAAGTCATCAGGGCATGAAAATCCTTTAGGGGCAGGATGGAGAAGATGGTGGCTGCTGAGGGAGGAAATGTTGAATAAATGTATCGTTTAAGATCATGGCTAACTTTTTCATATTAACAAATACACTCCAAATTCCATTTTTATCAAGCAGGTTGAATATTAAGATAGTTCCAATTTATCGTGGACACCCTGTATATATATTAAGTAGGAAAATGAAGACATATTAATCATCTCTGTTTTGAAATATTGTATGGAAAGATATATACTATATATATTTACATAATTTATGTTTCAGATTATTACTAGTAATATTTTTTCAAATAAATACACGAATTCGAAGAAAATTAATTGATTATATCCTTATTTCTTAAAAATCATGATACGACAAAAATCATATAACATTGTTATATCTACAGGATGGGGAGTTCAAATCTGGAGCAAGATTAAATATCAATATCTTGTCAACCCTAATATCCATGTTCATGAAAGTGTGGCAAAACTGTATAAGAATAAATACAAAATCCTAGAGATGTCTTCCGAATACGAACGTTCGCTGGGCATTATTGTGTTCCTCTGTGCTGGGTGCACGCCCAAAGAGATTATTGAGTTTACAAAACTGCCCAAATCAACTTTTGCGATGTTACCAAGGCTTTCAAGGAGTCTGATGTGTCGCAAACACCTGCAAGGAAGGCTCTTAAACTTTTAGGACTAATAGCTGATGACACAAATGAATGGAATACACGATTAAAATACTCACATGGATTTGAACCCCTTGGATTACTATGCTTTGGGTATTTTGTAAAGGTAGTGCAATAAATGTACATCTAACAAAGTTGACTCCTTGAGGGCAATCGTTATCGAGGCAATAATCAACTTTAATAAGGAGTTCCTTATCAAGTGATAATGTGGAGCCCTTGCTTGACTTACAAACTCTGGTCTAGGAACAAATTTAACTCAGATGTCAAAATATGTACTTTTATTATTATTTTATCGCATAAGTTGATTAGTTAACTTTATTCTAGTCTCAGATTCAATCTGAGTGGAATATCATTTCTCTTGTTGTAATTGCCGATAACTAGCAAAGGGTTACCTGGCGTTTCTGGAACCAAGGTGGGAGTGATGAATCACTTTGACAATGGAAAATGCTTAGAGATTTGTTGTTTGTAAGAGCATTTATAAATGCATAAATTAAATTATCCTTTTTTGGACGAAATGTCTGTTTGGCAAATTGTTTTTGTACAAAACGTTCTTGCCCAAAAGTAAAAAAAGTTGATATAAATTTCTTAAAATAAAGCACAATCCAATGATTATACGATAATATACATATATTACATGTCAAAACGAGCTAAGTTTTCTTTCAAAAATTGGGACCATCTGTCCATTTGGCCTACATATAAATTATATTAACCTGCCTGAAATAACAATTTACTGTCCTTGTTGGTCGGATAAGTGTTAGTGTAAAACTTTCCAATTGTTTTCAATAAAAAAACAAAAAAAGAAATCAACAAATACGATAGATCCGTGAGTTGGTTGGACAGTTTTTTTTTGTTCGAGGTCAAAAGGTAACATTTTGTCGCTATTTTGCGTCGAACTACGAATATGTCGAGTACTGAGACTGTGAAATTCCGGGATTCAAACACTCCCCACCCGTTCACCCTCTAATAAATCATAAAGTCCTCTCTATAGGTACATGTGAATTGAAAGCATTGATATCATGGCCACGCTAGTATGAATACTAAAGATACAGACCAGATCTACATACATCTATTTGTTGCTATATACATTGACCATATTATTTTTGTGGAATGAGGTAGTTTCAAATGTATCTCATTTTGCAAAAATACTTCTACCGAGATTCATATCATTTCCTAGGGCATAAATCATAACACTCTTCAGATCTTTTTGTTATTTAAATATACGTATGTCATGATAATTCCCGAAAAACTATATTATATATAGATATAAATAGCTCTTGTAGCAGACATTTCCAATGTCCAAAATCAAAGTGTTTTTTTTTGACCGAGTGGTATATTAAAATCTTAACATTTCGAATTTTAAACTTCAAAAATATATAATTTATTAGTTAGCAACACAATTTCAACAAAATTAATACTATAAATAGATGTGTGTCTGAGCTCTCTTAGTCATTAATGTAGCCGGCCTTACAGGTAATTATGGCTTCCAGGAGGCAGATAAAGCCTGGCACCCACTGCCGATTTAATCCTCTGTTATGGGGTCCCAGTGCTGGCTGAGAGTGGCTTTGAGGACCTCGGTGTTTTGATGACATATACTTGAGGGCAAAAGTATCAAAAAAGAGTTCAAAAGAACTCAAAAACAATTCAAAATGCATTCAAAAGAGTCTTGCAACGGAAGAGATGGGTTTTTTTTATTGCTGGTGTCAAAAGTGGCCTCTTTACCCCCACAAGGCTCTTTCTAACTTCTTTTTGCATATATTTCTGGACAATCTGATGTGAAATTCCATAATCTCTTGCATGGGCTCTCATGGACTTGAGGGGATTTGCCGGGGCTGTTTTTTTTAAAAACTCTTCTGGGTCGAGTTTGACATTTTTAAAAACCTATCTTCCTCTCAAACGTTTCAGACTAGTTGACAATGGTCCTGGAGACGGCCCACTGCGAATGGAAATTTCTCGACTTGTACATTAGCTAGACTGCTCAGGGTTGGCTTGTATTGTAACTAATTGTTTATGCTTTAATATATCAAAATATGAATAATTTCAACCACACAACCTTCATCAATTATTGGGATAGTAAGTGTTTAGTTTTCAATGGAAACCCACGGAATGGTTATTTAGTTTAGACCTTGTAAAATGGGAATAATATCAGTTTACATTTATTTCAGGAAAAAAGTCTAATATAGCCATGAATCTTTTTGTAGTTGTAGTAGAAATAAAGTCAGAAATATTGACAATATTCGCAAATACAAACAAGTTTACACAATACATACATGATTTATCTATTGATTTGGTACTATGAAGAAAATATTTCTCTGTTTCAAATTTATGTATATGACTTGCATTTTTTCATCTTTAAGTACATAAAATAGTCATTAATCACGCAGTGGAAGTATTTTTAATGTCCAGACTTGATGTTCACTTTGTATATATGTATATAGTCTATTTGTATTATAACAAACCAGCTACTCAAGATAAATAATATTTATTTTCCAATATTTGCTAAAAAATATTCAATAAAAATTATTCATAAATTATATTCATTAATAATTAATTAAAAAGGCTGTTTCAAAGAAGATTTTTACAAATATGTATTTCAAATATATTTTGTTAATTTACATTAAGTAGGGGGGATGGGTCCAAAAAACTAAAAAGACTTCAGTCTATCGGTCCGGTCCTAATACAATTTGTCCGTGATAGAACTGGTCCTTATAAGGAGATATTAATATTACATGTCCTCAAAACCGGGAACTGGTTTTTGCGGTTGGTAATCCTTATAATACTAGAAGCTGTCATTTATTTTTTCATTCTTGAGGAAAAAATATATCAAAATACATGATCATTAACCATATATAAATAAATAACCTGTAACAACGAACTAGGTATTGAATACTTTCATAAGTTTTAGAAACGTGTAAAGTTGCTTCGTGATGAAGTTTGAGATTAAGTATTGACCTGAGATTTGGTTTTGTTAGTACAATAATTCATTACGTTTCTTGTTTTGTGTTGGTTGGTCCTTTAAATGGTTATGTTTTGGGTCGTCCCTATCTCATTAATTTGAAAAATGTTACCAAAGCCAACAATAAAACTATTACAAGTGATATACAACATAATTTGAAAATATTTGACTCAGGTTTTCGGTTGCTTTAATACAATATGAAGCTCCGTTAGTAATGAAAACCTTCAGTCGTCTTTCGCCACTGAAATAAGAGACAAGAACGTTGCTGATACTTTTTACAGCAACACTTGTAATCATTGGATACCTTCCAAATTAATGATGTAAGGACAACCCAAAAATTAACCATATAAAGAACCAACTAACACTCCTGTCATGGACCACTGTCGAGTGTCAATAGTTTCCTCCAATTTCCATAAACTTAACAAAATTTGGATGATTAACGAAATGGAGAGGAATATTGCAGGAGACAGACATTTTGGTTATATCTTCTGTAAAATTGCAATGTTCAAAATTGGAATTAATTATATGGCTTGTATAAACTTTTAAGTCCTTTTCGTGATTTTGGTTTTTACTGTGTTGTTCTACTTTGAACATCATTTGGACTATGATTCTATAATTGCAAAGATGGCATACCAAAAATCTATAACCCTTGTCGTAGCTTCATATATTTTTACATAAATTATCAGTGATCAAATAATATTTATTAATTAATTTACCCTTTAAAACCTATTATATAAATATTAAATTATTTTAAAATACAATATTGTTAATAAATTTTACATATATTTTTATTTTACGCAAATTATATCATTATTTTAGATGAAGATTTCAGAAACACTAAATCTGAAAATTAATAATCATCTTAATACAATACAATATTTCAAATTAAGGAGCTCACAAATAGCATAATCTGATAAACTTCAGTAATGGATTTTTCGTCTTTCCTTAAGCTTTAATTCTATACTATTTGAAAAAGTTGAAATGCCAAATTTATATTATTAGGAGATTATCAATCAAGACGTTCCGACTCATAAAATATACTGATATGAGGCTTATGCCCCGTCAATGATGGGATCAACAGTAAAGGAAACGACAAAAGGAGTTGTCATATGAATATTGCGTTTTAAAAGGTTTTGAAGTCAGGGCCAAAGGATGAAAATAAGGTTTGGAATGAATGAGATAAGGAAAATGTCTTAGGAGGATTCATGGACATGCTTTTTTCATTTGTGGGGAGGGAAACCATCCCGCCGGACCACCGGGAAATCCTTATAACTTTATAAGGCTATTTATGAATAGAATATTATATTATCTTCATATGCTGACAACTCTTCCTCGAAAACAGCAACGTGTTTGATCATTTATAAAGATATCGTTGATATAGTCCTATATGTTGACATTGTAGTATGTAAATTTGGTAAAATTCGTTTACTAATTATCCTGAAATGTATCCACCAACATATATTAATAAATCCTTTCTTGATGAAATTTAAGGTCGGAAAGGCCTATCCAAATTCATTAGGGATCAGATTGGTGTTTTTCATCTTCCTCTTCTTAAAGTCCTTCCCTGAGGAGGGTGATATCTTCCCCCACTATAACTAAAGAAATACACTTAATGTTTCGGAGTAAAATTTGACATCTTGAATCGCATATGACGACAATGAAGTATATACTTATCTACCTCGTGATTTGAGGAAGAAATAAAGACTCCCAAAGACTTGCTGCTGTTCAGGAACTGATTCCTTTACTTTTTACGAGTCAAAACACATGTAATCAATGGCATTATTAAAAGTCCTATGTATCACAACAGTAATAAACGATATCCTTTGAATAACTATATGAAAAGGTGAGCTTCAGAGGTTGCGTCATACGGAGTATGATTTGCGTTTTATTTCTTTCTATCCTTGTCTCTCAGAACTGCTCACAGCTAATCTAATAAATCGTCATGACAGTTAAGCTGCTCTACTCTCAAATATTTTTCAATTTGTTAGGGTTTCTACGTTAATTTTTGGTTTCTTTTTTTTTAACATAGCGGGTGGACATAGAATATTCATCACTGCTTATCAGTATTTATGATAAACTCAACAGCTAAAATGTCGTAGTTACTAAGTCATTAAAACTATTCAACATAACTTCTTTCAACCAGAAAACATACCTGAAGTTTAATTAAGGAAGTGTGTTGCGAGAAGTTATTATTATAGGTTCTAGCTATCAATAATTATTTTTTTCGTTTTTATATTATTCAATCCTAGGTAGGAGTTGAAAAAAATAAAAAGATAGCTGGAACTGTAGGACAGTTGAATAGTAAAAAGGATAGGATCGATCAAAAACAAAAAAATTCTAATTAGTTCTAGGACTGATCCAATATTAGTATTTAGTCAGTTTATTTCAACTAAGAAATAATTTTTAATATAATTTTTGAGAATTAACAAAAGTTAATTTGAATTCCACAAACCAATGATTGGTACAATAACAACGGGAATAAAATTAGGAAAATTGATAGCAGAGTAAACTTTACTTTTGTGTCATCATTAGTGATGGTGTATTTTTTAGTTGGCCTTTTTTTTTGTAATCAAGGTAATTTGATGAATGAACTTTCTTTTCTTCAGCTGCTGTCATTATTATTTAAATCCTGAGTAGAGAACTTCGTTTTTCTACTATACTTAATTATATTCCAAATTAGAGGTAGATCAGGCCTGAAAAAGGTTGGGTTACGATGTGTATGGTTTTGGGCCAAAATATGCGAATCTAAATAACAGGGCCGTCTCTAGGATCATATTTGGGGGTGGGGGAGGCTTGTTTTTTTTTGTTTTAAATTATCATAAATTTTTTTCTTCCAAAACGAAAAATATTATAGTACAAGACAAAAAATAAACAGGCATTATTTTGAAGCTTTATATATTAATTCACTTATTTCAATGTGTTTATGACTTTTTACGCCTATTTTTTCAATTTCATATACAGGAGTTTGGTTGATTAGATCTTTAAGGTGTTTAACGTATGTTGGTACGAAATTCGTTATAAAAATACGATCTAAATAAGATATTTGTAAGTGGGAGCCTTAAAGGGTCGAAACTGAACCTTACAGATTCGCCATCAAAATAATGAAAGTTAATATTTTTTTTCTATTGATACTCTGAATCAATAACGTCATCGTCGCCTTATTTTTCATAAAGTATGAACTCGTGTCAATTAGTTGTAAAGGAATTATTTTATATTAGTCATAAATGTTTGACTGGATGGTTTGGACCACAGGATTTTCGGGCCTGGCAAACTGAGGTTCAGATCGTGGGCTTTCGTTCTTGGGGCTCCACTTTTAAAGGGGGTTTCGATAGGGATACTCCCATTTTACGTTGATAGGTTTCGAAAAAGACGTCATATTTGTTATTGTTTCTTTGACAGCTGTGCTCAAAAATAATTGTAGTTTCATCATGGAGCAGTACACACTCGAGCAACGCTTGCAAATTATTAAAATTTATTACAAAAGTGTTGAGTCTTTGATCCAAACTTTAAGAGCGTTAACGCCAATTTATAGTCAACGTAATCGACCTGCAAAATCAACAATTCAACGTTTGGAGAAAAAATTTGAGCCCATATACACGTTACATAATGTTCCCGTGCCAGTGAGACAAAGAAATGCATGAAGTGTAAAAAATATTGCTGCCGCAAGCGCATCAATTCAAGATGACCCAAATTTGTCTCTTACGCGCCGTTCTCAATCGTTGGGCATCTCTGTGACATTGTTGTGGCGAATTTTGCGAGAAGATCTTGGCTTACACCCGTATAAGATCAAATTCACACAAGAACTGAAGCCGCTTGACCTCTTTAAACGTCGGGAATTCGTAAAATGGGCTGAAGGAAAATTCGAAAATGATCCTGATTTTCAACTAAAAATCATCTTCAGCGATGAGGCACATATTTGGCTCAATGGCTTTGTAAACAAGCAAAATATGCGCTATTGGGCCGGGAAAACCCACACGTGATTCATGAGGCGCCATTACATCCCCAAAAAATTACTGTTTCGTCTGGATTGCATGCTGGTGGTGTCATTGGGCCGTACTTTTTCGTCGACGATGACAATAGCCACGTTACTGATAACCATGATAACCGATTTTTTTTTGGCCTGAATTGGAAGATATGGACTTGGACAATATGTGGTTTCACACACAGCAAATGTTAGAATCGATTTATTGAAGAGTAAGTTTGGTGAGTGTCTTATCTCCAGAAATGGACCAGTCAATTGGCCGCCTCGCTCGTGCGATTTAACGCCTGTAGACTATTTTCTTTGAGGTCACGTGAAAGCCCTGGTCTACACCAATAATCCGTCGATGTTAGAAGAGCTCAGAACAAATATTCAACGCGAAATTGCTGCAGTTTCAGCCAATTTATGCGGAAAAGTAGTCGATAATTGGGTTCAACGATTGACCTTCGTAAAACATGCACGTGGTGGCCATTCAAACAACATCGAATTTTATTCATAAATTAACTTGAATTTTTAATTCATTTATTTTTATTTGAACGGCAAATAAAGAAATCGTCGATATCTCAACCCGTTTTCGTTTTATTTGAAAAAAAAGTGTGAGCGCTGTTAATAAAAAACCCTTTATTTCAAACCTGATTAAACATTCGTTAGTGCTCATAACAGACGGAGAATAACATCAAGGATTTGTTGCAGAGTTATAATTGTAAGTCCTTGTTGGACTCAGAGTCGAATTGAGGATTGGCATCGGAAAAAGTCATACCAATGTACTTGTTTCTTTCCTTCTTCCCTTCCTCCATTGTCACAGCAGATTGTAGTTGATTTAATGACACCTTATGACAGCTAAGCTAGTACAAGAGATAATTGAAGTTCAACCAATCAACGTTCACACCACTTATAACTAGAAGCGTGTGTTTAAAGAATAGAATAAGGGAATTTATGTTCGTAAAAGTTCGTAAGGTTAATTATATTACGTAAAATAAGTGTTACGTAAGACATTCATGTATTGACCGATCATATTTATGATACTAATCGGCCATTTCTATATAACGAGAAAAAAAAAAGAAACTTAATTTGTACCTATGCGCCTCTCAAATATCTTAGGTTTTACCTTAATATACTACATACCACTAGTCTAAAATGATACTTTCAAATATCAATATGCTGTAATATACAAACGGAAATTTATTTCGTATTTTTGTATGCAAAATTGCTTTTAAATATATACATATTTTACAATAACCGTCAATGAAAACTTGTAATTTAACATTTAATTGACCTTTTACATAGTGTAGCTGCAAAGGGTTAGGCAAAAAAAATATAAATATTAATAATACATTTTACTTATTTTCTACCAAATATATTTTCTTTATTGCTATTTTTTGTATATTAAGTGACTTTTTTGCATGAAATTATTCGCCAATAGATGTAACAATAACTATTATATCTAATGATCCGCTGAAGGGTTCTTTTTTATGAAACTTTGCTTCATGGGTAATCGCTTTTAAAGTCATACAAACTGTAATTTGATCATTTACAAAATACTCTTCAAACATGACAATATTAATACAAAAAAATGATGTAGTTTTTTTAATGTTCATGATATTAGCACAATTTTTCGTTATATAGTGGGCTAAATAGTGTCTCAACAATATCTCCATATAGTATAATTATCCCTGCTCCATCACACTCAGTGGTTATAAACGTTCTTGTAAGATATCTCTAAATCTCTTAATGTTTTATTACTTATCTGGCTATTAATTTCAATTTTTTTTTGTAACCAAATATTGTATGCATAATAGTCTGCAAGTTCTCCGTACTATAGGACTATGGTTTGTTTAAAAGTAAGGAATTATTCATACTTGTCTTCTTTAATTATCTATGTTATACAAGGGTGGGCTCCTAATATCCCAAAATAAAGGTCAACCCACGGATAGTATAGGCAAACTTCTGGCCCAAAGGTATGTTAAACTCTTCTATCGCCGCTTCTCTGAGAATCAAAGACCCCTTGTAATAAATCATAACAGCTCCGACTTACTGGATGTACATATACACTATTGTTATAAATTTATTAATTAACAATAGAATTTTAAGATTATAGCGGCAATGATGGCTTCTAGGCGACGGCAGAAGGCCTGAAACCTATTGTAGATGTAGTCCTCTATCTTGGCGTCCCAGTACTGTCTAACAGTGGCTTTGGGGGGTCTATGTTTGGATGAAAGTCACTGTAGGACTTCCCCTCAACATGCACCCAAAAGGTGTAGTCTAGAGGGGTTGGTATCAATGCTTTAGGATAATTTATGATAACTCTCTGGATAATCTGGAATGAGATCCGATATCGCATGGGTTCTAATGGACTTGAGAGAATTGGTCTGAGATGTTTTCCGAACTCATCCGGATCCAATTTGGCCTTCTTGACAGAGTTCTTCTTCCTCTCAAACGTTTCATATTTGCTGATTACGTAAACGGTGGTGCTAGAGACTCTCAATTGCTGGGAATAAGTGAATGGAAATTCGTCGATTACATTAAAGTGACATTTTTTCGACTTGTCTGTAAGCTAAAGAGCTCAAGTTTGGTTTTTATTGCATCTAATTGATTATTTTTTAATATATCAAAATATGAATTAATTTCAAAAACTCAATCTTCATTAATTACTGAATTAGTAATTGTTCAGATTTAAATGGACCACTCGCTATGGAAACCGGCTATAGGTGGAGATGGTTCCAAGAATGAAGATATAAAATGGATTTGACCTTGGAGCTCAGCAGTTCACTTGCAACAACTCGGTGGCCCAGGGTACTTTTAAATATTACAAGGGGTCATTGATGCTCAAAAAAGCGCCGATGGAATAATTGAATAATTGATAAAGGGCCTTTGGGCCCTGTAGTTCACCTGCACAATGTCTGTACCAGGATGTTTATGTGGATATTAAAAGGGATCTGTGATACTCAGAGAAGCTGCGACATTGAAATTTCAGATACCCACCAGTTCATCTGCACAGCCCGTGGGCCGCACTGTATTATGGTGTTATAAATGGTGTATTTCATGGCATGTTTTCATAATTCAATAGTTTTATCCTCAGAATATGAAATTGGACAAAATATTATTGTCTCGGAATGAAATTACTCACAATCATATTGATTACAACGATGTTGCTTCACAATATTATTACCAAAACAATTTTGTCTGCAACCTATTTACAACAATCATTTTATAGAGAACCTATATGCATATAGTAATTAAAAGTTGGCCACAAGAAAATAATAGACCGCTAGCTACCATTCATTTTTATAAAATTTTCCTTTCCCTTTTGACAGTTTTTTTTTTGTGATCTGATACAAAATTCATCACCAAACTCCCCTTACAAAACATTTGTACAATATTACGTTCTGTAAAGTTTTCATACATCAATATAAACTTTATGGCTATGCATTAACTTATGTACACTATACATAAAAAGGCTTTAGTTTCCTACTAAAACCATAACCTTTACTAGTTATTTAATATATGATTATCGTTCTTGCAATAATATAATACCTGCAATCCATTTTACCATATCCATCATAATTTAGAATTTGCATAATATGACTTGATTTTCATTCATAAATATATATACTCGAATATATGTACATACAATTTCATTCAAGTCTATATGAATGGTGTCTTGAATTACAAAGTTTAAGCCTTTGAATACATTCATATACCCTCATAATACATGCACAGATCATCATTCAAATCTCTTATGAATTACTTTGCATGACCCCCAATGAATTGAACAAATATACTTTCCTAATTAATTAATCTTTTACAGTTAGAGGATTGGGATCATAAATCTGGAACACGTTCAGACCTCAGTATCTTGTCAACTCTGAGATCAATGCTAATCAAAGTGGGTTAAATAGATTTAGCCATCAAAACTGTTTAAGATAAAATACAAAATCCTTGAGATGAGATGTAACGGGTGGCCCATCTAGCGGTTGCATTTTAAACTACTACTTTTTTACGTCTGACAGCTGTAGTAACATTCTTATTGGGTCTAATATTTTGTAAAAAATCTCCGGTTGACGAAATGAGTAAGTTTACGCTCGAAAAAAATTGGGAAATACCGAAGACTTACTTCCAAAATGGAGAGTCTTCAAACGAAACTGCAAGAAAATTACGTCGGTCGAAATAAAGCGCCTTCCAGGGAGTTTGTGGATAAATTTGTGAAGCGTGTGCGCGAAACTGGTTCGTTAATGGATAAAACAACGCGTTCCCTGGTTCGTCCAGTGCACTCAATCGAAAACGTTGCTGCTGTTGCCGAAAACGAGCAAGGAGCTGCCGTTACGGTCAATGGTGAGCGCTATCGGGTCATGTTGGAAGATTTTTTGTTTCCCCAAATGGAAAAAGAAAACATCGACGACATTTGGTTCCAACAAGATGGCGCTACGTGCCACACAGCCAACGTTACAGTGGATCTTTTGCGCACTGTCTTCGACAATAGCATCATAAGCCGAAACGGCAACGTCAACTGGCCACCTCGTAGCTGCGATTTGACTCCGTTGGACTATTTTTGTGTGAAACTGTCAAGGATAAAAGTTACGCCAACCGTTTAGAGACGATTGACGATTTGAAACACGAAATTGGAGTCGCCATTGCAGCTATTGAAGCTCACACAATCAAAAATGTATTGAAAAATTGGGTCGACAGAATGGGCTACTGTAAGGCCACCCACGGCGGCATATGAATGAAATGGTGTTTTATCATTAACCGGAATGTTTAGGCTTTCCAAAAAAAAAAAAATATTATTGAAAAATATCCATTCGTCTTTTTTTTATAGCAATATCAAAAAGAAAAAGTTTCGTAGGCCACTCTTCATTTCAAAAAGCCATTTCATGCGGGCATTTTTGTGTGACTTTGGACATGGTGCATGCCCATTCCTGTCTATATCATTACTAGATAAGGAGATGTGTTTATGTTTCTTCCCTTCTCTCATAGCTGCTCACAATGACCCAGTTCATTTTTGGTTTCTTTTTTCTTTTTAACATACGGGTGTTTCCTATTATTTGATCCTCTGCTTACGCATTCACCTCATCTAAATCCTTCTTTCAAAATTGTTCTTCTTATTTCTTTGTGTTAACCCATGTGAACTAATAATTAATTAGGAAAAAATTAGGGATATATTTGACCTATTTATTACACAAATATGAAAAAAATATATTCATAAAAAAATCTCCAAAGATCCCAGTGACACCGATAAGAGCCGCTTAATTAATTCACCTATTGCCAGTGTCAGTAGCATTTAGAGAGTGCGACCTTTATTTTACAATCAATTTGATTAATTTTAATATGAGGTTTATCCTAAACTAAACAATTTTGATAAAATACAATGCCTAATGATAGCTGAATCAATAGATAATTATTATTATTCAAAATAATCGCCTTTGACATCAGCAAGGGGCTTTACTCGACCTGGAAACGAATACAAGTCTTGATGAAAGTCTCCTTTGACAGATTCCGGATCCTGGACGTCAGTGCAGATTTTGTTTTGTAGGAGGATCTGCCGTCGGTGTTTCGCTCAACTGTGCTTCCCACAAAGAAGTCAATCAGGTAGAGTACAGATGAGATTGGAGACCAAATACTGGGTCCAACAAAGAAAAAAAACCCAGACATAACCTTGGGATGAGTACTCTTCCAGTTCCTTCTTGACTCTCGAAACAAAGCAACTGTCGTATGCTAAGAATTTTTTCAATCTTAAACATTGTCAGGGGTGTCCACAGGGGGTGGTCTGCAGGGCCTGTGCCCCCGCCCAAATTAAGGAATTTTTGTTTTTTACTTTAAAAAATTATATTTGTAATTTTATTTAATTCTTCAAACTTTTTTCAAAAAATTTAGTTTTGTGTGTATAACTATAGATTTTTGAAGTTTTTCTTAAAAAATGTAATATTTGAATAATTTTTTCTAAAAAAATTATATTTGGAATAAAATTTTAGAAATTTTGTCCAAAAAAATTTAATTTTTGTAAACAACTCTGGATTTTTGATTTTTTTTCCAAAAAATATATACTTAAAACCTAGTTTTTGAAATTTTTTTTGTAGATATTTTAATTTTTCTTCTTCTAAAATTTAATTTTTTGTTATTAGCTATTACTTTTTCAAATGAATTTATTTATGAATGAGTGTACATTTTTGAAAATTTAGTTTTGTGTGTATAACAATAGATTTTTGAAATTTTTCTTTAAAAATGTAATATTTGAATAATTTTTTCTAAAAAAATTATATTTGGAATAAAATTTTGGAAATTTTGCACAAAAAAATTTAATTTTCGTAAACAACTTTGGATTTTTGATTTTGTTTCCAAAAAAATATATATTTAAAACCTAATTTTTGGAAATTTTTTTGTAGATTTTTTAATTTTTCTTTTACTAAAATTTAATTTTTTGTTATTAGCTATTACTTTTTCAAATTAATTTTTTTATAAATGTATGTAGATTTTGAAATTTTTTTACAAAAAATTTAATATTGTAAATTATATTCCCAAAAAATTAAAGTTTTGGATTTTTCTTTAAAAAAATCCTAAAAACCAAGACGGCCTCAAAATATTATCCTATACACACTCTGCCTTTACCACAATTACTTCGTTGTAACAGACGCACATCACTTCCGGCTAGCCGCCAAAATAACAAACAACATCCTCCTTGCGTAGGCGCTGAAAGTTCGTAGTTAAACAACTTCAGCACACTGTATATATATTTCTATTAATGTACTTTCTGACTCAAAGAGCAATGAAGAATCCCAGTCATAAACTTCTATTTCATCTCTTTGTTATGTATTTTACCTTGTCTAACTAAAAAGAACAAAAGTCACTCATAGCCTGACTCTGAGGTGATCTTTTGTTAACAAGATTGTAATTTTACACATCCATGTAAGTGTGTAAGCCTCGTAATACATACATACATAGATCTGTACTACCAAATACAATCATGTTTACGACACTATATTTCCTTTACCTCCTAATCATATTAAATCCCATTCATAAACACAACCATGATAGTATGTCCACCATAAAGAGAACATTCATAGTGTACAAATAACTATTTTTAAGGTGAGATCTTATCGTGTAAGAAAAAAAATAAAAAAATAGGTATGAATGTTATAATAAAATCCATGTCAATTTGATACCAAAAAAAATATTCTGCTCACACAGCAATATTCTATGTAGGATATATATTTTGAACGATTATATATTAAATAGACTTAAAGGCTAGAATGAAGGCATCCTTTTTCCCTGATTTCCGTGATACCCCTATTTGCAAATTTATTTGACAACGACGCAATAATTTAAAATTTTCGACAGTGTGCCTTCCTTTTCTCCACTTCTTCTATTATTCCATTATTATTTCCATTCAAATCTGTACACATACTAATTCAATAATAAATATAGGAAGAGTGATTGAAATTAATTGATATTTCGATATATTAAATCATTAACAATTTATTACAGAACAAAACAAACTTGAATACTTTAGGTTGCTTACAAGTCGAGAAAAGGACACTTGAACGTTATGGACGATTTCCATTCGCACACTCCAAGCAGTTGACCGTCTCCAGGACCACCGTCTTCGCTGTCAACATGTGCGAAACGTTGGAGAGGACAAACGCCTCTTTCAAAAAGGCCAAACTGGACCCGGATGAGTTAAAGATAACAGCCCAGGCAAATCCCTTCAAGTACATGAGGGTTCATGCAAGAGATCGCGGGGTTTCACAGCAGACTGTCCAGAGAGCTATCAAAAAAGTAGGTGGAAAGAGCCCTGTGATTGTAGAGAGGCTACTATTAGCACCAGTAATGAAAGAAATCCCATATTCTTCGTTGCAAGACTCTTTTAAATTACATAGTTTTAAATGAGTCTTTTGAACTATTTTTTCAACGCTTTTGGCCCCCTTACAACCCTGATGCCAACACCCTTGACTACATTTTTTGGGGCATGTTGAAAGGAAGGCATCCAGTGTCTTTCATCTAAACACCGAGGCTCTCAAAGCCACTATCAGCCAGTAATGGAACTCCAAGACAGAGGACTCTATCCATATCAGATGTTTGATCTTCATTCGTCGTCTGGAAGCCATCATTGCCTCTAAGGACGGCTACATTAATGATTAAGAGAGCTCAGAGAACACATCTATTTATTGTATTATTTTTGTTGAATTTCTATTGCTATTTAAGAAATAATATCTTGTGAAGTTTAAAATTCAAAGTGTTTAGATTTTAATGGACCACTCAGTATTGTATAACATTTGGAATATAATATCGCATAGATGGTTTCATGTCGACTTTATGAAATTTTGTCAAATGGTAGTTGAAACCCCAATTGGATTAATTTCGTTAAACTCTATGTGTCGTTTATGTACGAGAATAATTTGCTATTATTGTTAATTTTGGCATAATTAATGTAAAGGGTAGTTCTTTTAAACGTTTGGAATTTTCTTTGACCTCATTCCAGTTCCCTACAAACTATTTTTAATACAAATACACACTAATGCAGAGTATGTCTGGTACGAATGACACTTTACCAAGTCAGTTGGTCATTTTCTTCCTTAATTTTTTAATCAGGAACAAAAATGGATGCACTTTTGTAGATTTTGACAATATAAATGGCAAAAAAAGACAATGCCTTTTTGGCTAAAGCGGTCGGTTACACTACTCAATTCGTCCAAGTTTTTAGAAAACGTATCCAACAGGATGGCGAGGACACAATCACTATGATTTCCCAGACTCTATAAAAATGATTAATCAACATTTGTAGTCCTAAACTTCCATATTTGAATATGAAGGTTATTACAGTTTGAAAATCAGACAATAATCAATTTTTAATTTCCGGGATCAAACGACATAAAACAACATTTCAAGGAACATTTCATTTTCATGTTCAATTCATTGAATGTTGAATACGATAAGGCTTTAAACCTCTCTAAAAATATTGTTGTATATACTTTTTAAAAGAGCTTCTTATTCAACATGAGATAACTGATAAAGATCTAAGATATTTTTTTGATACTCCTCACGTCAAGTACCTTCATCTATGTTCTATGTTTCTTGACACTTTGGTATTTTTTTCTTTTGAGTCATTCACTATTTTTCCAGAAGATGTTAAATAAATAGCAGAGTAATTTGTACTGGGGAATCGGACTTGAGTCCTACTTAAGTCTTCCATGTCTGAGACTCTAAGTGAAAGGATTCAAACTTGAAAAAACTCGAGATACGTAAATATGTCTATAATTTCCAAACAGAGCGAGAGTAATTTATTTTTTCGAACTTTGCGCATTATAATCTTCAAACTCCAACAATTCTCTCTGTCAAAATAAATAAATTTTGTAATTTAAAATGTGTCTTGTTTGTAGGATTGAAAATGCCATGATAGAATAATCATTACAAAATTACATAAATGACCAATTCTCCCCCTCAAACAAAAAATATTTTAAATGACAAATCTGTTTTATTTTGAAGGGAAGAATTGTTGAGATTTGAAGATTATCATATAAAAAGTTATTATAAATATATATTTACCTATAGGTCCGTTTCAAAAATATATGCGTGTAGAGTGTACACGCATGATGGATGTGGTAACCTACCTTAAAGACGGGCTGTATATTTATCGTGCGTATACATCTATATATATACACACGAGGTGTGTTAAAATAATAAGGGGACATGATCTTTTTGTAGGAAACAATATTCATTTATTCATCAATATTTATGTTGCCCCTTCAATTCAATTCGCCTAAGATACAACACACTTGTGCCAACGCTTAGTCCAATCCTCCAAGCACTTTTCGTTATAGCCTTAAGCTCTTCCAGCAATGCAATCTTTATCTCCTCAATCTTTCCTTTCATATGTCTCTTCATTTTTAGGAGCAATTAAAAGTCACATACTGTTAAATCCGGGGAATATGATGGTTGAAGCAGGATGCTGATAAAATGTAAAATTTTTTTGGGTCAAAAGTAAGCATTTATCATGCCCAAAAAATTCGGAAAAAGAAATATGGCACAAGGCAACCCATATGTCAATATCCTCAGCAACTTATCAACTTGGAAAGTTTTCAAAAACAATTTTCTTCATTGGTTCAACATTCTCATCCGTTGTTGACGTGCTTGGGTGTCCAGAGCAAAGTTTGTCATTGGCATCTTCCTGGTCACCTTAGAAGAGTTTGTACCCCACTTGTAAACATTTATTTTACTCTGAACAGTTTCACTGTTCAATTCCCACCATCAATATTTCAAGTGTTTTGGAGCACTTAATTTCATTTTTTTACTCATAATTTGATACTAATTCTTTGATCCATGTTTTCAATAGCAAAACATTGCCGAACACGCAAAATACTTCCAACCGTTATGCCTCTCAGAAACAAACTAAACATATTATATAGCTGAAAATGTAAATATACAGGGTGCTTGGACAAAATCTGCCACTTTTTAAAGACAACATTACTCCATCATCTGATGTCTGATCCGTCCGTTTTTGGTGTTAAAAATTTTCCCGGGTCATAGGCTTTAGTTATTGTAGAACACTTGTAGCGATAGCATCCTTTTAATTGCCCAAGAAAAGTCATTATGTTCAATGAGAGAGATCGTAGGTGCGCTGCTATTCAGATTATGCTTAGTGATCACATGAAATTAAGCAATACTGACATCTCTGGCCTTCTGTCAATGCCAGTTAGAACAGTCAAAAGTCTCAAGAAGCAGCTGGAAGAGTCATCGGATCCGATGAACGTTGTCGACAGGAAGAAGAAAGAGGAGAAGAGCACCAGGATTGTCCGGGACGTCACCTTCATCAACAAGGTCAGGACACCCAGCGTTCCATGAGAGCCATGGCAAGTCTGTTGTTAGTAGCAGGACTCAGCTCCGGCCCACAAAGCTACGCGGATGCAAGAATGACTGAAAAGCAATGCTTTTGCGTTCGTACCCTTCTCCTCTTGGCCTCCTCATCACCGGATTTGAACCCGTTGGACTACTTTTTCTGGTCCTACGTGGAGAACATGACCAACCGCTCCTCTCATAACACCAAGCAGTCTCTCATCACCTGCATCAAGGATAAATTCAGTGAGATAGAAGCAGCGCAGATCCAAAATCCCTGTTCTCGGTTTCGTAGCCGCATTGAGTAATTTTTGGCCGCAGACGGCTGCTACATTAAATAGATAGCTGCTCTATATCCTAATAAAGATATTCGTTTTTATTTTATCAATAAATATTAAAAAATAAGCTTGCAGTTGTTGTTTTTTGAAGTGGCAGATTTTGTCCACGCTCCCTGTATATGTTCGTGGCGAGTGTAAAGAAATATCAAAATCGAGTTTAGCAAATGCACATTGCCTACGTAATTTGAACAGTCATCTTACTTTTAAAACATACCTCGTATAATATCGGGAGAACAGATGCTCTCACATATACTTTCTTTAATTGACTAACATAGGTATATCCCGTCGTTACCTTCATTGTATCACGCAACTTTTCCTTAAAAAATATTCCTATTTATATTTTAAGTACTCCAGACTATATATATATCACGTTGTTACTTCGCCGACACAAAAATCTCCTATGTATTTTCTTGTCAGCTATCGATTTCCTTGTCTCATTTGATACGTCATGGGTATTTCATAATTTATTCATTTTGATAAATAAAATAAATAATAAGTTATTCTCATATATATATTAAACATAGGGTATGACGTAAAGAAGGACGACTTGACGTAGTCGTAGTTGACAAAAACATTGAAATTGTTGTATTTATACTGTGTAGGAATGTAATATTATGAAACATGTAATTTTAAGTAATTCATTTTAAAAATTGTGGAAAAATGACAATGATAGTCTAGGAGTACTTGAAATATAAATACCAGTTGGTATAACTGATTTATTTGGATAACTACCAAAGTATTTCGAAGGTTTTTTTATTTCTTTTTGTCCCTTGAGTAAGAAAGGCTACATTGAATTGAGAGAGATAAGCTGATATGTACAAATTGATCGGGGCGCAATTTTTTTCTACTTCCGTTGTGATATAGTGAACTAAAGATTAGGACCGATTGCGATACTACGATCAACGATATGATATCGCCATATTGTAATTAATTACCGATCAGAAAAAGCTTCGATCAACAAGCCATATATATATGTTGGTTAATTGAAATCTGAACACATACTAATTCAATAATTAATGAAGGTTGAGGGATTGAAATTAATCAATATTTCGATATAGACAGAGTCACAACTCTATTGATAGAATCGTCGAAATGAATAAATTGTATCTTCATGAAGTATTACGAGTCAAGGTGTTCAGATTTTAATGGACCCCTCGTTCTGTACATGTATAAGTCTACACACACGATACATGTGGTAACCCGCTTTTACAATACTATTTGAACTCGTCAAAAAATGGCTTGTGAACAGCAGGGTATTTCATGAATATACAAAATTAACTTACCTCAAGAAAACTTGATGAAACTCCTTAGCAAATGACGTAAAGAGCATAGACAATGACATCACTAGACCTCCGATGATGGAAATGAGACGTGTACTCTTCCGTCGACAGAGTGCTACGAATAAAGGGGCCATGAAACATGATAGAGAGAAATTTGTGGACCCCAACCATGCTGGAAGAAAATAAAAATTATACATGTATAAATATTTTCTTAAAACATACATTAATATTCTTATTTTTTGATTATGGAAAAGATATTTTAATCATAGTAGGTAGTAGATACAGGCTAACTTAAAATTTATGTATATATATGAAAAATAGACATTAATATAATATCTTGTGGAGGGGATCCTTTCCCTCCTAAGAGTTACAAATCTATCAATGATTTCTTTACTTTGTATATACAGACACATTCATACAAATATGGCATTGGTTGATTAATACAGGGTATTAATGAATACATAATCAGAGAGGAATTCCACCTGTAATTACTTTGACTATAAAAGGAGATTTCAAATCCGACTGCGAATGGATAGACTTTTCCGTTCCTTCCCTCCTTCAAATATGTAAATTATACATAATGTATTGAGTCTACAGTCTGCTTAAACAAAAATGTACAAAATTGGACAACATTAACAAAATCATCATTATTTATTAATTTACCTATTCCTTAAAATTCTAAATGTCCTCAGTTGCAGCCTCTAGATGGAGTGGGATGGCATTGTACACGCTGATAACATATTCATCAGTTGTGATGGCCAAATTATAACAATAAGATTTATTTACATTTTTGGCTTTAATTTACTTTTTTTGCATTTTCAACCTTTATTTGCATTTTTAGGTACAAAATGTGCAATAGTTCCATCGTTCCATAGTAACAGACCCGATTACACAGTCTCTAAGTTTCCCCCTGTAAAACAAGAGAGCTCTGTCTCTTAGGTCCCCAACCCCCATTTATCTTATCTATCTTACCGCCAAAGCTATTGAGGTTTTGACGGTATATAAATCTACTGGAAAACACTTAGCTTCCATTGATTTTTATTTGCATATTTAGCTCCATTTGTATGCATTATTTGGACATCACTACTCATCGAACATGGCCATACACTCCCGTCCAATGGAGGCCTTCAACTCAACAGTATTTCAGTGGAAAACAACACAGACCTTGGCCTCCATGGTGTTCCTAATCATATAGTCAAGTGGGCTCAGATCTGAGGCGGTAGGAGGCTACAATATTCAGGCCCAAAAATGGTTTACATTCTCCTTGCACCAAAGTAGGGTTTCCTTCGACTTGTGGCTCACATAATTGAGTCCCATGTCTTTTACGGCATTCCTGATCGTCCCTTCACACATGTTGTACTTTTTTACTAGCTTGGACATCGAGGTTTGAAGATTTGCCTCAATACTTTCTCAAAAGGCACTCGGAAAATTTATGGCTTTATGTTGCAGCTCCCCCTCCAAGGCTTTTGTTCATTGCAACTATCAGCCTTAAACACCTTTGTGATCTTCAAAACGGTGGTCCTGTTCACTTCTGACCACTTCACAAACAGGAACCCCCGTGTGGTGGTGCAAATCAAGCACTCTACCTTTCTTCGACGACATCACGAAATTGACTTTGTTTACAAAACATTGTATGACGTAAAAAGGAAGGTCTCAAAGCTGTTCTTTCAAAAATATATGATTCATTGCCTCACGTTAATTTCTATGGATTAATTTAAGTTTTAGTGTATGATACATTTTTGCTAAGTAATATTTATTTATGTTTATAGGTACAAGTTCCACGAATTCTTCGACTTTAAGTTAACCAATTTCTTGGTATACAGGTATGATTTGTCCTTAAACCTGCGTTAGTCAACATCTTTTTTAGTTTTTCAAGAAGACTACTTAATTACGAAAAGCAGCGGACGAGGGGAATAACTTGTAAATGATATTTTTTCATGTGGGGTAAAATCAAACACTTAATAATCTACCAGGGATAAATATGTAAAAGACATACGTTATACTAAAAATAAATATACAAGTATAAACTATCACTAAAAAGGTAGATTGATTTTGAAAACTAATCCATACTCATAAAATTGTATAAAACAATTTGGTGTTACGTAGCCCTTTTCATAACAAGAACCCCAAAATAAAACGTATTCAATTACAATTTAAGGGGTTAAACAAGTATATAAAATAATAGCTAAAATGTTTAAACTTTGAAACTACCGTTGTACGTCTTAGTCCTCAAATTGAACAAAAGAAGAAGCCAAGAAATCAAAAGAGAAAAATTCGGGAACGATTTTCAACCAAAATAGTTCATGCTAATTAATTCATTCCTTCTTTGATGTATGAAACACAAATTCTTGTCATTCATATGAATATTTTTATAATGATATAATATGCTCACAAGTCCGAGTCAAGTTCAAATCCTTGTATTACTTTTACGGAGTCCAGTTCGAGTACTCAGATATCTTATGAGTTCCTTCCAAGTCCATTATTATAATCAGGCTTGTTGTTGCTCACTTCTTTTGAAACTTTTTATTTAGCCCTTCTCTATTGCCTCTATCCTTGTTCATGGATTTTGTGGAGTACGATTTCATAGTTATACTTTGCCTCTTTGTCCAATACTCCACTATAAACCAACCTAAAGACTCAACCACAAACGATATCTAATTAAGCATAGTTCTACTTTGCCCTTTGCTCCACCAAAAATAGACATAATCTCTATGAAAAACTAAATCTATGGAGAGCAATCTAAGTACTTTATGAAAAAAATAATAACCAATTGGATTATAGAAGATATGGAAAAAAATAGGGATCTGAGATAATTTATTATGAATAAACGATGAACGATTTAAAAGTGTATTTTTCTGTTCCCTTTTTATAGTTTGTTTATCCTTTTTGTGTACGAACGATGACCCGTTATCACTTTTGAACAGTTAGCAACAAGCCGATTATTGCGTAATATATAGAGGGTGCATAGGATTAAGAATTTTCTTGAGTTCAGTATGAACTAACTTTCGCGTCCAAGTTGGGTAGAGAGTCTTAGCTATCGAATCCATGTCATGTCTTTGATTTTGAGCTCAAGTCGAGTCACAAGTCTTCAAATTATGGACTCATGTCCAAGTGGAATTGCAAGTCTCTGGTGCAAGTCCCTACCTCGAACCCTCAACCTGTGACTTTAAAGCATACTACACAAGGCATCATTTTTATTTAAATGACCGTAAACTACTATATTTTAACAAATAAGTTTGTCCAGTAATGCTATAAATATATTTCATGCATGTGAATATGTGGTCAATATTTTAAAATAAGACTTAATTAACGTATTTGTTATTTTTATAAGCATTGAATGTTTTTCAGGTTGTTATCTTTTATCGTATCTCAGAACCTTTCCTCCAAAAATAAACAATATTTTTGCAATAATTGTTGGAAATTATTTACAGCCTAACAAGAGATCATTGGAATACAGCTGATAAGGGGAAAAGGAGCAGAACCACTGAAGAATCTATTAAATTTATGGAATAAATTTAATTTGAACAAAGTATTGTGCACCTTAGTTACTTTTGGTATGAACAAAATCTTACTACAAGAATATATCGTTGGAGAGTCCAAAAGACTAACATTCTTTGCTTCAAACAACCATGGTTTTCCAGTAGTGATATGCTGATAGGTAAATGATTTTTAGAAATATGAACATAGGAAAATAGTTGGGACGTTTTGGAAGAAGGATCAAATATAATTTATTTTGAAAAAAATCTTCTAGATTTTCGGTTATTAATACTAGATAACTATGATTAGAGTTGTAGAAAAGATGATATGTTGTATATAAAAATAAAACAAACTGAAGATTAACATGGTAACCCTGACAATTTGAAATAGGTGTGGGAGAAAATCAGCTTAGCTGTCACGAAGTTCATAGCTGCGATTAGCTATGAGAAGAAGGAATTAAGTAAAAATCCCACATAGTATTTAGGAAAACATTAAGTCCAACAAGGACTTCCAGGTATAAAAATTTAGAATAACTATTGTAGCGTTGGCAAATACAAAAATTACAAATATAATCTATATATTAAATGTAAATATCTGAGCCTGAGTGTTTGTCCTTCAACCACGGCCTAACCAATGAATGGATTTTATTGAAACTTTTTATGTGGCTTCTTAAAGCTCCATAAACGGTCCTGGTTACAATTTTTTTGGTGCTTAAGGTAATGACGGCCTTTAAATAGATTTTTTTAGCACTTCACCTGTACAACCTAAGGGTCAGGGTGTATTTTGGATATTAGAAGGGTTCTTAGATGCTCAGAGAAGCGGGGGTGGAAAAATTTAAGCTACCTCAGAGACCAGTAGCCATACATATAGCCCGTTGAAAGGGTGTATTCTAGCATATCAGAAGGAGGTCTTGGTGCTTATAACTAAGGCGGCGGTGCAGTTTAAACTGCCTTTAAGTCCAGTACTTTACCTGTACAACCTTAAAGCTGGCGTTTATTTTGAGATATTAGGAGGGTTCCTAGGTGCTCAGGGAAGGGGCGGCGAAGAAATTGAGTTTTCCTTGGGCCCAGCAGCTCACCTGCACAACCTGTGGTTTGGGGTATATTATTGCATATTAGAAAGGTTTCTTGGTGCCTAGAAGTTCGGCGGCAGTAGAATTTAAAGTTCATTTTAGCCCAGTACTATATCAGTACAACCCTGAGAGTTGGGGTGTATTTTGGGATAATATGAGGATTCTTAAGGCTCAGGGAAGTGGCAGCAAGACTGAGAGTTCTGCGTTTGACATAAAATAAGGCAACCACATCCTCATCGTAAGCCATGGGACAGAGGACCACCCAGGTCACTGTTTTGCAAAAAAAAAGAAGGCAAACTACTTCATTACGTTCAATAATATAAAAAGATGATTGAGCAATAGTTTGACTTGAATATTTATTCTTCTCTTAACCTCAAGTGCGCTAAGATACTTCAAAAAAATACTGCGATATTCTTTAAATTTTTTTTTGTTTATATTAAGGAGAGGAATTCTTAATTAATTTTAATTTCTTAATGTCCCAGACAACACTGGGAAAATCTAGTCTAGTAATTATGATTTGTCGAACAAAATACATTTAAAATGATTTTGAAACAAGCATTTGTGCCAAAGTGTGGCTCCTACCCGGATTTAACAATAACTTTAGCTCATTTTGTTAGAAAAGTAGAACTATTTCAAAACTTGTTTAACGTTGTGTATAAGCAAACAATCAGCCAATAAATATGTCATTTATTCGTGATAATTTATTCTAAAATGACATGCATATATTACTTCTATTTTACAGATTTTTCTAAACAATATGCAATATAAAATTCTCAATACACAAACATATATCCCATCACGGCAAATCTAAATAGTTGCATGGCATGTACTATAAATCAACTTGACCCATAATAATAATAATAAAAAACAAGAAATACCAAATGGTTATTTTGTTTTTTTACTCAATTGAAAGATCAAGGAGAATATCATGGTGACGTGACAGCAATTTTTTATTTCGTTAAGTTTTTATATAATTATAGAGAGTGAAGTTTGTTCAATTATGTACTGGGTGGTACATTGAAACCTGACCACTTACTAATTAAATAATTAATGAAGGTTGACCAATTGAAATTAATTCATATTTCTATATATTAAAGTATTAACAACTACTTACAAAACAAAACAAACCTGTGCTCTCTAGCTTACGTACAAGTACAGAAAATGAACTTGAACGTGATCAACGTATTTCCATTAGCGCACTTTAAGCAGCTGGTCTTCTCCAGGAACACCGTGAACGTCAGCAATTCTGAAACGTTCGAGAGGAAGAAGACTTCTGTCAAAAAGGCAAAACTGGACCCGGAAGTGAGAAGAAAATAGCCCAGGCTAATCCCCTCAATTCCATTAAAGCCCATACAAACGATCTTAGGTGTTTCACACCATACCGTCCAGAGAGCCATCAAAAAGTGGGTGGAAAGAGTCTTGTGAGGGCAGAGAGGCCAATTTTGACGCAAGCAATGAAAGAAACCCATCTCCTCTGTTTCAAGACTATTTTGAATGAGTCTTATGAGTTCTTTTGAACTCTTTTGTGACACTTTTGGGCCCCCCCCCCTACACCACTGATGCCAACCCCTTGACTACACCTTTTGGGTGCATGTTGAGGGGAAGTCCTGCAGTGCTGTCATCCAAACACCGAGGCCCTCAAAGTCACTGTCAGCCAACACTGGGACGCCATGACAGAGGACTACATCCAAGATAGATACCAGGCCTTCCACCGTCACCTGGAAGCCGTCATTGCCGCGAAGGGCGGCTGCAATAATGATTAAGAGAGCTCAGAGACACATCTATTTATAGAATTGATTTTTTTGAAAATCTATTGTTAATTAATATGTTATATCTTGCTGAAGTTTACAATTCAAAGTGTTCAGATTTTAATGGACCACTCGGTAATTTCATTTCATGTCAATAGGTCATATGGTTCTTGAAAACTTTTTGTTTACAAAAAACCAACCAAACAATGTCTCACAAATTGTTTAATGGAAAACTCTCTCAGAAAGAGAGGCTAATGCAAATGCTTCTATGAACAGATGTACAAACATATGCTTGTTTGTTTGTTATTATGACAAAAATAATAAGTACATACCTCCATAGGTAGATTTAGGAAAAAAATACTTCGTGTCAAGAGGGACTTTTTTTGTGCACGTATGTTTATAGATGTAAAAGAATAATCTCTACCTATTCTTTTTCCTTTTCCTTTTTTTAAAACCATCTTCATTATTCTATTATAATTATGGTTCAAACATCTTAGCCATAGATGTTAATATAGTTAAGAGGTACAAGGTATTATTAAATGATATATAGTTGTTCCTCCATTTTGAAGGACCCATCTGTATGGCACATGTCTTCTTCCTTCAAAAATGTTATATATTATATGTCTATGAAAAATAACTCCATAATGGAATATGTAATTCAAACCAATGGCTTATAATTTACCTATATACAAAACATTTGGCACATTGCTAAATTTTCTTTTTTTGGCAAGTCCCTATACACTTGACTTTATTATTTATACAAATAAGTCAAACGTCATTAAAATGATATGGGCAATTTTTTTGCGACTTGGATACATTTAGATGTATACATATATATATTATATACAGTGTGGGGATTTTAAATCTGCGAAATTTAGGGATGATATATATTAGAATTATTTTCCCAAAGTTAATTCACAAATCTGTTACTCTGATATGAGGGGGTCCATGGGGAAGTCAATTACTCAAACATACCACCTCCAACTTCAACCACAGCCTCCAACATGGCCCTGAACCTGGCACATGCCTTGATGAAGAACTCCTTGTCCATCATGGCCATTGCTTCGGGAATTGAATCCCCCAAAGAGTCAGGAGTGTTATGTGCACGTTAATTGGACTCTCCAAGACGCCCCCTCCCCCCACATAGTATTCTAAGGAACTGAGATTCAGAGATCATGAGTATTGATGCAAATTCATTGTAGAATGGGCATGTTAAATAAAACTGAAAATCAACATTGTGAAGAATGTTTTGAAGTAGTGAAAGAATAATGCTCATGACATTTCATTATATCAGCTCCAATCAGTTGTTACAAGGGAGAAAGGAGAAAAGAAAATAAACCAGGACATTTGCTTGAATTACTCCGATGTCGATACCCAATTATTTTCTGAGTCTAACAAAGACAGCTAAAAAATTCACCGGATTTACATTACATATCATGATTCATCCTTGCAAGAAATGGAGGATACATTTCAGGAAGTCTGGAGTACTTTTTTTGCTCTAACAACGATCATGTGTCTTCCTTGCATGTGTTCCCGACCCATTAGATTCCTTGAAAACCTTGACAACATCGTACCCAGTTGATTTGGAAGTTTCGTAAACTCAATAATTTCTTTAAGTGTTCTTTCAGCACAGAGGTACACTATAATGACCGCACATGTCGTGTATTTTTTCTTATATAGTTTTGTTAGCAAAATCTGAAGAACACACTTTGATGAACATAGATATTAAGCTTGCCCCAAGGTTAATAATCTCCTTGTATATACTTATAGAGTACATTACTTTTACGGCTTAAATGAGTGTGTTTTTGTGATTATATTAATTAATTAATTCAATGGGTTGTGCTCCATAATTATACGAATAATTATATTTATAAAAAAATCTTCTTTTGGACAAGATAAATTGTGTTTCATAAATCAACGAAGGAATTAATTAATTGGCATAAAAAAAGAAGTTGTAGACTTTTATATGCATATACAGTATATATGTAGTGTTCATGTTTAGAGCTCATTGAGAGAGAATGAGGTAGGGGGATTTAAAGCCACGTTTTAAGGCATGATTAATAGTTTATATTTTGTTAGTATATATGGTAAAAAGAAGTTAATTAATCTGCTTTGAATTTAACTGCAAAAGTGCTTTTAATTCTTAATTAACTGATACACTTATCAATTTGTTATTAGTGTTCAAAAGAACAATTTATTTTAAGGTGGTTTGAATGGTTTAAAGTCCCTCACACTGAAATAGAAATGCTTCCATTGATCCCTCCTCATCAAAAAGTAACCGAATAACAATGTAATATTTTATTTTAATTACATAAATCCAGATTCCAATGGCTTGTATTGTTATTGTCGGTTTTTAGTGATGTTCACGAAACTCTAAATGGAAAAAAGGAGGCTCCCATCGAATCGTTTTCAAAATACGTGTTCCTGCTTGTCCTTAGAATTACACTATACATGGGCTGAAAAGTCCATGATTTCACACATAAACACAGTTGAAGAGGTTAGTGGTCCTCATGGCGATGTGTGCGGGCGCTGAGTCTTGTTGGAATATGAACTCCCTCCCATCGGCTGTATCCTTCATCCTGGGGATGACGAACTCCTCCAAGACTTCGCAGTACCTTATCGCATTAACCCTTTCCTTGGGATTGAAGAAGAAAGGAGGCATCACCTCACCGGTGCTGCAGATGACACCCAGGGTCATCACGGAGGCCGGAAACTTTGTGGTGAAGACCGCAGGGTCCTCTTCTCTCTCCGTAGCAAGCCACCTGTCATTCTGGACGTTGTAGCTTCTGTCAACAGTCCAGTTCTTCTTGTCGGAGGAAGAATACGATTCTTCCTCCATGGCTCTTCAGGTCATTGAGGAGACGCTTACCGTTGGTGAGCCTGGTAGCCTTCATGGATGCCGTGAGGATGTGTTGTTTGACCATTCGGTATGATCTGTACCCGAGGCCCTCATTCACAGCCTTGGAGACCAGCTGCTTGCTCACTCCACGGTTCTTGGCCAACCTGGACAAGGAAGTCCCCGGCGAAGCCTTGATGGAATTCCGGAGGGCTTCAAGGAATCGATGGGTGCGGATTCGGTCACTTCTCATGCTGTGGGCCTTGCGGCAGACCTTCTCCTCAACATCCCAGGCATTGAAGACCCGGTACACCGTGGTCTTGGGGTAGTTAAGAAGCTTGTAGATAGCAGAGGGCTTGTGTCCGCTCGAGCCAATTCGAGGATGGCGTCTCTCCTTGCTTGTTCCATGATGACTATTGTTTGTTGTCAAAACAATTGTGGTAGAAGTTATAGTGTATTGTTCACGCAACCTTTTATATTAGTACGATTTAACCCCGAATATCCACATTATGGATCTGGATGAAGTTTAAAGTATTTCCAATTTATCGTGGACGTAAATGGAGTAATTTTTTTTTTAATTAACCTCTTTTTCAGTTATTTTAACTAAGGTTGGTCGGTACGCTAGACCCAGGGTTGGGTACGAACTGAGGTACCCTCTTCACGGTACACGGTTCCGTACTGTTTAATTGTAAAAAGTTTTTTTATAGATTAATGTAGTTTTTTTAAGTATTTTCAATATTTTATTCTTCCTAAAATGGTCCTAAAATATATTTAACTTCTCTAAAAAAACAAAGGTTGTTATAAAATACACACAGGCTATATAATACTATTTTTCATGAATTTATAATTTTTTCCCAAAAAGATGAGATTGTTTACATTTCTCGGTAATAAACAAGACGGATTAGTAGTCAAAATATCGCCAGCTGACGAAATAATTCTTTCAATATCTCCCAGTATTTCTGCTATAAATGTTTTTTTAGTAGGGGACGATCTATCATTTATTTCACCCGGAAGATGGAGTATTGATAAATGAACTTCTTCAGGTTCTGATTAAAAAAAATAACCCAAATTTTATAAGGTTGAATATGTGATAATATACACACGTACCGCACCGAGAGTAAAACCGTACACAACCGAGTAGTTGTATAACTCCGTACCGTACTATCCCGAGTATCTACATTTAAGAGTCAACTGACAAAAATTCATAACAATCTCTTCTTTAGTTTGTGAGTTATTGCGCTAACTGTGGAGATACTTTCGTAATTTCTAAAATAATGGATAAAAACAACTTTTTGTTCCAATTTTATGCTGCTTTTTCATGGGGAAAAAAACCCATTTTGCACGAGAAAAAAAAAGTGTTTTTTATGTTAAGGCTTTGGAATTTTTAGCCAATTTAGAGCAAAGAATCGCCTATTACCTGAAACCTCAATTGAAAGATCCGTTACATCACTAGTCAAGATCCTCCTGCACCTATTTATAACATATATCATACATGTAATGTAGCAAGGAGACAAAGTGATTTGGATTCCGTCAAAAGAGGGTTTTTGTTAAGCTAATTGAGTTTCAAAAGGGATTTGAACTTAAAAAAAAATAATAATAGAAATAAATGAATAGAGTCAGTGATATATAACGACGTTGACTTGAAATAGGCTCTATTTCTTGAGGCGTTGCTCCTATGAAATGAACAGCCTCACACAAAAGTAATAAGGAACTTAAATATAATTATTATGACCGGGCTTTTATATACATATATTATTAAAGTAAACCTTTATTTTGTGGGGGCTTAGCTCTAGGGTGGTCCACGTAATAATTAAAGAAAATAAATGTTCAGATAATGTAACAGTTATTTGGACTTTATTAAGTGTATAAATGTAATAGGTACCTATCTAAATATATATATATTTGAACTCTATGGGGCCAGAAAGTGTTCAAAATTTTCTTTTCTTTACTATAAGTACATTTTATAAGAAGGGATTCATCTATTGTTCAGATCCAGCTCAATTTTCTGTGGAAAACAAAATATAAAAAATGATACATTATAAAAAAACTTATTATAAAATAAAATATATTGTTGTTAAAAATGGATGAGAGATCTAATTTCAAAAAAATCAGGAAACTGACCAACCGGCGTTTGAAGGTTAAGGATCCTATTTTAAACTTTTGTTCTGTACTTTCATCATATTTATACAATATACAGAGTGTAACAGCGAAATCCTGAGCTCTTGATCTATCTCCTTAAAATTAACAAAAAATGCTCATTTTTAAAGATTGAAAAAAAAAAAAAAAATGGAGAAGCAGATAGTAATATAATTGAGAATATGCGTTATATTATGCTGTTTAGTCAATCCATGAGTCGTTTCCAACATGAATGCTCCATAATGATTAACTTCTTAACCTTGTAACGCCAGGTTGCTCAGTTTCCTGATTTTTTAAAATTAGAGCTCTCATTTACTTCTAATAACTATATTTTTTTGTAATAATAAGCAGTAAAATTCAAACTTAATCTACTTTCTTTAAATCACGATTTTTGAGGATCAGTAATGAATTATAACTTTTTATTATTATTATTTACAAATATCTGTACAACACACCAATATATGAAAAAATGAAACGATAATTACATAATTTGTCATTTAAACGTAATATGTAAGTAAATTTTTAACAATAAATAATAATATTTTTATTTTTCCAAGTAGGCAGATCTAAATTATTGCATTCCAGGAGGACCTATGTTGACCTTTCACTCAAGGTAGTTCTAGACAAAATAATCCATTGGATTAAGATCGGAGAGCAAGGAGGAGAAATACTCTTGGACGCCCAGTTGTTCCAGTGGTCCCGGAGCCTAACCTAGGTCGTGCTGTAGGTGTGGCAGGGACAAAGTCCTGTTGCCAGATACACGTACGCTCTCCAATGCCCCCCATGATGTACTTCCTTCTGATCACTTCCCTTAGTCTCTTGATTTTAGCATTGGGGGAAAACATTGTCGCCTACTTTAAACTTTGATAACTTGAAGACGACATTATCAAATAAAAAACCGGTTACCAAATAGGAAAGCTATTCTCGTCAGCTGACGATACGTATTTTAGTTAGCATCATGCTGTCATCATATGAGGAGATAAAGAGCTATAAGTGGAACGAGGAGCTTTGGAGGTCCGCCGTAGTCATGGCATTGGTTAATAATGGAGACGAAATCTCCAATTCAACGATTGCTTCAACCTTAGGAGTGAATTTACGGACTGTTCAGCGTATCTGTAAGAAGCTAGAGGACACCTGGGATGTTGATGCCACCATAAAGAGGGCACCCAAGGAGGAGGGCGCCGACAGGAAGGTCAGGGACACCCACTTTGTCGACAAGGTGAAGAAGATGGTTGAGGATGACCCTACTAGGTCCATGAAGGCCGGAGACAGGCCCTGGGTGTAGCAACAGGACTCAGCACCCTGCCATGTGTCCAAAATCTCCATTTAGTGTTTAACCGAGAACTGTTATGACATCGTAACCAAGGATTTGTTCCTAACTCTCCCATCCTTAATCCTTTGAACTATTTGGTCTGGGGCTACGTCGACAGACATACCAATAGACATCCCCATAACCAATGATGGACTCCATCAAGGAGGTATTCGGCAACATGGACAATGAGATGGTGAGAAGAGCCTGCGGCCGGTTCAGAGGCCGTTATTGATGCTAACGGTGATTATTTCGAATGAATGGCTACTCTATACCTATATGCTCGTCATAGTTTTGGTTTTAAATAAAAAAGTTAAAAATGTATATTTTGTGTTGTTTTTTTGTAGAAAAATATTTTGGCGACAATTTGATCCTCGCTCCTTTTATATATAGAATTGCACAATTTTGCATCATATATGTATATGTCGGAAAAGTCCGGTAAGCTGAAGTGCCAGATTTTTTTCTTAGACCCTGTACAATAATAAAAATGTCAGATATCGATGCTTCAACTTTTATCAACAAGTGAGCTTTTTTTTTTGTTATGAATAATTCATTTATAAGTTGTGTAATTGAAAACCATGTTCCGGGTGGTCCATAGTAATCTGAACGCTTACTAATTCAGTAATTAATGAAGGCTTAGGGATTGGAATGAAGCCCTTTTTTTGATATATTAAAGTATAAAAAATAAGCCTGAGCTCTTTAGCTTACGTACAAGTTGACAAAATGACACTGAAACGTGATCCACGAGTTTCTATTCGCAAACTCTAAGCATTTGGGTGTCTCCAGGACCACTTTCTAAGCTGTGAGCAAGTACAAAACGTTGGAGAGGTAGAAGGGCTTGGTCAAAAAGGGCAAAATGGAACCAGAGGAGTTAAAGAAAATAGCCTAGGCCAAATCCTTTAAAAACATAAGGGCCCATGCAAGAAATCTGACCAAACAACTATCAAAAAGTTTTGTGGAGAGAGCCTTGTGAGGTTGAAGAGGCCACCTTTGACAGAAGCAATGAAAGAAACCCATCTCCTCCGTTGCTTGAATGAGTCTTTTGAGTTCTTTTGTACTGTTTTTGACACTTTTGGCTCCCCTACATCCCTGATGCCAACCTCAGGGACCTGCAGTGTCCATCATCCAAACACCGCGACCCTCAAAGCCACTGTCATCAAGCACTGGGACGCCATGACAGAGGACTACATTTCTAACGGATGCCATACTTTTTATGTACAATGTATAATATCAAATATATGTACAAAATATAAATATTATCTTTTGTTTTCACTTCCAAGATCTGGTTTTTATCATCATTCCTTCAAAACAGACGGTGCTAAGTTAATGCTTTTGTCATTTATATCTATGCATATTTTTTTACACTTGATATTCCTTTGAAATAGAAATCATACACATTTTCATGAAGATATTACACAATATATATGTACAAAATATTTTGAAACAAAACCCCTCAAATTAAGAGCAAAATCAATATTAATCATACTTAATTGAAGATTGAAGAACACTCCTTGATTAATTTGTTTAATGACACTGCATAAATAATTATACATACGTAAATATACATACATAGACTTTCATAGACTGCACACAAATTAAAGAAATATGTGAAATAATTTGCAGTCTCATAATTCAATCTCTTCTGCAAATAGGTATTTTTTGTGCAACATCATTTTATTAAACAATATAATGCGTGTAATCAAATTATTACAAGGTGCAACGCATAAATTTTGACTCTAAGTAATTGGTAAATTGAGAGTTTCTTGCGAGTTTTTCAGAAATGAACATATATACGTACGTTAAACATTTTATGTCACTCTGTGGAAATTTCTTTTTTTTGTTTAAGTTATCAAGAATGATCAAGAGAGTTCCGGCACACATCTAAATAAAGTATTAATTTAGTTGAAATTCTTTTCTTCAGAAATAAATTATGTCTTGTTGAATTTTAAAATTTAAAGTGTACAGATTTTAAGAGACGAATCGGTGCATGGAAGATTATAGGAGACAATATCGTGTTACAACTTGTCTCCAAACATTATTTGTGTATATCTAGTAACTCCAGGGTAATATATCTCGAAAAACTTAAAGGTGTTGATTGTTCATATTTCAACATCGCACCCGGTACATACATAATAGACTGTAATTACTTCAATTTCTAAGCCCATTATTCCAGGCTAAAATGGTAGTTATTTTTATTGTTACTATTAAGAAAAAGAAAATCTATAGATTGCCAAAAAATTAATAGTTTTTTGGCTAGTTGAAAACTTTTTTTCGACCTCTTTATTAGTAAAAATTAGCTTTTATTAAATATAAGACTATTATTGCATATATTAAAGGTAGGTTTGTAACATTATTGTCATTATTTAAGAGACAAGATTTACTATAAGCTTTTCATTTGATAATTTTCAAGCTGAATTTAATTTTTTGTTTATAAAATTCTTTGTGTGAAGAATTGTTTTATTGAATGATATTGCTACGATTGTGACGGAGCTGTTCCTAAGTTTGTACGATACACGTTTGGAATGTACGATTAAATTATCATGAAATAATATGTTTAGGGTCAAATATATTAAAAATAATTATAGTTTTTTACTGAAATGTAGTCCATCCTAGAGGGATGGCACTGATTCTTCGACATAGTGCACTTATTTTTTTAAAAATCTAGTGATACTTGTAAATAAGGACATTATCTATGAGCTAGTCAATACCTTATTGTCATAAATTTTGAAAATTATAGGGTACGCAAGCCATATATACCTCCAGTTTGGCACACTCTCTTGAGCAAACACAGGCACTTAGGTAGCTGACCTTGTTTGTTAGATTAACTTGTTCAAACCTGCACTTGTGGATAAAAATGGACTCAATTGACGAAGTGTTGACCCAAATCCTTAAAAAAGGCACGGAACCCTTCTTGGAATTCACAAGGAGATCGATTACATAAAATGTGCTCAAATTCTGGCAAGGATGAATGATGTTGTGACACTTTAGATGAATAAAATTGCTTGGAATGAAGAATTTATCTTTCATCAGGATTCAGCTCCTGCCCATAGACCAAGGTCCACAGTAAAATTCCTGAAAGGTAATATTACAGCAGTTTGGGATCCTAAGAATCGGCCCAACTCTCTTAGTTGTAATCCTTTGGACTATTACAACTAAGGAAAGTTAGAAACGGAGGTCTGTAAAGTCCTACCACGGCACTGTTGCCATCTAGAAAGGCAATATATAGATGAAATGGTCCAAGTTTAACCCACAGAGGTGGAAAAATGCCTGCAATACATTCCGCCGCCGCATTGAGGCTGTAATTGCTACAGAGGGTGGCCATATTGAGGGAATATATTCACCACATATAGAGGTATTTTTTTTTGTAAAATAAACATTATGATACAACTAGCCTTTGTAGTCTTTTAAGTTCAATTAATATCTGAAAGATTTATAGGTACCACCCTACAACAGTTTTGTACAGCAGCACATTGAGAAACGAGGACCCCGACATACAAAGTTGGTTCTATTTGTAGAATTTGCATTGACATATGAGCCAGTCGAGAGTTGGGACGGGATGCAAGAGGCGCTTCTAGCTTAATATTCTTCTTATAAGATCAATTTCTTTGACTTTACGGTCCATGAACGAATTCATCTCGTATGTCAAAGCATAACTCTATCAGATACGTAATTCTGTTCTTCATCTTAAGATTCAATACCGATATGAAATGAATCGATATACTTAAATATATAAATGAGTCCTTCGTTAAAAAACAACAAAAATATGAAAAGTCTATTTATGTTCTTCTTAATCCCTAACTCAGACAACGATTCTTCTCCATTATGATATGTAATAGACCGGATGCTGTCTGTAAAATCAGAGACATATCCCGTGTTTTTTTGTTTTTTTTTACTAATATTATTTCTGGCAAAGGAAACGATAAGACTTGTCAGAGTTTGTCGATCTGTGTTTGATTAGTCGTTTATTTCATATTTATATACACATATTACTCCCTAGGCTTACATGAGGCTTATTGCATGAATTATAATATAAATGTATGTAGATATATTCATTGCAATTAAAATTAATTGCACATAAGGTTCAATTAAAAATAAATTAAGTGGGCGGTTCCTGTAAACTTATTTAAAAACAAAATATATATCCAAGTTTCTAAAATGAAAGGCACATATTTTTTATTATTTGATGTTACATTTTATTTATTAGTAATGCGTTATGAAGCAAGGGGGAAAAACTTTTTATAATTCTGTTTCATATTTTCCTAAATCATAATGATGTTTACTCCTTTTAAATCCTACTAAAACAGTCATTTCTCATTTATTTTAAACAAGGTACTAAATGAGGGCTTGAAAGGAAACACACACCTCATTTTCTATTTTTGGTCATTTTTTCATTATTGGTATGAGGTTTTATAAATGGTGGTTTAATGTATATTCTTTTTCCCTTGTTTAAATGACGTTTTTTTCCCTTTTTTAAAAGGAAATAATCAGTCGTCGTTAACATTGGAAAATATGTTCTATAATGTACAGGGTGATCGGAAGATTTGATCATAACTTTTAAAATTGTCACTGAGGCCACATTTTTGTCCGGATTTACTTAAAATTGGCTTGAATCGTAGTTATGAATGTTAAAAAAGAGTTCATTTGATGTGTTTGCCTCCAGCATCCATCGAGGGATGCATCCAAGCCTGGAAGGAGGAGCAGGCGTTGACAAAGTAGTTTTTGGTCATTGTCTTCTTGAGGTAGGCAATCAGAGAGCCCTTGACGGCAATACATCTTCAATTTGCTTAAATTCAACGTAGCCTAATACTAAATAATCCATCAGATTAAGATCCAGACTACTGAGGGGCCATATTTGCTTTCCTGGCCTATTATTTTGTGGCTGATACCTGATCTACAAACATCAGTCTCCAAAATAGCCTTAAGAATTTTAAGCACTTTCCGGATTGGGATACCAAACACATTTGAGGCTTCTCGATTGGAAATCTCCTTGTTGTTGCGGACAAAAACCATCATAACGGCTCAACACAGTTCTTCCTCTGTAAATTCAATCTTCTTTATATCTGGATCAGCTGTCACCATGATGCCCAAACTTCCATAAATTTCTTAATACAACAATGTTTCTGCTGGCAAAAAAAAAAAAAAAAAAGACGCCATCAGACGTCTTCATCATAACTCACAAGTGCCGATTTGATCTTAAGGCCCTTTACATATATATACATGTGGGTCACGTGTTCACTGTACCAGTTGGTATAGTTTGTAGAAGATCTTACTGACAGATTGCAACAAAAAAAAAAAAAAAGAAGAAGACAAATCATTTTAAACGAATAACTTACAGAATTTCTGAATAACTATTATTATGAAATGATCAAAATTTCATTAGATCTTCGATATATTAACTGTATGATTTATGACTTTTTGATAAATGTAATTGATAAGTGTTCTCTTGTACATTATAAAGCTCAAATGTGATAAGTTAAGACAAACATAATCTCAAAGAAAAATCAATAAAAGAAAATTCTAGTAGATTTTTTTACACCATACAGGGTGGTCCATTAAAATCTGAACACTTACCAATTCAATAATTAAGGAAGGTTGAGTGATTGAATTTCATTCATTTTTCCATCAATTAAAGCATAAACAATTAGTTACATAAAAAAACAAAAAAAACATGGGCTCTCACACTTATGTATAAGCAAGAAAATTACGCTTAAACATGATCGGCGAATTTCCATTCGCGCACTCTAAGCAGTTGGCTGTCTCCAGGACTACTGCAAGAGAGTTCAGACACACATTTATTTGTAGTATTGATTTTGTTGATTTTTTTTTTGGTTAATTAATATATTATATCTTGCTGAAGTTTAAAATTCAAAGTGTTCAGATTTTAATGAAACTTTTGGTATATATATAGCCCAATATTTCACTCATATATTTATGTCTATTATTGGCTTTGTCTTCAACTTTATATGACGAGTTAAAATTTTCAAAATGTTAACTCTAGTTAATGACCTTCATTTGATTTATGATAACTAATTTGTTTCCGATTTGGCATTTCAAATTTAATTTATCAGTTTGTAATTATTTTATTGTAACATTGTATATTGACTACTTTATGTACAATTTGCAGCATCTCCAAATAATTCATCATAACAATTTCTTGATAGAAATTGATTCTCATTTGTCGACGAATAAAAATTCCCAGCTTTGAGAAAAAACCTTCTTACTAGATTTTATATAGACGAACCACAAATGATGACCCGAATTATATTACTCACAGAGCTCATGTATGTTATGTCATTTTTGCCTTGGTACTTTAAACATTATAATCATTTGATTAATATCGAATACGAGTGAAAAAAATTGCCAAAGGGCATTTTGGCTAAAAATTGGCATTTTTCAAACGTTTTTTAACACTTTAATTTTAAAGCTATCTGCCAAATATGTTATAACATTGTTGCACAGGTTTTATTCTACCAGAAAATCTCTTATAAAAAAACGATATTAAAGAGATCTAAAATATGTGTTGATAACTTTTCATATCTACCTGCAGAAAATATCAAAGTATAGTGGTAAAAATCGGCAAAATCTAGAGCTTACCGCAAATTCTTTAAAATGATTCCTTAAAAACAGTGTTCGGAGATTTTATTTCCTAATGTTAAATAAAATTAAAATAATAAACATCATTAAATTCCATGAATAATGGCTTCATAAAACAAAACTATTGAATGATTATTTCCCACAACTATAGGCCAAATATTTAAAAAGGCAAAATGGAATTTTTCAAGGCTAAACGTATTTATTGATATTGTGAAAATTTTCCTTAAAAAATACTATTTAAATAGTGGTCCGCACTTAAACATTAAGCGGGCTTCAATGCAGCTGCGGAAACCCAAGTTGGATATCCATGGATTAAAGCTATACAGAATCAATAAGAATACACTATTTTTGGGATTTGAAATTTTGCAGATAGGGTTTTCATGATATTTTCTAGCCGAATATATCATTGTGTGTGGATTTTGTGTAAAAACTGGTAAAATACTGAAGTTGAACATAAATTCAAGTTATGGTTCGAGTTAAATAATTGCTTCATTGAATATTTAAAAGGTTGAAAAACAGCTGAAAATATCTTATTTTATCGTCATTTGATGAAACATATCTTTTAAACCTTTTCAGGCATTTTAGATTTTTGAAGTTTTTTTTATATTTTTATTTTATTCGGTTCCTTCATATTAATATATATATACACAAAAGACTATATATATATATGATTTAATAAAGTACAGAAGTATAAAAATACATTTTTAGTTTAAACTTAGTGCCCCGGAGTTGAACGACATCTTCTCTCACTATACTAGCATAACAAATTCATTGAAATGAAATAAAATCTACAAATTTAATGTAATACATAAAAGTAAAACGATCAAATAAGATACTATGCCATGCTTTTCCAAAATTTCTTGACTATTCTGTTAAAAACTCTTCCTTTGTTGATGGAGGCCATAGATGGAATACACTTGATCAGTTCTGAAACTGTGTACCATGTATCTGTTCCTTTCCTTTAAAGTTTCATCGATAAGGCCACAAATCTCGCGGATGCGGCAAAAATTATACTTCTCAATTATTCCTCAACTATCGGTTCATATGACGTCAGTTTGCTCACACTGAGAGCTTTTGAGTTTAGCAGAGAAAAGTCAATTGCTTTGACTTCCGTTGTAGCTCCTTTTTTTCTTCGTCAAAGTCCAAAAAGCACAATTGCTCTCTGAAACTTTTCATCTCCACCTATCAAACCTTTTACATTTAATTTTACAAATTACTTTTGAATGGTTCAAAACAGACAATCTACAAACGCATGGACTGTGTCATTGAATATCTTACTAGAGTCCTTACATGACCTCGAGAAAAAAATACCATTAGCAGGAAATCTGTTATTAAACTGTGATTTTTTCCCCGTAGTTAATTCCTCTCAACAATGACTAGATTCCGCTCTTCCAGTTTTCAGGGAGACTACATCATATATCCGTATATCATTATATATCATATATCAGTATATATCCGTATATCATTATATATCATATATCAGTATATCCGTCCCACCTTCAAAATTAGGCAATGCAATTTTCAAGTACCATAGGCATGGGATAATATAAAGAACTGAAGCCCTTTCAAGAGGAAACCTGAATCTACCGTCATTGAATAGATCTGTGGCGTGAATATCGTGCCAATCTGGAATGCCTTTGCTAATAGCATGTTCTTCCGAAATAGATGGAAGTTTAAATATATTAAATAGTTTTTTAGTCGATTTAACCAATGCAACAATAAGATTAATATATTTGAGAGATGCCCAATTTTGCAGATAGTATTTTGATGATAGCTTCTACGAGAAAATATTATATCCTAGTCAAATAAGAAAATAATTACCCTAAAAATGGGACACTCATTTAAACAACGAAAATAATACAAACCAGTGCAAAATAATCGAGTTGTATTAATACATCAAAACAAAAAGATATTATCTATTAATAGAGTTGCTAATGATTAAAATGAATAGAACGTTATTGATGTACACATTTGTAACTGGTTTAACCCAATGGTACATTGAACAAGTATCAACAACTTAAAAACTTGAGTCTGAAGCAGAGCAACGGCTTCTGGGCGTCAAAGTTAAAGAATAGTTTTGCAAGGATCACTGGACACAAATTTTATGAAAGCTTGTCTAAGACCATTGTTAATTCTAGGAGCTTTTGATTAAGATGATTCACTCATGGAATTCTACCATGGGATCAGTCCTCCATCTTTTGGTTTCGGATGAACAGCTAAACTATAACCCCAGGCTTATAAAAAGGAGGTCGTATTCGCCAATCTGCAGCTTTCTTCTGTTGGCCAACTGCATAAATAGTCTGTGAAGAGGTGCTCCAAGAGTTTTTTACAGTTTAACAGAATTAATGAGATTATAAATGGATTTAATTCGAACTTCCTTTGTCCTTCAACTCTTTTTTATATTGGTTTGTAGATCGTGTCTTTGAATTGAGTTCTTAAGTCTGTCAATGAAAGCTTCATAAACAAAACTCCAGCAAATTTAGTGTAGGGGGGGGTTGCTCCAAAGTCTTGGTTACCTTACTAATGAATATGTTGTAATATGTTGTCGAAGGCTAAAGCAAACTCTTACAAAGCAGCTTCACAAATCAAAATCAAAATAATTCATTCTGTGGCTTGGAGGAGGAAACCTATTTTCATTTAATTTACGACTGTCCTAAAAGTAAGCTACGCGGTATGCCTCACTATGGGGCTCTTGGAGGATTCGTTTCAAAAATCGATTTCCAAGACTGACCTATTGTCCATGCCATCCCCTTCCTATAAAGACTAACAGAATCAAACTAATCATTTAAAGAGTTATACTTGTCCTTTACTCTACACTTTCTAATATGCCCCAAATTCCTACAGGCCTCAATAAGGTGGTTGGAAAATAACTTTATCCTTTAAATAAGTTTTAGGGGGGAGGAGGGAACCTTTGTTTAGTTTATAGGTAGACTAAATGCTCAACCTGCTGCATAGTCTTTGCTCCTGTTTAGGGTTAGAGGTTTTAACTAGTCTTTATCACATATTTCTTGATTCCTTGATAAATTATATTTTATAAAAAGTAAAAAATAAATGGAAAAAAAAAAAACAAAACAAAAAAACAAACAAGTAACAACTTATTTCAATCCTAAATTGCACACAACAAGGGTCCATCGGATGAGCTAACACAAAGACAGTCTAGAAAAATTCTATAAAATTTATCATTTATTTCTTACAGTATATGTCTATTTCATAGACTTATTTCAGTAAGGTATAGGGTTTGTATTCAAATATCAAGGATGATTTGAGATATCCAAATAATATGTTGGTGAACAAGTAATTGTGCATTTTTTGCTTTAGATCAATGCTTCATAATAAGCGTTATAATCATCCAATTTAAGACAAGTATGCCCGTTAAATTTGATAACTTGTTGCCAACAAGAATTCAACTTGATTATGCTGCTTTTGTAGAAGCTACTGCCTCTATTGGCAAAAACTCGGGAATCCAATTTTCCATCCTCTATCGAGGCCGAATTTGTAGTCATGAGCACGTTGGCCATAGACAGGAACTGGTTGTAGTCACTTGGTGCCAGGTCCGGACTGTAGGGTGGATGCATAAGAACTTCTTATCCGAGCTCCCGGAGCTTCTGACGGGTCATCAAAGATGTGTGCAGCCTGGCGTTGTCTTAATGATTTCTTATTGTCTCTTATTCACCAATGATAAAATCTTCTGTTCGATCAGCAAATTCAAACGATAGAGTTGTTCACTCTGGAGGGAAGAATTGAGCTATCAAAATTGCTCGAACCAATGTTGTGCCACACCCACCGAAAGAATATCGGCCATGAATACATTGTAAATTTTCTTGATACCGTTAGATCCGTTTTTCCCTTTTATGTATTAAAAAATTCCTTTGAGACCTCCATAATCTACGCAGGGTATTTCACATTTAAAACAGCCAAGCGCAAAAATGTCCCTTTGTAAACTTTATTATACCCTCACATATTTACAACGTCTCAGCGTATGATCCAATGTGAACCATAATGAACAAGATATACCTAGTTAAAAAAAGTGGCGGAAAATAAGAAATTACATCTTCCCCAAACTAACTATGAACTAAATAGTATAACTTTGATTTGATTAATAAGAGAAAATTAAGCCCTGTCATTGCCTTTCAATTATAATATCTATCAATTTCTAATATTTTCATTGTGACGATGATTCTTTTTAACTTACAATTCCTCCAAAGGATTTATGAGAAAAAATTGTAGATATAAATGGACGATAATTTGACATAGTCTACCGCTGCAGAAGTCAATGACTGAATTTGATTCCCAATTAAAACTGTAAAAAGTCCCACACCGCAATTGCGGGACAGCATTTTGTTGTTTTATTAGACGGAATTATATCTCTATCATAAAAAACCCACACTGTTTCTTTTGTCCGTTATCTATTTTTCTACTTCATTCCAATCAAAAATATTTTATGATAGAAATTGACTATAATTCGTCAACGGATATACACGTGATCTCAACTCAATTAGAGAAAAATAATACTATCTTCCTTTCCTGTTCACTGGCCACATATCTATTTATATAAGACGTTAAAATCAAATCGCTGTTTGCGTGTGCTGGCTATTTTGTTATAGTGCATCTGTTTAATGGCGTCTCCTCTTTTGTCGGGAGAAACGTTGTTGCATTAACAAGCTTTATTGAAGTTTTAGCCATTTTATCAACAGCTGTTCCAGATATAAAGAAGATTGAATATACAGAGGAAGACCCTTTTTTGCCGTTACAATGATTTTTGTTCATAACAGGATGGAAATTTCCAAATCTGAACAGTGCAAAAGATTTATTAGGCTTTTCTCAAGACAGATTATTCTAGATATGGCATGAGCTGCAAAAAAGTTGTCCAGGAAAGGAAATATGGCCCCCAACAGTCTGGACTTTGGTCCACTACGACATGGAGATTTCAAATGTCTCGTAAGATCGGCCTTGTGCCTGGCAATAAGACCAGAATATTGTCATGTCTTAGAAAGGTCGCCGAAATGGCTGAAGGAGAACAGCTATGACTTCATTGGGAAGGAAGGAAATATGCCCCCCCCCCTTCTGAAGTCCACATTTTAATTAGATTGAATTATAATATATTAGGCTACGTTGAATAAAAAACAAATTGGACATTAATAGCATCAAAAACTCTTTGATTGCCTCAATCAAGATAACAATGACCTTCATGCCAAAGAATTACTTCTTCAACGCTTCCTTCTCCTTCCTTGATTTATTCTGGAGTGAAATACATCAAATAAGCTCTTTTCAAACTCATATTTACAATTCAAGGCAATTTTCAAGTAAATCCGCCCAAAAATGTGCCCTCAGTCACTACTTAAAGATTTAAAAAAAGGCACCTATTAGATTTTAACCCTTCGTAAGTGTTCTGGGATTTTCTGTACTCCAAATTTAATAAAATTGTTTAATTTCTGTTTAAAATATATGTAAATGCTGGAAACAGCATTTGCTACAAATGTCATATCAGCTGTTATCCCATTAATCACAACTCAATCTCCTCAAAGTTAATAAGTAGATTTTAACAACCAGATGTTCGTTATAAGTAATTAATATTACCTAAAAGTTCTTATTGAAAATAAAACCATGATATTTAAAAAATAATAATCACAAATGATATATTATTGATGGCCAAATCTTATGATGTTTTGATTATTTAGCGTAACTTTGAATGTATGTAAACTGTGTATCAAAATAAAATTCATTTAATATTTAATTTAACGTTGAACACAAGTACATTAACTACGTCAAAACAGAGGATGTTCACTAACGGGGGTTAACACCTTGTAAACTATAACCAAAAATACCCTAAAATAAAATGGGCGTAGATTCAATTTGTATATTATGTATTTATGTGGAAATTCAATATTTTATTTATATATTTGAGAACTTAAAATATCAAATATCATTAAAGAAATCGAAAGAGTTACGAGGTGTCAAATACAATCTCTTTTTTAAGAAATCAATTAAAGTAGGAACTTCTTATAAATTTAAAGAAAAAATCTGTAAAAAGAAGTTTCAACATATAGTTGTTTTACTTTGTATATTATTACAAGCAGTAACCTCCATGAAATCTTAATTTTTTATTTAAAAAAATAGACTTTTTTAATTGTTTTTCCTTCATGGTATAAAGATAGCTCGTGTAAAGTATAAATTAATCTGTTGAAAAAATCTGAAGGTGTAGAAAATGAGGTTATATATAGGTGCTGTACATAGATAGAACATCATTTTAATGTGTGACTATCATAAAAAATCTACTGAAACAACCGTTACAAATTATCCTATTATGTGTTTCCCCCCCCTCTTCCTTTATTTAAAGTAAAACTTTAAATAACTTAACAACTACATATGTGACCCGTCAACACAAAAGCCTGCCAGAATGATTTTACTTCCATTTGAGTGTGAATTACATTTCTATTCATCGACCAATTATGGACCCATTCTATAAACAAATTATTCTTATTAAACCTTTGGGAGTGCTGCAAATTGCACTTACAGATTGTGCAAGCTTTCTATGCCGTCACTTTGGCACGCTCTCTTGGGGAAACTATGCCCATAAGCATCTGATTTTGTTAGATTGCTTGGAATCAATAGCTTTTCTTGGAATCGCCGGGGAGGGGCAATGAAAACACAACAACTGCTCGGACTCTGGTACTCAGAGAAACTTTGTTTGCTAGGTAAGGTGTGAATTTGAGCCCTCTAAAGGTGACAACAGCAATGCCGCTGAGGTCAAAGGGACTGTGTCACGATGCCATAATTCGTGTTAAAAATCCAGCAAATTGTTTATGTGGACCCAGGTAAGTCCATCACGTCAATTTCTCGAGAAGTTGTCCGGTAAGAGTTCCTGATCCGGCTTTGAATTCAAGAAAACCTTTGTGACTACTCATAAAATATGAGGAAATGACAGATATTGACAAAAAACGTCAAGGAAAAGCATTTAATGCACTCCTAAAAGCCCCTCAATCGCCTCAAGGACACACTTCATCGAGACATGCTCTGGTTTTCGTTTCGCTTCGCGTCCCTACGCTGGACGTAGCTAAATTATTTACTTTTTATTGAAAGGTTGCAATAATTGAATCTCAAATATCCTCTGTCACTTCTCCAATTTTGAGATAAAGCCTATAATTGACTCAAAAATGTCGATAGAGTATTAGGTTGTATGTGTATATACAGTTTAAAAAAAAGCATTTGCTCTTTTTCTTCAAGATTTTTTTTATATTGACACACCACATATGTACATTGTATATAAAACCATTTTGACTTTGGAGGAATAGGTATTTTTTTTCTTTTAACATAGAGCAACATGATTTATATTGCCACGAAAATTAAAACATTTGTTATATGTAAGAAAGTTTAAATTGTATCTATTTTTTTATTTACAATGTCAGATCTAAAAAGATAACCTTACTACAAATGACCAACAATAGATTATTTAAGTCATTGTACATCAATTTCTTTTGTAACTACGCCATAAAAAGGTTAAAAGACCTATTTTGTATAAATGCCCTGTTTGTGAACTGAATTTATTGACATAAGTAGAGATGAAAAAAAATAAAAATAATAATTACCCTGTTTTTATGGAAGTGATAAGCTGAAGAATGAATTTTCTTTTTTTGAACTCGCCATTGGTAACATTGCTGCATTTGCACACCGTGTCTTATACAGGATTGTTCTTATCTAATAGGTTTTTTTTTATCGAGTTCCTTTATCCACATAAAAGAAAATATAAATACTATACTAATTCAAAAGCTCTTATTGCTGATGTCATTGTGGAAGAATTGAGAGGTATAATTCGGGCCACATTTGCGAGATATCTGGCTTATCGCTGAAAATTCCAAACATAAGAACGGGTACATTGTCCACAGAATCAGAAATGATGAAGTTTATTCCATCTAAACTTTATTCCTTTCAAGGAAGGACTAAATGCTTAACATTTGATAGGGTTGTGTTTAGAGAGTCAAGACTTTCAGTCAACTCGACAGTGGTGTTTCTTTTTCATATAATATATAACTTTTAGCTAATCTATCAATAAGGTATAGAGTAGAAATTGTATATTAATATTGAAAAAAAAAAATAAGATCCTTATTTTATGTCATATGATGTGACACATGGAGTGAATTTTAATCAAGGATCTCCCATTTAATGACCGTCATTAAGTTCTTTTTTTCTTACGTAGATTCTCAGCTACATATAACAACCAGCTGTATGCTTTCGTTTGTCTTTTAATTGTCCCAAAATGCAACGATTAACATAACCGATTATAAAATTACAATTACTATATCGGACCTATAAATAATCTTTCAAGTCTGCATTCTTAATGTTTATTTTCTTCTCTAGAAGTGAGTGTCTATCAAACCATGGATTACTTAATATCTGGATAAACTATTCCCTTTTAAAATCAAACAACTTTTATATTATAATCTTTTTATCGTGTAGGTGAAACTTTAACTACTTAAAAAAAAAGGAATCTATAGATAAAAAAAGATTAATCAAGAGACGTTCTTCTCTACATAATATAAGCGAAATAGGATGAACTACGAAGGAACTGACCATCTCATAACAATGTTATGGGTACCCCGTTCACACTAAAAAACGAGGGTATCATTTTTGATACCCATTTCTGTTTCAATGAAAGATTATTGTGGGGAACTTCTTAATTATATTTGCTCAAAATTTCTTGAAATCTCCTAATTCATATTATTAAACACAAAAAAATAAAATTAAAAATTTAGATGAGTAATGGTTTTTGTTGATATAGTGAACACTACCTATATAGACGTGGGTATCATATTTGATATCCAATCATTTCAAATAATATTTTTGTCCTACGATTGTCTTTGAAATGGCTGAAGCAAGGTGAGACATAAATGAACAACTATTTAAAGAAATGGTGTACCTTTCTTATATAAATATAAACATAGATTTTGCTGAACAAGCAAATCTGATTCAGTCTGTTATTGTGCAAGCATGTCAAAGAAAAAAATTATCCATTGAATAAATTAGACATTCTCTTGTGTCTACATCGTACTCTAATTCTGAAGGTGTTGATTTCAAAATTGGAGCAAGATGAATAAAATGTGCAACCACCTCAATCAAAATCTTCTGGTTACTTATTCTAAAGTTTTTGACAGCCCTGTTGGTGAACGTTTTTGTTGAATTCCATTATTAGTTTTGCAAGGTGCATATATATATATTGACAACTAATTGGAATATTTAACATTTCCAGAAATTTCGAGATGCAGTCAAGTGACTCAATTCCCATCTTTAAGAAGAACAAATCAACCAACTTACTAGCAAAGTCAATGTATGTCGGCAATGATAACACAATCTAGCACAAAAAATAATTATAAATAATTCTTCCCGTTTTAAACAAAAAAACATTTTGAAGGAAGTCCAAGGTCCATCATCATTTGCAAGACTTAACTTCTTAACAGACACAAACATTAAAAATGAATGGGTATCATTTTTGATATCCACTGTCGTTTAAGGAGGACCATTGCCATCTTGCGTTCTTGTGTTCAACAATGTATTTACTCGATGAGATATAATAACAGACCCTTCCTCCATACTCATAAATAAAGGAAATATGGAGTTAAATATAAGTTAATAAGTGTATATTTTTAAGGAATAAAAAATTAGCTTCTTCTTTGACAAAATTGAACCATACTTTGTAATTATTTTAAGAGCATTCTTTCAAGTTTTACCTACAAAAATAAAATTTTCCAACAAGACCTTTCATATTTTCACGTCTCCCTGATTAATTACTTAATTCAAAATGGGGGTATTCAATAAACGATGGAATAAGTTCCTGTCTGCAAGTTCTTGATTCATCACTTTTTAACAAAAATTATTTATTATCTTTTTCAACTATTTATTTGCAAAGGTCCATTAACGATGTAACATGTCTTGTGTCTATCCAATTTTAAGTAATTTATGAATGAACCTACACACATTAAGTTTCGGTGAATAATTTATCCTTAGGGCGTTGTCCATAATTGGAACTGTCTACACTGTATTGAAAATTATTGTGGTAAATAAATAGGGCATGAGAAAAAAAATATCCGTAAGATAGTGCGACAGTACACAACTTGTTGTTTAAAAAATTACAGAAGCTGAGAGTAATTTTGACAGCGTGTTCTATCGAGTGGTTTATTAAAATCTCAACCCATTGAACTTTAAATTTCGACCAGATATACTTTATTAATTAACAATAGAATTTCATCAAAATAAATACTATCAATAGATGTGTATCTGAGCACTATTAATCCTTAATGTAGCCGCCCCTTCCAGCAATGAGGTATTTCAGGCGGTGGCGGAAGGCCTGGCACACCCTGCTCATATAGTCTTCTTTCATAGTGTCCCATTTCTTGATCACAGTGGCTCTCAGGGCCTTGGTGTTTGAATGACGTACACTACAGGCTTTTCCCTCGAAATGCACCCAAAAGGTGTAGTTGCAAATTTATTTTGTCCATATGCATTATCATTCAAGGAGTTCTATTATTTTGCCACAAGATGGACTCACTCTCTGTCGCTTTGTTTACAAACGAATATAAGTAAACAACGGTTTTGCTTCAATAGTTTAAAGAAAAATAACCTGAAGATAAGATTGCAACACCGTGTACATGCAGTGATCTACACGTCTTTCAATAAATGTACATATATATTACCATATGTAATTATGGAGGAGAGGGGAAATCGCAGATAAATTATGCTACTTTGTTTAATTTATTATTTCCCCATTCCTGCATTTAATCGCCTTATTTGCTTAAATCAGGTCTAATGATTTCTTCTAATCTGATCTTCATCTACCTATTTAATAAAACAATGAGTTTTTTTTATCATAATAGGTAGATAAACATTGGCTCAAACATCCAGCTTTAATATACATAAACTATTATACAGGGTGTTATGATCAAATCAGCACTTGCATGCCTGGCCATCTTGGTAATGATGAAGCTCTCTGATGGTGTAACTTTTTTTCCGGTAGAAACATTGTTCTATCAACAAACGTTAGAGAAGTTTTGGGGATTCTTGTGAGAGCTGTTACAAATGTGAAATACATTAAATTTCCAGAGGTGGAACTGCGTTGCACCGTGAAGATGATTTTGGTTTCATAACATCATCGAGATTTCAAATGGGGAGGTATCAAATGTGACTGGCGTCCTAATCCAGGCCTTTTAAAAGATTAGTAAGACTTCTCTGGATCTGATGTCTCTAGATCCACCATCAGCTGTAAAAAGTAGACCAGGAGGGTCAGGACAAGCGAATTCATTTAAAAAGTTCAGACCATGATCGATGGTGACCAATCCAGAAGTTTCAACTCCAATGCTCAGGAGTTGGGAACACGAAAAGTGAGCGTGAGAGCCTGCATGTTGGAGGTTGGATGTTGGATAGATGTTAGAGCTACAGGGTGCAAATTGCTCAGTTTCTCAGTAATAAAGTCAAATATGGCCTCGAACAGTCTGGATTTAATTATAATGGATCAATTTGTCTGGAATTACGGTGAATATAAATCAAAACAAACATATAGCGGTGTATTCAAGGGGGTACTCCCCCCCCCCAAAAAAAAAAAATTCAAGAATTTTTTGTTTCTTTACAAGTAAATTAATTTGGCCTGGATAGGATGAAAAAAATTTACGTGGAAAAATATGGGTAAACTATTTTTTTAATATTATCCTGCGGACTACCCAGACAACTCAGGCCATCCAGAATTCTCCGATTTCTACCATCAAGGAGACAACGAACAAGGAAAACGACAAGGAAATACCTCATCAACCCCGGCTCCACCTTTCAGGATCAGATCCAGACCGTGATTGATGTAGGAGACGAAAACATCAAATAAGCTCTTTTTAATATTCATATCAACAATTCAAGCTAATTTTCAATTAAATCCGCCTACAAATGTATCCTCATTGACAATTTAAAGACTTCTGAAAAAATCGCCGATTTGATCTTAACTCCCATTTGTCTCCCAATTTTGAAGTCACTACAAGTACATATATTTAGGCCCAAATAAGTATATATCCTCATCCTCTGTCAATTGTATTTTAAATAATCTATGGCCCTTATACTTATATTTGGACTAAGTAATAAGGTAAATATTTATTATTTCTATTTACACTCTGGTTCTTTTACTTGGCATCTTTTTTACCTCATGATTGATGAACTTTAAATTACTTAAAGCTGATTTTTTATGTATGTATATATACATATATATTAAGCAGACAAAAAAAAATTAATTTAACTATTTGAATAATAATAAATAAAATCTCTCTCCATAAGAAAAAAGAAAAAAGATTTTTCTTAATGATTAGAGAGATTTTCAAGCCTTGACGTAAATGTTTTGTTAATGTTGATTTAATCTCTGAATAATATATATATTTTTTTTTAAATGTATACATAATTAAATAATATTTTCTTGGATGAGCATACTAGTACTTATTTGGGGTTTGATTTACTCTTAATTGGATGTGTATGTAAATAAAATTAGTGCTCTGTCGGTGGTTCAAATTTAGGTTTGAAGACTGGAGTTGAGTCCATCATGTTAGTCTCAAAGGATGAGAAAAACTATGTGCCGCCTTCTTCACGTTGAGATTGAAAACTTTTTAGACACCTCCCGTATATTTTTAGAGAATACTAAACTTTAATCTGGGGGTAGAGCAATTATTATGATAATATAATTAGCAAATAAATTCTTTGACCATAAATTATATAAAAAATAGACGCAAACTGGTTATTACAAGGGATAGTAATTGAATTAAAGGAACTCAAATATTCGGTCTTAATAGGGTACAATTATATAAATATTTAACACGATAATGTTTTAATCATTCATACGTAGTTTTTTCTCTTGTCCAAATATGTAGATTAACAACATAATTATGGTTTTTTTTTCTGTGTGCAAAAAGGGAACTTCATCCACTTAAGAAAAACCATTGTAACGAGTTAGATATATAAATATAAGTCTGTACCGAGTGGTTCATTAAAATCTGAAGACATTGAATTTAAAAATTCAACAATTGTATATAATTTATTAATTAAAAATAGAATTTCAACAAAACTTTAATATAAATAGATGTGATTCATAGCTCTTGCAATAATTAATGTAGTCAACCTTAGCAGCAATGATGGCTTACAGGCGGACGTGGAAGGCTTGGTACACTCTGCAGATGTAGTCCTCTGTCATGGCGTCCCAGTGCTGGCTGACAGTGGCTTTGAGGGGCCCAGTGTTGGAATGACAGACACTGCAGGCCTTCCCCTTAACATACATACAAAAGGGTAAGTCAATGGAGTCTTTATCAGGGCTTTAAGGGGGCCAACTGTGTCTAAAAAGAGTTCAAATGAACTCTAAAGACTTATTCAAAAGATACTTACGAAGGAAGAGATATATTTATTTCATTGATGGAGTCAAAAGTAGTCTCTCTACCCTCACAAGGCTCATTCCACCTACTTTTTTGATAGTTGTCTCGACAGTCTGGTGTAAAAATCCAGAAATCTCTTGCATAGGCCATTATGGACTTGAGAGGATTGGTCTTGGATGTTTTTTAACTGCTCCGAGTACAGTTTGGCCTTTTTGACAGAGCCCTTCCTTCTGGACAGTATTTTGAACTAGCTGACGGCGTAGGTAATGGTCCTGGAGACGCCCAATTGCTTGGAGTACGTGAATGGAAATTCGTTAATCGTTAATCGTTCAACTGTCATTTTCTCGACTTGTACGAAAGCAAGAGAGCTCAGGTTTCTTCTATACTGTAACTTTTTGATTAATCTTTAATATTTTGAAATATAAATTAATTTCCATAACTCAACCTTCATCAATTATTAAATTGCAAAGTATTCAGATTTCAAGGTACCACCCGGTATTTAAACACCATATCTGATTTTTTTTATTTATGCATTTCTATAAACGTTTACTTAATCAATTATATAAATGAATATTACGGAAATATGATACTGTATTTACAATATCAAAGGAGGATTACTAGTCGCATATTATATGTAATAAAAATAAACCCATTATTATTAATGGATTTTTTGTTTGATTTTTTAATAATTTTACCATGAATGTGTATCTCTTTGGGATTCAAAACAGTGCTTACATAACGGTCAAACTATAGGATTTCCTTTATATAATTCACATTTTTGACTATTGGCGTTACAGAGCATGTTACATTAACAAAACAAAATTCACGAAACCAAAATTGCCTGTGACTGGCTGTTACAGTAAAATAACCATAAACACTATTTTTAGCCGCTTGGCTTGAATTTTTGCCTTGTACGAAGAATAACTGTAAAATATGGCGTGTTTTCTCTTTGTTGGTGTCCATCTTTAAAGTGCCCTCAAATAATACTGCGTTCAACAATTAAAAAACTGTCTAAATAACTTTTGTGTCTTGTACGAAATCTTATCTTTCTAATGCATCTTTATAATGGATTCCTTTTTACATCACCGATTATTCTATTATGTGACCTTATATGTAAGTCTATGGATTAAACCATATGTTACATTTAAATATATATATGAAACATTTGTTAAGGCACGAAACAACCATGTCTAATTATTGGCTATTTTTTAATTCCTTTTGCCAAAATAAAAACAACCCACATTTGAAAGTTCGTGATTGGAACAATATTAACTTAATAACGTCGAACATAAGTTATCTGATATACCTAATAGTGTTCATCTTATAATTGAACAATAGCCGTAGTACCCGACATTACCTGGAAATTATTAAGTATTCCCGAACAGATGCTCAGTCTTACTCACCTTTATTTATGAGTTACTCAATTTAAAGAAGTTATCTCCCCAAGAATAAAAGAATAATAATAAGTGTCCCAGAAAAATAATAATAATTTGAAAAAGTTAGAACAATTTGATGATCCGCATATAGTGAACATCTTATTTTTTACATTTTCAGAAAGGAAAGATGAAATTTTTTTTGAGGATATTCTCTTTTTTGCTCTAAAGGGTAGCTTAAGAAAAACACTGAATTAATGTTTTTGTAGGTTAGAAAAATGCTTATCATATTTAATTAATGCAAAGTGATGATTATTCCCGTATTTTTATCTTGACTGACTTACTAAATAACTTTTGTCTCTTTTCAAACTTTGACAGTGATGTACTACTTAAAAATTAATTTTTGCATAGGTTATTATTGTACTACATGACAACTTTTACCAACCAGCTGATATGGAAATTCGAACAAAGTTGAAAGGCAAACAAGATGGAACGACGAAGCTCAATGAACAATGCGCTAAGCATAAATTATTATTTGAACTGAATGCGCGTAGGTACGCGCCCTGGTTGTTCCTAGAGAAGGAAGTATACTTTATGGTTATAGACTTCAAAGAAGATTCCTACGTCAGATGGAGTAATTACAACACTATAATGTTTACTTAAACTGAATCAATGCAACTCCGTTTGACCCATTAAATGAACACTTAAAAAAAAAAAAAAAACACACACATCCTAATAGATACACAGGCGCTTGGGCCAGGAACTAGTAGCTTATATTCAGCTCAGTAGGTAAAATTATGGAGCAATCAAACATATATTATACAAACATATATTTTAAGATAATTTAAAGTTATATGAAATAATGTATTTAAAAATCCTTTTAATAAAAAAGAGCACAAGAGGAGCAAAGCCCGCGGAATCAGCTCTTCCTGAGAGACAACTTTTAGGGCCTCAACAGTAGCCTTTCTTCTCTCATGACACGAACCCCTTGGAATGATCTATTAGCCCGTATGGAAGAGAGGATGTGTGCTACTTCTCACAGGAGTGTCCAGTCTCTGAAGAAAGATCAAATCTATAATACTCATATCATCCTCATCTTTATCAAATTCCAATCTTTGATTTTTTAAGAATAAAAGTGAAATTTGTACAATCAAAGAGTCAAGTTTGCAAATGAGATATACTTATACATACTATTTTGTGGCCCAGCATAGATATGTAAAAAAAAATAATATCTTACTAAATATTTATTTTTTCGTTAATTGACAAAATAATTTTTTTTTTGTCCATTAGGTACATAAAACTAAAAATAAATTGCCCCTTTTTGGAGAGATAAAGATTTGCAAAGATATTTATATTAGGATGATTAGTTTTTAAACTTTTTTCAATTTTCGATTACAGCTGGTTCGAAAAATTAGTCATGTGGTAAGAAAATAAACTTTGAAAAATTTCACATACATACGATGCCATCTTTAGGTAGCATAATTAGTTTAAAGTTTGAAAAGAGACGAAAGTTTTTATCAATTAAGATTGAAATACAGGATTAATTGTTATTTTGTATTTATTAATTATGATACACAATACTTTTACATGAAAAAACTATTTTAAGTTTTTGTCTACAGCTAATCTATGAAGCAAAAAAAAGGACTAAGTTACAAAAATAATGATCCTTATTTTTTGAAAATGTAAAAAAATTATGGATACTATACGTGGATCATATTTTCCAAATATTTTTCTCTATTTTTGTTCAATAGGGCTATTTTAGAAATAAACTCAATAAACACTTTAAATTATTTTATGCAAAATTACTAAAAATGTATTTTTAGTAATTATATTCGCTGAGTACAGATTTTTTGTCTTTTTTCATAATTTGATCAAGATGTGCGATCTAAAGATGACCTCGTAAGACAATTTTCATTCCATATGACAACTTTTCCTCATCAGCCCTAATCGAAATTCTAAAAAAGTTGAAAACCAAACTGCTCTAATGTATATTATGAAGAATACACACATTGTAAATATCCTTCTACCAATGTTTTTGTACTTCTTCTTTGCAGATAAATAAATCGTATGGGGTGGTCCGGATTTACAGGGTGTCCAGGATAAATTGGAACTACTTTAAACTTCATCCAGATCCATAATGTGGATATTCGGGGTTAAATCATACTAATATAAAAGGTTGCATGATCTATAACTTTTACCACAATTGTTTTGACAACAAGCAATAGTGATCATGAAACAAGCAAGGAGTTAACGCGAAAAGGTACTTCGACGTCATGGAGGAGTTTGTCATCCCCTGGATGAAGGATACGGCCGCTGGGAGGGAGTTCATTTTCCAACAAGACTCAGCGCCCGCACACATCGCCATGAGGACCACTAACCTCTTCAACTCCCACGACATCACTTTCTGGGATCACAACACCTGACCCTCCAACTCACCCGACCTCAATCCGTGTGATTACTACTGGCAGGGGCAGTTGGAGAGGGAGGTGTGCAAGGTCAGTCACAAGAGCATCACGGCCCTGAAGGACTCCATTACGTGGGAGTGGAATGCTGTCGATTCCGCGGAAGTCATCTTGGCATGCAAATCCTTTAGGGGCAGGATGGAAAAGATGGTCGCTGCTGAGGGAGGACATGTTGTATAAATTTATTGTTTAATATCATGTTTAACTTTTTCATATTAACAAATACACTTCAAATTCCATTTTTATCAAGCAGGTTGAATTTTAAGATAGTTCCAATTTATCGTGGACACCCTGTAGAGTTCCATCAAGAAAATTAATCCAATCACAGACCTGATTTGTATTAATACTTTTTTACAGAGTTTATTAGTATCTTTACTATTGAATATTAATAAATAAGGGTGGGTATTTCAGAAATTGAGAGGAGAAGGTGGGAGTGAGACATTTGGTATCACTAAATTAAGACCCATGTTATCATCAGCTGCATATTATATGATTTTGGTATCAACGCTTCGGAGCCGGTACGTAAAATCTCTTTCTCTAATATTTTGAATGCCACCGACTTTGACTCCGAATTTAACTCGAAATCTGACTCCAACTGTTATAAATTTGATGTTGTTTCATAAGAAACTTCTTTAGATCAATGTTCCATAAATGATCATTATGCCAAAACTGGCCATTCCTATAGAGATTGAAGGAGCTGAAAAATCAATAATTGATAGGACACCAATTTTTTTAGAGTTGTGTTATCTTTTTGTACATACATTTATCTTTTTGTTCAATTGAAAAAAAAAACCCCAAATACTTTCAATATCATTATTTATCTTTCAAATATCGGCTTGAAAAGGAGTAAGACAAAAAAGATGTATAACTTTTGGTACAACATGGGTATTTATGTAAAGGCATGTAATGAAAAAATGGGGTATTACATAGTATTGGTAGAAACAATGGGTGAGAATTGATTCACCCCTCCTGAAATTATTGGATAGTACTTATTAGTTTGGTCCGAAAAATACAGTTTTGGCTAATTTTACGAACCTCGAATAGATATATTGTTATTGTCATTACTTAATTTTCACGGTCAGTATGAAAGACCCGTGCTGGTGGTACTTAGTCCGCGAATTGCGTCTTTAGAAGATGAAAGCACTTGTAAATAAAAGCTAGTCACATCTATATACAAGTTACTCAGCATAATTTCAGCCATTTTGAAGGCGCTGTTGTTATGTAACAGTCGTTTGATTCAGTTGATGCGAGTGCATTTATGAAAATGGACAAAATCGAGTATATAGCTATCATTAAATATTTGTCTTTGAAAGTGTAACCTTTAAATAGTTTCATACAATAGCAGACAAACAAAGGCTTGTTGGCTTAAAGTTTGAAGGGTCTAAGTTAATCCAACTCGGGGTAATTGAGTTAAAAAAGAAAAAAAAAAGTGTTTTGTTAATAATTATTTTGCATAGAAAAATGCCCTGAACTATTTGGACGTGTACCAGAGATGCGAGGATCGCAGGGAGAAGTGTGTGGATTTACAAGGAGACTACATATCTTGAAAAATAAAAATTCAGAAAAAATGTATTGGATCTTTATTAGGTCGGAAACATTTCAGAACACCCTCGTTAAGTCAAGGGAGTTAAGATTAAGAGATTAGGGACTCAGTAATTAATGCCCTTTTGCAAAAGTGCAATATTCCTTAATTGAGTAACTGAATGTGTACAGGCATTACTTTTCATTTTATAATGATAAAGTTTATGGTAATATAATTCTGAAGCACCTGGTATACAGATGTATTGCATGTAGTTTTAAATTAGGTACTACTGAAATGATAAAGTTATTTGAATATGTATTTGATAAAATGTAATAATGCCTTGTATTCCAATATATTTTTTTTATTGTAATCACAGGAGAATAACAAAAATACGAACCAAACTATAAATATCTATATAAAGTACATTATATAAAGATGAATTGGATTTTTTTCCTTCTTTCATTTAGAAAAAAATAAAATGATATTCATCTTTGTAAATGTTATAGATCTATAAAATACGCATAAATCGGTAAAATTGTCTTATTCTTTCATTATTAAAATATAATTGGATAACAAGACTATTTAAACTAAATAATTTATATATAAAGAAAATATATAAGATCAAAGAAAATATTAATTATAAATGAGAGCTTTTTTCATGAAAGAAACTAGTGTTTTGTCAGTCCATATTTATTCGGTCCAGTCCAATCTTAAGACCGGTCAAATCAGTACTTGGGACTAGTCCTTCAGACTGACAGTAATAGAGCTGATTAAAAATGAAGATATAAAGTTGAGTGACATCATCAAAGAAATTTTTTTGTAAGTTTGTAGGCCTAAAAACTGCAGTCCTAAATAAGGACGCACGAAATACTAAAAGAAACATCATTTTCTATCCTAATATACATAGTGCTGACTTGGGGCATCCAGAACATTTACCTGACGAGCATAACGTATTCAGGGGCCAAAAAACAGCCTCAGTGATGGTCCGGGAGGGTGTCAGCTCCTACGGGATGAAAACGTACTTGATCTTCATCCCTTAGAGTATGAATGTCAATCAACGTGTATATCTGGACATATTACAGTCCAAGTGCTCCCTTAGATCCAGGAGAAGCACGGAAAAGAGTCTTACTGCTTCCAGCAGGATGGAGGACCTTCCAATATTGCTAAGTCTTTGTACGAGTGGCACCAAACCACTTTCAAGCATTTTTGGAGCAAGGACATGTAACCCTTTTTTTCCCCAGATCTCAAAGTAATGGACTTATTCAAATAACTACTCTTCTGGAGAGAGTGGTTATTGTAACTTTCTATCACAGCGTCGACGACTGGAACACCACCATCTTGTCTGCATTAGGACAAAATGTCGGAAAAGACCAAACATATTGCGGTTAAAGCAGTTGTGAATCGTCTGAGAGGTGTAGTTGCCGCAAAAGGTGACCATGTTGAACGAACTGATACTTATTTTGAAAGAAATTTCACGCTGATTGCAATGGTATAAAAATATATTACAAGAAATAAATATTTAGGTACTTTTTGGCTGTTGAAGTTGTTCTAAGTTTATGGATCATACTGCATGTAAATATTTGTAGCAAAATATTATTTCACCTCCCGTCTAATGATAGAAAAATTATAATAAAACTATTAGTAACTTATTTCACTTTAGGTTATACCATTTATATTTTAATAGTTTTCAGGTAACTTAAAGCTTATGAATGCACTATAGTCTAAATGAAAAATATTTACTATGTCAAAAACAGAAAATAATCTTCATTGCCGAGTGGATTTTAAATACACAGAAAAACATTTTGTTAAAATAAACTATAGTCGTACATTTCTTCTTATATTAATATACAGTCTTTATAAGCAAAAATGTTTGGACTTTTTTTGGCAAACATTGTATCTAAAGTAAGGAAAATTGACATTTTTAATCTTAATAATGAGGCTCGTAAAGTAGGGGACGAAAATATAACTCATTTTCTAGTCCAGAAGAGCTGACAAACGGTTTCTTTTGGTCTCCCTCTCAGCTGTCCTTGATCTCATGAAGAAATTTGTTTGTTTTTATTCTTCTACTCCTTGATATTACATTAAAAAAAACGGTAAATTACTTAGTAAGTCAATGAAATCTTTCCAAAGTGTCATTCAAGATTTCCTGGGACACATTGTACATTAAAAAAAGTTTCCTATAATGGAACGTAATATCTTGTATATGAAGTGAATGAAACTAATTTAAAAAGTTTTGCTACCTCATATCAAACATAACTATCGTTTTTTCTACAATGAATGCATAAATTATATCGATTGCATCATCAGCTCATAAATTTTCATCCGTCATGCATGTTATTAATAATCATTTTTACCAACTCTTTATAAAAAAAAATGATATAAAAATCAATTTCCTATTATATTTTTTGAACATCAACGAAGGGAAATTTATTATTTGTTGAAAAATATAATCAATACGAACGTACATAAAAATGGTTTAAGACACGCAAAGAAAACGGGTGGATCTGTATCTAAAAATCTATATGAATATAACTAGGAAACAAAGCCTTTATAACACGTCTGGATTATTTATTATGACATCGCCTAAGTAGTAAATAGCTACGGTGGTTTGCCACATCTCTTTGCATCGTGATAAGGAGGAAATTTAATATAAAATGAGTATATTAAGCATATTAATATATTCAAAAAACGTATACCCATATAGACCAGTTTAAAAAAATCATTTAGAACGTGTATATTGTGATTTTCCCCATGCTTTTGGATGTAAAGTGAATGAATATTGATTTTTTTTTTGTTAAAAATTTCACCGCCTACATTTTTGTATGAAAAAATTTAAAGAAGACGTAATTTCGTAGTTTTATTATCTTATTCTCTTTTTTAGTTCCATAAGGTAGCTTAAATAAATAAAAACCAAGTGTATTAATATTATTTTATAAGTAAGAATAATGTCCATCATAAATAATGCTGTAATTTAGTCATTATTTACGAAGTAAAGAACTTTTGTCTCATTTCAAACTCTGAATTAGATATGCTTATAAATATGAGATTGTACGACAATGAATTTTGTATAGATGACTTACTTACTTTTATCACAACTTTTTTGAACTAGTCGTAATCGAAAATTGAAAAAAAGTTGAAAAACAAACGTGTCTACATGATAGGATTTTACAATTAACAATTATCCGACTGTTTGAGAGTGGCAAATTGTTCTGTTAGACAGATTAATACAATGTATATACTGTCCGAAAAGACAGGTATTCCAAATTAATGCAAACTAAGTTCGTTTTGACATGTGACACGGTTGTATTAACGTATAATAATTGGATTTTGCTTTATTTTAACAAACTTACATTGACAGCCATGATTTCCTGCATTTATCCCAACATTATAATTAAATTTTATTTCAACCAATAATATGATTAATAATTACACATTGATTTTTCTAATAAAAATATTTTTTTGGATTATTATAACTCTCTCTGAAGCACTATTTACATCAAACTTTATGATAATTTTTGTAGACACTGAAGGGTTTCAAAGCCACTGTCAAGGGGCATTGGGACGGCATGACAGAGGAATACATCTGCAACGGGTGTCCGACCTTGGACAACCGCCTGGAAGTATTTATTGGCTACATTAATGATTAAGATACTTGACACACATAATTTAATAATATTATTTTGATTGAATTTCTATTGTTCATTAATTAACTATATTTTGTTAAAGTTTAAAATTCAAAGTGTTCAGATTTTAATGTACCACTAGGTACAACTAAACACAAATCACAATTAATATATATTTATCACATTGTCCACGTGCACAAAAAATTATATAACATTACCTTGCCTATTATTGAAAATTTTTTATTATAAATAAACAAGTTTTGGTTGAACAATTTGTTTCACATTTTAAATAGATCATTAAAAAAAATCGATTTTTCAGAAAGAAGAAAAAAATAACTTTCTAGCAATAAAAACATGAAGAAAAAAATTCCTTGAAAAAGTCCCATTTAAGGGCATCAGAGTTTTAATACATTGAAATAAAAAAAAATAATACCATATATAAGAAAATTATCATTCCACGCTGTTGTTAAACAAACTTATTGCGTGAGTACAAACTATGTATCGCCTGAATATGTTATATTTATTTTTTATTTGTAGAAAAATATAATCTGAAGTGCAAAATGAAGTTTTCATAGACCATAATGGGCCATCACTTTACCAATATTCCGAGATTTGATGAACAAAACATTCTTAAAAATATGTAAAATCTCTTTAAAAAACGTTGTTGACCTAAATAATCTTTTTTTTTTTGTGTCATTATTCTTTGGATTGTTATTAATATTATTTATATCAATATAAATTGACATGAAACAAAAAGGTAGATAGATAGCTTATAAAATATATAGAGAGAGTGCAGTTGATTTATGTAGCTACTAAATCTGTTTTTTCCTGTTTAAATATAACTATTTGGTTAAATGTATTGATATGAAACATATAGTTTCATATTAGTAAATAATATGACAGGAGCGAATATACAAAATGGATGAAGGTCCACCCGGAGTCAGAGGGCGTGAAACACTGCTAATTTTCTTGTTAAATTATAATGAGTACATAATGTTATCAGGATCAATCCTGATTTAATGCTTTTTAGTCTATAAAAAAGTTTCAAAGGTAGTTCACTAATGAATCGTCTGCCAATGTCATCAGAGGCTAAATGGGCTTGCCAAAAATTATAAGCCAAGAGACAAGACACCCTTCAAAGCTGGCGAAGATTTCGTAACAGATTGAAGTATTTTTTTCGTCGTAATATCCCGCTTTTTAGGATATAACTAAAAAAACTAACCTTATAATTTTATATCATGACGTATGCAATATTTTATTCTTTTCACAGAAAGTGGGAAATCATGGAGGCTACATAGATAGTTATATTCAACGCCTATAGCAGAAAAAAGGTCTCATAGAACAATAATTTGTACATTTTCGTTTAAATTATATCTTTGGTGTTCATTACTCGATGATGTGTTTTACTAATATCATTCCCACATATTTTGCAGGAAGAGAAGGATCGATCTAAAAAAGACTGTAAAGGCCTATCAGTGTGGTCCTAATAAAATTTTTCAGTCCTAGGGCCAATCCTGACTGGTCTTTTATGGTAACTACAACAGATGAAAGAACGTGGTTATTTAACAAAACTTCTTTCAAAAAGCCAAGATACCTAAAGTTTAAAGTAGGATGTGTGTGGATGGAATTAATTATTGTATATTCTAGCTGTCATTTATTAGTTTCTTCGTTGTTATATTATACAATCCTAGTTATGAGTGAAGAATAGTTATATAAAGAACGAGGACTATTCGACTGAAGGTCTCACGTACTGGTCTTTATGCCCATTAAATGGTAAAAAAGATTGAGCTAATAAAAAATGAGCCTGAAAGGGTAAGACGAAAATATTGATTAAAAAATCAGTTCTATACAGGTTAACAGCATATAACCGATTTTTAAATGTCCACTCACGAAGATTTCCACAATTTTCACATCTCAAATTACAATCAATAAGTGCCTCCCTTTCCTGGAGAGTAGCCTGGAATATACCTATACACAAAAGTACATTTAGGTACCGATTGGTTCATTAAAATCTGGACACTTTGAATCTTAAACTTCAAGAAGAAAAAAATTATTCTTTTATCCAATCGAATTTTTATTCAAAAGAACTCAAAAGACTCATTCAAAAGAGCCTTGCAACGGAGGAGATGGCTTTTGTTCATTTTTGGTGCCAAAAGTTGCCTCTACATGGCTCTTTTCAAACATTTTTTACAGCTCTCTGGAGAGTATGGTTTGAAACCCTGAGATATCTTGCATTGACCGTCATGGACTTGGGAGGATTGGCCTGGGCTTTTTTCTGTTACTCATCTGGATCCATTTTGGCTTTTATGACAATATCTTTCTTCCTCTCCAACGTTTCAGACTTACTGATGGCGTAGATGGTGGTCCTTTAGACCACAACTGCTTGCAGTGCGCGAATGTAAATTCGTCAATCACGTTCAAGTTTCATTTTCTATGCTTGTACGTAAGCTATAGAGCTCAGGTTTGCTTTGTTTTGTAATTACTGTAATATATGCGAATATCAATTAATTTCAATAACTCAACCATCTTTAGTTATTGAACATGTAAGCATTCAGATTTTGATGAACTACCTTATAGGTATCCAACCAATTAAACCCTTAAGCAAATATTGAAAACGGGTTTTTCGTTTTACCACTTGGTTATTAGCATTGGTTCTGGTTTGTACATTCTTTATACTTGTATTTAATTTAATTGATTTTTTTATATTCTATAATATTGAATTAAACTCAATAAAATCTCACTTTTTAAAATGAGATTTTTTAAATAGAAAAACCATCAAATCATGAATACTAATAGTGTAGCCAACACATGTATATACTCGTATCTATGTAAATTTAAACAAATAATAATAAAGTCCATGAATAGACAAGGGGAAGAGGATGTAATGTAACAAATCAGTTGTTTCATGTCCAAAATATAAATAGGCTAAGCATAATCAGTACTTCATAAATATTCATGGCAAGTAACTAACCTTACACACACTTTCAAAATTGTTTATCCCACTTAAAGCCCATTCAAAAACATATGGCCATTGAATTCATAGTTGCGGTCACTGAGTACATAGAGGTGGTATTAAATGGAAGATGCCAAAAAAACGTCATTTGATATGTTGACAATTTATGTAGTCACGTGCCAGGAAAAAACAAAGGGAATGATTGTTTAATTTATTCGTCACAATGTATATTTTTTTGCAATAAATGACGGTAAGAACTTGCTTCTGCGACATAAATTTACTTGGTAAATATTGTCTTGCAATTTTATAAACTGAATTTACTCAAGACTCTGCGGACCGTTATAGTCTTGAAATTAAAATAATTTTCCTTCACAAAATAAGAAAGTTTTATAACCAGAAATATGTATTACTTGTTTGTTGAAGGCAATTGCCGTGTTTAGTATGACTGACATATGTATGTCATGGTTTAACACAAAAACAATCTTGAACAAAAATTAAGAAATAAGGAATGTACATGGGTAATTCACGAAAAAACTGGTATTTTATTTATTTTTTAATGTATCTTCACTTGGTCAGATGGAGTTGCACTGATTTTGTATAAATACACATTATAATATTACATTTACTCTATCTGATCTAGGAATCTTCCTAAAAATCCATATACATTATGTATATTTCATCTCTAGAAATGACTGGGCGCGGACATATGCACATTTACTTCAAGATAATAATTTTTTCCAAGCGCCTTGTCCATTAAGCTACTCCGGGAAACTGATTTGACTAAAATTTGGTATGTGCAGCGGTGTTTGAAGGATTATATTGGGGAAGGGGCTTCTTTGTTTTTATTTTTTTGATCTTTTAGAAAAGTTTAAATTTTTATTATGTAGCATAATTTGGCCGAATTACCTTTTTTAAATCTTGCTTTCACATTAAATTTTTTCTTCCTGAACCATAATTTTATCGAGTTCAAAAGAAGAATATCTTAATTGGATGGGGGAGGGCTACAACCCCTCCAAGCCCTCCATCCCCTCTCCGTACGATCCTGGCTGTGATATTATTGACAGTAGGCTAGCTCAGAAATGAAATTTTGGATCTGTAACTCAATCCAAATCTGAATTTTGAGGCCGTAAATATGAAGAAATTAACATTTTGATGAATATTTGATTAGCGATATATCGTAAACTAAAACAGTGATAGGCAACTGTAATATATACATCATTGCAAAAATAATAGTTAGCTTACGAGTACTTATCTTTAATTTTTTTTTTTTTTTTTTTTGAAGTAAGGCATCCCCTTATTGTTTGATCTTAAATTTTAACCTTATAATAAAATAAATAAAAGAACCGTAAAGTGGAAAATTCATGGAGTTAGAAAAAATGGTATAAAAATCACAACTACATGTATGTATTTTTTAAACAATTATTTATTTTCATTTAAAAGGATATGTTCGATGATATCTTTTCTTTGGACAAATAAAGTTCCTAACTCCATCAATTTTCCACTCAGTTTTTAAATTAAAATATAAAGTGCATAAAGTTTAGTTCATCCAATGCTTAAAGTTTAGTGCATCCAATGCTTAAGTTTAGTGCATCCAATGCTTAATTGTTGTCTTTTTGTCTCCATCCTACGTGTTTTTTTTTAGTTGTATGATTTTGATAATTTTTATTCATGTGCTTTCAACCTGATCATTTTACAAATTTTATTGAAGATTTTTATGAAATGTGATAAACTACTAGAGTATTTTAATTATCGTTTGACTCACTGTGCTAATCAACTGTTGTAATGACTTTAGTTTAGGGGTTTAATTGTAACTAAAATGTTTATATATATGTAACTTCTCTAAACGAATAGAGTCTTTATGTAAAAAAAAAAAAATGACTATACATATACCTTGAAAAATGTAAGGTCAAAAAATGAGATCATGGTTTACTTTTTTTTTTTTTTTTCAAAACAAAAATTTAAAAAAATCAAACTTAAGTACTGTTATGCTAACTGATAGCTTTTCAATTATGTGATATACTTGACTATCATGACTTTACAAGATACCGCCAATCAAAAATTCATCAATATGCTAATTTATTCATCTTTAAAACCTCATAACTTAGAGTTGGATTGAACTACATACTCAAAATTTCATTTCTGAGCTAGTCTACAGTAAAAAAATCCTATGCCAAATTTTAGTCAATGCCTGCTCCTCCTTCCAGTCTGGATCATGGGTAAGATTGATACTGGAGGTAGGTACAATCAAAGGAGCTCCTTTTCAATATTCATATTTACGATTCAATGAAATTGTCAAGTCAATCCGCAGAAAAATGTAACTTGATTGACAATTTAAAGATTTTTGAAAAATGCGCCAATTTTATTTAAACATTCCTGTCTATCGCTCTTAAATCTCAAATGAGAAGGGATGTCAATTCCTATATCAAAGTATTCATCCACAATATACCTAATTTTGAAAGGAAATTTGTTATCAATCACCTCGTTATTCAAATTTAAAAGAAGTGTAATTTGAGGCCATTGGTAATGTGAGACAGCCTAATATATGTACACTTTGCTATTTATTGTAGAATTACTACTTTTATAGGTGGGAGAGTAAATGACGTCATCCCTCAGCCATATTTAATTCCGTTCAGTTCAATCCATGTGAAAAGAAGTCTGTATTAATTTTTTTACCATTTTTTCCCACGGAAAATTTATTTATTTATTAGCACTTTTATTGGGGACTAAATTTGTTGTGCAAACCTAGATTAAATAGTAAACATAAAATACAATATAAAGGGAGCGGGGATCAAATTGTCGCCAAAATATTTTTCTACAAAAAATAACACAAAATATACATTTTTTAACTTTTTTATTGAAAATCAAAACTATGACGAGCATATACGTATAGAGTAGCCATTCATTTGATATAATCACCGTTGGCATCAATAACGGCCTCAATACGGCCTCTGAACTGGCTGCAGGCTCTTCTGACCATCTCATTGTCCATGTTGCCGAATACCTCCTTGATGGAGTCCATCAGGCTGGCCTTGGTGCTATGGGGATGTCTGTTGGTATGTCTCTCGACATAGCCCTAGACAAAATAGTCTCAAGGATTAAGGTCGGGAGAGTTAGGAGGCCACAAATCCTTGGTTACGATGTCATAACAGTTCTCGGTTAACCACTGTATGGAGATTTTGGACACATGGCAGGGTGCTGAGTCCTGTTGCCACACCCAGGGCCTGTCTCCGGCCTTCATGGACCTGGTAGGGTCATCCTCAACCATCTTCTTCACCTTGTCGACAAAGTGGGTGTCCCTGACCTTCCTGTCGGCGCCCTCCTCCTTGGGTGCCCTCTTTATGGTGGCATCAACATCCCAGGTGTCCTCTAGCTTCTTACAGATACGCTGAACAGTCCGTAAATTCAGTCCTAAGGTTGAAGCAATCGTTGAATTGGAGATTTCACCTCCATTATTAACCAATGCCATGACTACGGCGGACCTCGAAAGCTCCTCGTTCCACTTATAGCTCTTTATCTCCTCATATGATGACGGCATGATGCTAACTGAACTATGTATCGTCAGCTGACGAGAATAGCTTTCCTATTTGGTAACCAGTTTTTTATTTGATAATGTTGTCTTCAAGTTATCAAGGTTTAAAGTAGGGGACAATTTGATCCCCGCTCCCTGTATATTTAATTATGTAGTAATAAACATTAGTTTTTAAGACGTTACAACATTTATTAGTAACATAACAAAATATATAAAATTACTCTATAGGTAATAAAGTCTGGCACTCTAGAAAAAAATAATTTTTAATTTCCGGCCCCCCCTAATCTAAAATTACTTTTTTACCCATGAGTGCGTATTTTTTTCATCTATTTTCAATGTAATAAGAAGAAATTAGCAAACGTCGTGATCATTAAAGCATTTTTATGCTTAAAACAATAGTTATATAACATTTTCAGTTTATAAGTATAATTTTAAGGTCATAAAATGTTAATAACATAACTTTTCATTAAAATATAGCACAAGATCGAATTAACAGGTGACCCCAAAATTTGAAAACCCTAGTTCACAAGTTAAAAAAATAAAACTAGAAGAAGTTGACCTTTTATATGACCTTAAAACTGTACTGTATCAATTGAAAATGTTATTTATATATTACTTTAAGCATAAAAAGGCTAATTTTCAATTTCTTTAGTGTTTAAAAGATGTTCTTACATCCAAAAAGTTGTGCTCAAATTTCATTTGCTCATTTTTTATATATAACACCACCCCCTACTATAGTAGATTAAAAAATGTAGGGGATTTTGAAAAAGGTGCACATACTACCCCAGTTACTTGGATGTGAACCCCCTCGCTAATCAAGTGTCTTGTAATAGGTGAATCTACTATGAAAGATTTGGATAGTATTTACAACTAATAGCTCCTGTGTACTATTAAGGAAACGCACCTTAAAGTGTTCTTATAAGAAGAAAAGAACGAGAAATACCCTGTAATTTAAGTGCTTTGCTTTGCTACACTGCCTCTCACGATCATGGTCTTGAAGGAAAAGAGAAAAAAAGATAAATAAAGGTAAGATACAATTATTATTATTGATTCTATCTAACATACCCTCCATCTTTGTTCGAAACAGCTCCCGAATTTTCTTATTTTCTTCCCCTCTTGCCTCATAATCTGATTGAGAATATGTACAAACAATAATTATCTGATAGTTAGTCAAGAGAAGTCTATTTTTGAGCATGCCTTCTCTCGACATAATTTAATTACATCAAAGATCTTTCTTTTTTTATTTCAAGAGCGATGAAATATTTATTTGTCTAATTCATAATTAATTAGTTTCGTTGTTGATAACATCAAGAGAAGAAATAATAGAAACAGAACAAAGAAATCATGACATAGAAAAACGTAGTCTCTAAATGGGTCAGTAAGACACTCATTCAAAAAGTATTCCGATAATTATATATTCCCCTAACCCCTGAAACAATATGCTGTCAAACCTATTTTAAACGGTCAGACAAGGTAAAATGAAAAGGTGAGATATGAGAATGGTTTGAAAAGTTTTCAACCTCTACGTGAAGGTGGAAAACCTCGTAAATAAATAGTAATAAATCTGTCTAGCATCATTTAATAGTTATTCACCAAAATTTCGGCCATTTTGGACCGCAGTTGTTTTGTAACAGTCGTTTGAGTGAGATGATGGTATTGTTTTTGTGAAAATGTCAATATGCCTAGGCAAATCAAAAAAGAGTTGTATTTTGTGTATTAGGACTTTGCACCATTCTTTACCGAAGTGAAATTTCGAGGAGCTGAATTTAAAAGTGGCCATATGAGCTTAGTAGACGATGAACGTTTGGGACATTCAAAAACTGGAACTACCCATAAAAAAATCACCAAAGTTTACCAAATGATGCTACACAACCCCCGAATCAAAGTGAGAGTGATAGGAGAGGTTATGATCATGTCAAAAGAACGTGTTTGGCACATATAAGGCAAAAAAAAAAAATATATATATCCGAAGGAAATGTCTTGTATCTTTGTTAGGTGCGAAACTTTTTTCAGACCACCTTTGTATTAGTACAGGTGATCTGATAAACCAGACTTAGTTTTGAATTTGAATATAATCTTTTGGTATAAAATATTACAGTATAAGATAACATTTACATCTGGGCAGTAATGGGATAACATTCATTCTCAGATCGAGAGGGAAGTAAAGGCAGAAATGTGGGGAAGAAATTTGTACTAAACAGTCCTTGTAAGTTTAAAAAAAGTACCTGTCAAAAGTTTATGTATGGAGTAGCTATGTAACACAGGGGGTCCCCGCTTATCATGGTTTTTGGGATCAATCCGCGTTAGATGAAATCGCGTTGTATGGTGACTCTTTTAATATCAAAAATGTAAAATGGGGTGAAATATTTTTCAACGTCCCCTTTTTACTATTTTTTTATATAGTATGGTTAGGCCAATAAAAACATTCTATTCATCATAAATCAATTAAAATAATGTATGCCAGGCAAGACACTAGTAAAATAATTGAAAAATTGAATCTTAATTGGGTATTTGTGTGATTTTAAATCTGGTCATTTCAATACTATTAAATTTAAGTAATCAAAACTTAACCAATATTTATTTAGCAACGTTTGTAATTACATCCTTGTATAATTAGTAATACCCACAAATTTTAAATCTGATGAAATGAAATACTTGCAGGACACTTCCCCCCAATGAAAGATTATATACTTTTATAACATGAATAAATAGACATTCTAGGAATGAAGTCAGCAAATACTAAAAAATTATTGGTTAACTTAATATAATGTAAAAAACGCAATATGATGTATAAATAATGAACTTTATGGAGAGTCAGATTAATTACAAACACCGTTTTATGCAAAATATTTCGTCTATGAGACCGTGTTATGCGGTTACCTCCCGTAATTTGTGAGACCGCTGGCATGGAATTGCAGAGACACGCTTAATACAGTTTTTATATGTTATTAAATTCCTCCGTATCAACTGGATATGGTCGCTAATTGCAGCTAGATACATAGAAACAAGGAATGTTAGTCCACATTTTTTAATCTAACGCAAGAAAAGCTAAAATAACCTTACTCCTTGAGTGTATGCAATACTGATACCGGTGCAAAAGAGATTGCACAAGCGTAACCTTATTTATTTTTTGCTCTGAGATTTTTACACTTTGATAAAAACAAAACTTGTTTAGTTTTGTTTCAGCTGTCATTTGGTTGTGTGATGAAAACTTGTAACGGAAAATAAAGGAGGTAAAATCGTAATTCAATAATACTGCAAGTTTTAGTTCCCTATGTATTTCGAGATCCGGGTTTGAGATATTATATGGGGTATGATACTTAGAATGAAGGACGTTTTGTTTTCATGCTATCGATTCATGTTTTTTTTTTTTGTACAAGAAAATTATCTTAAAAAATTGTAGCAATCTATATCTCACCCCAGAACAGAAATGAGGCTTTAAAATTACTCTTCAAAAAAAAAAAAAAAAAAAAAGTATATATATACGCATCATTTTTCATGAATCTCCAAATAAAGAGTTCTTTATAATGAGCATTTACTCCCAATTTCATGCGCTGATGATGTAACATGATTTATACATATCTTTTCTCCAAAAGAGAAGAAGATAAAATTATTATTATACCTAATTTACTTTAGTCTGAAGGTAAAATGACCCACTCACAAAAAAATATAATATATATTTTTTTCATATAAGAAAAAGTAAAAATAAATAAATATATGTTCTGTACAAGTTGCGATTTTGTACAAGTTGCAACACAAAAATGAGATGAATAATTATAAATGATTTGTTTACATAACTGGGCATGTAGTTAATGCAATTCCATAGATGATCCATTTATTGATAAAGTAGTTTTTGACTATTTTGATAGAAATTACTTAAATATAAGTATTCTTTGACAATATACTTATTCAATACTATGTGTACTTTTTAGAATTTAGATATATTTCGACATTTATCCCATGCTATAAGATGTGAGAAGCTTGAAAATCATTTTCTTTGGTCTCTAAATATGTCCTATACTCTACCTCATTGGCCTTAAAGTTTTTCCAAAATCCCATTTTTGATCTTTTTGTGTAGTTTTTGGACAAAAAGTATGGATAAATCGGTGCTAAGTGATTTTATTCCTTATAAAACTAATTCTCTGTCCTTTGATTCCTATTAATTTAATTCCCAGTAAATTAATTCATCCCTGGATACTTCATTCCTACTTAGAAAAATGATTTTTTGTGACGTCATACGGTTTATGTTTTTGAACTACTTCGTAGTTTATGTGTAGGGCTTTGGAGGAAGGGCTGGGCAGTCAGCAATCCGCACTGGAGATGAGTGAGGAGTCATCGATAACCAGTGACGTATGGGAGACGGATGTGAATGATTTGTTGTGTTTATACCTTTGTAAGTAGTTGAAAAAAGGAGTATTTCCGGGATTTACTTCTATCTCCAAAGGGATAAATATTATTCAGGGATCGGGATTCCATCCCTACTCACTATTAAGATTTATCATGACGTCATTTCTACTCAATAGCCACTATAAATCATTCATATCCGTCTTCCATCCATCCCTAGTCATCACTCACTCCAGTTCCGACTGCCCAGCCTCCCTCTACAGCCCTAAACAAAATCTTCGAAATAATTCGAAACATAAGCCGTATTACGTCACTAAATATCCTTCTTCATAGTGGGAATGAAATGTCCGGGGATGAATTTTACAGAGAATGAATTTATTGGGAATGAAATTAATAGGAATGAAAAGAAGGAGAATGAATGTACTGTGAATAAAATTATCGGTCACGGGATAAAACCCCTAATTAAATGTCAAAATAGACATTAAACTAACTTATGATTATTTTAGAAAATAAAAGCATCAAGATTGTTCAAAACAATGAAGGTAAAAACAGAAAAAGATTGGTACGCGGAGGGCAATTCTAAAATCTTATACTCCTATCAAATAACGTTGTTTTTTCTTATATTTACTCATTTTCAAGGAAAAAGATTTTAATATTTTCCAAGATTATACACAAACCTCAATTTCTTATTTCAAAATCATTTTTATTCCATCTTTTAAATCAGAAAGATGTACATTTAATATTATTTCATATATATTCTTAGCCTTCCAATACTAAAAACGTTAAAATCACAAAAAAGACAGAATTTATAAAATATTTTGATGCCTAAAAATTAAGTTTTGAGCTTTTCATAATTTAAATCATGATGAAAAATACGGAAACAAATTGAAAATTAAAAAAAGTTTAGTTTTGATCAGGTCTACTTAACACATTATTAAGTTGAAGTTGTAAAATCTGTCTTAACCCTTTTGAGTATACATCTAAAGGAAAAATGTATATTGCCAACTTTCATAGATGACATATCAGCTGACAGATATTACTATAAAAATTTAAAACTAAAGTCCATATTGTATATAAAATAGCCATAATGTATAAAGTGAAACGATGGAATCGTTTCACTTGATGTAATTTAATACAATGTAATGTTTAAAGCTGATGTAATTTAGAACAAATAAATAATATATATAGAATAGAAGATTACACAATAATTCATTCACCTAAGTATTGGTTTAAAAGACTTACTTGTGCTAGTAGTATATTCTTGTCCCGTATATTCGATGATTTCCAGATAAAGAATACTGAATGATAATTGTAAACCCGTCGTAAATAGTTCCACAAGGAAACAGCAGAAAGTGATGACCCAACCCCAACCACCCTCGGGGTAGTAATGCTGTCGAAGCGTGGCGCCTTTTCCATAGCTTTTAAGAGCTGCAAATATATGTATATGGTTATTTATGATTGGTAAGTGGAATGGATTTGAAAGATTTTGAGGGAAAATTTGGTTTAAAGGTTGTTGTTTTTTTAAAAAGTTAATATTGATTAAAATGTTTAATCATTTTTACAAAAAAAGTCGAGAAAAATCATTCTTATTTCCAACATACTTGGAACTTACAAACTTATAAACTTTTGTTTTATTGACTTGAGATGTTCTGTTTGAGGAAATTAGAATTGTCTGTAATTGTATAAGTTGCCATATATCTCAAGCACCTCTTGTTATTGGGTTTTTTTAAAATCGGACGAGAAATGACCTCAAAAAGAGACTCAAGGCTCAGGGCATCAACTCTTTTTTGTGTGGATCACAGTCCAACAGAGGGGTGGCCAGGCGGAGGGGAATGCTTCGTAAGACCATCTACAATATTAAGAAGAGGCTAGACCACGAGAGACCATAGAGAGGGAGAAGGTCCCTCAAAATGCCCATAATGTGGTTCCGAGGGGAATGATTAACAGCTTTTCAGCAGCCATTTACATCAACGTTTTCAAAGTCAACTTGCTCCTCTGGTCCAGGCAAATTTCCATGACGGCAACGTCGTCTTTTAACAAGATATTTGCATCTTCGACTGCAAATATTACTCAGACCTATTTAGATGATAAAATAAATTTCTGGAAAAAGAGAATGTGGCCAACATTCAGCCCAAATATCATTTCTGTCGACTTTTCTTTCAGGCTGCTCATCTAGAGGAATGTCATCCGAACGTTGGAGCCATGAATTTCTCCGTTGACGAGGAGTGTGCTTCCATGGATCTGAACATCGTTCGTAATTCTTGCAACCCTATTCGCAAGAGGCTTGACACCATCTGTGAGGGCAATTGACCCCAAATATAATAAATCAATTTGACATGTATCAGGTATGTTTCAGAAAAAGATTAATACAGATTTTTGTTAAAATTATAATTAACGAATGACAAGCTATTTTCTTTTTTCATTCCAAGTTATTTTGCATTCTTCACCCGGTACTTGTAAAAGTGTACTGTTTGTATCAGTTATTAACAGTTTCTCTACAATAATTCCAAACCTTTCAAATATAGCGACCCATTTTAAAACAAACAATCAATAAACAATCACAATCTTTAAAATGTTTTATATATAAATACATTTTTTTTTGTGGAACAAACTACCATATTATTGAATAATAGATTATGGACGAAAGGAAACAGGTTTTTTTATGTTTCGTATGTCTAAAACGAATCATTCTTTTTTTCTTGACGAAATAAAGACAAAATTATCTTTCACAAAACAAAACTAAATGAACACTATTTCACGCAACCTCCATCTTTGTTCGTTGTTCTACTAACTTTTTTATAAAAATTGATCTTGAGTCTCTAATGACAACACCATGAACTCGAAACGCTCCATCATTTCGCTACATTTGGAAGGAAAGAGCTATAGGGACATTACCAAGGGCCTGAAATACCTCTTTTGTGCAAATCATCGGTCAACAATACGATCATGGGGTACAAGGAGACCGGGAGTGTCGATGACAGTTCAAGAAGAGGTCGCCAGAGGTCCAAAAAGAAATTTCACGCTGATTGCATTGGTGCAAAATATAATTCGAAAAGTAAATATTTCTGTACTTTCTGCACTGTTGAAGTTACAACTTATGGGTCACTCTGTATATCTAAATGATGTACAGAAGTTTCAAGAAATAACAACGTAACGTTTGTATATATAATTTTTTTATATAAGAAAAGCTTTTACAGTTCCATGTACACATTTTTTAACAGCTTTTTGCCTTAAAAAGTGTAGTAATTTGAGAGTTTTGCAAGTAAATTAAAGGATTTGTTGGGGAAAGGAATAAATCCTAAAATACACTTTAAAAAAATGCATCCTTTGGTTTGAAAGTATCAAATTCAATTTGGATCTTTCATCCATCAAAATGATGCATTTGGTGCATAAATAACTGACTTTGTTTCAATTAAACTTTTTGTGGGTAAAATATGTATTTTATTGCAAATTGATTTTTAGACAAAAAAAAAAAAGAGATTACTCAATCAAAATAGATAAAATGATATGTCTAAAAATTAATATTATTATTTTTATGGAAGTCGTATTTTATGGCTGCTCTAAAAATGATATATTAACATTAAACTTATACGAATCTTTTTTTGTTTTGTAGTATTTTTAATAGTAGTCTCTATTAATATAGACAGGATCGGTTTTAGGGGAAGATGTTAATTTCTCAAAGCTCTACTCGTGACTGGGGCCCTGTGCAATGATTTACTTTGCTGAAAAAGTTCAATATACATATAGCAACCCGTATCTTCAGGTGAGTTCTTGCTAATGAAAAAGTTTTATTATTCTTATATTATGTATTTTGAGATAGGAAATATACTCAGTCTTTAGCTAGAAATCATATTGTGTAGATCCTTCGTAGGTGACCCCGACAACAAATATAAAGCCTCCTACCACCCGTTCACAGGATCCCGAAAATCATGACTTTGAGACAACCGTACTCCAGCAGTCAAATACCTCCTCTGGTGTAAATTCAGCAAGGCACGACGCTTCCCGTGACCGAGCAGGGTCTTTAGAATTTCGCCTTTCAATGTTTGACCAAGAATTCCCTGAGACTTGGTTTTTGTAATAGATTTCATGCTCAAAGGACAAGGCATCACAAATGATTTCGAAAAACGCGGTAATCGCTGTACTACCACCTAACATCATGAGAAATGTTCCAAAGGAGGAGCTATAGGGTTCTTTAGGAACCCTAAAGAAAAAAGTTTTAGATCTCTATGGTATGCCCCTCAAGAACCCATAAAAAGGGGCCTTGATCTTAGCATAATCATAATTAGCTAAGGAAAATCTGGCCACATTGGATCGTTTCCTTGACCCTGAGTTTTTACCGGAACTCAAAGACATTCTAGCAAAAAGCTAATAATCAGATATGTCCCAAGTTTACTAAGAACTTATTGCAAACGGGAATTGGCAAGGAAATGTTTGCAAAGCCTTGTGATGGCCTTCATCTGTGATATACTATTCCTTAGATCTGCATCATGCTCCACTACCTTCCTATCCTTATCCCCTTCCTTCACAGGAGCTCATTCAAGCTTTGTCATTCTCTCGTCGTCCTCCTTCCGAAGACTCCACGGTTTTAACAAAAGCAAAAACTTCAACACCATCATAACCAGGCTCAAGGTGACATAGGCCGTATTTGCAGGTAATACTTGACTTATAGTATGTCTGCAAGGACTTAAAAACTTATTAGTCCTCAGCTCTTCAGAGCTGACGAAACCAACACAGAAATTAATCTAATTTACGTAAAAGACAGTCATACAAAAAGAGAAACTAATCTTCCCCCTCATATTGCTTTTGGAAGGCAACGAGTCATCCCGATCGGTACTAAGTCGGTGGATTTGTTTTGGATGACATAAAATATTATTAAATTTTTTTTTATACATCTGATAATCACTTTTAAAACGATCACAACAGAACATCCCAGCCCTTATAAATTGTTACTTGTGTCCCCAACCTCATCCCCAGTTGGGTCAGCGGATTATGCATGTAACTTTCCTGTTCTCTTCTCAAAGATTGCCTTTTGCGTTCCACTCAAGCTCAGTGACACACTCATCGTCAAAATCGGTGCCTCATGTTTTGCAAGACTAGGAGGGTCAGTGGGCCAAAGCTAGCCTTCCTCAAGTCTGAAGTCAAACCCGTGCTTGACACTGGAGTACTACGACCTTACTTTTCTCCTTATTCTTCGGCAGTGCGCATAGTTAGAAGTAAAACAGAGGGTTTCGATTGTGTGGGGATTTTCGTCGTTCCAACCGTATATCATTGTTCGATCGATACCCATTCCCCAAAATTAAAGACTTTTTTCAATACCTTGTGGACTCCACGGTATTTTCACAGCTGGAACATTGCAAGGCATATCATCAAATCCCAGCCGAGGACATCCGAAAGATTGCCATCATCACACCTATTGGCTTTTTGGAATATGTGCAGATGCCATTTTAAATCAAAAACGCTGCACAAACCTTTCAGCGTTTTATGGAGGCATTATTTGGCAACATGGAGGGATTAATATAATTTGACGACCTGCCAATGGCGTCTAAATCTCTTGATATATCTTATTAAACTATACACTATTTCACGTTCTTTCCAAATTGCTAGAGGAGAGCCATCACATCTCCAAAGATAAATATGTATGGGCCAAGCCCCCTCTCGATCTCTTAGGACACCGGTGTCGGGGGAATATGCCCATTAACAAATCGTGTTTAAGCCATCCAGACCCTTGCCCATCCAAGATCTAGGAAGGGACATCAATCTTTATTGGGCATGATTCGATACTGTACTAGATTTGTGCTCAAATTAGTTGAACATAATGACAAACTATACCCATTGCCTCGTAAACATGTAAAGTTTAATTGGGGATGTGAACAACAATGATCCTTTCAGCAAATAAAATTGGCCTTATCAAAGCAAACCTTGCTAGCCTTCCACCTCGAGAATATACCCGTAGCCCTCACTACCGATGCTTTGCTACACGTAATATGAGCTTCTTTTGAGCAATAGGATAGGAGTTCATAGACATCTTTGGTGTTCTTGTCGAAATCCCTCAACTCAGCCCCCCCCCCTTATTTCGACCGTGACTTCCTTGTAGTTAAAGAGGCTATATCACACTTTAGATGGTTGCTAGAAGGTGTCGATATCACAGTTTACTTTGACCATAAACTGTTATTGACTGCACTGGAATGGAGGAACCCATCTCAGACTGCAAGATAACACAAAGCCTTTTCCTTTACTTCATAGTTTCAATGCAGTCCGGAAATTCAAACTTCGTGGCTGACACATTATCTAGACTCATAGCTCCACTGAAAACAGATAACTTTCCCCCTTTTAAAAACATGGTTCAAGATCAAGAGGCATTCGATCCCTGCAGCCCTCAATTCAAGTTAAGACATTCCACAACCAAAATTCACTGGTGGTTTTTGGAAGTGAAAATAATTTTAGGGCGATTGTTTCGTATGGAGTTCTACACAACAAGATTTTCTCAATGGTTCATCATGGCCTATCTGACCTTGATTTTAAAGCAACACTTAGAGTGATAGGCAAGTTTTTCACTTGGCCGAACCTTAGGGCATAAGCTTGCTTAGCTTGTCAAAAAAAACAAACCAGCCATACATCTTAGAGCTGCCCGCCCAACTCTTTTCCTACCAGAACAGAAAAGATTCTGCTCCAAAGATGCTGACTTGGTTGGATCACTTCTGCCCTCCAATGGGATTAGGTACCTGCTGACGGTCTTGCATCAGATCAACCCAATGGACTGAATACCTTTAGGGCAAAAAGGCTGAGACTGTTGTCCAGGCATTTTTCTCCGGATGGTTCGTTAGATTTGGATTGCCTACCTCAATCTGTTTGGATTGAGGAGCCCAATTTACTAGATCTCTGGGGACAAGGTTGGGACTGCTTCTCGGATCAAAAAACCTATTCATGACTTCTTATCATCCCGAGTGAAACGATATACTTGAAAGATTCCACTGTACCCTGAAGTGTGCTCTGTCTTCCTGAATGTGCGAGGACGGAGAATCTTGGATAGAGGTCCTTCTGTTTGTTCTGCTTGGCCTATATTCTTCTGTACCAAGTTTTCGAGGGAGTGCATTTTCTCCCTTTCATCACAAATTGGGAAAAACCCCTAGGCTTCAACTCTACCTGACAGAGGGGTGAGAGACTCCTAACGATTATAATTTGTTCCAGAGGGTCCAATATGTTAAACATTCCCCACCTAAAGTCATTCCAGAGCTTTTTTTTTCGCGAAAAATATCCATATACACCCAGCGCTTTCGTCTCCGCATCTCAGACTCTTCCATGTGATATCTAGGACTTCTTGCTGTTTGGAATTAGATCTTGGTTATCGGGTTAATTTTTAAACATTATTTTTGAGTATCTATTTATGTATTTTACGTTAAGCTTTATCTTAATTTATTGTCTAATTAGCCCCAGAGTCAATGGTAGTATTGTTGCAACCCGTATCTTCAGGCAAGTTTATGCTAATGAACAAGTTTTATTATTTTATAATATGTACTTTGAGTTAGGAAATATATCCAGTCTTTAGTTAAAAATAATATTGTGTAGTTCCTTCATACACAATAAGAAGATTTTTTTTAAAATAAGATAATAAAAATAGAAATAAATATTCTGCTTTAAAAAAGAACGAGAAAATGTGGACATGATATTTTTTTTTCCCCCAATTGATTTTATTATTGATTGAGGAACTTGACAAATACTTCTTATAATTTTATGTAATGTCTATCATAAATCATTCATGCGAAATAATAATTAACGAGGTATTTTCATCAAAATTGATTCAATCAAAATGTTTTGTATCCTTTCAAACTTTAAATTAGATGTGCTACTTAAAGAGGACATTATAGGTAGATGAAATTTTTCGAAGGTTATTTCCTTGACATATCACAACTTTTCCTAAATAGCCATTATCATAATTGAAAAAACAAACCGCCTTATTAAACGTGTTTTGTTTTGGTCGGCTCATCATGGATGGTTTCTTGCATCAGTATTGCCAAATTTGATGGCATCAAAGCAATTTTTTTTTCACTCAGTGACTAGATTTTAAAAAAAAATACCCTGTTAATGGTGATCAAGGCTCCTGGTTGGAAGTCAGATAGGTTTAAGGAGCCACCATTCTTGACTTGAAAGCATCATCAATTTTATATGAAGGGTTGTACAATTCCGATTAATATTCTCATACATCATTGGTCAGGTGATATTCTTCTCCAATGAAGAATTTATAGTTACTTCACACATCAATAATGTATAATTAAAATATATGGCAGTTTCTTTTACAAAAAAAATGAATGTATTTATAAGATATTCTAAGAATGGAACATTTTTTCTGATTGATTGTTATAAAATAGAATGCTGTATTTTAAAGATTAAGAACCACAGATCAAGATAATAATCTATTTTTTACATTCGTCTTGAAGATGTGAAGTACGTTAAAAATTGATTTTTGAAGCTTTATCCATGGGATTTAATTTAAAAATATGGGGTGCTTGTCCATGTAAGGATACTTTTATTTTTTTTAGACATACTTTTTTATCTTATTACATTCTATGTTAAACCAGTAAGGAAACATTTGAGACTTAAAGATAAATTTTGAGACATGTGCCATAGATCTTGGCCTTAATGGGTTTTAACTAGAGTTGAATTTGAGTTAAAATAATAGAGATTTCGGTGATTCAAGTCAAGTAAAGTTTGAGTAAGGCTATGATTCTCATATTTTACGTCGAGTTTCTAAAATCAGATTTGAGTTTGCTTTCAAAAAATACCATAATTAAGTGAAGTTGGTTATTTATGGGATATATAGCTATGTATATTTTATTCAATATCTCTGAATTACGTTTATTCACTCACAAAGGAAGTCATTTCAAGAAGTTGATACATCAGTTCCTCATAATGAATCATGTTTCTCTTCTAAGAAACTATTTCTCTTGCAGATAAAGAATACCCTCTTACTAGTAACTAAAATTGTGTGATAAATACCTAATGGCTAACTTATATGTATATGTATGGAGATGACAATTTTGCTTCTGTGGTCCACCACTTAATCGATTTATTTGATCAATCCCAACAGGTCAGTTATAAATAATTATTCCTAAATAATACGTAACATTTAAGATATAAAAATATTCTGTAACATTTCCCCTACGTAATGAAAACTGTGATTTACAAATTGTAAGAGTGTGGTGGTCCTTATAACTTGTATAATTGTTATAATATGTAGGTTATGGCGTCATTCCAATCCTTTGATAATGAATAATTACATGAAAGGTATTTTTAAATTTCGTGCCATCAGTATCATTTACTTTGAATAGTTATTTATAAATTTGTATTTTGCAGGATTCATTAGATATTCCTTGATATCGAAAAAAAACTATTTAGATACTTTATGATTGTGGTTCGAGCTCAAACTATTTTGAGTTTTCTAAGAGATATTTATGACAAGCTCAATAATTTACCAAAAAAAATCGTATTTACATATACGGGAGCTTGTACATTAAAACCTGATGACACCTCAAAATCATTTAAATAGAAAAATAAAAAATTAAATAGAAGTTAAAAAAATTACCTGGAATATGCTTGTTCATGCTATTCAAATCCTTTTCATTAATACCCAACTGTCCCTCCGATACTTCATCATCGTACTTTGAATTACGATAGAATTTCTCTGAAAGTAATAACAATAAAAAATTTCATAATTAGATTAGTGTAACTTTTCTTTGCTCCATTCTTTAAGAATATGTATGCTTCATAAATAAATATGATTAAAAATAAACATATATTAATGATTCAACGTGGCATCATTGCATTCAAAATGTTGAGTCATGGGACTACATATTTATGTCGTAGTAGTTATTCATTACTCCTAGTTTTCCTTACACATATTCATTTTTACCCCGTAATATTATTTTTACATTAAAGTGATGATATACGATGTTTGTACATATATACAGGGTGTGTGCGGAAAACGTGGACTCAAGAAGTAGCTTTAGATAAATAATAACAATTTTATTTCTTTCAACAATAATAATTTTTTTTTAACAAAACTCATTCGGAAAGCCTCTACTCACTTGGTCACTCAATATGGCCCCATCAGTTATATTAACAACCTCCAGATGGAGGAAAAAACCTTGCATAAGTTGATCACAAACTCATTCGATTCTTTCAGTCTCGATGGAAGCCCTCAGAGACCCAGACTTTAATAAGGTTTTTAGTTGGTCTCCCTCACCGGGCCCCACTTAGCAACTTCTAGTTGATTCAAATTTGGCGAGGATTAAGGCCAATATTGGTATTTGTGATGGTGCGCCATCCTTTGTCCATACATAATTGATGTCCTGCTAGTTTTCTTTTAATAGTAGTGGCAGGATAGTGTACAGGAGCACCTGGTTAAAGACGTCCTGGCAGATTTTCTCCCCGTGCTTGAAGAAGAAAATTGGCATATTTTTTATTTCGGGTGCCAAAACTCCCAGAACTATTATTTGGACTGAATGTTTGGTTGGTCTCCCTCTCCAAGGTGCCCCACTTCGCAACGTAGTGGATTCTAATCTGGCGAAGATGGAGGCCAATTATGGTTTGTGTGATGGTACGCCATCTTGTGTTCATAACATAATTTCTCTTCGAGTAGTTTACTTTTAATAGTGGCAAGATAGTGAACTGGAGTACTTTGTACAAGACGTCTTAGCCGATTTTCTCCCTCTGCTTGAAGAAGACAAGTGGCATATTCATTCTATCGACTGCCAAAACCCCAAGAATTATTATTTTAGCTGAATGTCTGGCTTGGTAAACCCTCTGAACCACTTAATTTTCTTTTGCAAGCCAGTGGTCATTGTGCCGGAAATACACTTGATCCACTGTAAAAATTTCACCTTGGACCCATTGTTCTTGATCCATGTGAGGACTTTCTCGGAGCTCTCAAGACTTCTAGCCTTCAATGATTATGTCAGAGGGTGGCAAGTGATCCTTGTAAATGATGAAAATTCCAAATCGTCCTTTTGGCCCTCCTAAAGGTCCCCTAAGTGACAGAGAACACGTTGGAGAGACAATTCGTGGATTTTATGGGGGTCTTACTCCATCATCTTCTCCAAACTGTCCAGGAACTCAGAATCTCTCTTCAAATTGTTTCCTCCACTTCCTGCTTTCCTTGAGAGGCCTTTTCTATTTCTCCATATACGGAATGACAAAAAGGTTTATCTATGTATTTTAATTCGAAATACTGAATAGGTTTTAAAAAAAGCTTTTGAAGCATCTGAAGTTCTTCCATCCCTGAGGCAATTATAATTAGAAATTTGTTCCTCCTTCAACCAAAATGAAGATACATACTAATAAAAACTCGCTAATCCTATACCTAATTCCCTTTTTTATTTCGTTTTCAATATCAGTTCTCCATTTTTTCGTTAGTACAATAATTTGTTTTTGGATTTTGTTCTTTTTGGAGCATTTTCGAATCTACAACCCTTACCTTAAAAAAAACTTTAAGACACGGGAATCAACCTTATTTTATGAACAAAATCAACTTATTTGCAAAAAAAAACTTGCCCTCCAGAGCCTAGGAATATGGTCTAACCAGAATAAAACATAGCTATGTAACTAAGAATTGTGAACAACTTTTATGTCTAAGGCCTGTATCTGTCTCAGTTTTTTGAAATAAACACCCTGGGTATTCTTTTTCATTAGCAGACATACATACATAGAACTATTATATAATATTATAGTAGACTAGGACCTACTTGTATTATTTATTTTATTACGAATTATTTTATTATGAACATAATAAGAATACTAAGATAAACTTGCTAATTCGTAGACTGACTGACGGACAGACATGTAATATAATATAAAATTCAAAAAACAAATATATTGTATTTAGATTGTATGCTCAAAAAGATTTAGACAATTTTCACATCCATATTTACATGGCTTTAAATTCTAGATTATCAGATGGGATATTTTTGTGCACACACCCTTTATATTTATATAAATATATCATTTAATTTTTTATTACTGACTTGGATACAGAATATTTATATTTTTGAGTGCCCCCATTCTCACCCTATGTTTTTTTTTTTTTTCTTACAAAGAAAGAACAAACAATAAGTTGAATCCTCATTTGAGTGAATATCTTTAAAAACTTCTTCTTTTTTTTTGTTAAACAGAAGAAAAATTCTGTTTCATTAATGAGTTTAAAGCGTGAATTTTTTCATCTCAAATATATGTATTCTTAGTAGCTCATTAGATAGTTTTTTTTTTTTTTTTTTTTTTTTTTTGTAAAAAGAAATTCCTTGTCTTTAAATAATTCTTCCCCGCTCTTGTCTAATTTATCCCCTTAATGTAATATGTACATAGATGTCTATGCATGTTTCTTGAATAATTATTTATAAACGTATTTAAAACATTTTTTCTACTTTTGAAAAAGAATTTGGAATTTTATCTATGTAATTCAACATTTTATATGGGTATATGTGTTTTAATAAGTTGAAATGCTATACTATTTTTCTATTAATTAAAAATAGTGTTAAGTGTTATGTTCAAAGAGGCTCATCAAAAAATGATTTGTTAAAATGAAGTCAATATATGAACGTTTTTTCAAGAGAAAAAACACGTTGATTGTTTCAGTCATTTGTGGTTCTTTGAAGAATCCTTAGTAATGAAAATGGAAGTTAAAAAAAAAAGATATCTAATTTTTATATGGCAAAAAAGTAGACATTGAAGGAACCAACAGATGGCATGGAGTTAAGAGCCATACTTATTGCAGTTATACATGGCTTTTGAATTAAAAATACACAAGGACGATACATTGATATTCAATTTAGCGTTGGATATTGTAGAATATTTTATAGAAAACTCAATTCAATACATAAAGATTTTAAAGTACCATATCAAGATATTCAATAGACGTAAAAATAGGCAAATCCTAGATACTTAGTTTTAGATTTCTGACTTTTTAGAGTATTTTATATTTTTCTTTGTTGTTCGGATTTTGTGTTCATCTTGTTTTTTATAATGTTTATCTATTTTATAGATTTTTAGTGTACTTTTGTAACTTAAGAGGTCCTTGTCTTTGGGAACTAACTTTAAACTACAATGTTTATCTATATTTTCCCTATATGTAATTTCTCAATTTTTAGGATTTAAAAAAAAATATTATACATTGAAAAATCCTTAAAGTCCTTAAAAAACCCAAAAATCGACGTAGTAACCGTGACAATTTGGGAATGTTTCGGAAGATAGCAGATAACTGTTATGACGTTTTCTTATATGAACTACAAACAGCTACGACAAAGGATGAGGTGGTGAAGGAAACAAATAAGGACATTGACAAAAATTGCTACAATGACGATCCCCCAAGTTACTCTGAACAAGGACTTACAAATATTAATCCCCAACAAATCCTTAAGGTTACTTTCCGTCTTTTATGATTATATACAAATGTTCAAACAGGTTTTTGAATATTATTAAATGTAATAAAAATAGGAACTTTTATTATTCAGAAGTTAATTTCTTTTTTTACCCACTTGTTGGTAACCTTAGTGAGAACCAAATATATCGCTTAAAATATAAAATTTTAAGCTTAAAAAAAACGGTAAATAAAAAATTATCAAACTAAAAATAAAGATAAAATGAATGAGAAAAATAATTAAAAATTAAATAACGTTAGTGTCATAGTCTTCAGTTAACTGAAAAACTAGTCCATATCTTTAATGACTTTGATATGTAAATTAGTAATGGGGATGACGTCTGTAAGGTTAAGTCCGTCTTAGTCCTTATTGCAAATATTAATTGTCGACGTTTTGTAATAAGTGCGTTGACCTTTCCTTCCCCTGTTCCACAATAATGACCTAAAAATTCATCTCTACCAGGTGTTGTTCCAAAATTCTCTTGCAGTCCATATGAGGTCCGCTCTTAAGTTACATTTAAAAACCTGCAGCTCCAGAAGATATGGTCAGTGGTCCTTTGCAAAACGGGCAATTACTCCTCCGGTCATTGAAGAATTTTGCCCCAAAACTCCAACGTTCCTGAGAGTAGTCCATATTTGAGCCATCTCTCAAAAGATGTAAAATATTGACTGGTCTTAAATAATAATGAAAACAGCTGAAAAGAACAGAAAATTCATTCTTCAGATTCTCAATTTTAAAAAAATGGGCAAGCTAAAAGATACATACGATTTACATCCTATTTATAGTGATGTCTAGTGACGAGAAACCAGTATATTTTTTATCTCGCCTGGTTTTTTAGAATTGGTAATCAAAAGAATGAATCCGTTTTCCTTAGTTGTTGGCATTATTGTTTATAGTGATGTAAATCGTGTATATTGTTTAGGTGACCCGTTTTTTGGACATTTGTCATCTGAAGAATGAAATTTCTTTTGCTCACCTGTTCTCATTACTATTCAACTCCTGAGTAATGAAGTCCATATTCTACTACATTCCATAATATTGAAAGCCTGATTGACCATTCGTGAGAGATCATAAAAGACGCTGAGTTATCCAAGGATTTGTTAAAGAGTTATAATTGAAAGTATTCTTTGGGCTCAGAGTAGATTTGATGATCGCCATCGGAGTAATTCTTCCCCATGTTCAAGTTTTTTAATTTTCTCCCTCCTCCCTTGTCACAGCTGATTGTCATTACATCTAAGCTGCTCTCCTCGAGAACACTCTTCAAATTGTGAGGGTTACGATATGTATTTTCTTTTTTTTTCTTTTTTAACACCCCAAAAAAACACACGATTTTTATCATTATATATTATAGAGTTAGTATTTTTATACTATTCAGTATCTTGTGCTTCATAATTAGCCTTATCTTTACTTGAATTAATTATCATCCTGAGACAATACTACTAAACTGTCAAGTTTTGTATTATCTTTTTAATTCTATAAGTGCCCCAAACAATACACGTCTTCCACCCATTATGTATTGATTGACATTAAAAACATATTAGATTGAATGTTTTTTGAAAGGAAGACCTGATGGGGGGGGGGGGAGAACAACTCCTCGAGGGGATTCAAGTGATAAATATACCTATATCAATGACTTATTCAATTCTTCTTTAAGTAAGTAAGTTATCTGCCCATAAAACTGACAACCTCCGTCTACCTATTTTATCTCTTCCTCCATTTTAAAAGTATTCCTTTTAAAAAGTCATAAAATGATAAATCAATAATAGTAAAGATATGTCTACTCCTATCAGGCATCATATTATGAAGGACCCCTGCTGTACAGGGTGGGGATTCTCATGACGCAAACCAACCACCTTCAGCTTCAACTATAGACTCCAATGTGACCTAGAATGCCTTGGTGAGGAACTCTTTGATCAAGTTGTCCACTGCCTCTAGAATAGAAGCTAACAAGGTGTCAACAGTTCCACAAATAGTAGTCCAGCAGGTTCAAATAATTCTAAATAGAAGGCAACATTTTCCTTAACCAAAATATAAAGCTCTTAAAAATGTGGGTGTTTTTTTTTTCAGAAATAAATCCTGTTCCAAAAACTCCATTTGGACAAACCGCACCAATTTAAAATTTTAGCACTACATAGGATTTGTTTCTATCAATTTAAGATCTTTATCATCATTATCTATGGAGTTATTTGCGTCCTTTGGTGTGCACCGGGCACGGCGGCACACAATAATGACCACACGGCGTTCCCATTCAGAAGATTTTGTAATTTTGTCGTTTGAATCTGATCAGCACGATTTCAAAAATATAGATTTCAGGGTTGACAAGATATTGAGGTCTAAACTTGCATCAGATTTAAAATCCCCACGCTTTATTTAATTAAGAAAACTAAATATTAATCCATAAACAATTTTTAATCTTAATTGCAAATGTTACCGAACAATCAGTCCCCTTGACAGCCTTGGCAAAATTGTAAAGAGTTTATTTGGGCAACTTCGTACACTCAATAATCTCATCGGGCGTGTGCCTGGTGCAGTGGCACACAATAATGGCCGCAAGGCGTTCGTAGTTTGAGGACTTCCCAAGGTTTTTTTTATTTTTTATATAATGTTGTTAGATGGATATATTGAGCAGGCTTTCAAAAACAGGGACAGGTGGGTCCGCAGGATTATATATATATATTTAGGGGGGAGGAGAGGGCTGTGTTTTTGAAATTTTTCAAAAAAAAAAATTCAAAATTAAATGCTTTGGAGAAAAATTTCAAAAATCCATTTTTATTCACTACAAATAAATATTTCAAATATAATTTTTTTTGATCTGCTTCATAATTTGCCCGAATGACAAAAATAAGTTATAAATTAAAGAAGTGGGGTAAACCCCTCCAGCCCACCCCCTGCGAACGACCCTAATGGATCTTAGTGTTGCCAATCTATAGAGGTCTAAACATGTTCTAGATTTAAAATCTTCACCTATAAATGTATTAGGTATCTACATGTGTAGGCAGGATTGAATTATCCATAAAAATATCTTCACATTGACAAAATGTTTATTCTTTTATGAAGAGATGTGTCTTTTAGCTCAATCGTATTTATAAAAAATCTCCACATGGAATCATATAAATAAAATTCCTCTGCGTTTCATTTTCTCTTAAAAATAATAATAATAAATCCCTACGTGTCATATTTGATTATCCTCCATGAATACTGTTCGTTCGCACCTTTAAAATATACGTGGGGAATAAAAGACCAAAACACATTAATTGACATGAAGAAAAAAATAAAAAAAGAAGCTAAACTGGATTGAAGACAATCTTTCAAAAAAAAAAAAAAAATCATCATGTCTTTTAGTGTCGAATGGAAACGAAGTTAGATCCATGATTTTAAGTACATGGTTATAATATATTGTGGGCAAAGTACGTGATATTTTCTTTCTTTCTCGTAAGAAAGTGGATCTCAATCTTTCTACATGGGGTATCACTGATAAAATACATTAATATCCAAGTAAGTTCTTTCAGGGATTACTTCTAAATATCAATATATATCTGACAGGAGGTCGTTGCTGAATAACTTCTTTCTATCCCACAAAGAATAGCAGATGTTCTCGGGACAATATTTCAAAAGTAATTATCACAGTCCTCCGATCCCTGCTTTCATTGCCTTAGAAGTCATTCCAAACAAAATGATTAAGCAAGCTTCCAGTACTATTATTGATCATAAAGAGAAGGACTCTTCATCTATCGCTAGGCGAAGGTTAGAACGGCAATGTCTTAGCGATGGCACCGAACATGCAAATCCAAACGTCATTTTGAAGAATCCATTCACTGACACACTTCAAAAATGGTTGAGGTATAGATTATGAACGTCCTGTATTTTTGGAATTATATTGATCCTTAAGATGGTAGGAGAAGATATATGGATGAACTTTTGAGTTGAGACTGAGTGCCTGTGATTGGCTCATTGTTACGTCATCTTGTTGAAGGACATCCATCAGAATTATAATTGTCTTTATTTCAGGGCTTATCATCTAAATAAATAAATCTTGTTTTTCATGATTGTCACGGGTAAGAAGTGTCGCTGTTTTAAGGACGTTTTTTAAATCAGTGTTCTTGTTTAAGACATTATTTTAGGGTCTTGCTTTTGAAATGATAATTTTTTTTTGTTGGATGTGTGATTTTGATGAATAAAAATCGATTCCAGTCTTAGAGGAATATACTAGACGGGTAACCGTATTTGATTCGGGGTACCGTGGCTTCTGAGGGATATGGTTATATCGTCGACGTACATTTAAGGTGAGTGGTAATAAAAAAGTACATTCATTCAATTACTGTCATTATTTCAAAAATTCATTTCTAATTTTGTCAGCAAAATATTTGAGGTTTTTTTTCCTCCACATATGTAGTATAATAGGCTTGCAAAGCCAGATCATTGCTTTTTTTTTCACCACTATATACAGGGGGCGTTCTTAAAATTCAGAATTTTTTTAAACTGGTTTTTCTTGGGAACCCTTAGTGGTACAGCTTTAAAAATCAGTTTATCAGATTCAACAGATAATTTTGTATAAGTTCTGTTTACAAAGTGTTGGAAATATCCTCCGAGTATGACCTTTGTGCATGCCGTGCACCCAAAAAAACATCGACTTTCTCAAGTTGTCCTCTGCCACCGTATACAAAGTCGCAAAGGAGTTCAAGGAGTCTGGAGGGATGGGAACACCAGCAAGGAAGAAGGCAGATCAATCTGCATACAAAATTGGCTTTGGTGCAATTTGGAGATGTTCTGGTCTAAGGGAATATGGCTCCCCGGACTGCAATCCTTTGGACTTTTTCGTGTGGGATGTCTTGGAGAGGGAGTCCAACAAGCGTGCTCACAAAAATTTGGCTTCTCTGAGAGCCTCCATCATTGAGGCTGTGAAACATATGAATACAGATCACCTGATCGAGGCGTGCAGCAGGTTCCGTGTCAGGTTGGAGGCCATGGTTGAGGCTGAGGATGGTTAGATTGAATGATTAGATTCAAAGAGGGTCCCTACGTTTGTATATAAATGGATTTGTAAATATCTCTACTAATTTAAGAAATAAAAAGGTTTATGTCCTGGTCTCGAAAATTCTTATTTATAAAACTGCACCCTGTAGGGCAAAAGCTCATTTACCAAGTTTTTTAAAGACTATAGACCACTTGTGTAATCGTAAAATGGTATAAATGTAAAAAAATTGTTAAAAATATTAAGATCTCCAAGAACCTTCAAAACTTTCTAAAATGATTATTTTGACAGAATCTTATGAAAAATATCCTTTTTCTGTTATGAAAAAAAAAAAACTTATTTTGCTGCTCAGAATAAAAATATCTATCTAACCATTTTAAAATTGTTCAAGAGAGTTACAAATATAGATTTGTTTAAATCTTTAAAATTTATGTTATACTTGGTGAATATAATATTTGCCAGATAAGAGGTTGATAATAGCCATATAGATATATGGTAAAGAAAACATTCTTTCTGCATTCTATTAAAGATAAGCTGGAGATGAACATCGAAATGATAATTCAATTTCGGAAATGTCAGAAGTAACAGGGTGTGTAATTAAAAACTATAAAATTGAAATTTGTAATTTTAACAAGTTTTATTTTATAAAATAGGAAGCTACATTTCCGAAACTTTGTACAAATCTTGGTACATCTGTTGCCACTTATAATTTTCAATGTAGTTTCAATTAAATTTGATAAAGGCCTTGATGCACCGCTGGAAGTTCTGATGGGTGTTACAATGTAATTGGGGCACCCTTAAGAGTTTTGAGGTACTCTGCTCTTATCCGACATGCAGTTGGAAAGAAAAGGTAAGCGGATTGGCAAATGGCTATTATGGAGGCCAAATTTTTTTCTACCATAACGGAATGTTGGTCTCTAAAATAACTTTATAACCTTTGCTGTGTGTGCATCTTGTTGAAGTACATCATTCCCGTCCGGATACAGTCCCTGATCCAGAGAATTAATTTAATCCTCAATATATCGACGGGGTCAGTAGCGTGGAGCCTGTACCTTGTTTTGAACCATATAAGCGACATGGCCAGTTCATTAGTTTCAACAAACCCAAAGCTTATCACTGATGCTGGGTGCTTTGTGGTCATCAGGGTTCCACTTTCCTCTCGATGATAATACCGTCATTAATGGCCTTCTCGACTTTCTATGTATTTTGCACGATGTGGATCAGTAATTTCGATTCTTTTGATTATTTATAAGGCTATTTTTCGATTGATTGTGTAATTTTTTTGGTCAATATAGACAGCTTGTTAGGTGATGGAAGGAATTATCACGTGTTGTTCTTATTCCTCTCTTTTATAAGTGTCCAGACTTTAACTAAGCACTAAAGATTTATCGGGTGATGGATCGGGAACCACGGTACTGTGTATGATCTGAGTAAACTTGTATTATTCGTAAAGATGCGAGAACCGAACCGGCTTGAGGTACCTGAACTTTTATAGAGTATAAAAAATATCAGTGAGATTATCCGAATCATAAAAAAACTTGTAGGATTGCTTAATAATTAATCCTTGTTATAAAAAAATATTTTATCTATATTGAACATAGGCTTAATTTATTTTGATTAGTTATTCGAGCAACATCTACATAAATAGTTTCATTCTGTGGTTGTTCTACATTCCATTATCTCAGACGTCATAACCTTTAGTGTATCACGCAAATTTCTTCCCTAGTAAAATAAACACAAAAAGGTGTTAAAATAATGTTGGTAGTTAGCCAATTTTTCTCAACTATGGAACTATTGTTGAGAATTGTGCGCAATTGGAAAGGGGTAATTATAATTCCGCCAATCAACGTTCAGAGCACTAATTAGGAGAAAATAGGAAAAAATAAGTCAAAAGATAATAACAAAATACATTCTATATTTCTGTGTATCCTGTATTTCTGTACCCTGTATTTTCTTGTCAGCTGTCGAAGTGTCTTCTTCATTTCCTCTAATCAGTCTTCTTAAAATTGTTTGATTGGATACGAATAACTTATTACCAAGCAATGAATAGTTAACACTTATTATTCCATAGTAGAAAAAATTGGCTAATTATCAACAGATTAGGGTTTTTTTCTGTTTCTTTTCGGATGAGAGGTTGCGAGATAAAATAAAGGTAATGACGTGTTCAATGTTATTATCACAGTAATTTTAATGATAACTAATAGTTATATTTTAATCGTACTAACATTGGGTTATTTATTGTTTCGGCATGAGAAATCAGCTAAAATGTAATCTTAAGCCTGAACTTATTTTATTTAAGTCTGAGTAAATGCTTACAAAATTGGAGACAAGTATAAATTTAATTTTTGTTTTGGATCGAAAGTGTGTGTACTCGAGTATTGTGGTCTAAAGAGCCGAACTGGATTCGAGAAAATGTGGATCCGTCATATCTTTACAAGACGTAGAGTTTAACAATTTTATTCTAAAACAGCGATTTGTTGACCATGAAATTCATGTTTTAAGAGTAACTTTTTTTTAAATAAAATAACTTCCCATCACCCTCCACAATCCCTGTGCTTCACTGAAGAGTAGTTCAGGTATCCCAAGCTTGGAGAATCATTGTCTTATAGTATATAATTGGAATACAATATATAGAAAGCTCATAAATTAAAAATAGTTAACAAAAATAAAGTACTCTAAGACTCCTTGAAAAAATTAGTGATGTCTACGTATTGTTATACTTCATTGCCCTTCTTTATAATTTTCCTGTATGAATGCAAGATATGAAAACAAAAAAGTAATTTGCATATTTCCAAAGGAAGCATCGCTTTGAAGCCGGTTTATGTGTGCTGATCATTTACTTATCAAGTCGTTTCATCATTAAATGAAGATCTTATTTAAAAAAAGTATATACAATATGTATATTTTAATGGTGTACACTTCACTTTAACATCTATGTATGTATGTACATAAAAAATTCTAAGTCAATTTTTGCAAAAAAGTACTATTTCTGTTAAATGTTTACATTTGACTTACTTTTAAAAAAAAACAAATGAAAAGCAAGTAAAGTGTTAAAGGTGGATTCCAAAATATCAATAATATAAACGATGAAAAAAAAAAGTTAAAAGCGTTTTTTCGCTTTATTTCGACAAAAAAAAAATAACATAGTTGAAATTCTCAAATTTAGATGGTTCCAAACGGGTTTCTGTTACACTTTTGGTTCCTGGAAATGGAATAAGTGCTCACATGCTGGTCCAACTCGACGATTTTCATTATTTTATTTACATTTTCGACGTCCATATTACAGAAACGGAATCACTGGAACCATATTGATGCATTCGATACTATATTGGGGACATAAACTGCACATTTTTTTGGCCACCTGCTCGGCTTTTCACCTTGGCCGTAGTGATACCCAAGAATCTAAAAGATTTTATTTTCTTTTACTTTCATTTTGGAACACTGCAACATACACCTGACTTCACCAAACACAAAACTGTAAACGAACTTTGTTTAAATGTACGCTTAACCATCATATATCCTCTAAGTTCAAAAAGAAAAGAAGAACGTACATACAAACTTAACTATCAAGATTAACAACATGATTGGAATCTCTACACTACTTTTCTTAGAGTGAGTAAAGAGATCATATAGTGAACAATATCCATGAAGTTTTATGATAAATAATTTACACAACACTGCATTTAATAAATAAAAACTGATCATTCTTAGTTGTAGAACACGTGCATCTTATAGTCGGAGAGGTGGAAAGGATACTTGGGACTCCTAATGCAGGTCAAAGTCTATCAGTGAAGACAATGTCGCAATCTGTAGTACCGATCGTGCTCCTCAATCACTTAAAACGACCCAAGAAAGTAGGCGAAAAAGACAACATTATGGTTTATTTCTGACAAAAACGCATATCCCTTTCTCCATGTTTTAAAGAAATCAAAGTTGCTAGAAGGAAAGGTGGGCCCATTAAAGAAATTAGTAGCCAAGGAACCTGAGTGACTTATGAGTAAACGAAAAAATGAATACTTAGAATTCAGGTCTATTGGTACTGAGTTATTCGACCACCTATAAAACTACAGATAGTCCATTGATCCAGTTCTACTTTTTTTCTATCGTTCGTCCATTCTTTTGCCATCCTTGTCTTTAGTTTAAAACAGTAAGACAGTTGTGGTTTTATAACCACAAAAACAAAACAAAAATACAGTAAAAACTACGGTTTAAAATGGTCTAAAAACTCTAAACAATAATGCCAACTAGTGACTATGACTAGAGGACGAACTGTATTGGGTTCACAAAAAAATCGTTAGCCAGAAGTTTTGTTCGAGTTAAGAGGCAACATTGTCTAGCTGTTTTGTGTCTAACTCCAAATATGTCGACTACTGATGTGGTGGAGGTTAGAGATTCGACTGCGTGCATATTCGGGCAGTTTAAATATAAACCTTTTTCGAATTTCGATTATGGCTATTGTGGAAAAGTTGGCAGAGTGTCTCAAAATTACATAAACAAAATAGTATTGTCCTACGAGGTCATTTATAGGTCGTATATCTTGATCAAATAATAATAATAATAAAAAAGCAAGAACAGTTTACTTTTTGAGTATAGATACTAAAAATAGATGTTGAGTTATTTTACATAAAATAATTTTGACATATATTTTTTTAACCTGAAAAAGTGTTTCAAAAAGTGTTTTTTTTCTATAATTGTTCAATGGAACAAAAAAATAAATAAACATTTTTATTTTCCCATATAGCGCGCATTTTTTAAAATTTTTTTTTTACATTTTCAGAAAGGAAAAATCAAAATTGGTTTTTGATATTCCACCTTTTTCCTTCACAAAGTAGATTTAGAAAATATAAATTATATGTTTTTTATAGCTGAGAATAGGATTTTTATAGTTACTAAATGAAAAATAATAACTGTTTAATAATAACTATTACTATGAGCTCTATATGTTTTCTAGAGCTAAAAAAAAATAAAGACATTTTTGCTTTAAACCCATGATATTTAATCAAAACAATATATTATTTATTTTGAAAATCTATCAAAACCCACTTCAATAAATGATAAAACTCTGTTCTTCAAACTTTACTAGAATTGGTGGCCCAGTGTTGCCCACGACATTACTTAATGATCTTTTGTAATGATATGTATTAGGACTGACACGGTAAGGGCTCGTTTGAGTAGAACCCTTACGGTTCGGTAAGTTTTTACACTCGGTGCAGTACTGATATTATAAAACTTTAGTAATTTTTTTTTAGTCATTCTTAATTTGGTTTACATATTATACATAATAAAAATCGAGCACATATTTTGTGTCATAAATATCTATTCGACCTTAAATATTGATAGGATATCTACAAATCTCAGTCAAAAGAAATAAAAAAAAGAGATAATGACTTAATAAAATGAAAAAAATCATCCACGTTGACAAAAACACAATGGTATTGGGATGTGATAGTTAAGATAAGTTTCTTAATGTTTCCAAGTTAGCTTCACAATACTTTGTAACAACAACTACATCTGTTTCAAGCTAAATATTTTTTAACGACACCTGGGGATATTGTGACTGATAATCGGTCTTGCTTATTTACGGGAAACGTGGTCAAGCTCATCTTTTGGAAAAAAAAGAATTATAAATTAATGAATAATAATATTAAATATAACCTTTTTTTATTTCATATCCACTTTTGTTTTTTAGAGCAGTTAAGTATATTTAGTAATAGTTTATTTGTACAGAGAATAAATAAAATTAAAGTATACAATTTGGAAAAACTTGAAAAACTACAATAACTCCATAAAAAAACAAAAAAACATTTTACTATTATCCTGTAGCAAAACGCATACTGTAAAGGATGTACCCCAGTTCGTACCGACCCTTGGGTTTAGCGTACTGACCCAGCCCTAATATTATCTATATATATTTTTTAAATACATTTTATGTATATACTTATATTTTTTTAAATAAATTTTATGTATATACTTATATTTTTATAAAGGAATTAATTATAGAATAATAATTAAACTATTGAATATTAAAACTGTGGACAGTTGAATGCCGAGCGATGAAGCTGTCCTTCACTCAACTATCATATTATGGTCAAAAATTCTTTGTCTTGTTCTCCCTTCTCTAAATCTTAAAAAATCTTACTCTTAAAAAAAGTGTTGAGAGATACATACCAACATACAATGAATTTTTTTTTTAAATTTTACGGTCTATATTTGTTTTTATGCTATATTAAAGCCACCATTGCCTTGAAGGCCATGATATTGTTACCAGAACCGTCTGTGGACCCTTAAACAGCTGCAAGAATAATTTTTGCAAAATTTATTCATTGATTCGGCTGTGAATTCCGAACACGAACTTAGACATTTGTATTTAATATAAAAATTCACATGAAAAAGTGTAACTTGTATTTTTTAAGATTTAATTTGTTAGTTAATTTTAATTGCCTAGTCACAAAAAACAATGACTGGGTATCCAGTGATAATTTTTGTTTTGTTTTGTTATCACATTTAGTTTGAGTATATTTTCTCCTGCCATCGTCACATTTAATATTCCCTGTCTTTATGGGTCAAGAAAAATAAATATTTGTTACATCAGACGAAATATTTCAAAGAAGGGTTCGTTTTTTCTTCTTCTCGTAATTGCCATCCAAAAAACCCTTATTGAAAAATACAATTTGCATTGTCAATGCTAACGAAATTAAAACTATGTAAATGATTTTTTCGAGTGGTAAATTGTTAAAAGTTTCTCTTATACGAAAATATTTATATAGTTGTAAAACATTCTAAATGAAAAAAAAAAAATTATCTTATCCAAATTGCCCAAATGTAAATTTGACGTAGCTATTACAAATCCTATTTCAGAACTTTACTCACTAAATTTATTTAACCAATTATTATTTGTTTGTAGCAATTTTGAATAAATAAAGGGTGTTAAGTAATCTTTTATTTCTAAATATTTTGCTATTTTTTATTTCTACTTTTTATGAAGCTGTTTGTTTCCGATTAATACAAACGGGTCATATGTCTTATTTTAGTGTCTTGTAAAACCTTTCATATATTAGTTTAAACATTGTGTACATTTATAACATTTTTATATAATCAAGTTTATAAAATACTTAGTCACTTTCTTTTTAACCGTGGGTCGGGTCACATTGCTTATCTAAGTTCTTATACTATTTTGCCCACGAGCCTGGATTAATATACTCATTAGAATATCTTAGGTAAGGACTCAACATTTACCATAGTGGGGCTATTGAAATGAACTTGTTAGAATGTCTTCTATAAATATAGGGCAAAATCCTTTAAGAGATCTGATGGCTTTATAAAAATGGAAGAAAAATTAAACACTTATAGAATTATGAGGTAAATGTATCATTCTTCAAAAACATGGTTTTTGAAACCTCCAATATCCTACCAATATGACCTACGTCCAGAATTTCAAAACTAGTTTTGTGTCGGTAGTTATTTAGGATCAAGGACTGGGTTCAGTTCAGTTAAGTCTAGTACAGTCCTTAATAAGAAAGAAAACTCGATCCCTAGTGACGTCATTGTACTGATTCTTCCTCAACTTTAATAATAATAAAAAGTTTCGCTGTCGGGTATTTATAATCATTAGATCATGCCTCATTCAATCATAAAGAATGTTGCACATTCGAAATTAGTACATTTTATTTGTAACCATGATATACAAGAGCCATCTAGCAAGTAATAAAGTAATTTATATATGAAAAGACGTCCCCTAATGCACTGTATATATTGATCTCTGATTCATACACCAATACCGTATTAAGAAAAAAAGGTAGATATAATATGACAGGGAGCATTGTATAAAATGAATGAAATATCGCAGGCGTTTAGTTCAACTCATATTTGAAAAAAGTGGAAATTACTGTAAATAGAAATCCGTAGTTCATCAAATCATATTAAAATTTTTTTTCTCAATCTGTTATTACTATTTTTTTATTCTTGAGGTGATAATCTCTAAGTATTGAGTGAGTAGCTACGTGTGAGTGTACTCATGAAAAACGATGGGTTACATCAAGGATTTGTTGGTGTGTTATCTTCTATATTATATAAGTTCGTAGACACCTAATAACTCCGGGCATTACCGGGTACTACCTTTACTTAATTAACACTATCTGGTTATACTTAAGTACCAGTACACGGGACCGGTCTTAGACGAAACAGGATCCATGAAATAAGGAATTACATAACATTAGTTAGACAAATCTTATTTTGAGTAAACTGGTTTAATACATTTTTACAGATATGTCGCACAACAAGAGGGCTCAAACGATTAGGTACTCAATGCATATGCAATATTTATCTTTTCTTTTTTATAGTAGAAAAACATAACTTTTTATGAATATTCCCTCCTAAGAATCATAATTATTATTTTGACTGACATATGAGTTATGAAGACCACCCATTTTAGAAAAAGAAACAAAAAAAAACATCTCACGAACTCCTATTCTTAGAATAGGAAAGAAGTGACAGGGATTCAAGGCATATAGGTAGATATAGGTACTTCATACTAGGTGTGCAGGATTTTTTTAAATATGGAATATATATTACACTTTATGTATCTTTGCACACAAAAAATGCAATTAATTCTTTGTGCAAACTCCTGTTTTTTTTTTTTTTTTTTAAAACGGCCGCCTGATATTTCTGTGTGCAAAGTACATGGTGGAATTTTGTATAACGAATAAATAGGGTAAACTTTTGGAAAAATGAAAGAGTGTAGAACATTGACATCACAGACTTCTTTATTGATATATCTCTCTATTTTCAAAATGATTTCCTTTGGCTACTACTACGGCCTCCAACCAGGGTGTGAAGACACCACAACACATTTTGATGAAGGCCTCATAAATAGCCGTCCATTGCTGCTCGACTGAGGCCTTCAAATCATCCAAATTTTGGTGAGGGGTATCACAGGGTCTCTTCACATACTCCCTTAAGGGCATACTCGCAGGAAGACAGATTTGGGAGAAGGATGGCCAAACTGAAGATTATGCCTTAACGAAATAAATAATTTCTGGCCTAGAATGCTGTTCAAAGCAGTTACTGTTGTTGTGGTACATAAGAGGCCATCCCCAAATCCTTCATATACCTCCTCACACACCAAACACTGACACTGAGAGCCTTGCTTCATCGTCTTGGCCGGACTTCTGGTAATTTCGGTGTCCACTAGTTTTGGGGTTCGGTCTGGAAATCATAAACTGGTCTGAGAACATTATATTTTTTGTTTGATTGAATTAGTTCGGTCTGACGAAAACGCTCGGAGTTGACTGGCCTCATGGAAAAATTTGGTCTACATCGGTCAAAAGGAAAATTTTGTGCCAGTTGAGTAATAAAAAAATCGGTCAATAAATTGAGACCGAAAAAAATTGGTTCACAAAGTGAGACCGAAAAAAAAAATCGGTGCACGGTCTTTGACCACGGTATAGACCAAAAAATCGGTTTAGGAAAAAATCACTTAAGACCGAAAAATACGTCCTCCATGATGCCAATTTTTCTATCGGCTACCGCGGCAAGGGAACCTCTCAAGCCTCTGACCTGAAGCCACTGTGCTTTTGATTTTGTAAACAAGGCTCAGGGAGCACCTTACAATCTTCATTTTCTCCTCAAGAGTCATTTGAGCGCGGAGCAAGTTTGACATTCTATGCCTTTTCGCCTCCATGCTAACAGCTGTTGATTTTTGAAAGTTTATTTTGATTGTTGATTACTAAGATAGTCCTTATTTTTAATTTGCTCAACCTAGTATTTTATAACTTTCCCCTTAAAGTAATTCATATGAATTTAAAGTCAAGTCCACGCTTTTACCTCGCACACTATATAGAGTTCAACTTCATAACTGCCATATAAATAAATAAGACATAAAATCTCGTAAAAAAACACATACCTAAAAGTACATAAAAAGTTTGAGACTTGACCGTGGAAGAATGTTCCTTTTATACCTCTTAAGATCCACGTTTACATACATAACTTCATCAATTAGTTTACAATGCTTATCAAGTTAGGTATGTAAGAAATATGTAACCCTTGATATACAATTAAAGTTAATCATCTGGGCATAGGGTTGGTATACATACATTTTATGAGTGATTTAGTATTCTGCTTATACTATATAAACATGACCTACAAAATCCCAACGTGTTTTTTAACTACAGGTAATATTATTTCCATTTCTTGACGAAAAAAATTTATACATTTTTTGACAAGGAATATATGTATTATTGTCTAAAAAATTACTTATACAATTGTCGAGGTAAAATCATCGACTTGACTCTCAGTTGGGATTACTTTCGAGTAAATAGTTTAAAATATTGATCGAGGGGAGACCTTGTGCACCCCCTCACAGAAATTTCGATAACCTCAAGGCTTCTGTTGAGCAGCAATGGCGGGGTCATGTCCGAGGCCTTTACCAAGAAATGCTTCAGCCCCTTCAGGTCCAGGGTGGAAGCCATGGTACCGCCCAAATGAAATCATTTTATAAAATAGAAAGAAATACGAGAATGGCATTTGTTAAGTGTCTGACATAGCAAAGATAAAATAAGTTTTTTCTGAACTTTTATATTTCAAAATAGTCTCCTTCAAACTCAACATATCAATCCCAGCAATGCTCCACTCTCAGTAGCTTGTCCTAATAGTACTCGGCGTTTTTTTCTGCAAAGGAATTGATCACAAGACACTTTTTGTTTTTGCCTCAATTACTCCGAGTTCGATTGACTTAGCCTCGTCAAATTTTAACGAAACATGCCTTTACATTTTTGCTATTGTTCGAATCTACTTTGATGTTACACTTTCACAAACAAATACTTAATCAAAGCTCAATACTCGATTATGTCCATTCTTACAAAAACAATCAAAACAGCGCTGCCCTCTTGGCATTGAGGTTTAAAACTCTTCAAACTATCCTCGTATAAATAAAGTAGTCTGTCATAAAGCCTCCATGTTGTAATCTTTTTCATTCTTGCAAAAGTTTACCAATTTATCAAAAAGGCCACTATTTTTTCTCGCACTCTGTACAAATGTGGGTCATTCCACATCAAATCGCCCAAAGGTTTTTACCTCAAAAATATAAAGTTAGATGAAGTTTGGTTTATATCTGGTTTTTAACAGTAAATATCAAATATATTTTTTTGTAATTGGTTCCCCAGGTATGGGCTCCTTTACTTTTGCAAAAAAACTGCAGGTTAATCGAGCAAAGTTTATCTACTTGTTTGTACGAATATATGAAAACAAGTCAGCCAGTCCACTATCATGTATATCATAAACATATTTCGATCAAGGGATAACAATGTAAAAGTCGTATTAATGAACCATAGCAGGCGCGTCAATATAGCATCGAACGTGTATACAAGGTGAACTCTACATAGTGCTCCCTGATGTATACCAAATATATACAAGAAATAATAATGCAGTCGTATTAATGGAAAATTACAGGCGTGTGTTATGTGCATCTGTACTTAGATCACTGCTTCGATTTGTTTTCGTTATCGGTCTCTTAAGTAAATTATAATTTAATTGTAATTTCATTAAATTTTAATATTTAAATGTGTCGTTTGCAAATGTAACGGCTCAATGTGATGGCTCTTTGAACTGAATAACGGGAGCCGGCTCCTCACAATCAAAAACCGGCTCGGAGTCCCCTCAGGGGAGGGGGATTGGCTTTTAGAAATTGTTGGAAAACAAAATCCAAAAATTAAATTTCAAATATTAAATTTTTGAGGAATTTTTTTTTTTAAATCTTATGCTGTTTACAAAAAAAAACATCGAAAAAAGTTGTAAAAATAAAGTTACATATATTAAATTTTTTCAAATTTTTTTAAAAAACCCGTAGTTATGCACATAAATATTTCAAAAATCGATAGTTATTCACGAAAAAATATTTTTCTTTTATAAAATTAATTTTTTTGTCAATTTACTACAGGCCCTCAAACCCAGCCCCTATGGATACTCCTATACGGACGCCTATGTAATTGTAATATATCTATTAAAGTAACAAAAAAATACGAAGAGCTGTTTGGGAGTCGAAAGAGCCGGCTCTTTTTAGTGAGCTAAGCCAAAAGAGCCGGTTCTCTAATAAGAGCTGGAATTCTCATCATTAATCAACGTTACTATGTTAAAATGAAATTTGTTTGATTGTATTTGTGAGCAGTCTAAAAATTAAAGTACTATCAGTAATCCCAAAATATTTTTTTTATCAAACTCTTACAACTCTTTTTTTCATTCTTAAGGAGAGAATACTTTATCAATGAATATAAGTATTATTTTATTGAGTAGTTATATGTCAGTGTGCTAATAAAAAACTGTGATAAATATTTCTTGGGGTATAATTTTCTATATATTATTAAAGCAAAATTTTCTTTAAAAGCGATGCCTAATTAGTACAGGGAATACCAGGTACTACCACGAATAAACAAATAAGTCAAAAAGCTACTAATAAATCAAAAATAACTTATGTTATAAGTATATCTTGTTTAATCTCTTAGCACGTATGACGGGACCACATTTCGAGGCTTTGTAAGTAAACTACTGTTAACCAAGCAACGATTATACACCATTTCATCAAAAAAGTACTTATGGAAAGTAAAAATACTTTTAAAAAAGCTGTGTTTCAAACTTGTTTTGATGGCCAAAAAAATGTTTAAAAAAAGTATAGAATAAAACTATTCCCATAGTTGATTACTCTTCAGAAATACTTTGTTCGTTTAAAATTAAATTGTTAAAGTCAGGAGTTATGACTCTTTCAAATTTAGTGTATAGCAAATTTTTGGTTAAAGTTGGAGATATAAAGAACACTGTATCTCAGGAACCAATCCTTTTATTGTTAAAAAAATATATTTTTTTGAGTCTGCAGGTAAAAGTGTTGAGGTATACTAAAGTTTTCTCAAATTCTCAGGACCACCTGGTCAGTCGAAAATACCCCTTTTTTCAGAATTTTTTTATTAAAATGACAAAATATGTCATTCATCCATATATAGATATTTGTGTTGTTCGACTAACAGTCTTATTACGTGGTAACAATTTGGATCTGCCTATGACATCCTCCCCAAATTTGTTCGTTAGACCCCCTCCAAAAAAATAAAACGTTTATTATACAAAAAATATAAAAATGAAAATATTTTTGAATTTCTTCTCTGACAAAATTTTTCAGAAAAGGATCAAAATAATATTACACTCGTAAAAAAAAAAAAATTGAAAAAAACAACTAATCTTTCTAAGTTTAATATTTACTTTCATAAATGTTTTCGATATGATTTAACTCTTCCTAAACCCAATTCAACCAAATTTGCCGCAACATAAATATTGAGCTAGCTCTACTCTGTTTGAGTCCAACTTTAGTATTTAATATTCTTTGTGCTTATAAAACCAAAAACTACAACAATGAAAATATGCCACCTCCAACTTACTAGCCAATTAATGCTAACAATTGGAATATTTCCATGAGTTTATAGGCATTATAACAATGGAAGCTATTATATGTGAAATTATATTATAATTTATAATTATTGGTTTGATCTTCTTCTGAAATGTTCTTCATCAAAATAATAGAATATGATGGTAAATATATTTAAAGGTTAATAATATGGCCAAGGTCAAACATAGTTTTTTATCACAAAAAATATATATCAAAAATATATGTGGAGAGTATTGTGTTGCATAACTCAATAATAGCTATCAAATGATGTAACATATGCATCCATCAGATGAGTGTTTGACACACCACAACGAAAACGCAAAGGCCTTCATGACAATTTTTGATCAAGTTTATGAAAAGGAGATCAGATATCAGAGCTTGATTGAGTTACTAATATGGTATTTGTAGATTCCCCAATATTTGGTTATTTGACATAGTCAATTATAATTAAATCGGATGAAAATAAATAAAAGTTTCTAAATTTCCGATTGAAAGCAAAAAATATATATAAACAGTCGCTTAGTTAGCCTCTTTTCTATTAAATTTCTTTGAAGCCCCCCAATATTGTTTATAAAATTTTATAAATATTTATAAGAGTCTCTTTTTAGTGTTCTCTCACAATATGGAACTCAAAACGGTAGAACGGATTATGTAAAAAAAGGCCAGTAAATGTATAAAATCATATGATTTTTTTTTGGCCCTCCGAGGTCAAATACGTTGCGTGTGAGGGTATTAAGTACGTAGTATATCCTGCATTGCAGGAGTTTACATGTTCCACAATGTTAATACTCGTCAAAATTGAAGTAATTGAAAGTAGTGCCCTATTAATGGAATTTTGAAAATACTGATTATTTTCATTCACAAATATATTGTATACTCAATATGTTTGTATAAATAATGGTGAAAAAATTATAATTCTCCCTTCTATATAATGTTTTTGATGTAACTCAAATTTAAAAAGTAATTGGGGAAAATTGAAGTTTGGTTTTTTTGTGGTGTTAAAAAAGATTTTCAATTTAATATTAAATTCGTAAATAGAAACTTAAAAAAATGATTGTTTACGAATTTATTATTTTAAAGTTAACCCAAACTTATAAAAACTAACATTTCAAAAAGTTTGTAGGAATTGATCTGGAGATTCGTTTGCTTATAAATTTGAAACATAAAAATGGAGGTTGAACTAAGATATATGTCATTTTCTGAATAATTTTCAACTTTTTTTTTTTCATCAAACATCAATTTTTCAAGAAGAAATGCCAAAAAAACGAATCATTTTGGACATTAAACTTTAGAACTTTACTTTAAGATATATAGTATTTGTAATTTTCGTAATATTTTATAACGTAATTTTTGCAATATTTGCAAAAATGAACTAGGTATCAAGGGTTATTTTTCCGACGAAATGATTCTCCATATCTTTTTATATGGGTTTAACAATTTTATTTTAATTTTACTATTAAATACTTTTTTTGCAAAATTAGTGCAACACATTTTTTAGAATTTACTTCGTAAATTTAGATTTGACAATTTTTTGACAAAAACATAAGATCTTATCTAAAAAAAAAATTCATGAAAATTAGAACAGTTTTTTTTCTTTTAATTTATAATAATATAGATTATTATACAAGCGGCGTAGTATTATAATGATGGCCCACTCTGAAGGGTTCTAAAATTTGAGAAGAAACAATATAGAACACTTTCATTGTGATTTCCCGCTCCCTCGTTAGCCCCAGTAAGGCTGGATAACCCTTTGCTGGTTAATTATATAACAGTGTGGGTAATTTTTGACGCTTAGTCTCCCCCTTCCCAAAGATGAAAGTTAACAACACTACAATATATAAAAATAGTAAAAATATCGCAATCAAAATATGTATTACCTTTTGATGACTTTGAAATACTGCCTCTCCCACCGCCAAATGAGGATGACAAGTTTGTGAGTGCGGTTCCATTACTTTTAATACTCCTATAGCTCCGTGCACTCTGATAGGAATTGATGGAATTATTCCTTGTGATTCCGGAATGACTGTTACTCGTTGTTCGATGAGCACTGAGATTCGAAGCCTCTGAATTAAAGTTGAGACTGTCAGATATGGAGCCCACATTATTGTTGCTGTTACTACCGTTAGGGTTTGAGGAACGTCCAATGCGAAGACGTCTAGCTCGGAGGATGTCTGTGAGTTTGCGATTTTTTCGGTTGGATATTGGATTATATCCACCTACATGTCGACGGCAGTGAATGCCGTCGAATTTGTTGGGATCACTCATGATGATTCCATGTATGTGAGAAGGAGGGAGATCATGGCTCTGTGTGTCACATGTTGAAGTATGTCGACCTTTGAAAGGAAAAAAGAAAAATTAATAGTTAGAGTCAAATACTAAGGTTAATTCTAATTACATGTTTTGTATTTAAAAAGAAAAAAGATTTAAAAACTTTATTTTTTATTTTTATTACTCTGCGAGCTCCTACAAACTAATTACACGCTACAAGAAATGAACTCTCACAAGGGTAAATTACACTTGGTCAAATTAATGAAGAATGCCTCTTTGAAAGACAATCAATAAGAACTCAACGTCCATTTATTAAAACTTCCGTACTAAATAATGGACATAATATGTGTGTCCCTTCAAAGGAGAACCCATTTAATTTTTTTACCAAATTCAATAACTAGACCGTGGCTTTTTAAACTGTGGGCCATAGAGAGAAGGGAACACTGAGTTACATGAATTGTCTGAATATCTCTAACCGAAGAGGTCAAAATTTTTGAGATGAGCTACATTGCACACATAATTGATGTTATCAATGCAATAGATTCAACTACTTATGATGGAACAAATATATTCATTTGGAGAAAACCTTTTGAACTTTTTTGTCTACAGAAATTACATATGTACAAGAAAAACAAGCTAGAATTATCCTGCCCTTAAAATTAAGTCTGTATTAGAGATAGGACGGGTCTTGGAACCCCACCCGAAGTACCCATGTACGGTATAAGTAAACTTGTATGATCATAAAAGATTTGAGACCCGAACTGGCTTCGAGTATTCGAACTTATAAGGTTCATAGAAAGATCCGAGGGATTTTTGAGATCTTAAAAAGCTTGTATTATTGCTATAAACTTAATCCTACATATACAGGGTGCCTGGACAAAATCTGCTGCATTTTAAAGACGACATTACTCCATCAGCTGATGTTTGATCCGTCTGTTTTTGATGTTAAAACTTTTCCAGGGTCATAGGCTTCAGTTATTGTTTACCACTTGTAGCGATAGCATCATTTTGAGTGCCCAAGAAATGCCATTATGTTCAATGAGAGAGATCGTAGGTGCGCTGCTATTCAGATTATGCTTAGTGATCACATGAAATTAAGCAATGCTGACATCTCTGGCCTTCTGTCAATGCCAGTTAGAACGGTCAGAAGTATCGGGAAGCAGCTGAAGGAGTCATCGGACCCGATGGACGTTGTTGACAGGAAGAAGAAGGAGGAGAAGAGCACCAGGATTGTCCGGGACTTCACCTTCATCAACAAAGTCTGGGACATCATCGACGAAGACTCCCAGCGTTCCATGAGAGCAATGGTAAGTCTGTTGTCAGCTACAGGCGGTGGATGTGGCAGCAGGACTCGGCTCCGGGTCACAAAGCCAAGCGGACGCAAGAATGGCTGAAAAGCAATGCTTTTGTGTTCGTACCCTTCTCCTCTTGTTCTCCCTCATCACCGGATTTGAACACGTTGGACTACTTTGTCTGGTCCTACGTGGAGAACATGACCAACCGCTCCTCTCATAACACCAAGCAGTCTCTCATCATCTACATCAAGGAGAAATTCAGTGAGATAGAAGTAGCACAGATCCAAAATGCCTATTCTTGGTTTCGTAGCCGCATTGAGCGGGGTTTGGCCGCAGACGGTGGATACATTGAATGCATAGCTGCGCTATATCCTAATAAAGATATTCGTTTTTATTTTATCAATAAATATTATAAAATAAGCTTGTAGTTATTGTTTTTTGAAGCGACAAATTTTGTCCACGCACCCTGTATATGTATCAGTATATAAGGCAATTCTTTTCAATTTAAAATACGTTAATTATAACTCCGCCAATAAACGTTCCGAACAATTATAAGAAGAAAAGAAACATAATACACTGTTTATTTATGTTAGCGAGGTAACATAAGCAGAAACTTGTACACTGTACTTGGATGTCAGCAATGAATTCATTTCCGATCATTTTCATATCTTGATTCTAAATTATGTTATTCAGATTTTTACTTTTCGAGTTACATTAATGCAAACCAATTTTATCAGAACAGTCAAACAATTAAATTTCAATATGCTCTCATTATACCTGAAAGTAATGCTTATTAAACTTTGTAAGATGCCCTAAGAAAACAATTTTTATACATCTTCTCTTTCCTAATTCTAAAGGAAGGGAAGTTAATCTAAAAAAAAAAACACTGCTCTATACAAAAATTGTACAAGGTACGAGGACAAAACATCCGTGAACGAGATTTTCTAGGGAAAATCTTATCCGAACAAAATACAAAGTACTATATTTTACAAGTCTTATTTATTTTATAAAAGTCCCTAAATCAAATCAAATTACCGAAATTTTTGCTTCATTTTACAATCACTCTTTGTATGTTCATTATGGATTTGTAATTAATTCATGTTAAGAGTCTCCGAATCAGACAAAATTCCTAAGATTTTTTCTCCATTTTCCAATCAATCCTTGTATGTTTGTGTTCATGTCAAGACATAGTTAGTTATAAGAAATACATAATTAATGACGAAATTATTTCTATACAGTGTGGGGACTCAAATCTTGCATCAATATGAGTAAATTACGTAAAACGTGATTTTTATAGAATCAACAAAAGACTAATCACAACCAATTTGCAATAAAAATAAAATTGAATCTATATTTAGTTAAATTTTTATTGCATATGCCTTCCTTTACAAACAATAACAGCCTGAACAAATTGGCAGCTCTTGACCATGGATCACCAAACTATCAGAATGGCAGCTCGGGGAGAAATACAAATTTAGATAAAAAGTGCGGCAGACACTGTTATCCAAGACATTTCTAATAATAAAGTAAAGTACAGTGGGTTGAGAGCAATGCTGACAAAATATCGAACCATTAGTGGAATTGTTTTTTTTTCACTGGGCGTTTTTTTTTATCTCAGAGGAGAGGGTTGTCCTTGAGGGATTCGTTTTGTTATTTTTTGTTTGTTTTAGAACTTTAACGTTGTGCCAATCTATAGTTCAAGAAACTATATGTAGTCATATACAATATTGATATTAAGATCATATGTGGTGATGAAATTTTTTTGCATTTTGGGGATTCTAAAAAAAGAACATGCTAACCCTAACATTCACAATAAGAGGAATAGCACTTAGTCAAGATAGAAAATAGTTGAATCTATTAAAACGAAAAATACAATGCTTAGGAATTAAATAAGAATGACAAATGCTAAGGAAAAGAAAGTTCCTTGTTGAGATTACCAATTCCAAAAAAGTGCCTATCCAAAAAATACAAACGATTTACATCGCTAATCAAATGTATATTAATAAGCAATGAGTGTCTGTCTGTCGATCCTAAAATTTTGAGTGTGCCCTTCTTATGGCTGTGTGACTACTTGACCTAGAGAATAATAAAATAGCAACAAACACGTGTAGCTAAAGCTCAGCACGTCATTATAAAAATAAAATTGGATATATTAAAGAATAAAAGATTTGTTACAAAAAAACAACAACTTAACTTTCTAGCTTACGAAAAAGTTGAGAAAATTATATTTCTACATGATCAACGAATTTCCATTCGCACACTCGAAGCTGTTGTGTGTGTCCAAGACCACCGTCTACACTGTCAGCAAGTTCTAAACGTTAGACAGGAAGAAGGAGGGCCTTGTCAAAAAGGTCAAGCCGGATCCGGAGGAGTTAAAGAAAACAACCGAGGGTAATCCCTTCAAGTCCATGAGGGGTCATACAAGAACTCAAGGTTTCACACTAGACTCTCCATGGAGCTATCAAGAAAATTTGTAGAAATATCCTTGTGAGGGTAGGAGAGAACACTATTGATAACAGATCAACTTTTGATACCAGCAATCAAAGAAACCCATCACCTCAAGACTCTTTTAAATGAGGATTTTGAGTTCTTCTGAACTGACAATCGTCAGCCAACACTAGGACGCCATGACATAGGACTACATCTGCAGTGGGGTCTGTGCCTTTAGATCACCTCAAAACCACATTACATTACATTAATCATTAACAGATCTCAGACACAGTTCATTTTATAGTATTAGTTTTGTTGAAATACTATATTTAATTAATAAATTATATCTTGTTGAAGATTGGAATTCAAAATGCTCAAATTTTAATCGACCACTAGCAATATTCATTTATGATGATTGGTGAAGCTCAAATGTTTGAGAAATACTGCATTCAACTTTATCATATTTTATTTTTTACATAATGAAGAAATTTATTCATCATTTTTAAATTAGGTCATGAAGTGAAAAGTACATACATTTAAGTTTTTTGTACAGGTAATTTTCCATAATTTTTATTTTATAATTGTATCATTATTCCAAGAAATATTTTCTTTGTTACATTTAAAAAAAAAGAAGTAGTAATCATAATTAGGTCATATGGATAAATAGACTTTTTATGTATTTAAAAATAAGGTGTATAATTAAAACACATACAGAGCAAAGGAAATAAGTATTTGATCTACTGATGGGACGATTCATTGGCATCGGAGTATCGGATGCTTTTCTGGATGGACATTGGGAAAATAATATTTAATTTCCAATGCCGATTCTTATGTATTATTATTTATCCCTGGTATTTTACTAATATATCAATTACTGGATCTAGGAAAGCTCGCCATTGGAAATTTCGCAGTAGGAATTACTCGCCTTGCGAAATTTGCGGAAGAAAAAGCTCACCGGGGAGAGAAATCCATCTCCTGTATTTAATGTAAATATCATTTACATTAAATAAAGGAGGACAATTTATCTTAACAATTGTAATTCTTAGAAAGTTACCTGAAATTGTATTTTATAAATACAAATTTAAAGAATTAAGGAATCGGCTTTGATAATTTTTACTGGAATCATAACAAAATTGGCATAGGGAATATATTAACTAGAATCCCATTCGCATCAAGATTGATTTAGAATTGTCTAATTCACTCATTTGATCCCCTGTCAATTTGATAAGTTTGTCCACTAATAAATATTTTCTTTCGGAATGAGGTCCAAAAACTGTGTAGACCACTTTATGACCTTCATTGTGATTCTTTTGAGCCAGTCTTCGATTACCTCTGCAAACAAAGTTGAACGGAGGGTACATTTTTGACGGTCTTTGGTTGGTTGTTAGTTTTTTTATTAGACACAAAGATTAGGCCAAGATTTAAGAATCGATTTGGATCATACTTGGTAAAAAGATTAACAATGGTCACAGAAAGATGCCATTAAATTTTGAGAGATCAAATGTGAACGTAGCACAAATTGTTAAGCATGTATAATTATCGACCATAACATTGAAACAAAATTAAAGTACATAAGTCAATATAATTTTAGGCAGAAGTTTTCCACTTTACAGAGTGCCCATTCGAGTTGCCGTATGTTATGAGTCATGGTAGTGTTATTAGACCCATTACATGACCAATTTTCAGTGCCTGGTACTGAGAGAAGGAAGTTATTACCCAATATATCCTGGAGGATGGACCATCCTTCTTTGGCTGCGGTAAAGTCGACATTTCATCTCAGCAAAAAAACGCAATCAAGACATAATGTTCCCAGCCCCCCTGCTTGACATTGGGGACAGTGTCTGTGGGCCGTTATACCCAGTTTTTTTCCTCTCTAGGTACTGTCAGACAGCACTGGAATGCCATGAAGGAGGACTACATCTGCAGTGGGTGACAGGCCTACCACTGCCGCATGGAAGCCATCATTGTGGCTAAGGTCAATTAATGATTAAGAGAGTTCAGACACACATCTATTTATTATATTAATTTTGTTGAAATTCTATTGTTAATTAATAGAATTATTTATACTTGAAGTTAAAAATTCAAAGTGTTCAGATTTCAATGGACCACTTGATATATGTGGCCTTATTACTAAAGTATCATAACTAACAAAAATATGTTTTTTGCTTTATCTAACTGTATAATCAATACAGAACATATTATGAAAAATACAATTTTGTGACTGATAAGTGTTAAACGCTGATTCTAGCTTCATTAGATAATTATTAATTGACTATACTTGTGTATTATGACATTAGGAAGGGAAAAAACCCCCGTTAATACCAATTCAATTTACATTGGCAAGAAAAAGTTGAGAAAAAAAATACTTTTTCGTCATTTTCATAAATGATAATGACTTTATCAATATTTTTTATTTTCACCAAATGAAAATAGTATGAAAATAAATAGTACTTTTTAAATATTTGTCTATAAAAACCCAGCTGTTTTGGACAGGCTTAATTTTATATTTAATTATTTTCTCTGGCAATTATGAGAGATTGGTAGTTAATTCCTTCTGAATGGTTATTCATTTAATTCCTTCTGGACAGAAATTAATTGGAACAATGTCTGTTTTTCAACAAGACAACGACTCAAAACATACATCCAAGCACTACAAAAACTTATTGCAAGAATGCTTAGAATGATATCCCACCTGCTTATCTTGAAAAACTAACTGCAATAATGCCAAAAGTCTATAAAGCAAAAATAGTGGCAAGGGAAAGATTTTTTGATGAAGCTAAAATTGAAAAAAAAAAATACTTTGATTAATTTAAAAAAATTAATGTTTATACCAAATTGATCATTAATTTTTCTTGATTTTAATAACCTAATTACTGTGTTTTTTTGATTATAAAGTCATAAGTAGTTAGCAACATAATTGAGATTACATTTTTTCCAAACTTTTTCTTACCCGTGTACATTAAACAAACTTATAATGAACACATCTCAGATTGAGAAAATGGCCAGTCACATCATTTTTGCATCAACCCCGCTATAAATTATACAGATATTACTTTTTTTTTCATTGACCAACGAATGATTCATACAAGGAAAATATTTAATGATGATATTTTCATTGTCAATGGTGACAAATATCTCAAAGCTTTATCCATACATGGGTAAAGCACCCAAAAACAAGTTTTATAAATAATTTTTTTCGGTCTGTGTCTCGATCAAGTAGTTGTTATTAATTTTGCAATGAAAAGAGAGAGAAATGAACCTTGAGGTTATGTAGAAATATATATACACAAAAACAAAAGACCTTCGTGCTAACAACACATTATCCAAAGAAAATAAGATCACTTTTATTAGAAGAATATCTATCTCTTGCCTTTGCACCTCATTTCTTCAGGGAAGTGAAAATTAAGAATTGGAATGTAATTTTTCAAAAAATTAAATATACAAATTTACAAGGTTTTTTGCTAAAAGCGTTGAAAATCCAAATGGATAATCGTAAAACTATTAATATAATTAACACATCTAATGTCCTTGTAGACTAGTATGCAGAAATTCCACGTATTTCAATACAAATATTGTCAAAAGTCAAGTTCCAGCATTTTAAATATCTTTATCAAGTCGAGTCCTTAGATTACTTTTCTGCTCTAGTCAACTTGATAATGATTTATTCGTTCATTTAAGTCTGAAGACATTTCTTGATGTTGGTTTTTGAAATAGTTACAATAAATGAAAATAAATGGTCACAACATAATTTAATTAGATTGCCAGACTATCTTTTATCAACAATATTTTCTTACTTATTCTTTCTCGAGCTGAGTTTGTGTATTTCTGTATACACTGGCCAGAAAAATGGAATTTGACTTATTTTTCTAACTTTTGTTGACTTTATCATCTGGTAACACGGTAATAAGGCTATTGAAATGAAAAAAAATTTTAGGTTTAAAATGGGTATAAACATTTATTTGTAAAAATCCAAGTATTTTTGTTTAAATTATAGCTTCATCCAAAAATCCTCCCTTTGCTGCAATAACTTATTGACATACTTTTGGCATTCTTGTACTTAGTTTTTCAAAATAGACAGGCGTGATATCATTCCAGGCATTGTTAGTATAATAGCTAAATTTTTCGTTATAAATTATAATTATTAAGTAAAATTAATTAATGAAACTTGAAAGTTAACTCATTTATAAGTTTACTCCACAAATTCCAAACGTCATCTATGATCTAAACAATCGCAATGTCCAAACATCTCGAAAGTCTAAATTATTATGAGGGTAGATCATAGCTAGTCATGCTAGTTAATTACTTAGGCTTTTAAATAGACAATGCCATCATCGTAAAGTGAATAATTGCAGTCAGATGTTGTGTACATATACTGCCGTTCCTCAGTTAAAAGTGCAAAAAAATTTATTGAGAAGTCTATGAATATATTAGCAATAGATAGATTTTGATCCATTTAATTTGTTGTTGATCTTGTTAAATATCTTATATTCCAAATATTTTTTTTTATACCTTGCGCAAGTATTTACTAAATATAACTAATAACTAACCATAGCTATTAATAAAATATATATCGATAGTCTCTATACTCAAAAGTACTAATATAGACTATAAAACATATTATTAAAAAATATTAAAATGTGTTGGATTCGATGACATTCAAAATACTGGAGTTGGAGTCGGGTATTTTATGTACTGACTTCGCAGCCTGATTTAAACTTATCTCAATTTGCCTTGAGTTGTCTTTTCTTGATTCTCTAAAAATCACGTTTTTCGTACCTTCGTCATGCTACTATAAGTTTGGGGCCTCAACTTTGTATAAATTATTGTGCGGAAAAATCAAAAATGTATGTCAACTTTTGCATTTGTGTTAATAAACTATTGAAACATATATTTATTAAGTATACATTATTACAAGTAGTACTACAATTACTCCATTTGACAAAGGAATCTTCTTTGAAGTACATATACATCAAGTATATTTTCTTCCCTTGGAAGGACCGATACTTAAATCTACGCACATTGAGTTCAAGAGGATAATTTCCCGGGAGCACTTGGTCCATTTATCTACATTGTATTCAATTTTTGAATCTCTAAATCAGAACAACTCAAAAGCAAAATGTGTTGCAACAGTCTCAGGTCTCTACTAATTTATATAAATTGTTTCAGATCTAATAAAGCCTTTTAATTCAAAGACAAGTATCGATTATTAGGGGCGTCTGTAGGTTTAACTGTAAGTGTGGGTTGGGGGAAGGGCTTAGTTTTTGGCAAGAAAAAAACCAAAAATTTAAAAAAATTTCAAAGTTCGATAACTAGTAAAAACAAAAAATCCACAGCTGTTCACATAAAATCAATTTTTTTGGCAAAAATAGTTTGAAAAAAATAATCGTTTGGTAAGAAATTCCAAACTGAAATTTAAATATTAAATTTTTTATAAAAAATTACAAAAATCCATAGTTATTCACAATGGATTACATTTTTCGAACAAAATTTTCAAAATTCACAGCTGTTTACCAAACAGTTATTTTTTGAAGAACAAAATTCAAAAAGTAAATTATATATGTTAAATTTTTTGAAAAAAAAATTTGAAAAATTACATTTCTTGCAAAAAAAAATTAAGAATTCAATTTTGTGGAAATTTAGATATGAGGGGTTGGGGGTTAAGCTAAACCCCTTCCAGCCCAAGAGATGTTACAAATCGTCAAAATATGTACTCGACCACATCTTTGCTTTCATGTGATAAATAAAGATTTATTTTTATTAAATTTATTTTTTTGCTGTTGATTGGTAAATAAGATTTCTATCCAAAAAATAATTTAATTTATTTTTACAGAATAAATAAGACATTAATCTACATAGATACAAATGTTTGCATCCTATGACTTTAACACCAAAAAAGAAAAGAATAAACAAGAAAACATTGCCTATAAATATTTAAACACCCTAAAAACATTTACTTCCTACTCGATGATAACAAAATTTTATTTTTATTAATACACATTTTTTTTGCATAGATGATACACATACAAATAATATATTACTCATGAGCTAGAAAAAAATAGGTCAAGCTTTTGTTTTATATACTAGGCCCAACTTGTAATATTCATTTTAATTACGCCCATAATGATAAATTAGGAACGCTCTCAGGCTGAAGACTGGAAGGCCTATAGCTCCCCATGTATATTTTTAAAAATCCTTAAAGTGTTAGTTTCAAATTTTTTCACAAAAATTTAATTTTCTATTAATAAGTATGGACTTTTATAATTCGTTTTTGAAAAATTAAATATTTCAAATTTTTTTCCAAAAATTTTTATTTTTGTGAATCCATTTGCCAAGGATCTTTAAAATTTTTCTCTAATTTAAATTTTGAAGTTTTTATACCAAAAAATGTATTTTTCAAAAATATTAATTTATATATATTTTTTTGTTTTAAGTTTCCAAGAACCAAATCCTCTGCCCCCAAATATAATCATCTAGACGCCCCCGTAAATTAAACCATCTTTTGTCCAAATCAGGGCTATGGATTAAAGAGTGGACAAATCTCCATTTTCTAGGATCTGGGTCGCGGCGAATCTTTAGACCTAAATACTCGGCTACCCAAACTTTCTTATCCAGATACGAAACCAAACACGGGTACTTGTCTCAAATTTTACCCAAAGTTCATATCTCCACATAAAATAAGTTAGTTTTTAATGAATTACTCATACCGAAACAATAAATAACGCAATAGTCGATGGTTATAACTTTGTAGCTACCGTTATACACCTCAGTCCTCACAATCAAAAAAGAAAAACAAAGGAACGACTTTTAAGCAAAATCGTACTCTAAATTAACTAAACTTCTAATAAAAATTGGTCAAAATATGCGAATAAATCCTATTTAAGGCATTATTAAGATAAATAAAATGTGTATAAAATCAGGATTCAGTCGAACAAAAAGTATTTTTATCAACCTTGGGGTGTATAATATCCCAACTCATTAACAGACGGATGTGATATTTTATTATTGTAATATAGGCTAATAAATTAGATTTATTGGAGTATTCAAACTTGAAGTCCTAACTTTGTCCCCTGATATATTTCACTTTATTAAAGGTAAGGTTATTAAAGGTTTATTAAAGGTATTAAAGGACAAAGTACCACAAGAGATCTGCAACCGTACCCGAAGTATTTAACTATTTCTTTATATATTGATAAGCTACGTGTTAGGTCATACATTTTTGTTACCCAAAATCTGACAATATTTCCTTAAAAAAACAACAGAAAATCATTTGTTAGTACGTTAATCCTTCTTAATTATGGAATTATTATTCCATACTTGTTCAAACTTTCCCAAGAGCTCATTCAAGTTGAACCAATCAACTTTCAGAATAATACTAAAAGAATAAGAAGCTCAAAATCGACAGCTGATGGCAATAAATAAACAAGGAAATTGGAAAGAATTACCATGATGTCGATCATATATTCTACTCTGAGTCCAACAAGGATTCAAATTCATACTCTGCAACAAATCATAAAAGTTGCAATCCTTTTTTTGGCACACAACAAATATTTTTTTATCAGGTTTAAAAAAAAACATAAAATTTCATACCTTTGGAGTCGTTCAAGCTTCTTCTAACTTTTTGAAAAACATTCTAAATTTATACAAAATGTCTTTAGCCTAAAAGAAAACAAAATTGGGACCCTCGGAGCTAAACATTTCTCAAATGCCAAAAATAAGATCCTCTCTAGTGTTGAATATAGTATTAAGGGAAGTTCACTACACGGGATTTAAATAATAATGGCAACATCTGAGGAAAAGAAAATTAATTCTTCAGATGAATTACCAATTCCAAAAAAAACGGACAGTTAAAATAAAACACACGATTTACATTACTACTGTTGTAGATGAATTCATGACTTTTTTTAATCATTCAACTTTTCCAGAAACTTGTACAAACAACAGCTTGCACACTTCGTGAACGTACATCTACATAATTAGTCATGAAAATCGTGGGTATTTTGAGCATAAAAAAAAAGGAAACCGAAAATCACCATAGTAAAAAACGGACAATTTGAAGAATGTTTTCCAATGTTTTTTTACAATCAACTGTGACAAGGGAGGAGGGGGTGGAGGAAATAAAGAAAGGCATTGACAAGACTTACTCAGATGTCCCTCACCAATTCTACTTTGAGTCCAATAAAAAACTTACAATTAAAACTCCGTTACTCTCCTCTTTTATGAGCAAATATAAATATTCAATCAGGTTTTGAATATAATAGAATCTATTTAGGAAAGGATGTTCACTACTCAGTAATTAAATAAATTCATCCTTCAGATTACCAATTCCAAAAAAAAAAATTAAAAAATAATAATAAAAAAAAGCAGCCCTACTAAAAAATAATAAAAACACAGGATTTACATCATTACATGTGTACGTAAATCACAGAAACATCAACGTCATGGCATGAAAAAATAGGCTTATTTATGGGAATAAAAAAAAAATACATATTATATAAAGTTGCGAAAAATATCAAATAAAACTACATTATTATGTGTTTTACACCTTTAATATATATATATAATTATTTTTTTCACGTAGCTTTCTACTTATCTACCTAGTAAAATGAACTTTTCACTAATTGTTAAGCATATACTCAAATTTTATTTGCCTTTAAAATGAGGTATATTAAATGGCTAACATTAGGCAACTAATTAATTATTTTTCTAAAACAAAATGTAAAATTTATAAAAACATCCAGGTACTTAAAATAAAGTAACATTTAAAAAAATAATTACATACAAAAATTTGCGATGGACAATGACGTCATAAAAAATATACATATAATTGATAAAAACTTTCAAGTAAATCCTACTTGTTATTCGTTCGTAGTGAACTAACTCATAAGAAAATCCGCCCCCCAAAAAAAAAAAAAGTCGCTGGCCTGGGGGACCTCGTGAGGATCCATCTTTGCCCTTGCACTGTTTCTGGTGTTACACTTATAATTTAGACTACCTGCAATTTCAATCTCTGTGGGAGGGTCGAGCATGAGACCTGTGCCAAGTATCACTCGGGGAGGAAAAAAGTTGGATTAACAAAAATTAGATTAGGATTACGAGTAAATACACATTTATAGAGTCTTAATGACAGTTTCGGGGACCGTAGGTCGAACAAACGAGGGATGTGCGGAAAAAAATATCCTATATATGTGTATGATATTTTCAAAGAACCTAAGATTAGGGGCATTATAACATTGTGCCACAGGGCCGTAATTGCGGGGAGGGGGAAAGGGACCTGTGCAAAAGTAATATTTTTTTTAAGTTGTAGCTTTTTAATAACAAAGCATACTTAATCACTCAAATCATGTTCTCCAATAAGGAATGTGTGATTACGGAATGTGTGAAATTTTATTTTCATATAAAGTGAAATGTTAATAATTGAACAGCTCAAAATTTCAACACAAAGTTTGTCTTGGAAGTTGACCACTCCCCTACTGCCAAAATGAGCTTGCCAGTTAAAAGGAGATCAAAACATTTAAACAATTCAAACAATTTTCAAAGTTAATCCAATGAAAAATGTGGTCTCAGAAACAATTTAAAGATGTTTGAAAATACGCCGATTTCATCATAGCACCCTGTACTCAATCCAAAAAGAAAAGAAGCTTTTTAATAAACAAGTATACTTAATCACTCAAATCATGTTCTCCAATAAGGAATGTGTGAAATTTTATTTTCATATAAAGTGAAATATTAATAATTGAACAGCTCAAAATTTCAACACAAAGTTTGTCTTGGAAGTTGACCACTCCCCTACTGCCAAAATGAGCTTGCCAGTTAAAAGGAGATCAAAACATTTAAACAATTCAAACAATTTTCAAAGTTAATCCAATGAAAAATGTGGTCTCAGAAACAATTTAAAGATGTTTGAAAATACGCCGATTTCATCATAGCACCCTGTACTCAATCCAAAAAGAAAAAAAGAAAGAATGTCCATTATTCGCAAATCAATTAATATGAAATGCATAGTATTCACAAACATATGAGTACAAAGTTGAATGTTTTCTTGCGAATAGTTTTTAACAATATTTTTTTCTTTTCTTTTTAAAAATAGATGTTTTATTGTACATAGGTTGTAAAATGTCGATTTTTGGTGGAGCAACGAACAAAGTAGACTATGCCTCAATTCTACATAAACCCTTCCGTATTTTTGTGAAGTATAGTTCTACTTTGCCTTTTTGGCCGATAGTTCCCCAAAAATCGACCAAAAGACTGAACAGGACAGTATTGTAGTCATCAGTACTAAATAAGGAGTAACATAACACTAATCAAACAAACCAAAAGGAATATGACATACCTATCTACAGTTACTGCAAAAAAAAAAAAAAAAAAAACAAATTAAGTCACTGAACTTTATAGTTTTATGACTAATATGCTGAACTGGAAGGGAATGAAGTCCTCGGTCCTAAATAGGAAAAACATAACGCTACTTACCGAGTGGTATATTGAAATCTAAACACTTACTAATTCAATAATTAAATATGTTTGAGTTTAAATTGATTGAAATTAAATCATATTTCTATCTATTAGATTATAAACAATTAGTAACTAAACAAAACAAATCTGAGCTCTTTAGCTTATATAAACGTCGAGAAAATGACACTAAAACATGCTTGGCAAATTTCCATTCGACCACTCCAAGCAATTGGACATTTCTAGGGGCACCATCTACGCCGTCAGCAAGTCCGGAACGTTAGGGAGGAAGAAGGACTTTGTCAAAAAGGTCAAACTGAATCCAGAGAAGTTAAAGAAAACAACCCAGACCAATTCCTTAAAGTCCATGAGGGTTCATGCTAGAGATATCGGAGTTTCAGACCAGACTCACAAGAGAACTAGTGTTTGGAAAGAGCCTTGTGAACATGGAGAGGCCACTTTTTACTCCAACAATGAAATGAACCCATCTCCTCAGTTATAAGACCCTTTTGAGCTATTTTTTTGACACTTTTGGCCCTTTATAGCCTGATTCAAACCGCCTCTACTACACTCTTTGGGTATATGTCTGGGTGGGGGGGGGTCAGGCCAGCAGTGTACATCATCCAAACACTGAGACCCTCAAAGCCAGCACTGGGACTCCATGGCATATTAATACATCCGCAGCAGGTGCCAGGCCTTCCACCACCGCGACGCGCCGCCTAGAAACCATCATTGCTGCTAAGGGTGGCTACATTAATCTTTAATTATGAGAGCTCAGACACACATCTTTATATAGTACTAATTTTGTGAAATTCAATTGTGAATGAATATATTAAATCTTGTTAAAGTTTAAAATAAAAATGTTCAGATTGTAAAGGAGCACTCTGTACAGTACTGGTAAAATGATCGGCTGAATACGTATTTTAAACTTGTTTTACTAATGTAAATAAAAGTTTAAGCACATATAGATTTTATCCATTTCCATCTATTTCTTTGTGGTCTTTTCTAACATAAGTGTTAAAAACTGTGCGTAGCAAGTTGAGAGTTGAATATTTTCTTATATATAATTTTTATTCTATTCATTATTAAAAAGAGAAGTTTTCATTTACATAGGTAGTAGTCAAAGTCTGAGGCCATTTTTTTTTTTTGTCTTCTCAACTGCTTATGAGAAATAATAATATATTGTTATTACATTGTCAGGAAGTTTCCAATGTATGTTTTTCTACTTGCCTCATTGTTCCCTACAAGTAAATGTTCTTTTCTTCTTTTTCTTTATATTAATAATACTTAAGATAAAAATTAACTATTGTCTTGAATGATGTAATTACTTGTGATGAGTAGTTTTTCTCTCTATCCCTCTTTATATATGTTACCTCTTACAATAATAATATTTGATGAGAATCAGAGAGTGTAAAAAAAAAATATTTTCATGTATTCTTTTCTTACAAAAAAAAATTACAAGTTTTTCCATATATACAATGAATGCTTTTATAAGTACAAAAATTGCACTCTTCATTACTTGTTTCTTGTAAATATGCCAAAGGCTTCTCGCCACATTTGAAGCTGATGGATCGTGGTTCAGCCCCTAATGTAATTTTCTTTTTATTTTAAAAATCTTACAGAGTTGATCTTATCTAGTGGTACACATTTTATTTTTTCAACTTTTCAAAAGTAAAGTTCAAAGGAGAGGTATTTATTAGATAAAAATCATCTTAATATAGTGTTTGACACACCTTTTATTCAATATGTGATCCCTCAGCTCGAATAATTATCTCAATACTAACCCTACATCTCCAATAGTCTGGGCCTGAAAGCAGAACATGACCTTTTGACCAATTACTTATGTGTTTTCTCCCAAATCTCATTGACAGAGGCTTCCAGGCTCTCAATTTTGGTGTGGGATTTGCCACAGGCCTTGCTCTCCAACTGTGCTCATAAGGCAAATCCTACGAGATCACGTCTAGTAAGTATTGTGGCCACAATGTTTTGTACCAAAAGCCATGATTAGGGATCCATCCTAACTCCTAATTTGTATAGGTAGATTTATCATTACAAGCTATGTACACAATTCTACCCATACGAAAAACAAATGTGTCAAATATATATAAAAAAGAGAGGAGATAAGGGTATTTTTTCAATAAAGTTATTATTTTGGGCCAAAAAAATAATAGTAACAAAAGTAGTTCTCAAACTGTGGCTCCTTTTGTGATTCTGCTGATTATACAAGGTGCATCAACAGCTCCTTTTTTTTTTAAAGCAATAAACATAGTTTTATTTCTGTTTCATAATGATGGCACACATTTACAGTTTGGTTTTATACAGTTTTGAAAATTATATCAGGTAGGTGACGAGTCTCATTGTCCATATACCGATAGTCAGCAGTATAATATCCGTTGGTAGTATTTTCCCTTTCTCTTACAAACACTTTTCATTGAGAGGTTTTAAAGGAATAGAAAAAGATACATTTATTTTTATAATGTTCCTTTAATTGGTTAAATGGAGTTGTACTGATTAAATATAAGTAAACATTATAGTATTACAACTACTCCTTCTAAACTAGGAATAAGATTATATGGAAAATTTAACAAATCCATTAAATTCATTTTGGATTCTTTAGTTCTTGTTTTTTTAAAGTGTCCCTGAAATTTTAATTTTATAGTGTGGTATAAATTTTATTCTATTTTTACAAACGAATTGACTTTTGTATTTCTATCCAGATTTTACTTTTAAAAGTATTTAAATCCACGAAACCTTCAATTTTGATGTAAATTCTACCCCAAAGCTAACAATTTAAACTATAATGTTTATAAATGTATCTGTATATACGCATTAGCTCCGGTTATATATATATTAACATATTAATGAACGGGTGCTGATAAAAAATATATATTTTTTTAAATTATCTTTTTTTAGTTATGGGGGATTAGTTTATTAGGTAATGAGTAATTGACGTCTCTTCGAAGGTCTTAAAAATTCAATTTTTACAGAATAAATACGGTTCCAATTACCCAGCAAAATTCCACCCATCTAAAATTTTTACATGACACCAAGTCTGATGGAACTATTCTTTTTTATCTCTAGGATTGTTATTTGTGGAGTTACTTGCGTTCTAAGAATTTTACCAATTTCAAAATTAAGAAAAATAAAATTAGAAATTGAAGCAGTTAATTGATTTTCATAAAACACAACAATAAAAACTTAAAAAGTAAATTGTAGTTAGTTAAACTTGATAAAATATTCTGTAAAAATCATTTTTAGCAATATTTTTTTCGACAGCGAACGTACGTTCCTCACTATTCAAACGTATGATAGCGACTGATTACAATTTTAAAATCTTTTTTCTCTACTGAAAACCGTTGCTACTTCTAAAGCTTGATTGGCACGAATGATAAAAAAGGAAGTTTTCTTGTTGCACCCTGTTTAAAGGATCATTAAGAAAACATCTTTAAAAAATGATATATAAAAAAAATCACCAAAAAAAGTTATTTCGATTTTTTTTATAACGGTCGTACTTGGAGGTCATGATTCGTACAAAGAGTCTAAAAAGTTTTTCAAACCGCTGACTTAGTAAAAAGTAGATCACTATGTGACCAAACATTTTAACCATACAAAAAAAAAAGATAAAGTATGACTCGTTGTTTATCAATGCCTTTTTTCACTACTTTTTGCACAATAACGACAAATACTTTACAATTTCAACTGCATTTTAGGTTATTGGTGACTGTTAATAAATACAAACCTTTTTTTTATTTTTTCAATTAAAATACTGTCTTAACTGTAAATTATTTACATTTGATTTACATTCTTCAACAAAGGAATTGATTCCATATTTAATTAATGTAAGACCTAAGCACTAACAACAAATATGCAAAAAATTATTTCATATCAGATCAGGTTTTTTAGCATTTTATATTTTGATTTTTGTAGTTTTTTATACTTTTTATGGTTTTGAGCTCATTTTAAAAGTGAGAATAAGATCTTAATTTATCATGAAAACTATTTTATTTGCTTTAAAACTAAGTAGACTCAAAATATATTTTACTTTTAGGAAGAAGATTCAAAGCAAAGAAAAATAAAAGGTCAAAAAATCATCTGTTTATAAAATTTTCCTGTAAGAAAATACAATGCTTAGGTTTTTAACTTGTTAAAGAGCAAAACAACTGAAGACTGCAGTCCTGTAAAATTAAGTCACTTTCCAGTCTATTTCATCCCTTGACGACGTCCCTCAACTTTATTTATCCTTCCTTAAATCATTTCTAAGGTTCAGTCCTTATCTCGGACCGAATAAATAAAGACTTGCATAACACTATTGAAAAGGTATGCAAAAGACGGATGCAAGGTTCGGATGGTCCACTTGCTATTCCTTCGTATCTTTTCTTAATTATCTTTGCCGTCCTTTTTAATCTCGAATAACCTTTTTTAGAGGCTGTTTTGAAATCTCCAATCTCTTTAAAATTCATGCAGGTCCTCTAAATAGCGACTTTGCTAGCCTTAAGGAGATTTGAAAAGGCACCACGGGATTTTTTGTCTTGAATTAATTGAACGATCCCTTTCTACTGGTTCTAAGGTCAAATAAAGAGTAGGTGAAATAATGTTTGCATGACTTAAAGACATTAACTAGTTTGATAAGAATGAATAAGCAGAAGATGAACCTGATATCAGGCTACCTCGACAACTTCTAGACAAATAAGTTTGCGATTATCCTAATTTCCGTACACCCTTTACATGAAAACGACTTTAGGTACGATTTTCACTCCTGATATTTTGATAATCAACATTGCAGGAACGATCAAGAACAATATACTATGTACACTCCAAGTCAAATCAAGATCCCTTTCATTAAGAAAAAGCCACTAAAAACATAAAAACAAGAGATCTGGAATGCCTAAAAGGTATAATCATAATTACAAACAATTGCAAAATAGCCAAAAGACACTTGTATTCATAATATCCAACTATGTATTGTAATCATGTATGTATACAGTGGGAAAACATAGTAAATTCTTTCATTTGACTTCGCTTTTTTTTTTTTTTTTTTTTTGCATTACGTGAAGAGTTTTATATATTTTGAAATTTCAAATAACAAAAAGATTAATTACTTGTAAAAAATAAATAACAAAAATGGAGAGATGATTAAAAAACGTCATAATAGAAACAATATAATATGGACATACCAGAGGTATTGTACAAAATATGTCATTATTTGACATTTTTTAGTATCATTACAAATTCAATTTGTATTTTCTACTCTACATGCTCCTAAAGTAATAACTCTAAGTAGGCTGGCTGTTATTTGCATTTGTTCTACTTATTTATGCGAATGGTTTTTGATTTATGAATGTTTTGTTTATTCCTTTCATAGCCAACAAGCATTTGTTGACCTCTTATCATCATAATTCATCCTTAATATATGTATATCTTTAATCCTCTTAGAAAGCGAATGTATGTAGCCATCTGACGATGAAAACATTTTTTGTAAAAAAATACCAGCTGTTATTGAATGGATATAGGTGTTTTGATATTGAAAATGTATTGAATTTATATTATACTGGGGAAAAAATTTAATAATGACACATTTTCTTAAATTGTTTTAAAGACGTTATACTCGGAGGTCCCTTGGAATGTGAACACTTGCTAATTCAATAATCATTGAGGGTTGAGTGATTGAAATTACTCTATATTTCGCTGTAAAAATGCATAAACATTGGTTAAAAACAAATCTGAGCTCATCCAGCTTACGTTCAAGTCGAGAAAATGACACTTGAACAGGATCGACAAATTTCCATTCGTGCACTCAAAGCAGTTGGGCGTCTTTAAGACCACCGTCTACGCCATCAACAAGTCCGAAACGTTGGGGAAGAAGAAGTGCTCTGTCACAAACTAGACACGTTTAAGTAAAAGAAAAAATATACCAGGCTAATCCCCTCAAGTCCAAGAGATCTTTGGGTTTCACACCAGTCTGTCCAGAGAGCTATGAAAAAAGTGAGTGGAAAGAGGCTTGTGAGGATGGAGAGGCCAATTTTCACAGCAAAAATGATAGAACCCCATCTATTCCGTTGCAAGACTCTTTTTGAACTTTTTTCCCGCAATTTTGTTAAGTGTACAACCCTGATACCCACCCCTTCGACTACACTTTTGGATGAATGTTGGGTGGAAGGTCTACAGTGTCTGTCACCCTAACAATAAGGCTCTCAAAGCCATTGTCAGCCAGTACTAGGACGCCATGACAGAGGACTACATCTGCAGCGGTTCTAGGCTTTCAGCCACCTGGAAGCCATCATTGCAGCTAAGACTGGTTACATTAATCATTAACAAAGTACAGACACACATCATTTTATAGTATTAGTTTTGTTGAAATGCCAGATTAAATTAACAAATTATATCTTGTTAAATATTGAAATGCAAAGTGTTCATATTTTAATGCACCACTCTGTAATAGTCATTCTGCAATTTATGATCTGTCCTTTCAAAAATAATTTTTCAAGATACCATATAAAATATACAATTACATTAATCTCAGGCTTTCCATGGAAATACCAAAAATGTGAGCAATTTGTACGGAAATAAGCATATCCCAATCAACTGAACATCGGATAGAAAGACTTCTTATAACGTACTAGTGGTAGTATCCGGCATTGCCTATAGTAATTAGGCATCGCCTAATAATTAAATTTATCATGTATGATATATAAGGGAACTCCCAAAAAAAGCTTAGTGTTACTCTTAAGAAACCGAAAATCAACATGGCAACCCTACAAAATTTTAAAGAATTTGAGAAATAATAATACTCATGACCTTTCATTAGACCAGCTACAATCAGCTGTAACAAGGAAGGAAGGAAAAAGGATATAAACAAGGACATTTGCAATAATCACTCTGATGTCGATCCCCCATTCTACAACTCTGCAACAAATCCTCAGGATTACGCTCCGTCTTTTATGAGCACACACGAACGTTCAAAAAGGTATTGAATGTAGTTGAATATGTTTAGGAAAGGATATTCATTACTCAGGAATTAGATAATAATATTGACAACTGCTAATGAAAATAAAACGCCTTCTTTATGCTACCAATCACAAATTCAGGGGCCAGCTATAAAACAAACCGGATTTATATGTATGCTTATGAGTAATCAAGTCTTAAGAGCGCTCTCAAATCAATACAAACAAAACTCATTTTAACATGGCAGAATTTATATTTTATTCAAATCTTAACATGAACCAATATATCAAAATTATGGTAAACTAGGAAAATATACAGGAGAGGCCAAGATCAAAAATAACAAATAGAAACAGTGTTTTTGTTATACGTACACTCCTGACGTATTTTATACATACGACTACATTATTATTTCTTATATCAAAAATATTTATATGATATAAAATAGGGAGCACTATATACCTTGCACCCTGTATGCACGTTGGATCTTATATGCAGAAGCCTGCAATATTTCATACATACGACTACATTGTTATTTCTTAGATCCAAAATATTTTTATTATATACATCTTGGAGCATTATGTACGGTGCACCCGGTGAACTGTTGTCATATACTCATACATTCAAACCGAAATAAAGAATAACTTTGCTGTATTAACCCATTACTTCCCGAGTGTAGAAATTTGTTTGAATTTTTTGATGAAATTTTGTAAAGTAGCTTCTTTTAGTACGTATATTTATATTTTAAATAATTTTTTCTTTAATAGTGTCACTTGTGTCGTTAGTGGGCACGTACATATATGTACGCATTGAAAGATCTCCTACAAAATATTTATAATTATAAATTAAAAATGATGGTATGATAATAAATAGGTGTATGACTTTTTTTTTCCAATAAGATATTTCTGGGGTTTATTCCCAAACGTACTTATATGTACGTACGAAGTTTAGACAATATTTTATATAATAATACTTATCAAATAAAACCGTAGCAAAAATAATTCATGCATTAGGCAAATATCAATACCTAATTTTAAAACATTAAAATCAATAATAAGGTTCCTATTCCTTTTAAAGCTCAGAATGGTCGACATTGCTCCAAAAAAATCAAGATCTAGAAACTATAGATCACTTATTGCGCGCAAATTAAAGAAAAAAGAAAAATAATGAAGTTATAATTATTTTTGAAGTGGTCATCATGTTTACTTACAATCAAAGAAACTGATGCTATTAGTTCTGTTTGTAGCTAAAAGCATAACTTCATAACTGAGCGGACTATTAGTCGAAAACATTTTTGCCGTATGTATATTTGACCAAATGACAATTTCGGACATTTGGCTTAAAAATGATATTTAATATATTTATAAAATTGATTGCATACTTTAATTCAATTTAAAATGATAATAAGATAATTTTGTATTTTTACATATACGATATATGTCATATACGTACATTAATTGGTATTATTTTGAAGAAAAATATTTTTTTTATTTAAAATAATTTTCTCTTTGGTTTACCTCACCGCAGCGAACCACTTCTTATTCTAGCACATTCTGGATAATAGTGAAGTGGCAATAAGTGTTCATACCTGATATTGTGCTTGATCTTCAATCTATGAGTTTTTTCCAATCTGAATCCATCATTTCGAAGGATAATTAATTGATAAAGAAGAAGTGATTCGTACTTCTTCCATTTGAATCACGGTCGTGTTTTTTATATCATTTATTTAAAGTAAACACAGGTAAAGATTCGAACCACATTCGAACATGCTACCACTATGTTGTGTTTGGATAATGATAGTTAATTAATATAATTATAAAAAAATATTTATCTGCAAAATAGCACTAATTAATTGACGTATGTAAACCACCAATATACAATTGTATTAATTATTATATTAAATATCATTTGTGAGGCAAATGTTTCAAATAGTTTTTTGGGGGAAATATGTTTTACCCTAATGTCCTCGAACCATATTGGAGATATCTATTGATCAAAGCAATGTTGGCCTTCATCCTCCCCTGACCTTAACTCTCTTGATTATTTCATAAGACCACGTATTGAGCACAGGGCATATTTCCTTCTATATCAACGACCGGTGCAAATCTACAAATCTACGCACATGAGTTCAAGAGAATAATTTATCCTATTTAAGTTGTCCATTGAGCTAGGTTGTTCCATGACTAAATTTACGAGTTCTCAAAAAATTAATAACTGATTAAGGGGCAAAACTTAAGTATCTCTATATTATTACGGTCTTTTGATCACTTCAAGCCTGTTGGAGGGCCTTATTGAGGCCAAAGGGCTTCATATTGAATAAAAAAACTGAGTTTATGTTCTTTGTGGATGCATTAAAAACTCAGTGTCTAATAATAAGTGTTTAAGGGATATTTACAAAATGTCCGAATTAAATTTAGATCCGGATATATGTTATGTCCCAATATCGTTTCTTTCCCCACATATCATAAACCTTATTTAATTACAGCATGAGTCTTTTAATTACCAACTATTAACGATTAGCTCTCATTTCCTTTTGAAAAATACACTCTGAATGATTATTTTTTTTGTTATTCTTAAAAGATTGGGAACGTTTTTAGTTGTTTAAAATTGTCGATATGCACTTTTATTGGTTTTAAATATTTTTAGCGTTTAATTTATCAGCATTACAATTTGATTGACAATAAATTATTTCAATGAAAAAAAAAACACACTTATTTTTTCAATTTTCAACTGTATTTTATAAAATAATTACTTTTTAACAAAAGTAACTAATTTTACTACTAATAATCAAACTTAATGATATACATCACTTAATATTTGTTGATGACTATTTAGGATCATTTTGTAATATTGTAGTTCTACACTTTAAATTGTATAAACATATCTCACATTTTGATTTCGACCATTTCAAGCATGTTTTTAATAGGGTGAATTTGTTATCATGCATTGAACGTTAATTACTATTCAATATCTCGAAAAGTTAGGTTATTTATTCCCCAATAAATAATATTCAGTCCAATTTTCTTAATTTATAACTCAAATTCAATATTTAAACTGTTGCAATTGTGCTAGACAATTACTATGATTTTGATCCTCAATTTTATTCGGAGTCCAAGAAGGAAATATTGCAATATCAACTCTGCAACAAAACTTTAATGTTACTCTACGTCTTTTATTAGTACACACGAATATTCAATCTCATTTTGAATATAATTGAATTTGAAAAGGAAGTTAACTACTCAGGAGTTAAATAATAATTACAACAGCTGAGGGGAAAAAAAAATAATTCTTCACATTAAGAATACCATCAAAACGAGTCAGCTAAAAAATACAAACGATATACATCACTATAAATAATATTGATTGGCTTATGTACAATAATGTAAGTGAACCATTTTTCTTAAAAGCCTTTGATTCACCATGCAGTTTATATCATTATATAAATTACTTTTTTTGACGGAAATCAATTAGTAATACATATTATTATGCAATTATGGCATCCCTATTTCGAAATAATGTACATCAAATTAGCCAATCATGGTTGCATGTACTACACATTAGACGGAAATGATAGTTATTATGCTAAGTAAATATTCTATTGATTCAATCTTTTGGCCGCAAGGCAAATAACTCCCTGAATTGGCTATTATATACTGTTGTATTATATAAATATAGATGTATGCTCAACTAATTATATACTAAGAGGGGGAAAATCTTATTTTTTGGCTTCATCTTGATAAAAAAATGGTAGTTATTATATCTCGTAAACTCAAATTTTGCATAAAATATTTGATTTACTGATTAGGGATCTTGATTTTTTTTTTAAACATTGTCGAATTGGTAGCATTTGATTCTACAGTGTGCATTAGAAAAAATGCATCATGCTTTGAAAATAAAATAAATTCCATACAAATTTACATCGGGCAATGAAACTTATATTGCTTGAAGGGCAGTCCTGCGACCTTCCTTTTTACGTCATACAATTTCTTGTGAACAAAGTCAAGTTTGGGATGTCGTCGAAGAAGCGTAGAGTGCTTGATTTGCTCCACACGGGAGTTCCTGTTTGTGAGGTGGTCAAATTTGAGGAGGTGAAGTGATCCACTGTTATGAGTATTAGGGAAGTGTTTGAGGCTGATGACAGCTATACACAGAAGCCTGGGAGTAAGAACAACAACATCAAGCTATCGGAGGACGTCATGAGCCCTTTGAGTATTGAGGCAAATCCTCAAACCTTCTTCGTAAAGGGCATCAATATCGGTACCAAGTTATAGTTGGACATAATTTAGAATATTTCAACAGGACTCGGCCTCGGGCCACCAAGTCAAAGGACACCAAAGTATGGTGCAGGGAAAATTTAACCAAATACTGGCCCTGAACATTATGGCCTCCTTCCTCACCAAATCTTAACTCACTTCATAATGGGATTTGGGGCGCCATTGAGGCCAAGGCCTGTGCTGTCCCCACAAAAATACTGTTGAGCTGAAGGTCTGTATTGTTCAGGAGTGGTGACCATATCTGGTTATTATATCATCAGAGTTCTGACCTTGTGTAGAGACTGCAATTGTGGCTAAAGGTGGACATTTTGAATTTCAAGTCACAAAGATGTATTTTTTCACTAATTAATAACGTTTAAGGTTTAATCACGTTTGAGTTCTTGATGATTTTCTTAATGTTGTCCGTTATAATGTCTTTTTGCTCACGCACACTGTAGACTATTTGATTTTAAACTAACATGTAGACTATATGAATCTATAAAAAAAATCCAATTGATTCAAAAAATGGTCAAAAATTGAATAGTCTTGATTTTTTTTAACCCTTTGTTATATCCATGGGTTGTTTATATACCCCATAGGATGAATTTTCTCCGTATGAATATTGTGTTTGTCATATTTTTGCTTAACTTTTGATGTAAATTCTGAATTTACCATATAGTTCTTGTATACTATGTTTTTTGGAGTGTTACTGTATTAGTAACTGAGTTTAAAACCAATTCTGGAATTAATTTTGGGGATTTATAAATGTTTTGTTTTTTTTTTGCGTTCATATGAAAAATATGACAACAAATTATAATATGAAAAAGGCAAATAGGAGTGAGTATGCGTGAGAAGTTTTACTATTCTGTATAGATCACGACGTCTTGTCTTATAATAGTTTACCATATATAATTTTAAAAAAACATTCATTTATTGAATTGTAATATTATTTTCTTCAAATACTATTTAGAATAAGAATTCACGGGTAAAAACTTAATAGTAATAGAGTATTCAGTTTGTCAACTGATGCTTATAATATCATATGTAGTATTGTGTCGATTCTTATTTAGGACTATAGACTTCTATCCCGTCCAGTTCAGTTGAGTCTCACTCCGTTCCAGTTCAATCCTCAAGCTTATAAAAATCGGTACTTGAAGACATCACTCAACTTTATTTAATCTTCTTTTAATCAGTTCTACTACTGATAGTTCAAAGTACCGACAGTCTTAAGGACCGATCCTAAGACTCGAATTGACCGAATAAAAACGACTGACACAGCACTAATCATATGTAACAAGTACTAAGGGAAACTAAATATTTACAGGGTTAGCCAGCAAAAGACGGACTATTTATAAATGTTCATTTTCTTATTAATATAAGAAGGATTAGTAATCATGGTTTTATATTCTGGTTCAGCCATTCATTTGGCATAAACAAACTTTAATAAAAATCTCGTCATCATGAGTCAGCAAAAAGCCAAAAGGCAGCGCATAACAGATCTCCTACATGGTGAAGTTGAGGTTGCGAGGATTATGAACATTGTGAAGTGCTCAAGAAGCCTGGTTTTCCATGTGGCTATGATGAAGAAGGATTGAGAAGACCTCTGCATGAGAGTAGGAAGTGGAGGACACAGTTTAATAAGGGATACAGAGTTCCCGGCCTCATTGGAGAAGAAGACCAAGGAAGACCCCACCAAATCGATGAATCACTTTGCCAACGACTTCTCCGTGGCTGCTAGGACCATTTTGGAGGGCCGTGAAGGACGACTTGGGATTGTACTCATACACAAGGACCCCATGTTACCTTCTAACAGAGGCCATAAACATGAAAAGGTCCACGTTAGCTGCCAAACCATGTTTATTAAAGTATCCAAGCGGCCCAGGGAAAATTTGCGTAAAAAGTTGAAGGAAAATATAGAAACTGTAATATAGCCTAATTCTAGATACTAGTACAGACCAGTATTATACCGGTAATCTAGTGTAATCAGGGCACTAACATATTTAATGCCTTACAATACCAAATGGATATCGGAACTGGGGTGTCCGTTTATTTGGGCTGCGTTAATTTAAGCGAAGGTCATCATTGCAACATTTATTTTGGGGAGATTTTTATAAACGTAGTTAATTTCAGCAACATTTTCATATAGGTAATAGTACAACATGAATCACGTCATCATTAAACGTCATCACTCACCAGAGTGGTGTTTAAAATCAAATGGAATAAATATAGCACGACCAACTGAGGCTTTTCTCATATTTTGTTTCAACTCTGCAAGCTTCTGAGGAGGGATGATTTTACAAAATATATTGAGTGAAATGGCTGTTCAAACAATTTGATCGATCGATAAGTAATAGTGGAGTGGGATATTTAAAGAAGGATCTCCTATCATTTTCGCTGTCAAATGTTATGATTACTGATGCATTTTTGATTTTGTTTAAGCCATTTTGTTCTTTTTAAGAAAAGTAAAACAGGAAGTTCGAACGGATCTTTTTGACTGCTCCTTTATCATTCTGCTCTCTTTCTTGAATCAAGAAATATTCAGCATTCTTATAAGGAAAAATTAACTATAAATAATCCCTATCGTCTATAGCTGCATTTTTTTTTACAATATGAAAATGTGAATGAACTAAACGAGGCTGAAAAGAAGCTCGCTCAAATAAATACTTACCCAAATGAATACTGATAAGATGTCACTCGCTAAAATTAATGTTGCACAATTGAATGCACGCCCGGAATCGGGACATGTAGCGTCATTACGCCATAAGAAAAAGTTCTGCCATTGACGTAATCTCCCGAATTTCGAAGTTAGAATTTTAAAATTTAAAAAACAATGTAAGCATGAAAATTCTTTTATAAGGTCGCCAAATTTCTGAATCGAAGTTTATGTAAAATTAAGAGGAGGGCAATAAATCACTCGGGATAATAATTATACCGAACTCCTTGTATACCCATGGGAATTGCCATAAAGAAAGTTTATTTTATATACATAATTATTATTCAAAAAAGTATCGAAATTTTGTCACCAGAAATGAATTATGAGCCATAATTTTTGTGTATGGCTAAAATTATTTATAACTTTTGTTTCTGAGAAATGTTGGTATATAATTATTTCACAATTTTACAAGAGAATAAAACAAATTAAATAAATGTAAATTGGGTATTTCTATTGAAATACAAAACATTTTACTCAAGACATGGCATGTGACCTAATTTTTATTTTTTTTTTTTTTTTGCTTTTATTAGGTTATCTTTTTCTTGCGTTCGTAAATAACAAAAATCATTAAGTAAAGAAAAAAATATCATTTATTTTTCAAGGGTCATATCATAAAAAAAATCACATTTGGAACTTTCGATAAAGACATCATAACCGTAACGATAGTTTTATTGTTAGTATTATGATAGTTCCTGAGAGGTAAAAAAGAACAGTATATCATGATGATAACGATTATTGCATGAGAGGTAAAGTACTTTTGAAGAGGGGGGAGTTGTACTGTAAATAATGCATCATCAATTTAGTCTACATAGTATGGAAGAACCTCTCTTTTGCTTCAAAATGAAGGTCTTCGATAGTTTTTAGCCCTAAACAAAGACGCTAGGTAATTTTACCTTAAACTCTTTTGTCTCTGGAAATTTTGCCTAGGGAAATTTTGCTTTAAATGCTTCTTTTCGGTTGGAAAAATGAAGGGAATCATGTTCCAAAGTTCTTATACATAGTCCAACAAAATCTCAAACCAGATACAAAATAAGAAATAAAATCGCTATAATAAGAAAAATAAATAAACTCGACAACGACTCGCATAGAGTAATTGCTAATCACTTATCTGTTATTAATTAACATTATACATGAAGGATTCTTCATGTTGGATAAGACTTATGGATTCACAAACAAGCATAATATGAGGCAAGAGTATAATTACTAGTGTTGAGACTCGGTCCAGCACCGAATTTTTTTTTTCGGTTTGGTCTTAAGTGATTTATTCTAAACCGATTTGGACCAATTTTTCGGTACAGACAGTAGTCTCAGACCGTAGACCAATTTTTTTGGATCTCACTTTGTAGACCAATTTTGATTCGGTATCATATATTATGAGACACAATTTTTTTCAAGATCAACTGTATAAGAGACCAGACCGAAAACCAACACTAATAATTGCATCGTTAATCCAACCGAAAATAAACATTTAACGCAAAGGGAACATCAATTTTCCACAAAAATAAACAATTGTTTATTTTTTAAGGCGAAATATCTTTGAAACAAAATGGTTTAAGGCAAAAGTCTTTTGGAAAAATTGTGTTAATTTCTGCTTCTTCTCTCCCCCCTTTCAGTAATCTATACAACATTGATTGGCTAAATTCAAATTAACTCTGGTTAAGCTGTGAACAGTCCCCAATTTTTATTATTGCATAATAAAAATGATACAGGGGTGAAGAATTGTCGAACCATTGCCCAATTAATCTTAATCCCCGATTAGGAACTCATTCTTAGTTTTAAGAAAATGGAAATATCCCTTCTGTGGGATAACTTAAAAGTAGTTATAGAGGAATCAATCATTGAATCCTCCAGGCAGTATAAGAAGTTTTCTCTTGAGACATAATCGACAAAGGATTTGGCCACCTCTTCAATTTTTCATTGCAATTTGAATATTCGAATCAAAGCTAATAATAGATTTCTTAATTTGCAGTACAATAAAGACGATGCTTTAAGAATAATGAAGAGACGACTAGAAAGGATCGGGCTATATTTTATAGGAAATATGTCCTCAAATCATTCATGCCAACTTCTACACAGCTTGGCCGCAAAGATGCTTCCAAAATAGGCTTTCAACTTCTTCTATATATGTACAAAAAAATATATATATATTTTCTTCTTCTTTTTTGTTACACCACAGTAAACGTCATTTCTTGTTTTTGACTATTGTCAAAAAGTGAATTCGATTATATATATGATTGATAATCTCATATCAAAAAAGTATGGAAATAAACTATCGCCCAAAGACTAGCTCCTCACTCCCAGAAGAAAAGTGGAATAAAAGTACATTTGCTAAATTTATATTGCTAATCAACAGATGTAAAAAAACCACCGATCTATATGGATTTGAGGAGATCACTGTGATTTTTATGAACTCGATAAACTAAATAATTAAATTTTATACTATTTTACTTGCGTTGTTTAACAAGATAGGATAATTAAAATTTATTTAATTTTATATTCAATTATAACACCTGTTTATTGCAAATATTGTTTAATTTACTAAATGGATAGCTTATATAATCAATATCCAATTTTTCTTTTTAAAATCAGATGAGCAAGAAAGTCAAAAAAACTATTTTATATTTTTAACTCCTTCTTTTTCAAAAAAACATCTTATTTGATCTATTCAAACATATTTTACATCACCCAAAAGTTCTATTATAAAGATATAATTAACTCTATGAAAAGGATTGTGTGGATCTACTAACACACTAATGAATTTTTTTCATAGATATATATATATATTTTACTCATATCATGTCACAAAAAGTATATGGTATGTTTCTATTAACTTTGAGGCATGAATATCTATATAGACAAAGAGTTTTTCATTTTAAAACAAACATAGACTGTCACGATTTTTCAAAAAAATGTAGTATAATTGAGGATAATGACGACATTTATGAACAAAAAACAACCAACATTGTCTAATTAGATAAAAATAATTAATTCTTCATCAACTTGTGGATATTTGAAAAAAGTAATCGAACGGGAAAAAGGTTAGTAGCATGAGTAAAGGAATATTAAATAACATATTCTCCAAATATGTTATTTAATCACAACAACGTTCGACATAAACAGAAGTTCAATACCTTCTTTAAATTGGGAGGGAAATTACAGATCAAACAATGATCTGTTAATGGTAATTAAAGCCCAGTGTTCTTTCCCTTTCTCTCTTTATGATGGAGGGCCCAAAAAGTTATAAGAACTAAATATTTACTTATGTATAGTTTGGGGATTTCTAAATATGTGGCCTGTTAGCACAAAAACAGTCAAGAATGAATTTTATCAAAATTGAGTACAGTTTTTTTTAATAATTTGCTTTCGATCAGTGCAGATAATCCAAAGCTTATAGCGGTCAACTTACAGTTGGAGTTTATAAAATATAATCATTCTTAGTAAAAGTTATACATTTAAGATGATAAGAATATTAAACTTATTAAAACATAATTGATATATATATATATAAAATAAAATATATTTTCTTTAAAAATATGAATCCAAAACTATTTTTTAAAAGCATAAATAATAATAAAAAATATCATTAAAAAAAAACTCAAAATCAGTTGCATAAGTGCGTCAAAATATATTCTGAATCCCCACTAAAAAAATCTGAAATTTCCTTAACAAAAAGTTTCACACAATTTATAATCATAGTATTGTAAATGTGTAGCATAAAAGTGTCATATGAATATTGCGTCTTTTACGCACATAAATTTGAGTTAAACAAAAGAATTTATTCAAATCCCTTGAATCAAGTTTTTATTATCCATGTTACAAAGTAATAAGATCAAGTCGATCCACTTTTCAAAAATCTTTAATTGTCATTCAAGCTACATTTTTCGGCGGATTTACTTGAATTGTACGAATAAATGTTGAAAAGAGCTCCTTTGATATATTTGCCTTGAGTATAAATCACGGTCCGGGTAAGGTCCTGGAAGGAGGAGCAGGCATTTGGCAAGTTAGTTCCTTGGCAAGATGGTCATTGTCTTTTTGATTGAGGGAATCTGAGAGTCCTGGATGGCATGAAATGTTCGATTGGACAAAAAAAATCTTTCGAATTAAGAATTGGACTGCGATCCAGCGATTTACTGGATCCTAGGCAGGACAATTTCCTCCATAACCTTCTAACACATCATAATCACTGTGGAATGCCGTTCCTGATTTGTAAATACAATCTTATTTACATCTGCAACAGCTATTGACCAAAACTTCACTAAAGATTTGATCTCGCCATAGATATATATTATTAGTAAGGATTTTTGTTCTGAAATAGATAATTTCCTACACAAAGATGGCGTTATTTATTCATATACTAATATATATTTAAAGGTCATTTAATTAGATAGGGTGTTTGACAGGGGGGGGGGGTTAAGGGCCTTAAATCCTTCTAAAAATTACATATAATATAACCTTCATAAAATATCTTACGGAAATAAAAAGAAAACATTTTCACCAAGAGAGCCCAACTTTGATTTTGACTATCCTACGCCCTACATTCGAAATAAGCCTATATCGTCATCAGTCATAAACAGATATAATAAATTGCGGTTCTGATTTTTTTCATTTTTATGAAACAGGTCTGTGCTATGTTATTTAATAACAACGTCATCAGGGGTGCATACAGGATTTCTGAGAAAAAGGGTGGATGTTGGGCTATTAGACAAAATGTTTTTGTTTGTTAAAAACTACCAAATTGAGACAACAACTTTTTTGAAATTTTTTTTATTCAAAAACAAATAATAACAAAATAAATAAACTTTTGAAATTAATAATTATTTAGACTAGACAGATTTTTGTATTTCTATTATTTTAACAATCCTTAAAAGTGTGGGGTGTGCGTGTGGGGGGGGGGGGCAATGTCCCTTGAGTCCCTATGGTTCTAGCACTAAATTATGTTTAAAAAAAAAAAACAAGAATAAGAAATATTTCTCGTAAACATTAAAATAGTAAAAAAATATGAAATTCATTTTCTAAGAAAGTGATGACAGAGATAAATTATTATTATTTAAATATACTTTTGCAAATATACGAAGGTGTATTAAAATTAACGCATGGCCTAACCTGTGAAATTCGTGCCACTGACGCCCATAAATTAGCATTTAATTAGGATCCATAGCAATGCCATTGCTTTGGAAATTGACACTCCATGAACCAAGTGGCTCATTCATTCTCCTTGAATAGATATGTACATATTTTAATTTTGCAATCAATAAATTAAAAAATAAATAAGGGGAAACCAGCTTATGGTGCATCAAACCATAAAAACCCATATTTGTGGTTTTTAAACGTACATAACTCCAAATGTAGAAGGCAATAACAATACATTTGTGGATTAGGGTGGATGAGGCTGGTGGCTTACATATTCCTACATTTCGAGAGATAAGGCACAACCCTTATAACCGTATTTGATCAATTTTATTTCAATTTATTTATTTTGGGCACAAACATAGAGAATGAAATTTTGGAAAAATGACAAATAACTATCAAAAACAAATTGTTTGATTTTGAAATAGTAAAACATGTTCAAAGATACAGGATGCAACCTCTTTTTAACAACAGCCACAATTTTAATAAAACCAATGCCAATTAAAATTGAATAAATAAAGAAATAGCATTATTCAATATAGTAACTTAGGCGTGAATAACAGCCTCAATTCCACCTCAGAAGCAGGTCCTTTGGTACATTACGAAATTCCTCCCAGTTCCTGGATTATGTCGCAGAAGGGTCTGTTTGTGTGTCGCCCAACTGCTCACTACACAAAGAACAAAGAGGTGGAGGCCAAATGATGGCATCAAAGAAGAAAAAAAAATCATTCCCCAGTTTCACCTCATCTATTGATTCATAATCATCACCAGACTCTTCTATTTCCTTCTTGACTCTCCAAACAAAGGATTTTTCCAGGCTTCAAAAGTTTTACTTTTTTAATGTTCCATTAATTGGTCCGTTGGAGTTGCATTGATTAAGTATAAATAAACATTACAGTATTACTTTTACTCCATCTGATTTAGAAATCTTCTCATTAGTTCACATTCATAATGTATATTTCCTTCTCTAAGAATGACATGGGCGCGAACCTAGGCACATTGAGTTCTAGAGAATAATTTGTCCCAAGGGCGTTGTCCATTGAGCTACGTCGTTTGCAATCTAGACAATTACCTATCTGGCGTGGATTGCAATAAGGACAATCTGCCTTTTCCACGATTGTGCAACAAATACTTAGTGGTCAATGCAATTTTTTAACTTCTAGCTAGCCGGCAAAATAATAGACAAAGTCCTAGCCTACATATGCACAGCTGTTGCAGGTACTCAATTTTCGTTGTTAAACAACGGCACACGTTGGGCAATGATTAGAAAATATTTCGAAAAATTACTATTTATTATCAAAAAATGTCAATATTTATGCCTTTCATTGGCTTTGCGAAATTTGCAATCTATATATGATGTTATGTCCCTCCTTTATACTTCATAAATGCACTATTTGAGGGGATGGATCTTAAATCGATATATTTATAGTAAAAAAATTATTAGATACATTCAAAAACCAAAACTGTTCTTCTAGTTCTTTCAAAAGTTTGGTCCGCTTAACACTCAAGGTAAATATTAATAAAGGTCAATGAAAATGCACAAATGTATTTATTTGAACCATGCATAATACCCAGAAGGGCTTTGAACAAAGTTGAAGAATTTGGCTCACCCTAAAAAAATCCAAAAAAGGTTAGTGCCGATTTGTTAATATCTTCATAACTACTTCATATTTTGTGTTATTATTTTTTACATTATCTCATTAAGTCCTTACTTTCTACCTATCCAAGTATTCAAAGGCCAAAAATCTTTAATTATATAATAGGTGTACTACTGAAGAATATTAATGATTTTAATGAATTGTGTTGAAATTTGTAGAATATATTAATTTGGTTTTTTCAAATATCTTCTATAATGAGCTAAATATATTTTGCTATTACAAATGACAAAAAATATTGATTACCATAATAAATTATATTCATAATTTAATACATTGCAAAATAATCAATTACTCATTTAAAAAGAATAATTAATTATATTTGGTTTATATAACGAGGGTACACTGTTATCGAATGTTTTTTTTTTTTTTTTCAGATGATGCAATAACAATAATTTCCATTGGAAATTTTCTAAGAAACGATTTGACTGAAGTTAATGGTAAGTAGTGCTGTGATAGATTCCAGTCCACTGTAGTTCCACTAAACAAAAGGCTACTTCCTATAAGACAAAAAATCGGTCATTAAAGGAAAAAAATAAGACAAAAAAAATAAAGACTTTTAAATTCTAATAACTATTCTAGCTACATCCTTTCATCTTGAAAATGTAATCTTCATCAAGACAAAAGTTAAGTCCTACCGGGATAAACGTAGGTTGCACTGATCCCTCAGCAATAGGCTAAGAGACAATAACCCCTTTATTAGTAACATGGGGTTGTCCTCAACTAAAGGCGGGTGTATCTTCTGGGGAGGGGGGAGTTACCCCTTAAAGATATTAAATAAAAGTACCAACATTATATGGAGCAGAAGAGTTCAGAATTAATTTAATTCCTTAAGGTCCTGGACAACACCGGGTAAAATTACTTGTTTATATTTAAATGGAACGTATAGTATGAAATAATTGAAAGCTGGATTTTCCCATGAAAAAAATATTTTCCCGGATTTTCCCATTGGCTTAAAAGACAAAAAAAACCGGGGGAAACAGGATCTCACGAGAAAAACCCTACTTAAGATACGAGAGTCTGTTCCACTATATGGCACATCACTGTCCTCTGGAATAAGTTTGATTGATGCGTAGAGCGTACTAATTTTGATTGATATTTTTGTTTTCGTATTATTCTAGGGACTCTTAGACTGACGACAAGTACCCTCATCCATGTCGTATACAAACATACATGAAATATATTTATGTGATACTCAAAAACAGACCTATCAAATACTGCTGACTCTAATCTAAAGAATCTTTTTTTTTTTTACTTATTTGTGAATATTTACGATGTATATATGTAAGTGAGTCTTCTTTGGCTCAAGATTATCTGCAATCCAATTTTAATATGTATAAATGTAATTTTCTCCAGAAAGTAGTTTGTCTTATCGTTCAAGACATCACAGAAATGTCCTCTATAACATAATGAAACAGAATTAATAGTTTAAGTGAAAAAAGAAATTTACATATGTACTGCGGAATTTGATGTTCTAATATATTGAAAAAAATACAGTTGTTTTTTGTTTATTTTGTACAAAATATTCAACCCAGAAATGAGGACTTTGATCATTAGGAGACGTGGGTCACAAGTTGTTTTTTTTTACAAACTAAAATTTATATACACTATTAATGGTTAGTCACTCTCAAATCACACCCCACTTCAATACAAAACGGTAGTTACGGCACTATGATCTTATTCTAAGGTCTAGAGGATATATATCTTATAAACACTTTGAATTTTGAACATCAACCAAGTAAAATTTAATAATTCACAGTAGAATTCCAACAAAATTAATACCATATAAGGATGTGGGTCTGAGATTTTTATTTGTTAATGTAACAACCCTTAGCGGTATTGATGGCTTCCAGGTCCTTGGATGAAGAACACTCTAAGTCTTCTTTTTGACGTGAGCCCAAAAATCGTACTTGGAGGAGGGTTGGCACCAGGGCTGTAAGGGGCCAACAGAGTGAAATCAAAAGTGACCTCTCCACCATCAAAAGGGTATTTCCACGCACTTTTTTGATAGCTCAGTATTGTGTGAAAACTCAAAATGTCTTGTATGGTCCCAGATGGACTTAAGAGGATTGGTTAAGCTGTTTTCTATAACTCCTCTGAGTCCAGTTTGATCTTTTTAATAGCCCCTACTTCCTCTCCAAGTTTTCGAACTTGCTGACAGCGTAGACGGTGGTCCTGGTGATAGCCATTGTCAAGAAGTGCAGGAATGTAAATTCGTCAATTACTTTCAAGTGTCATTTTCTTGACTTGTACGTAAAAAATAGATCTCAATTTTTTTTATGTGACGAATTGTGTATCCTTTAAAATATTAGAGTATAAATAATTAATTTATATCACTTGATTGACATTAATAATTGAATTTGTAGCTGTTCAAATTTCAATGGACCACCCGGTATAGATTCAATGAAATCTCAAATAGCACTTAACCTTTCAACCCAATTCATTTATACTAAATACATGTATACTGTGCATAACAACGGTAACAAACCTTTTGATCTATCTACCTTAAAGTAACATTAAATGGCCATTTAAAAAAAAATAGACTGAGCTGCAGATATTATCATTAAAAACATTTCTCACTCAATATATTCTCTGATTCGGGTCCTGAACCATGCGCACGTCATTGAAACTCGAAATATCTATCTAAATTATTGCATTCCAGAACAATAGAGTCGATCAGTGACTTCTTGGTGGGTTGAAGATCTATATGCACCCTTGTTTCAAAGTAAGTACAGACAAAATTATAATTCCAAGGAATTCATGTTGGAGGAGTTAGAAAGCCAAGTTTTCTTGGCCACCCAGTCGTAGTAATGCTCCTGGAGCCAATCATGAGTCGTTTTGGAGATATGTTGGAGAGAAAAGTCCTGTTACCAGAACCATGGATGGTCTTTGGCGATCTCCTTGATCCAGAGGACCACCACAGACTCTATCACCTCCAGGTAAACCCTCAAGCCTTTTTTCGAATATGAGCGGTGGTTTGACATCACCCCAGGGATCCTTTGTCGCCACCAGGGCCTTCTTCAACTCTATAACCTTTCTTCCACCGAGTCTTGTACTGTTTGAGACCTTATCCTTGTTAATATTCAGATTGTTTCTGCGTTACATCATTACAGGGGAACCTGTGTTTTGTCTTTGAAAAGGAAATAGGCTTGAAATCTTCTATTGTTGACTCTATGGGACTGGTTTGACTAATAAGTGAAACATTTATACGTATTTTTGGAGACAAAAAAGTATTGTGCAATTTCTTTACCATATATGGCGGAAAAATTCGGAAATATAAAGCGCCCGATTTCTTCGTTTGACCCTGATATAAATGTCCTTTAATAGAAAAATTTGGTAATGGGATATGATTGAGAATGGGCCTATTCAGAAATGAAATATTTGATCCGTAATTCAATCCACCTTTGTGTTTTGAGTTCATAAAACTAAAGAAAGTTAGTATTTTGGTAAATTTTTGAATAGTGGAATATCGTAAACCAAAGGCAAAAATAAAAATTAATTTGTTAACTAAAAAATTTGCGATAATATTTTTAAATTTTTGCTATCGAAAAAAAGTTAGACATTACCATATTTTTTTAACTTAAATATTTTTAGTTTGTTGGTTTTTTTGAAATTTACACTATCTTTAGATATTGTTAAATATTTTTGAAGCGTTTTTAAAAAGTAATTTGTACCATATAGTCGTAAAATCATGATCTGATTTGTAAAAATCATAACTTCCGTTATAGGAATTACTGTACCAGGAAAAAAATGGGGCTAATTTTTATCTGAATCAACTCTTATAAATATTTATTCTTTAAGATAAGATATTTCAATAATAATTTTGAGTAGAGGTTTGGCAGATAAAAAAATAACTATTCTAGGTATAATAATTATTACTGTTAGTAATTAGTTATTTCACACAAACAAAGTCCTTCTTTTATATTCTATGGCATCCTCATATTTTGTTCGAGTTGATATGTCATAATGAGTCATAATTTAACAATAAGTCAATAAAGATAGAGTTTAAGGCATATTATATTTTTGTTTTGGTCTCTGAAACACTTATATTTGCTATAATTAATATTAAATAATATATTTTTTGTGTGTCACAATTGATTTTATTCAACCACATAATATATATAAATTTTCATTTTCATCTTATGAAATTAAATTTGATATATTTCCTACACAGATTATATCAGTCTTATTGTGAAATTCCTATAACTTCTAACATATATACATATACATAAAAGTTGTTATCGTAATTTAAGAGAGCTTGTCATAGATTTTTCAAAACTAAAATGATTTTGAAATTAACTAGAATAGGCACTCGGTAGAGCGTAGAACCTCCGCCTAAAATCAAATCTCAATTTGCTCCAAATTTATGGTCAATTATATATTTTTCGAAATAAGAATCCCCCTGATGTATGAGTAAATATGGAATAAATGTTGAGATAGTGGTGAGTTCAAGAAAAGAAAGTTCAAGACAACTTCAAGGGTTTCTTCTTTTACTCAACACTCATGGCATTGGAGTTCAATTCATTTATGTCATTACTATCACTTATTGAGTATGGTTTCTTATTGTCAATAACAAGTAGTTTCTATAATGAAACAGAGGAACCAGATAGAGATTCTCACTCACTTCAACAAATCTTCCAACCCAAATGCTGTAAATTCTAAACACTCTGAGTATGTCTAAAAACCAAAAAAATGAAATGGTAACTCTGACAGTTAGAAGGATGTTTGGAAGGAGAGCAGTTAGGCTGTCACCTCGTTTTATTAAATCAGCTGTAAGTAGACATGATAGGAACACGGAATAACCATAAATCCCACTCTGATATCGATCAAAAAAATAAAAATAAAATTGAGTGATGTCATCAAGTACCAAATTTTATAAGTTTTAGGACATATATGCAGGACTGAACTGGACGGGACTGCGATCTTCAGTCCTAAAATAGGACTTACACAACACTATGTACAACAATGATCAAAATATTGCATCCCCATACAGCGTCCTCCCCCATCATTCCATATGATCAATAGAGATTTCACTAGTATATTATAGGACCATAATAGTTTAACACCTCAGTTGGCACTCGACATATCATTATGTAGATACGTACATCTATAGGGAAGTGATGAAAATCCCCACACCCTCTAAAGCCATGAGGTAGATGTTCCATCAAATGTCAAGACTTGATAAAAAAACATCAAACAAGGATTTAACAAATAGTTAATTATAACCCTTTTTGAAAGAAAGAAAGAAAAAAAAACAGTCACGCACCCTTTACAACAAACCCCTCATTTGTCCTTCATGCAGTACATACCTATTTGCATGCATACATATATATATATACAATGTAGGCTCATGCCACAAGATCTGTAAAATAATAGCAATAACTAACTAAAAAAAGCCCCATTCATATAACGTTGAAACTTTATAGTTTATTGCATTCTATAGAATATTGTTTGATCTTTTGACATTCAGTTGCACATATGTAGTACCTATGTATAGTGTGTGGAGTAAAATCGTTGACTTTTTGATTATGAACAAATAGAGTAAACTTTTACAGGTATGAAAAGGTTTGAGGGTTTATCACATACTTCTTTATTGATTTATCTTTCTATTTGTGGAAATGATTTCCTTTGGGTGCTACCATGGCCTCCAACCTGAGGCTAAAGGTAACACTGCACTTCTAGATGATGAAATCACTCAAAATCATCTGCTTCTCTGGACAGAGGACTTGAAGTCATCCAAATATTTGTGAGGGACAGAACAGCCTCTTTCCTCGGTTACACCTCAAATAGCACATTCGAGGCAGAGGAAATAGTTTTGGTTATTTTGAAAAACCAAGCCAACGATGGCCTCTCTTTACCTGATTGGCCTTGGTTGCTATTAAAGTTAGTTGTTGTACATGAGAAGCTTCCCCAAATACTTTTCATACCTCCTCATAGTACAATACCTGACATAGAGAAGCTTGGCATGCTGGTTTTAAAGCCAAGTTCAGTATTTTTCCTCGCACACTCTACAATGTGGTAATGCTTTGGTAATGTCAATAATTCGATTCTTTTGAAGCCTCTAGGCAGACAATGTACAGAGGGACGTATACAAACGTTATAAAAACGTTTTCGAATTATGTGAAAGTAATTAAACATGTAGGAAGGATATTCACACATGATTCAAACAGGGTATCAACGGAAGTCTAGGTCGTAAAAACATACATACGCATCTAAAATGAGCAGCTATAAATATGTTTACATAATTATAATTATTTTATAAAATAAAGACATTTTAAAAATAAACACATAAATTCATATTAATTAATATTTTCTAGGAAATAAAATTGTATTTTATTAAATTATGTAGATATAAATCCTACACGTAAGTAAATGAATTATAGGCTCATTGTTTGTTTTCCGACTTGAAGAAAAAAACTCATAATTCACCATTGGCCCTAATTATAAATATTTTTTCATCCATTAAAAAAAATGCATCACATATGGGGGCACTCGAGTTTGTCATAGTATCATCATATTTTCAAATGCAGAGCAACCAAATTTTAAATTCATTTGCCTGACTTAAATTGAAATCTTAACACTTACTAATTCAATAATTAATGAAGATGTGGAGATTGAAATTAATTCATAGTTCCATATATTAAAGTTTAATTAGAAAACACAAAAAATCTGAGCTCTCTTGCTAACATACAAGTCGAGAAAATGACACTTGAACGTGATCGACAAATTTCCATTTGCACATTCGAAGCAGTTGGACATCTCCAGCAACAACTACTACGCCTTCAGAAAGTTCAAAACGTTAGAGAGGAAGTAAGGCTCTGTCAAAAGGCCAAACTAAAACCGGAGGAGACAAATAAAACAGTCCAGACCAATCCCTTCAAGTCTATAAGGGCCCACGCAAGATATATCAAGGTGTCATACAAGAATGTCCAGAGATCTATCAAAAAAATGGATGGATAGAGCCTTGTTTGGTGGGGAAGGCCACTTTTAGTACCAAGAATGAAAGTAACTCAGTTGCAATACTCTTTTCAATTATTATTTTGAATTATTTTTTGACCCTTTTGGTCCCCTATTGCCCTGATGTCAATCCCTTTGACTACACCTTTTGGGCTCATGTCGAGGAGAAGGCCTGCAATGTATGTTATACAAATACCAAAGCCCTTAAAGCTACTTTTAGCTAACGCTGGGACGCCATGACGGAGGACTACATCCACAGCAGGTGCCAGGCCTTCCATCGCCTCGAAGATATCATTGCTGCTTAGGGTGGCTACATGAATTATTAAGAGAGCTCAGACACACATCTATTTATAGTATTAATCTTGTTCAAACTCTATTATTAATTAATAATTTATATTTTGTTGAAGTTTAAAATTCAAAAGGTTCGAATATTCATGGATCACTTGGTTTTGCAGCTATTGATTGACAAAGTTTCCATCTCTTTACATTTTTCATTTTTTTTCAAGTTTTTTGGGTTTTGTTAATAAAAAAAGTATGGTTTTATTTATTTTTCTTTGAATGCTAACATTTCTTCATTTTGTTACAATGAGGTACAACTTCCTTGGCTCTCCTGCCAGGCTGCCACTAAATTATACGGTTAATATTTATGAGTAAATTATATGTATATAAATATATTTTGTTCGTTAGGATATCAGGGTGTTATATAAAAAAATGTATTCCATGAAACAACCCTCATTCTCATTTCATCAGGACTCATAAAAATTTCATGAGGTGTCGTTAAAGGTTTTTTTTTATGACTTCATCAAGTGGATTTAAAATTGAAAATACAATTTATTTTCTTCTGATATAAAATAATTATATTGGAAAAAGATCAATTTAAACAGGGTAGGAAATTGGAATACGATTCAGAACTGGAAGATATCCTTGACATTATAGGGCATGAATTATATTTGAAAGAGCTTCAACCTCTAATAGTTTTACATTATCTCGAAAAAATCCCTTCCTTTTTTTTTATACAAAAAATTCGAATCTTGAGAAATCATGGTTTAAAGCCATATAATAATGGTACAAACTTATGTAAATCAATCTGCATTTATTACAATACACTTGACTACCCATTCAAACACAATAGCCACAAACTTCTTTGAGACAAGGTACAAAAAAGCTACAAGTTCTTTTTATGAAGAAGCGTCGATTAAAATGTAATTCAAAGTTTATTAAAAGGTTCTTGAATATTTATCATGGGTTAAATATACTTAAAATGTACTTTTTCTTATTCGTAATCACGTTTCTAAGTGGTCAAAAACCTGTTTTAAAACGAGTTGTCATTTTGGAATGTATAAATATTTAATATTGTCTGGAGTGAGTAAATTTATTTGATAAGTTAAATAAAATTATATACATTATTTCAAATTAACTTTGAACATTTTATATAATTTCCTCATCATTCTTTCAAACAACCACTAGTTTTTAACCATTTTTAGATTGTTTTTTTTTTTTTTTCATTATTGGACACAATTTATTTGTAAATTTATATTAGAATTACCATGGGATATAAAAACTTATCTTACCAGATATTTAGAAATTTATTTTTTGTTATTTCGACATCTACGTCGTTGTTAAATGCTTGTAATATTTATCAAAAAGAAAACACTTCACTTTTTAAATAACTGTTATGGAATATATAAACTCAAAAAGAAACACCAAGGAACCCCTCTACAATAAATGAACACACTGAAATTTCGCGGCCAGTTAAAGTAAAACTGAAGGGAAAAAATGCGAAAATTTTGAGGCATTTTCTACTACGATGTAAGAGCGTGCGCGGGATCTAACACATTAATATCGTCCTCGTCGAACGTTTTATATATTGCATGACTGTATGTTTTGTTATGAGAGCTTTTTCTTCCTTGCTTGATTCATTTAACCGGCGTTTTTGTGAAGAGGAACCCGTTGCTTGATATAATTCATAGCGTAGAGAAAAGTATATTTGTGGAAAATATAAATATATAATAAGAAATTGTCAAATGTGAATTCGTATAAATAAGGAGGAATACATTCATAAAGCATAATAACGTCTTGTTTATGTTGAGTTGGGAGGGAGTAGGGGTATAATATGGAAAATCACGACTGGATATCAACCTCTGAAGTCGACTTAGCCCTAGGGGGTTGAATAATATACATTCATATATAAATATATGCATAATAGACTGTTCAGGATTGCAGTCACAATTGAATTTTAAATGAGGGAAAGCATTTTCTCATTTTTGGGTTTAATTTTAGCAAATTTATGTAAATAATATTTTTAATGAATCTTGAATTGCAATTATGCATTCGCCTTTTCTATTAAAAACCACATCATAAATTAAGGGATTTTATTACAACTGAATTTTAAGGGCATTTTAGTAAAAGTAGTCATTTATTCATTTTTTTAACAAACTATACTAATTCAAGTTGAGCAAAATCTTTTAATCGATTTTGAATTTCAAGTATCAGTTCACAAATATAAAATCATTGTCCTCTCAACAACCCTACTGTTAATTTTGGGGATTTAATAACGACTGAATAGTGGTATTCATTACTTTAATAAAGTAACGATAATTCAGTCTGAATCAAAGCTTTACCTTAACTTTGAATTTTAAATATCGGTCCTCGAATATACGACATTTGAATGAAATACACTAAAATGTCGTTTTCATATCACAGAATGCCAAAATATTTAACTTCAAATAATCACTCACAATCAATGGCGTCGTTAGCTACTTTTTTCCAGATATATTAGGCGTAACTTCTATTACTAATTATCTGATTTCAGTAAAAACCATAGCCAAATGAAAGCTTACTAAAAAAAATATTATTTTTCAATATAATCCTTTTTGGTGTCAATAACGTCGTCCTCAACTTGTCCTCGGAAATGGGAGTAGGTCTTGATGACAATCTCTATGGCAGAATTAGGAATTCCTTTGGATCCTGTACATCTTTTCAGATTTTGTGTCGCATAAGGATATTTTGGTCCGTCTTTCGACTGCACACCACACCAATAAGTACGTGGGGGATCTGACCTCATCTTGTGATCATCACAGATTTCTGTTGATTCATAATTACCTCCAGACTCTTCCAGTTCCTTTCTGACTCTCCAGACAAAGGACATGTCCAGATTGAAAACGTTTGCAATATCAAAATTGTCCCTTCCGGCGCGGATCTCAAGAAGGACATTCTGCCATTTCCACGATTGTGTAATAAATACCCCGTTGATTTATCACATTTTTTTAAATCACGTCAAACACTTCTGGCTAGCTACCAAAACAACAAACACATCTAACCTGCATATCCGCAGCTGTTGCAGGTGATCAAAGTTCGTCGTGAAACAATGGCCGTATGCCGTATATATACTGTGGGGAAACTTGAAACTTACACTTTGGAACGAAAAATAAAATAGTCTCTCTTTCTTTAATTATACATTTAACAAAAATCTGTATTACTCTTTCTGTGATACATAGCCAATGTCAAATTGATTTATTCTATTTGGCCGCCATTGGCCTCATAGATGGTGACAAGCCTCTCGTGAAAATAGGTGCAAGTATTGGTAGTGAAGTTTTGTCCACGGCAGCCCATACCTCGGTGGTGTATGGCATCATGGCTTCAACTTTGAAGTGACGGATGCTACGGCCTTCCTTTCAATGTGCAGCCGGAAAGAAAAGTTGAGAAGATTGACACCCGAACTGTATGTTGGGCACATTCTCTTGTCGCAAAAAGGGATGTTGTTAGCCAAGAATGTTTGAATAGGTTTTACCGTGTGAGCGGGCCCCCCATCTTTTCTGGAAGACGACGTTGATCGTCGGAGAAATTTTCATGTAACCAAGTGAGCAGGTTGGCCTTGAAAACGTCCATATCCCTAGCTGAATTTAGTCTCTAACCCTCCGGGAACCAGATCAAGGGCGTCCTTGAGGGCATTTGAATTAATGATGGGCGTTTTCCGGATCCCTAATTCCTTTCTATGATCTCAATATGGTCCAGCCTCTTCTTAACATTATAAATGGTCTTACGAACAATTTTCGTCATCCTGGTCATCTCTTTTTGAGTGTGACTTTCACAAAGAAGAGTTGATGTGCTAAGCTTTGAATCTTGCTGCGATGACATTTCTTGTACGATTTAAAAAAATGAAAAGGTGCTTGAGATACATGGTACATATACAATTACAGAGAGTTGTAATTTCCTCACACAGAACCTCTGAAGTCAATATAACACTTGTGTATAAGTTTTGAGTTTCCACTTGGTATATAATAAACATATTCACATTACAGTCTTTTAATTTGTGGGGCTCCGTCCCCATATGATAAAATCTAGTAACACCCCCGATTGTCAATATTAGTATCTCTAAAAAATAAATTATCTGCAGGGACTTAAATTGAGCCAGTTTATAAGAAAATGCTGTCTTTTATGTTAGGTTACACTCTAACTGTAATTCTGACACAGTCTAATGTACATGTATTGTTGTTACTTCTAAGTGGGTTTTGCTACTATTAACTTTCATAAAATCAAACATTACAGATAAATAACCAACAAAACTATTACTATTATGACATTCAGCATTTGTAGATTATAGATATAGGTATAGCGACCCAAATATACCTACGCTAAAATAGTGTGAATGTATTTATATATTATCCGTAAACAAAATACTGTTATTGAACAGTACAATATAATAATCACACACCATGGGAAGGAACTTTCTGAATAATATATTAACAATGAAACAACAAATTTACAGGGACGTATCCTTTATCAAATTATGTATTCAATCACCTTTCTTTTTTCTTTAAGAGACCCTTGCCTACAAATGGTAGAATTATAGCCGCATAAACCATTTGAACAATTAATTTTGAGTTGTATCATAGACGTATGAAAAAATACAGAAAAATTGCAAGCATGTTATTAATTTTGCAGCTGAAAGAAGCCCTCTATTACCTACAAGTATATCGAAAATTCCTTCTAAGACTCATTCCGTCTCACAATTTCTTGTTATTTTCGTTATCATATGGAAATACTACTTGAATGATTATTATTAAGACAAATTGTATTTTAGTTATATATTTCGATAATTCTTCCCACCTCATATCCAGTATATATCATGGTAAAACCTAGTACATACAACTCTTTAAAATACAATAGTTGTTTGACGGAAGGAATTTCAACTTGTTTCAAAAATGTGTATTGACAAGAAAATATGAATAATTGGATTTTTTCTTCATAATGTACAAAGAATCTTTGATATATTCATTTTTATGAAATAATATTAATTGATACTACATATAAACTTGTAATTTTTTTGAGTTATGTACAAAGAATTAAGGCAAAATTATGAAAAATGTGATTTACAAGGAATATAAAGAAAAAAACTCAAAACCAATTAATGACATATTAAAATAATGTAATGTATGTATATAACTATATTTTTTCTTCAATATGTCCTGGTTTACAAGCAAAAACACGATGGTGAAGAGATTGAAAGCTCGTGAAAATGAAAACTGTGGCCAAAGTGGACCACGCTGTCATAGTGGCAGCTCGGACCGAATCCAAATTTGGATAAAAGTTACAGCAGATATTCATCTCCAAAATACTGCAAAGTCTAGGTCGGAGTTTAGGTCTGAACTGTAAGATGTCCAAACTGTAAAGTCGATAGAGTTTAGGTCTGGGCTGTACATGGGACACATGGAGGCAGGCCAGAAGTCATCCAAGTTTAGGTCGGAGCTGACCGAGGGCCACATGGAGGCAGGCTAGAATTCATCCAAATGGTTACTGTACAAGTTTTGCTTCTTTTTGACTGTATGGGCTTGTAATTGACTTCTTCATATTGTAGACAGTCCGGAAGGAGATGCCAACGGTATTTGTAGCCTTCCCGGGTAGGACACTGTTATTGCTCTAACGTTTTTACAAATAGAGACATTAAATAAAAACAAAAATTGTGTATACAGTAGTTTAGTTACGTAATGAACCCTTTTAATTACAAACAACGGGAATAAAATCTTAACCGTCTCAGAAGGTCTGGTTCTTTTCAGCTTTAATAAACTTATCAACGTGTAATTAGTCCGTATAACGATGACAATGGTACCTGGAGCCATCTCAGTACTAACTCTTCTCCCTTCCTCTAGTGACGTTCCCATCTTTGTAAAACGTCCACATATTACTCGGTATTTTGCGTTGGAAAAAAGTTGATTAAAAACACCTTTTGTTTTTGCTCAATTATTCAGCTTGATTCTCAATTTTGTCCATTTTCACAACAATACTCATATCAACTCACTCAAACGACTGTTAGATAACAACCCTGCGTCTAAAATGGCTGAAACTGTAGTAATTGTCAACAGATGCAAGAAATATATGACTAGGCTTTATTTTCGGGTTTTTCTATCTTCATGTTATGGTCGGAAACTTTTCAGACCACCCCCGTATGGGTTTGTATGTAGACACAATCGAAGTTATGTACTAAAAGTCTAACAAATTTCAAATAAAAGAAAAAAAGTGGTAAATAAGTTCAAATATAAAAAATTCAACTATCGAATTTTTCTATCTTATTGTATTAAACTCAAGTGATGTTGTCTCAGAATATTTGCAATCAAATAGCCTCCCCCCCCCCTCTCTCTGCAAACTAAATTCTGTTGAAAGATATTTGTTCTTTTCAAATTGAAAGATTTTTAGTATCCCTTCAAATGATCTCTTTTATTCTAAAACAGATGAAAAAGACAATGTGCTCATTATTCTCAAACAAAAACTGAAATAATTTTATTTTTTTAAACATTTTCTGGGACTAAATGTTGTATTTGAAATAATAATTTATTTTTGTAAGCAATCCACATTATAATATATTTGATAGACAATCACTTTATTTTCAGAGAGATTGAATGTTTCTTCTCACAACCATCAAAAGATTAAAATTATCACATACAATTTAAAGTGAATATAAAATGCTTAAACTAATTACGGTTTCGTGATCAGGCCATCCACTTTACCACTAGCATTCGATAAAACAATCTTTAAAATTTTTTGTTGTTGTTTTTGACAACTGTAATTAATAAAGAACTTAAATTAAAAAAGGCAATAAATTTAATCTGATAAGGAACAAAAAAACAAATTGCAAATTTGCAATTAGTAGAGTAATATCGGTCCAAAATATGGAGCTTGAAAAAGGTCCCACCACTGTTAAAAGTCCTTGAAATAGTCTCAAATTTAAAAATACTGACTAAAAAATTTAATTTCCACTAATATTAAAATAAACTACGTCCATTTACCAATTGAATTCTTTCAGTAAAACAATGGACAAGGAAAAATTTCCCATCATTCTTCATTAATGTTTGTTAAAATTTTGTTATTATTTAAAAGGACAGATTTTGATGAAATAGGGCAATGGACAACGCCCTAGGGAAAAGTTATTCTCTTGAATCTTTAGAACAGAGACGAAGGTGACGTCAAAATGTAAAACTAATACAGTCCTTGTAAGTCGCTGGAGGTATTGGGAAGAAATATAACTCTTTTTTTTTTAGTCAATTACCCGGACTTGCTTTTACTAAGGCACGCCAAAGTTAAATAGCAACATATGTCTGTTATTTGATGAAATTGTTTAGAGATGGTTAAACATTAGTTTTTTACCAATGGAATTTGAATACGATTAGTCAAATATTGCTACTGTCTCTGTAACACGGTATAGCTGTAACACTTTTTTTAAAAGAGAGGTTTTATAATAATTTAAGAATTCTACGAAATATTTTTTTTCAAATGATGTATAACTTGACCTTTTAAAGTGTTATGCTCTTAACTTTCAATGAATTCAAGCAGATTAAAATACAATAAGGTTTATACCATAGGTCATAGATCAGTAATATAGTTTGGAACAATTCACTCTCACATCACATACTTCTTGGCCTTTAAGGCCTTGTCCTGGCGAACAATCATGCTTGCCTGTAAAGCGTAAATATCTACGTATAGAAAACAATATATGTCGGAATGAAAAACAGTCATTTTTGTTGTAAGAAATAACAATTAATCAAATCTCGTAGTAGCTTCGCTACACACATTGAGCTTGTTTACAGAGAGAACTTTATACATACTGCTCCCTGATGTACATCCCACAGAGATTTTATATATAAGAAATATAAATGTATTCATATTAATTAAAATTCTCCAGGTGTTTTGCATGTACCATTGGCCATGCATACAGGCTGCACTGTATACTGTACTCTGACCTATATATGCATGCAAAATCGAGCATGTGTAGATAAGACTCAACCATGTAGCGCTCTAGAGACTAAAGTACTCTTTGGCTCATACGTCATTACTTCATATTATTACTTTTTTTTCTGTCTAGCTGTTATTATCATTCTCCGTATTCAGTAACTACGTGTGAGTGTGCTAATATACACCACGAGTAATGCTAAGGATTTCTTAGGTTCTTATCTTGTATATTTTGAATACAAAGTGTACCTATTCGAAGTCGCCTAATAACTCTGGGCAATGCCGGGTACTACCGCTAGTATATAAACATAAGAAGTTTACATCATTCCGGGGAAATTGGAACACTTGTTTAACTAAGACCTTGTATCAAAATTTACAACATCTCTCATTCTTCCTTAATCCGTGAGTTTTAGCAATTCAAAGGCTATGAGTGAGATCAATAATTTGCATTATATTACACAATTGTAATTCACATTTTTGGGAATAGGTTTTATGAAATTTGAGAAAAAGGGCAATTTGCAATAGTCCCCGGTCTCCCCTACATTAAACCCTATTAATTTTTACTAAATTTGAACAATAAGTGCAGCTGAGGGACTTTTTTCCAATATTATTTATTCAACAATTTTGTATATTTTATAATAAATAACAATGTACGAGCGTGGTGTAAAAAGTTTCCGACCTAAAAAAGACATTTTTTCTGCATTGTTATTTATCAAAAAAGTATCCTTGTAATTCAACAAACTTCTTCTAGCGATACTTTCCATCTCTTTAACCCGTTCAAATAGTACTCGGTCTACGATACCCTTTTTGTTCTTTCCTTTATTACTTTGAGTTGGCTTGACTTAGAACCGTCAAACTTTAACAAAAACAAAAATTTGTTTTTTATTTATTTTAAGTTTACACATTCATAAACAAATATTTAATGAGAGCTCGATCCTTGATTTTGCCATTTTCACAAAAAACAACTCACTTTAATGACTCTTCCATAACAACAAAGTATTCAAAAAAGTTGAAACTTTGGTGAGTCACTTTCAACTGATCCCAGATAGATAGTACTAGCTTTTATTTACAAGTGCTACCATCTTCACGTTGAGCTCAGAAACTTTTCAGACAACCCTTGTAGCCTTATTAGAAAATAAGGCTGTACATTGATCAATTTGACTTTACTGTAAATAGAATAAAAGTAATTTGATAAGTCAATTATTACAAATGTATTCGTATAAGTCCCTCCATGCATATTTCATCACTTTTATTCGTTCGTCCAATGAATATTTTATACATGCACAGAGTATCATTGAGGTTTATGTGACTGTTCAAAAATTAATCCGTTTGTGAGTTATTAATATGTAGGAATCACGACACAATCTATAAAATTAATTAATCCATGTTTTTTTAATGACTCTTGAGATTTTTTTTCGACTCCATCTTCAAATTATTTTCCTGCTACCTATTTTCCCCCACAGTTTTTCTTATAGGAACCTTTTATTTGATTGGATTACATTTGGTAAAAAATACGACACATTTGTAATTGTCAACCAACCAATTTATATGCACGTAAAAAAGGAACAAATATCTTTGAAGAATTGTTTTGATTAAATTATGTACATTTATATGTGTGTTATTTTATCTCATTTTCTTTTGTGTGATGGAAGATCCTTTGGGTATAGTTAGGTTTGAAAAGCTATAAACTATTTCTCAGCCCTTATTTTCTTTGGCAAGTTTCTGTATAACAAGTAGGTACAAAATATATTCTAATTCAACAAAGATTTACAAATAGAAGGAAAGGTACATACATACTTCATTTTCTAAAGTACTCTTTACTTGGAACATGCACTGTTTTCCACCACGTAGTTGCTTAAAATATGGGTGATTTTGTTGAGTAAAATAGTTATGAAATAAAGGTGGAACAATGGTCAAATGAATGTCCACTGGATTTTTTTTTTTTTGCTGATCTATATACAACGTGCAGCCGTTATTTAACAACGAACTTTAAGCGCCTGATACAGCTGTGCATATGCAGGTAAGACGTTGTTTGCTATTTTAGCGGGTAGCCAAAAGTATTTAGCGTAAGTTTAAAAAAATGGGACGATCATCCATGTATTTTTATTCAACAATCGTGAAAAAGGCAGATTTTTCTGGTTGCAATCTGCACCAGAAGGAAGAATCTTGAGATTGCTAACTACTTAAACATGGACGGACAGGCTGAAGGGGATCATGAATCAACAAGAAAGACTGTTGATCACGATATGAGTTTGGACCAAGTGTTTGGCTTCAAGTTTCATCGGAACTCAAGCCCACGGACTTCTTTGTGTTGGGAGTAGTTGAGTGTCATACCAACAGATTTTCTTATAACAATCAATCCAAGCCGATGTAGAGGATCCGGGAGGAATTCTAGAATATCCCAAAGGAGACTGTCATTAAGACTTAAACACATTTCCAAGATCGAGTAGAGACCGTTACTAACCCCAAAGGTGATCATATTGAAAAATAAAATTTAACAAAAATTGATACAACTATCATTTGGCAATGTTTTTTTATGTAAATCAGATTAATTTTTAAAAGAAAATCCAATTAAAAAAAATCGTATTGGTTAAATATAAGGTATGTATAATGTTAAAGCATAATAAAAAAATTAATTACCCCACAGATTATGGATTGTATTGGAGTATGTATTAATACTTTTATACACGTTTAATACCGAAAAACTTGGGAATACGCCTTTTGACATAATTTCAGGTTGTACGTATAATATCTTCCAAATTTTAAGCCAAGTGGCATCCACTGACGACATAAGAGAGTCAATCTGAGGCGGGAAACTAGAGTGATCTCCATCTTAGGATATTCCACATTGCATAGGGGAGTTAAAATCTCGTCGGGGACGGATCCCAAATAGGACACTCTATCTGTTCCACGATTGATCGTTGATAGATGGCATTTTTGTTAAATGAAGCCAAAAACTTTGACTTGCCATCAAAACCACATCTTACCTACGCATGACACATCTCCCATGGGCGCTCAAACTTCTATATTAAAAAAGGGACGCTCCCCGTAAAAATTACAATTATAAAAAACTCTATCTAAATACATTTTTTGCATTTTTGAACAAAAAAACATTAAAAAAAAAAAAGTAGGATTTCTAATAAAGCTTCGGGCACAAGCTTCTAATTTTACCTGTATAAAATAATTTTACTCCATTACTATTCTGTATATAGTGAATTTGTTGTTTTAAAAGGCTAGTTTTGAAACAAACATGTCATTATTACTTTTTATGTGAAGATATGAATCATTAATCAGGTAATTTTTTTTTCTAAAAAATGCATTTATTATACATATTAAAAGAATAAATGTATATTCACTAATAAACATGAAAAAACCAGGCAAAAAAAATAAATATCGGATAAGGATTGTACCATTTTCATTAATTCCGCATTTTAAATTTAACAACAAGATATACATTTCATTATTTAAATGACAGAACTTGATATGATAATCTAATACTGCATCTTTTATCTTATAACATCAAGTGTATGATTTTTCAAATATCCTTCAATCTTTAGAATTATGCATAACAAATCATACCCTTGAGGATTTTCTTGTTGGAAAATATTCTCAATTTCGTGTTCACTTAATACTTTGTAATATAAACTAATACAAATAGTATAGGAATCAAATGGTTTTTCTTTGTATTGAATGATTCAGATAGTTGTTAGTAAAAACCAATGCCACCAAAACAGTATTTGAATGGTTCTCTCAAAGCTTTTCTTTGCAAATAAATATAGTACATACAAAAATTAATATACAAGGTTGATATTATTTAGTGATGCATTTAATTTAAATATTAATCAATTGCTAATATATTCTTGGATTGTCTTCAAACTCGGTGAAAGATGGGGTTTGTGACTCGAAATACCTTATGTAAAGTTTCGACTAAATAAAAATTAAACAAACGAGAACGAGTAAAATGGAGGAACAATGGAGTGGAATTTTGAAGCTTGTCAAATGCAGCATATATACATGGATATATCTAAGGAGCTCAGGTGCAGCCGTACCACTGGTTATCGTGTACGGGACTTATTCACCGCCACCATAGTCTCGGGTATTGTGGCCAGTACAAGATAAGTCCCTTTTCTTTGGAGATGAATGAGCGGTTCAATGCAGATGCTTACATCGAACTTTTGGATAATAATATGCTAACTCCGCCCAGAGAAAACTTCGGGGACAATTTTGTTCTCACTCAACATGGAGCTACGTGTCATTGCACTGCTATGACACAGGCCTTCCTAAGAGACATTTTTCTGGACTTTTGTGATTTCAACATATGGCCGCCCTCCTGTCCAGACACGAACCCTTTGAACTACTTTATCTAGGAGCGTCTGGAGGAGCGGCTGTGTGCTACTAATCACAGGAGAGTTCACACTATAAAGGCTTTCATCAAGAAGGAGTGGACCAAGCTCCTTTCCGACAACATAGACAAAGCCGGCAAGCTCGCATGGATGCAATTATTAGAGATGAGGGCTCGAATATTGAATAAAAGTGATTTTCAGATGATTTTATTAATTAAAAATACCCACAAAATCTCTTGTTTAAATTTTACCCTGTAATAATATTTTATACGAAATCTCCTCCAAAATACTTGGAACTTATTGCCTATTTGTTAGTTTTTTATTGTGAGGGGGGGGTGAAGTTGTATGTTTTTACTTCTACAAAAATATTTATTTATTAAAAAGTTGTCTGAAACTTTTTCCTTCGAAAATATTTATAATTAATCATAGGAAAGAAATACCTGTCATATCAAACGTTAAAATAAACGTATCCTCAAAAATTTACTCAAAAGATTATTTAAAAAAATGTAAACATGTTGATACATTTATACTCATTGATGACATAATGCACTCGTTACTTAGAAAGAAATTCAATCACTTATAAAAAAGTTTAAAAGTAATTATATTTGAGCCACTTATAATATTAAATAAATAAGACAATTGAGTAAGGGAGACGGAGAAAAATTTGCAAACTGTTTATGTCCATATTGTTGAGCGTTTATAAGGCAAGGCAACTTAATCATACTCGTACAAAAAATAACTTATTTTTTGTACTTATTTATGGGTAGACTGAGGGTTTAATCTGTGTATATACGTTGAAAGGGACCCTACACAAATATTTAAAAATACATATTATATAAATTTAGGATTGGACTCAGTTAAACCATATTGATGATGATAAAATCAAATAAAAAGAAACACACAAATGCAATAATATGTAAACCAATACATTATGCCCCATGTCAATATGAAAATGATATGAAAAACTACTAGGTAATATAAATATTTTAAAACATTTCGATACAGATTCATAATGTTTGCAACTCATTATGTGTCCTTTACCTTTCATTGACCATTGATCGTACACAATATGATGTGTCTTTGTAAGGACTGCATTAACTTTTGACTCTCTGTCCCGCAAAAAAAAAAAGGTCAAAAAGTGTTGTTTGCACCCGAAAAAATTAAGTAAAAACCCTATCTATTTATTATATTTAAAAGAAGGTTTCCGCGAAAAAAGATTAGTATTTTCCATTTTAAAAGACGTTTGTCCAAAAAATTTACTTCCAACTTTTAAGATACTGATAATTGTGATAAGTAAACTATTTTTCTGCTGCAGTTAGAAGTATACTACTAAAAGCTCCGAACTTCATGTATATTTCTTTTGATTTTTCTTCGTTTCAAATATTCAATAAAAGGATTCAGTGTAGGGGTTTGAGTATTTTTTCTTATCAATTACTTTTAAATCATTTCTAACATCAATCTGAATGACAAAATTTGTTCGATTTTAATTTTCTTAAAAAATTTAGAATAAAATTATTGTAATTATATTTTGTGTACAAAAGATTGATATATTGCAGTTTTATGAAAAAATAGTATTTTGTAAAACTTTTGTTTCAGTCTTCAAAGTCAGACGTTTTTTTTGAAACTACATTGCAGCCATTTATAATTTCAAGAAAATTCTTATCATCATGCCAAATGGATCTTTTCAAGGACTTTCTGTGAACAACCAAATTAACAGGAAACTTTCATTAAAGTTCTTTTACTAATGTTTCTTTAAATGGATCACATAAATAGTTTATTTAAGATGTCAATTTTTTGAAATTTGTTATGATACTGAATTTCAAAAAATTCATTAAAAAAGTTCCTTTTCTCAAGTGATTACTTTAAAAAGCATAATCAAGATTTGTCTTTTCTTCAAAATTTGAGAAATAAAAATGTATTAAACACGAAAATGATTATATTTTTTTTTACCAGAGTGCTTAATAGATGTTTTTGCAACCGAAAAATTGGGTTAAAATTTAATTTGCTCATTTTCAAGAATTGCCCTAATTTTATACGACCCCAACAATGTTATTGATTATGACTTAAACCACCATTCATGTAAAAGAAATAAATATTAAGTATATGTACAGGGTGGGCAGCATAACATGTGCTGTTAATTAATGATAATTTTCTCATTAATATAGTGATCATTTTCGATATTCTGGTTCGGCCATTCTTCGTGCATAAACAAATTATTATAAACAGTTTGTTATCTCGTTATTGTGAGTGAACAAAAAGCCATAAGGCAGCGCATCTCGGATCTCCAAGATACTAAAGTTGAGGTGGTAAGGATTTAAGACATTGTTAAGTGCTCCAGCATTCTGGTTTTCACGGTGACCAAGATAAACATGATAGAGAAGACTTCTTGAGAAAATAAGGAATCGGAGTGATTCGAAGTTCCTATCCAGCTTGAAGAAAAAAATCAAGGAGAATCCTCCAAATCGATTAATCGCCTCGCCAACTACTTCTCCGTAGCTACTAGGCCCATCAGAAGGACCGTGAAGAGTGACTTAAGATGGTTCTTAATACACTTGTACCCACGGCCACCTTATGATAAAGGTCATTAAGGTCTGGTACCTCTCGAGTCGATGTTTTTCTGCCAAACCCCATATATACATAAATTTAATATATTATATTCATCCAACTTACTTTAATTCATTCCTCATTTGCCAAAATTTAAATTAAAATAAAGTTTTATTTTTTAAGTCTTTTAAAGAGACTTATTTTTTTTCAAAAAGTGTATTTGATACTCTGTTTTTTGTTTGTATAAAGAGTATGATAAAAAAAATGATTCAAAATATGTTAGAGAATGTTTAACATAAAAAGATGTGTTCTCATTTTTTGCAACGTCTTAGTAACAGCAGAATACAGTAATAACAGATACAAATTGCAAATATTTATTTCCTTATATAACAATAATGTTTTTCAAGTAAGACTTCTGCAAACAGCAACTCTTTTTTAAGTATAGTTTATGGAGATACTTGTTTAATATTATTAACATAGAGTTTTCCCAACCCTAAAAAAACTTTGTCAAATACCTTGAATGAGATGTCATAAATGGAGAAATATAAAACAATTTATATCTATTACGTTAGTTTTTTTCCGAATAAAACTTTTTGTGCAAAACTAATCTTGCCACAATAAGAATATTTTTTCTTTTGGTTCCAGTATCAAAATCAATATCAATATTTCAATACGTTTCGACTAAAAATCTGAAGAAAAAATGTCGTTCGGATTTTTCTTTCAGTAGTTGTGGAGACCTTTTCGAAAATCTAAGAATTTATCTATATTAATAAAGCAAAGTTTATCTGTCTGTATGAATAAATCAAAGCGGATAATTGAGTACACTGGAGATCAATTCTCAATCTTTCACTTAGACTTTAAAAAGTTCAAGACGTTACTTTGTTTAATCGCACCATTCTCTGGAAGGTACGACATTTCAATATAGCTTTCAAAATCATGAAGGGTTCTTATGGATCAAATAAAAGGTCTAATGGACAATAATTCATTTATTTATCTCGTATTTTTAGAAGTTTCCAATCAATCCTTTGACGTAAAGCACAAAATTTTTATCCGATATTAGCACCTTCAGTCTTTCTTACTGAACAATCTGAAATTAATTTTTAACCGCTCTTTTTTCCACAATAATTACCAATTATTAGCTGTAGCTAATTAATTAATTATATAATTCAATAGCAGTTATTTAAAAGTAACATCTTTTGCACATTACTGTATTTTGTAATTAAAAAAAAAAAAATAAATTATCTTGACGTTAAAGAAAGTTGTGTTGTTTTCTTGAAATGTCATAGAAGATCATAGATTTTGCTTTAAGCTATTTCATAAACAATATGAAAAAAACCGATGATATTCCAAAGATAAATTAATCATAACTTCCTTAATATTGAAGCTAAAAACATATTTTTAGTATAAAAATGTTTCTTTTGCCACTATCTATCAGATAAAATCTGTTTAAAAGGTAAATATTGAGTTTGGAACTTTTTGATACTTAGCTATATATTAAATAATTATTTAGTCGTTCCAGTGAAATATTTCAGGTGTGTGCATACATAACAAGAATACTGTGTCTGTTTGTTTTTTATTTTGGTATTTTATGTACAAAGTGTGCAAGCTATCTATGCCACAACTTCGGCGCACTCTCTTGAGCAAAAACGGGCACTAGCCAGCTAATTTTTTTTGTAAGATAGCTTTTTCAAACCTGCACCAGTTGAAAAAAAAGAAAAGAAAAATGAATCAATTGACGAATTTGTTGACCCAAATATTTAGAAAAGGGTACAGAGCCCTCTATAGAATCCGCACCAGAAGAGACAGTATGACATTTGTTCAAACTCTGGGACCCAAGGAAACGTTCGTTCGCAAGGTTAAGAGGGAATTTGAGACGCCTAAAGGTGATTTTCAGACAAAAACAATGTCACACCCTTGAATAAAATTCTCAAATAGACCCAAGACAATTTTGACGACTTCAAACTCGCAGGATCATAATCTGATGGATTGGTTTGTTTGGCACGCTTCGAACAACAAACTAACCGAACCGTTTCCAATGCAAAAGACAAACTTTTCAGTTGGATTTAGAAGCAATTCCAGGATTTGTTAAGGGACCAAGTGGCAATGGTATGCCTGCACTTTTGGCCTCGTATATAAACTGTATTTGGGGCTGGATGTATTTTTAATGAATAAGAAAAATTGGAATCTATGATGCTTTCAGAATCTATGTTTTTTTTTCTCAACTGGTTGGAGAGAAAATTGCGTTTGAAAAAATTGTATTTTTCAATCTCATCATTTTGATTTTCCTATTCATTATTGGGTTTTTATGACAATTTTGCTGAAAGGGTGAGTTACGTCATTGGCAGATACATTTTGTTTATAACCTACAACCACTACAAGTACTGGTTCCGATATCAAATAATATAGTATCCTTTTAAAAAGTTAGTATTCTGGTAACGATATAGTATCGGTATACTGAACAACTCTAGTAAATATATTGCGTTGATTTGGGGTTAAAAAAATTAAAGAGATATATATCGTATAGTTATGTCTAATCGAATTAAATCTTATCAAAGTCATGGACACATTAACGAAGCTCATGAATAAACAAATCAAATTCATTCTCTAATAATTATCACGGGTCAACAAAATTAAACATTATTCATAGCATTTTTCTAAACGGATTTTGTGTGCTGATTTCAAATATGATATTATTTTTTTATAGCACGTAAAGTTTTAAAAAAATATAGTGATGTGAATATTTAATCAATTTTGTGAGATTGCTCTATGCCATACTTTGTGAATATAGTCGAATTCTGGGAACAATATCGAAAAAAAGCGTTGTGTATGTGTCTTCCTTTTGTATCTTTTGGCTGGATTGCCACAATACAGCAGCCAAGAATGGTCTGGCATCATGCTTCCATTCCAAAATCTTTGGTAGCGATTCTCCATTGTAAAAATTGCTCTTCTTTTTCGTTTATAGGGAAACAAACTAAGTGGGAACGCAGGAAGTGCATTTTCAATGACATTCTGCATTCAAGTTCTTTGTAAGCATCAAGGAAGGTATTGACTTCATCTTTTTAGGGAGGCGACTTGTCTTTTCCAAGGACATTTTCACATGGACATTTGAAAGCCAGCCAAATCTTTAATTTCAGTAGATTTGAAGCTTTTTGAAATTCAGTGTCATTCAATACCTCCCTTACTTGTGGTCCAACAAATATCCCTTCCTTCAATTTTGCTGCACTAACTTTCAATTTTTTAAAAAAAGGTATTAGAACCTTTCAGAATTGACTCTGTCCATTGCTCCAAGAAAATTATTCGTCAAAGAAAGTTAAATATGCAGAGTTGGTAGAGAGATTTTCTGGAGATCCACTAACGGGACAAACTGGACACTGCTTGCCCATGCGACATATATCGACCTAAGAAGGAAGTAACTGTTGGTGTAATGTTCTATAGTAGCAAGGCATTCCCACAGGTATAACAAACAACGAAATTTTCTTAGTCCTTAATGCATACCCTTAAGCAATCTTAAATTTTGCGATATCCAGAGACTTTCCATTTGGTAATTGTCATAGTATTTCAATTTTTTCGCAATTTTCTTTTAAATGGACAGAATGAGCAATAAGAACTTTTGGCAGTGTATTGCCAATATACAGGAGGACATTATATTTTATATTGTATAACATATTAGAAGAATGAATAACAGGGGAATATGTATTCTAATTTTGAGACTCATAGATCCATTTTTATTTAAAAAATATCATTTGAATATAAGGAGGTTTTATCAAAATGATTGATTTTCTGCAAATATACCTATAAGCAAATTTATAAAAACAAAATTAGCTTCATAGTACAAACTGTACGTGCTAGAAGAAAAATAAAGACAGATTTGGAATCAACGTTCAAAATGCTATCAGCCACAACCAAAATTATTATTCATGAAAACTTTATATTGACTTGTGTTATTTGATACAATTCATATTTTTGTTTTGTCGTTCATGAGATTTATATGCAGGGCTGATTTTATTTAGTGATACACATTTTCTTCTTTTTAATATTAAAATTTAAACAAAAGGTTTTGTGAGAAAATTTATTTTACAAAATCATCTAAAAATAGTGCTAGACACCACTTTTATAAAAAATGTGAGCCCTCAGCTCTAATAGTTGCCTCAATACGACATATAAATCCTTGGTAGACATAAACAGACTCGAGGTTGGTCCATTCCTTCTTGATGGAACCTCTAGAGACGGGACACTCATTTGAGGAGTAGGTCACACCCTCTCCTTCATACACGCCTAAATAGAGTAGTCCAAGGGGTTAGCGTCTGGAGAGGAGAGTGGCTACATGTTGAGGTCCCGAAAATCGGGATAGTCAAGATAGCCTGGGTAATAGTATCCATATGATGCATCGTTTTTTGGCATTTCTTCTTAAAAATTGAAAATTATCATTTGATAAAAAAAAAAAAATTGAAAAATTATTCAGAAAATGAAAGATATTTCAGTTAAACATTAATTTTCATGTGTCAAACTTATATGTGAACAATTTTTCATACAAATTTCTATAACCTTTATTATTTTTACGCATCCAATTTTTCATTGGATGTTAATTTTATTAATGTGAAAATTAATGAAATTTCATTTTTTTTAAATTTTAAATCAATTTAGAAGGCACAGTTATTCGATTGGCTGTTTTTGAGACGCCAGCCATTTTTGATTTATAATTCAACACTTTATGTAGTCTCTTTTAGTTACAAAAAAATATTTTGTTTTGTTTTGGGTATAGAATAAGACCCTCTTATTTAACCCACCAAAAAAATTGTCACTTCCGTTTTAGGCGGACCAGGTTAAAAAAAGGCACCCATGCAAAACTTCAGCCTCCTAGGTCTTACAGTATTATATATATATATAGATTATTTAACTCTGATGATATTTATTAGAATGTATTTTTACATAAGGGAACGTTAGGTTAAAGTTCTGAATCCGTTTTCTTTTATTTCTTATAGAGCAAAGTGATTCAAAATTTGGCTACATTCCTTTTCAAAAGAATTATCTCCAAGTTGCAAGATTTAGTATTACTGAATTGGATCGGAATTAATGACAAACAATTGATACGAAAAACAATTATACTTAACTTTAAATACGTCTTAAGACTTTGATTATGATATAGTAAATTATTTGAATATCAACTTATGCTCATTGTACCCCTGAACACTTATATCATTAAAATAGACACTTTTCACTAATAATGCCATTGACAAATGACATATTAATAAGGATAAGAAAGGTTAAATTAATGTTTAGTAAACAAGTAAAGAAATATCTCAAATATTTTGACATATATATCTTTACTTTATTTTAGGTATACGACAAAGTTGCACCAAGAATTGGAAAATTCTAAATACATTTACAAATAACATCTTTTTGTTATTCAATTTTTAAATTGCCACTGTATTAAAATAACGAAATAAAAAGTTCATGGGTATTCGAGATCGAACCAATTCACATAAGTATGATCTAAGACATTTCTGAACTCTAAGTAAGTTTTATGTTCAATAAGTCTGATAAAAAAAATGTGATTACACTTTTATACTTTAGTTTTCTCGTAAACATACAAAAGATAAAATTTTGAAGAGGCCAATATTATGTGAGGGAAAAATTTCTGTTCCTAGAAGTAGATGTTGAACTTGAAATCATTTGTAACCTTGCGTAATTCATCTAGATATTCGGAAATTGCCTCAAGTAGTCTTATTGTGGGAGCTCTTCTATATTTTTGCATGTAACATAATATATTATACGCAAATGAATATGCATAGCAAAAAAGGCGTGTTCCTGAATAAACGTTTTATTTGCAAATATTAAAACATTTTTTTTAGTTATTATAAATAATAATAAAAATTTATCTTTTTATTAGATTTCTTCCTCCTTATTCGACTTCTTAATATTCTTAAATACTGCACCGCCCATTGATTCTCCTTTACCATGGATGAATGCCTTTATACTTTTGTAGGAACCTTTGTTTTATAGCTAGAAATGGATTTTCAATAATTTATTGTACTGTAGGTACTTAAAATAATAGGTTGGGACAAAAGTTGTATTTAACGCCCTTTTTTAAAACTGAGTATACCTTTTCATTATTGATCACATCGGATCATACGATACATCGTTGTAAAGGTGTGATTGTATATTACAAACGTTTTGCAGATATTAATGCGCTCGGAAAGTTCTGTTGTGAACTAACGTGTGTTGAGTGTGGAGTTTCATAGGAAGAAAATCGCCCTATTTTAGATTTTTACTATCTGAAAGTGAAAAAGGCGTCGAAAGTGTCCAAGAAAATTTGCAATGTATTCGTAGCCGACTATCTTTCGGTTGGGGTTGCACAACAGTGGATCGAGCGAGTTTATTGCCGATAGGGACAAGGACTTCTATGAGAAGGGTATTATGATGTTGGATTCTCCTAAGGAATAACATATTGAACAGAACAGGGCATATTTGTCTTAAATAAGATTATTGCGACACTTGTTATAAAACATTGAAATAAAGCAAAAAAATATGGAATTACTGTTTCCTCAATCTAATATTTATTATAATATAGTTAAAATATCTTACAAAACAGATACATATGTAGGTATCGTAATACTCATGTTATTTACTTACAGATAAGCGAAGCGTCTTTGGAAGTATAATGCATATATTAAATTCTTCCGTTATGTTAACAGTTTGTGTTGTACAAAGCAATAACAAACAACTTTTAATTGAGAAAATTCTTAACAATGATCATTTCTGAATTAGTAGAAGAGTCTAAGGCAAAGTTTATATTTATTTTTGCCAGACTAATATCTATAATATGGGGAAAACTATTTTCACCTATAAATAAAATATAGTAATAGTCATCAATGACAATTACGACTTCTAGTCCAGACCTGAACTTCCAGAAATTAATAAGGATATTTTCCATGTTTGCTCAAGATCCATGATGAAGGACTTGAGTTTTTACTTTGATGTTTAACTCCTTCAAACGGATAAATGTCGCATAATCCAATGGTGACAGTTTTGGGCCTTGTAGGGACCAGATGCTTCTTACAAAAAAAAAGTCGGGAATTTCTTCTCTGAGTAAATTATGAATAATGTTATATGTATGGGGACTTGCACAGTTTTGGTGCCAATACGAATTGTCTTGATATGATTATATGATTAACTAAAAAACTTTTTCTTAAAAGTTACTTTTTGTAGGTGGCTGCAATATGCCTATAATATTATTGTTTTTCTTTTCTTCACAGTCACTGTTTTCTGGGATTTAACTATGTCCCAACATAACTGTTCTGTACAAAGTTGTCCGGGAACAACCTCCAATGGGAAGAGATATCTGTTGGTATTACCTAAGTTTTAAAAGTACAAGAGTTATTCTCTGTTGTAGTTCCAAGTTAGTTATGTTAGGATCGTATAGGAGAATGAAAAATATTAGTATTTTGACGGCTGACATTTAAGGGAAGCCCCTTAAATGTAGTTAAAATAAGCATTTTGGCAGTGCCAAATCTAGGGAGCAATCAAACAAAAGTGGCAACTTTAAATGTGTATCGCTTTAGACAGACCCACCTGTAAGTACAACATTTACTTTTATTTTATCTCTCACCTTGAATTAAAAATCAGCATTAAGTGTTATATAAGTGTTCATATTATTTAATATCTTAATTATAGATCCAAATATTACATCATGTTCAAAAATAGTTTGTGAAATATGACGGAGTGCTCTAATTATAACCTATCCTTTTATTTTTGCAAACTTAATGTAGCACTTTCAACAAAAAAATATTTTATAATTATATTTAATTAGTGTTATTACATTACTTTGGGTTCTTTGAAGTTATAGTTAAGAAAGGAACATTCGACGCCAAAACGAATTCCCCCATATGTTAAATGTCCAAATTGTGAAATTCCCAAACTAATTTTTTTACCATCGTGTAGCAAGGTAGCTATAAATCGTTTACGAAAATTTAACTTTTATTTTCTCTTGTGTTCCACCACAGGTATAAAATTGACCTTCATTTTTTTTTTTGCCAAATTAAATCTCTGCATAAACTCAATTTACTTACAGACTCGAGACAAAACATTCAGTAACAAACCTAAATAACGCAAAATGTAATTTTTATGGAATCAAGAAAAAACAACTCCAAATAAATTTGTGATATGTTTAAGTACTATATTTAATAATATTTTTTATTTCATATGTCTTTGTCATTACTAGTAATAACAGCCTCAACACGCCGGCGAACCCGATTGGCCACTTTCGACGACGAAAGCCATTTTTATGGCATAACACGCTGTCATGACGATAGCTTGAAGCAAATCGCACACGCGTTGCCTTTTTTGATATTGCTTCGACAATTTTACACTTGGAGACATGTGATCAGAACAAAACATGTTTATTTTTGTTTTAGCTGTCGTTTGGTTGCATAATGAATCCTTGCAATTAAAAATAACGCGGATGGACTCAAAATTAAATGCTACTGCAAGTTAGTGACCTCATTCAGTTAACATTTTTGGACTTACTATCCTTAAATAAACTCATAAACGAATTTTAAGCATAATTGAATAAGAAATGAGGGAGTTATTGATGTTTCTCTTTTATTTTTAGTAAAGGAAAACAGTAAGTATTTTTGTTCTTTTTTGAAATGATACTTATAGTTTGTTAGATCTTTGTGGTGAAAATATGTTCAGCTTAATTCAAATTACATTTAACAGCACCCTGATCAATAAGTAAAACAAGTAAGGGTTTGAAATTTTGTTAACAATTTCTTATTATACAAAAAGAAAAAAAAATGTATTCGCCATCTTCGTCAATCATTCCCTTGGTACGAGGTCTATAGAACTTTTTGGGAGTCAGGGGTCCCAAAATGACACTTTCTCTTCTTTCAACATGTTTTGGGTAGCGAGTCATGCTGAAACAGGAATTCGCCACTATTGGGTTTAGCTTTCATCCAACGTTTCACTTGGTCAAACACTCGATTCATAGTACCTATTGGCACTCACCATATCCTTTGGCTAAAAGAAGATGGGGCATGTCACTCCCCTGTTTCTCCATAAACCAAAAGAGTATGATACTGACCGAAAACATGGTTATAAATACGTGGGGGAAATTAGCTCTCTCGGTGGCCAACAATCTGTCGGTCTGGATTTTGTGGTATTTGTCGATAGTCCATTGTTTTTATTGAAATAACAGATGAATCATTTACGGTGGGACTTCAAATCGGACAGCAATTTTATTCCATGGGATACCTGCGTGGCCTTCATTTTGTCTGTAAGAATATGTCTTTTGTAGAGGCAGTATGACTTCATCCTCAGGTCAGTGTTTATGTCCCTGGAGACTGTCGAACTGCTGGAATTGGCGTTTTTTGGCAAGAGCGTTTATTGGAGTACCAGGAGATGACTTCGAGAAAGATTTTCATACCTATGAGGAATATGGTAGTGTGTTTCTTATCACTCTGGGACTTTTGGGGGTTTTCCTCTTACATACTGTCCTTTGTGGAAGCAAATTGTTCCTTTGGGTCTCCTCCATCGTAAAAGTTGAGCAACTAGCTGAAAGGCTCCACCTCTCACTTAAAAATTGGAATAATCGAGTAAAATTATTTCCTTATTGTTCAGAATGTAATTAAGATGGTCCGGATTTATCTGAACGACCCTGTATATTTATATAGATATAATTGTAACATTTTCCCTGGAGTAATGCTCCTCCTTAAAGCAGTAGACAGCTGATTTTAATAGCAGAGATTTAAGTCAATAGTAGGTAGTTGCAACACTTTCAAACATGTCAAAGTTGAACAACAATATACGAACATATATCTTTTTTGGTTTGAACTCATTCAAAGATATACTCAGTTAATGGTTTTTACACACATTGTATTTGAATACAGCATTTAAACTGCGACAGATACAAAATTTCAAAACTGAAGTTTGAGCTAGAAATGAAGAAAATTGGACTCTATAGTTTTTATTGAGGAATAATTAATTAAACTTGTCAAGATATTGAATAGTAATTAACATTCAATATATGATAACAGATTTACCATATTAAAAAAATAATTTAAAAGGTCGAAATTGAGCTGCAATAAAACATCCACGACTCAAAGTTTGATAAGTATTTATTAAATTCAAACTATAGTACTGTAATATTACCAAATGATCTTAAATACTCATTAGTAATTATTCACCTCCACCAGCGAAGTTTAAAAGATCTTTTGGTTGTACCTCGGTTTCTTTTTGTGTTAGTCTCCAGTTTAATAATCTAGAACTGAGCCTCCTACAAGTTTCTGAACACTCCACCCATTAAAAAAAAAATCATATAAACTATTTTTATAAATACTTAAGCTTATTCATTATTTTTGAGCCGAACAGCCAGATAGCAATACCTTGACCTTCTTGATATTTATCCCCTCTTCCATACAACAAAGACCTGATTCTGTCCACAATCTTAATATAGCTTTGTTTATGCAACATCTCATCTCACATCTGAAAGAGAAATCCTTTCAAAATTAACTTTATATTTGATACTACCCTGAAGTTTTAATACTCACAGTCAAATTCATTTTGGAAGGTAAATTTTGTGGCTTAAAAGTTTACTAATTTATTCAAAAGGAGCAAACTATTAATTGTCGTAGTATAAGGATTTTAAATTTAAATAATTTCTCTGACAATAATGTTGCTCGTACTCCAGAGTACTGTTGTAGTGTATAACCATTAATTCATCTCAATATTACGTTAAGACCAATCGGTGCTTGCGTACAAATTTTTATGATGAATATGTCTGACGGAGTTTCTTTTTTGCCGGTAGAAAAGTTGCTCTATCTACAAACTTTAAGGAAGTTTTGGGAATTATGGCAACAGCTGTTCCTGAAATAAAGAAGATTGTATTTTCAGAGTAGGAATGACACTATGCCGTGACGATAATTTTAGAAAAGAAAAACATGCAGAATTCATATCGGGATGTCTCAAATGTGACGTGCGTCCCGATCCAGATATGCAAACGACTCAACAACTTGTCACATTTCAGACATGTCACTCAAGTGACAAAGTGAACACTGCTATGACTTCATTGTGAATGATTTATGTCTCCCCAATGGATTATTTTGTCTGGGGCTACGTTGAATCTAAAAAAAATGGAACCTTCCATGCCATCAAAGTTTCTTTGATTACTTCCATCAAGAACACAATGCCCAATATGCCAAGGAACTACCTTGTCAACGCCTGCTTCGGCTTCCGGACCCGTATCCATACTGTGATTGATGCCGAAGGTGGATACATCAAGTAAAATCTTTTCGAAATTCATATGTAATATACAAAGCATTTTTTTTTTTTAAATCTACCCATTTTGGGGAGGGACAAAACCTCTGATTTTTAATCACTGCCTGAAATCCCGGGTGATTTTTTTTGTTCGGAAAATATTCACAAAAAAGGAAGAATATCGTTTTTGGTGTGGTGGTCGTCCCATCAAGAATTTTATTCTCGATTTCAAGTAGGGACGGAGCATATGGAAGGATACCTCAGCTTTCATCTACCCTCCAAATCCATTCATATTTTTACTCGGAAATGGATAAATGTCAAACTTTCAGCTTTCATCTACCCTCCAAATCTGAAAACATTCATATTTTTACTGGTTCCGATATCAATGTCCTCATAAAATAAATCACGAGAAAAAACTGCATTTTCTGAACCTTGGCAATTGAAAATTCAGAACACTTCTTCTTCCTATGTCCGTCTGTTCCTAATTAACAGTATGGAGGAGATAGTGCAGAAAAAATGGAACTATCGAGTCATGAAGTGTGATTGGGTAGTGTGAACGACGTCAAGTGACCCAAAAAAAAATTCAAAATGGAAGTCTTGATATCAAAGATACAGTCACTCATGTACGTAACACGGAATAATAAAAAAGTTTACGTCCAGAAATAGAGAATATGATGAAGATATCAATATCAATTATGGACAGTTTTGATGAGAATGGGATACTGGTTAAATATATATTTATATAAAGAAGTAGAGGCTTAAAATTTGTGTATTTAACTATTTTATACTTATTTCGCTATAGATTTTTTTTTTAAAGTGATCCTATGAACATTTTAAATTGTTGAAATATTATTGGATGATTTAAGTATTGCTTTTGTAATGTGTATTTTACATGAATACATTAGGGCAAAAATAAAATCCACCGAGAAATGTTGTCTCTGTGTCTCAAAGATTATTGAAAAATACGCCGATCTGATTTTAACACCCTGTATATTATTCAATAAACATCCAAGTTTTTTTGTGGTCTGATAAAATTCTCTTAAATATTAAAAAACCACACAACTTCCACATTGATCGATTTAAAATTACTAATTGAAATATCTTATAATCAATTTATAAGCAAACAAAGAAAACAAAAGGCCTTTTAGACATAAAATTTTTTAACAAGTGAATAATAATTTTTTTCTGCGGTTCATCTATCAACTTCCAGCTTAAAGAATTTTCGTCATAATTACCAAAGCATGTTCATTACCTTTTTATGTAAATATAAATTGCAGGCAATGAATATTTTTAACGATAGTGCCTATTATTATTTTTTAGAAATTTTTTAATGATTTGATGATTTGTTAGTTGTTGTTTTTTTTTGTTTTTTTGCAAACTGAATTAAGAATAAGCTGAAGACTATGAAAAAAATGTTTAATCAAGAGTTGTTTTTTTTGACCTATTATCAATTGATTGTAAGGTGAATATTTCTGCATATTTGTTTTCCCCTCTTATGTATCCCTAGAACAAGTGGTTCTCAAACATTTAGAGTATGTACTGCCAAATTAAATATCAAGATATATATCCAGGTACTGTTGTGTCAATCCTTATATAGGACAGAAGACTGAAGTCACATCTAATTCAGTCCCTGTCGGATCCATTTTAGTCCTAAAACTTATAAAGTTCGTTTCTTATAACGTCACTTAACTATATTTCTTAATCTTTTTAATCAGTTCTATTATTGACCGTCAGGAAGACTGATGGAACTGGTCCTAAGGCTGGATTGCACCGAATATATCAAGTAGAAACTTGAAACTTACATACTTGGGAAGAAAAAAGAAAATAGCCTGCTAGTATTTAATTATACATTTAACAAAAAATTAATCATTTTCTAATAAATAGACAATGTCAAAGTGATTTATTCTATTTTGCCGCCATTGGTCTCACAGATGGAAATAAAAAACAAAAAAGAATTACTATTATTGTAAATAGCCGCCCACTCCTCGTCGACGGAGACATTCATCTCTTCAACGTAAGGATAGCCGAAGCAACTTTTCGATTTGCGGCCAGAAAGAAGAGTCGAGGGGATTTACATTCGTATGTATGGTGAACAAATGGTATGCATTTATAATTACAGCCAGTTCTAATTTCCTCACACAGAACCTCTCAATTCAATATAATACAAGCTTACATCCAGTATTTGGACTGACACAAAACTAATAATGCCCACCTTATCGCTTTCTGATGTATATCATTATTAGTATAGATTTGCAGAATATGTTAAGAGTTGTATAATATATGACACTTTGGTACGTAAAAATGAATACAATCTGTTAGGTGTTTAGTTCAACTCATGCTAAAATAGAAACAAAAGGGAAGCCCTTTATATAAAATTCTCCAACCACTCCGACTATAAACAAAAACAGCTGATACTTAGTCTATTTATGAAGTTCCTTAACATGCCACTAGAAAGAACTCACGTACCACAGTTTGAAAACCACTGTTTAAGGCAATGTCTTCAACTCATTTTTAAAAACATTTTATTTATACTAAAAATAAACTTTTATCTAGTGCTAAAATAGTTATTTTTCCTCCATAACTATACGGGGTTCGAACCTTTGACCTTTACTAATCGCATAGCAAAGAAAATGAATAATGTGAAATTTTTTCTCTTCCTGTTCTATAGCTATTATACTAAAAAATTTGTAAATTAATTAAATGTTCAGATAATAACGACATTGAAAAAAAAAATTATTTTAGCAAATATAAAAATATATTTTTCTAAATCTTTTCCAGACAAATATTTAATTAAGATATTCACACCTCCTTTTTACAGGTGGCAATCATAATGTTTGTTGGGGATTTTTTATGTAAGCTATAACATTCTATATATGTTTTTCTAAAGAATAAAAAACCCTGATTGAATCTTATTTTCTTCAAACATGATCATTAAAAAAATCTCTTAAATATATATTTTTTAATATTAATAAGTATGTTTGAGAAGAAAAAAAAATGAATTAACGATTACTACCCACCCATTTTTGTTCTTTCTTCTCCTTCATCGTCTTAGTCATTAATTGGCCCTTTAAAAAAACCATAGAGTTGATATAACTCTTTTCCTATTTAAAATTCCTCTTCAAAACGAGAGATCTAGGTCAAAATGTAATGAAGTTTTATATCAACCTATATTACGGTTGTTGTATTTAAGATAGGTAAATTGTATTAAATGACGAGAGCAAAATGAATATAATCTCAGTTTTACCACTTTGCAATTTTTTTTTTTTGTTTTCCTTTATTTTGCAAGTTTATTTCCGGTTTTTCTTTTATTCGTCTATTTGTTGACACTAAATGACGAATAGTAATGGCACTTCTTAAAAGACGATGGATATCAAAAATTAAACCTATTTATTTTTTAATATATGTAATGAATTTCCTATTTTTTTTTTTTTTTTTTTTTGCACCAGATTGTATTATCCTTGCTGACATAAAATATGATACCTTCGACTGTTTAGGTATTGTTCACTATATCAACTAAACGATTCCTAATTTAAATTCGGAAGTTTGTGTATAATTAAATAAGTTATGTAAATTCAAGAACGTAATAATTAATACAAATATAAATATTTTCTGACAATATTTCATTGAATCCTTAATGAGTATATAAAATAATACCCTTGCCATTCGAATGTTAAGGATTCTGAGATGAATATTTAGTCCATCTTAACTGCTTATCGAGGGGGAATACAAGGAAAGAAAGGGTGGCTCCCTATATTTCACTAGTAAGTAGTGATTCTACTGTTCAAGACTGGCGATTCATGCAAGTTAGAAAAAGTTCTACCTTACTTATAACAAGCCGTTGTACTCGAAATTATTCGGAGTAATTAGGTGACAGCTGAAAGACCCATTGTTCTTCAAGGATATAGAATATATCTCCCAAAAAAATCATCAGTGTTAATTTCCATTTTTCATGAGCACACTAACACGTAACTAGTATTGTATCGGTCCTTATGCAAGAATGATAATAAGAGTTTGAGATTTTTTTAATATATTGGGATGACTGATGAGCACTTTAGTCTGAAGAACCCTCACTAATCAAACAACAAAATTATTTTTAATATACCAACTTTTATATTTAATTCAAATCTTAAGATATACGGAAAATGCACATTAATTATGATATAGGTACATCAGATAAAAATAACCAGAAACAGTGTTTGTTATTTCTTTATCATATAAATCATAGAGAACTTTATATTTTTGTCGTATATTCATACAAACAGAAAAACAAATTTTGCTTAAAATAATATAGATTACTCCATCATATTGGCCAAATCTTCAATTATTTTTCAGAGCAGTATCTAGCAATACCTGGTGAGGTGACAATGACTTTCGGCTCATTAGGTTTACCTCTCATTTAAGACGTTGTACAGATCCAATGTGTAAGGTAAAGGCAAAATTTGACTCTTGCAGTTTCAGTATTGGGCTACATGTACATTGATACATATGTATAAATAAATTAATTAACCGTTTCTTATTAAAGTCCCTCTATCTTTAGAGATTTTTTATTAATATAATAATCTTATTTGAGTAATAAATAGATAAACTATATGCCTGATTTTTTGCCAAATATTCTAAATAATATATAACAACCGAATATTCATTAATTAAAAAAAAAAAACTTCAATCTCCGAAAACTTAGTTTCTAAATAGCTAATATTGTTGTAACGCCTGTCTTGACTCAAGATTAATTTCAGTTTAAATCATTGTATTGAACTTTAAAAGAAATTTGTTACCCTTTATACAAGATTAATTTTGAAACTATTAGAAGGAACAAATGATGTATTAGACCATTTTAAATGAGTTATAAATCTAAGATGAAATATGCAAAATTATTTTTATTTAATTTTAACAAATTTATTTTATGTCTCTTAAAAAATTGTATTTTTTTTTTGTATTTTGGGATTAATATAGTAAATATCTTATTTTTAATCTTCAGATATTCCTCCAGCATTTCAGCTCAAAACTTCTGACCTGCAGATTGTAGGGCATGTACATTCACATGGGAGGTGTCACAGGCCTTCCTTTCGGGGGAACCCCAGCTCCAATTATAAAGGGGCTTGCAGTCTGGTAAGCAAGTAGGCCATATTGGATAGGCCCCGTATTATATAGCTAAATTTTTTGAAAAATACGTACAAAAATATTTAAGTATGGAAAAACAAATAAATATCATTTGGCTATTATATTTTTTAGAATAAAGGTAATATTTCAAAGTTTGCTACTCCTTAATTATATTTAACCCATATCAAATAGTTGACATAATCAAAAGGTAATAAATAGCTCTAGAAGAGGAATTCCCAATCTTTACATAATGGTGAAGCACTATAGTATCTTTTAATATCATGCAGTATCAAAAATATACTCAACCAAATGGTTTACATACTATTTATGAATAGTGTCCTTGCCAGTCGTGAACGAAATTTTCCATCCTCAACTTTCTCAAGATTCTCAAAAAGTGGAAATTGTAAGACAGGGAAACTTCAATTGAACAGTTAAATCCCAAAAATCACCACCTTGGGCTCCACCATGGCCTCAAGTCTAGACCTGAAGGCCTTTCAGGCCTTCTTCACGTATTCTTCCGACTTATCAGTTCACTCTTTCTTCACTGCAGCCTTGAGGGGCATCCGCAATTTATATGAGAGGTGTCATATTCCTTCCTTTCGATGACACCCTAGCTGCCACAATCAAGATGTGTTTAGTTTGGAGAGGCCGTAGGCCAAATTGAACAGGGGCAGAAATTTCCCAAGTTGTCTACACACCATACAGTGTGGGAATTGTAAATCCGCAACAAGTTTAAAACTAAATATCTTTGTAACTCTGAAATCTATTTTTATAAAAGCAATTTCATCAGATTCAGCTGACAAAATTATATAAAATAAAATACAAAATCCTTGAGATGCTCTCCAAATACGAATACTGTGGCTATTATTGTGTGCCTCCGTACAGGGTGAACTCCTAATTATTGAGATTATAAAGCTACCCTAACCCACTGTACACAATTTTCCAGGGATTTGAATGAGTCTGATAGGTCGGAAACACATGCCTACATGGAAGACCCGGGATCGTTCTGAGAGGAAAAAAAGCATCCAAGATTTCCTGAAAGCCCTGCAGGCCAGGGAATGTGGTCCCCTAGATCGCCAGATTTGACCCCCTTTGACTACTAATTGTAGGGTGTCTTATAGAGAGAGTCCAATAAATTTACACATATACCTGTTGAATGTTGACTCCTTGCAGGTTTCAATTATTAAGGCAGTGACCAGCATGGGGAAAGAGTTCCTCATCAAGGACGGTTTCAGGTTAAAGGTAATCCCTTCAAGTCCATAAGGGAACATGCTAGAGATCTCAGGGTTTAACACTAAGAATCTTCAGAGAGCTATCAAAAAAGTGGGTGGAATGAGCCTTGTAAAGATGGAGAGGACGCTTTTAACAATAGCAATAAAAGAAACGTAGCACCTCAGTGCCAAACTCTTTTGAATGAGTCTTATGATCTCTTTTTTGACACTTTTGGCCCCCTACAGCCCTGATGTCCATCCTCTCGACTACACATTTTGGATGCATGTCGAAGGGTAAGCTTGCAGTGTCCGTTATCCAAAACTTGTGACCCCACCTGGAAGTAATGATTCCCGCTAAGGGTGGCTACATCAATGATTTAGAGAGCTCAGAAAAGGTATATATATTTATATTATTAATTTTGTTGAAGTTATTTTGTAAAGTAATAAATTATATCATGTTGGAGTTAAAAATTGAAACTGCTCAGATTTTAATGGAGTCCTCCGTAATTCACTAAAGATTTGTGAATTTCTGGATTTTTTGGGTAAATAAATTGAAATTTACATTACCCTTAAATTTAACAGATATAAAATCCCCAGATTTTCTTTATCATATAATTTGCCCATTATCAACATTTTAAATTGATGCACTCTCGCCATGAAGGATTTTTTTTCACATCAATATTTATAGCATAGAATTGTATAGGAGATTGAAAATCGGTTCTGTATCTATACTCATATCTAGCAAAATTTGCCAAACTTTAAAGCGTCATTTATGAGACAGTATTATCAATAATATTATATTAAAGTACTTCAACTAATTGAATTAGTTTTATATAATGCTGAATATTTGTTTAGTACAATAATAGTTATTATTGATAGTTAATAAAAGTATTTATCATTCACATAAATATTGGATTTTTATTTCTTCAAAACGGTTTAAATAGATTTATACGGACGTCATTTACAATTTATCATGACGCATTTAGCAAAGAAAGTTCTATTTGACGGCGTTTACGCCCAATTTGGACGCTAATTTGAGGGGTCAATGTTTATTTTGTGAGATGACATCGTTTGAATACTCTGCCCATTAAATGTGTATCCTCATACATATTTTTATATCTACCTACTCATATCTACATATTTATAAAAGCAATTGTCTAAGGTTTTCTTACTTTGTCATGTCAATAAATGTAAAAAAGTGCTGAAGTAAAGTTTCCTTTTGATCTTTGTAATGCAAAAAAATCATTCTCATTTGTCAACCTAAGAATACTTATGACTAGTTGTGTTTATATAAAAATACAAAACAAGTTTAACACATAAATCTAAAATTTATTTTATGATGATAGTCCATAGAGTCATAAACAGCAATGATATCATATAATTCTGTTCTAACTTTTAATAAGTCAATGTTTTACAAATACATTTATTTACATATATTTGACGTGTCAATATACAGGTAGACTCTAAACGTTTTCTTGAAAGTTGATCAGTCAGCTAAGCAAAAACTTAATTATTACTTAATAATATTATAAAAAAGCGTATCTATACATTCGTATATGATAGCAAATATCATTACATATAAATAGCAAAATTTCATAGAAAAAACGAAATGGCCAATATATGTACTCGGATATATTGGCAACGAGGGATCAACAAGGAATTGTATTCCTGTCCTATTGGAAACGGAGCATAAGTATAAAACAGCTTAATACCTTGTTTATTTTTCAAAAAGAATAAATTACGAATTAACCCTGACGTATCAAGTGAGATGAGTGAATCGATTGCTGGCAACAAAATGCGTTTTTGTGTTAGCGAGATAACGACGTGACAAATGGAAAAAAATTGAACTGTTAGGAACTAGAAGGATGGGCCGATGCAGATTCTTATATTTGAATGCTTCGATGTTAAGATCCATCCAAGTCACTTTGAACTACTTTATACTTTACAAGCAGTTCAACATAAATATTTGAAAAATGACTTAATAAGCTGTCATAATATTAATAGCTAAATATAAAAAGTAAGCAATTACACTATTTATTATTACAACTCAAAAATTCTAGCTGACCTGCCACTTTAACAATATTACCAAATATTTTTCCAACAGCTCAAAAGACTGTGCTGTGTGTACCTTACTTAGGAATGATCCTTTCTTATAACGCAAAAATTATAAAAGAAAAAAACAATACTTTTTTCTACATTTTTCTTTTTTGTATCAGCCTTTGTTTATGTTGACACGTCTTTTATAAAATTCTATAAAATGAGAGGTGCTCAGCCATATGCCTTTAAAATTCAATCTATCCCAGAGTAAAGGGTGTTCCAGAAGAAAAATTATTAAAATCTTTAAATGTTTATAACGATAACCATAAATTTTAGAGTTGTTTGAAAGCTACATTTAATGACATTCAACTATTAATAAAAAGATCAACATTTCTTGATAGCCTTGAACACGCAACACCAGAAGCTTTGGCAGGCCATGGCGACGTTGTCCAGATCCAGCCTTGTCATAGTACTGGTTCAGGCTCTGCATTTTTAATTTAGACTCACTGGATGGATGAAATAGCCGAAGGAAGAAATATCACCCTCCAACAAGACAGCACTTCGGCCTACAAGGCCAAAAAAGTGTGTGATGCATTTCCACAAAATAGCCTTACTTTTAAAGCAAGACATCTATGCAATTTTTATCTTTGGGAGTTGGTTTGAGCATGAGTGGTGTGTCAAATATTATTCGTCGGTGGAGGCTCTGAATAAGTTTATTAGCTGTACAAAGCTGGATCTGCACGTGATTTCATGATTAATAATTGAATAGCCTAAAAATTTGGCTTTCAAACAATTAAAAAAATATTGTTCTACCGCAATAGTTTGTTCGTTATAAGCATTTAAAGATTTTCCCAATTTAACAGGACCACCCTATATATATTATAAATGGACAAAAACAACATTAAATCGATTTACATAAATTAACGATATCGTTATTGGTTTTAAGTTATTAAAATATTTTTCTTTGTAAAAAAAAAACCTATTAGTTTTTTTTATAACAACAACATTTTATGACCCTCCAAAAAACCAAAAGCTCTGTCTAAATGACTTTGTTATTTAAAGAGAGGGAAAAAATATCCTCAACAATTAAAGATTTAAAAAAAAATTATATACATAAAAAAAATTAATGTTGACTGCTTCAAAACATGAATAAATAATTTTTATAATGGCTGTCTCAGAAACATTATCCCTGAAAATCACGTAGGACTTTTCCGGCCATCATACAAGAAGGGAATGGAAAAAAGTCATAATTTACGTTCTATTCTATCATGTGCCACTAAAGGTTTTTTCCCTGTGCATGCTCGTATTATTCTTGAAGGTGTCATTAGAGGGCACATCTTTATGGCTTTATAGAATACGTGTAACCTTTTGATTGGCTTTAGCTCAAGCAAGACAATTTCTAACTACATGGAAATACAGGGTTGATCTTATCTAGTGTTATACTTAATTAAAATTTAATAAATCAGAAATTTAATAGTGGATCTTTAAACTCGGTAAAAGATAGGTTTTGTGACTCAAGATTCCTTCTCTAAAGTTTCGACTCAATTAAAAATAAACAAACGAGAACGAGTAAAATGGAGCAACAATGGAGTGAAATTTTGAAGCTTCTCTAACGCAGCATATATACATGGATATATCGAAGCTGCTCAGGTGAAGCAGTAACATTTTTTATAGTGCCAGCGACTTATTCACCGCCACCAATGTCTTGGTCATTGTGGCCAACATAGGCGAACTCTGCCACCCCATTTTTCGAGCGAGGAAGTAGAGGCTCAATGCAGAAGCTTACATCGAACTGCCAGATAAGAAATTACTATTTTGGGCTAGAGAAACGTTCGGAGACAACTTTGTATTCACTCAAGACGAATCTCTGTGTCATTGCGCCTCTAAGACACAGACATTCCCGAGAGACCATTTTAGGGACTTTTGGGACCTCAAAATATGGCTGCCCTCTTCTCAAAAACTAAACCCCTTGGACTACGCCATCTACGCAATTATATAGGAGATAGTGTGGGCCACTCCTTACAGGACTGTCCAGTCTTTAGAAGTCTTCCATCAAGAATGAGTGCACCAAGCTCGAGTCTGACTACATGGGCAAGATCTGCAAATGATTTAGGCTATAATGAATCTGAGGGCTCACTTATTTTATAAAAGTTGTGTCGAGCACTATTTTCAGATAATTTTGTTAAATATAAGGTTTTCCAATAAGAGGTGTTAATTGGATATTCAAAGAAAAATGACAGTTTTTGATAAAAATGATCGTATGTTTATTTCAATGTAAAGAGAAAGGTATGCCAATAATAATGAAAAACAATATCCGCCAAATGGCTGCCACAGCTACGCTTACAGGACCTTTCATTTTTTTGAAATTTTCAATTACTAAATCGTAAAATGGCTGTTGTATGCCCTCAATAGCTTCACGAATTCAATTTCTGAGGTCTTGAATCAACACTGGGCTGATAATGTAGACAGTATTTTTCACGTGGCCTCAAAGGAAGAAGTCGCAAAGAGGTTAAATCACAAGATTTTGCAAGCGGTAACAACAGTTACGGTGAATGGATGGCTCTATCGAAAGATAATTAATGATTTTTTACGGGCGGAATTGGATGATATTGATCTGGATAACGTGTATTTTCAACAAGATGGCGCTATGTGCCACACAAGCAATGAAATGAGAAAAGTTTCCAGACCTTGTTATCTCCCAAAGAGGGATTACAATTGACCACCCAGATCTTGTGACTTAACACCTTGCAACTTCTTCCTTTGGAGCCACGTGAAAGATAATGTTTATGCCAACATCCCAGCGTCGATTCAAGACCTCCAAGATGGAATTCTTATTGGAAACCCCTTTAAATGTCCAAACAAAAACCTCTCATTTAAATTTTACTTTTGAAAAATTGAAAATGTGTACCACAAGATAAAATTAACCCTGAACATATGTATAATGGGTGACATTTTCAACTTTTTTTCTTTTTTCGATTACGGCTGGCTCAAAAAAGCTGACTTATGATCAGGAAATAACTTATGCCAAATTTCATTTTTCATATCCAGTTCAAACTTTGAAAGGAGACCAAAGTTGTTCATTTCTCCAATAAGGATTAAAATACAGAATTAATCCTTATTATTTTTTTTAATGTTTCTTTAATTGGTTAGATGAAGTTGCATCCTATTTTATTGATTATTACTTATGGGTGATAGACATTGTTCTAACCAATGAAAAAGATTTTTTTTTCTATAGCTACCCTATAGAGCCAAAAGAAAAGAAAATAGGAATATTTAATTTTTCCTGTTGGAAAATTTAAAAAAAAAAATGATAGGCTCTATTTCAGGATCTTACAGGATTTCAGGATTTTCCTAACTTTTTTTTCTCAATAAGACAACTTTAGTCAAAAAAAACTTTTAAATATTTTTTATGGTTAGAAAAATAGGATACATGGAAAACTATCATTGGGAAAATTGCCTGTGGAAGATTGCCCTAGAGAAAATTGCCCGCATTTTGTTCAAACTTTTTGATGAATTATAACAAACTATAAATAACATTAAAAGATAAAAGATTATAAACAAAAATTGAAACTATTTTTTGTATTAAAAGGATTCCTTGGATGTATTTGACACTTTGGCGGTAATTTTTAAGGATTCAGGGGTAACCTCAAATACCTCGCGCAACCCAAGGGCGTGGAGCTACTTTTTGATATTAGAGGGGTTCCTTGGATGATGCTTTGGCAGTGGTTTTTAACCGTCCCACACTACCCCTGCTACTCCGACCAACTTTAGGGCTTTTAAAAAGTTAGTGGTTTTTAAGAGGTTCTTTGATGAATTTGGGCGGTAGTTTTTAAGGATCAGGGCTACCCCCAAAGTACCAGGACAACTGTAGGGCTTGAAACTATTTTTTGGTATTTGTGCAGTTCCTTGGATGTATTGGCTGGATCCTTAAAAACTACTGCCAAAGTGTCACATACCTCCAAGGAACACTTCTAATTTCAAAAAATAGTTCACTCAATTTTTTAAAATATTTTATGCCCTGTTAGTTCAATGTACATATCTGTAATATTGCTTCAGCAAGCATATATTGTTGATATTTGCAATATAATCATTAGTAAATTGTTTACTGATTAAAATCGCAAGGCCCATTCTTGGAGTAAGGATAGTATTTTTATATTTTTTACAGTCCATAAGATAGCAATGGCATTACCTCAGTACCTTCAATTTTATGTTTTACCCCCACCCCTCCTAACCAATCATCTCGATTCATTTATTAAAAGATTGGATGGATTTAAAAAAAAATCAAGATAATTGTATTGCAATATTATGACTCACACTTCAAGGTACTCCCTCGGGGATGGAACAAACAAATATGTTAGATATTTGTGATAAATAATATCAATCGAATTTATAATGTTTTATTATTCATCATGAAGTTTGAACAAAATACGAACAATTATCTCACGGGCAATTTTTCTCCACGGCAATGTTTCCCAGGGCAGTTTTCCACGCACGGAAAAATGTATATTACGCAAAATAACCATAAATGTTTTCCTATTATCTATATTCCCTAAGCTAATAGTTTTTCCTTTTTTCATAATTTAATCGAGGTGTGGGACCTAAAGATTTACTTGGTAGGATAATGCAATATTGCATAGGTAATTTTCATATAATATGATTACTTTTTCGCATTACCAGTAATGCAAATTCGAAAAAAAATGAAAATCAAACCACTTAAATGTAGAGATATGTTACTCAGAATCAAAAATATTCAATAAGATGTCCGTATTTATAGCCACTATGTAAATGAATTTACTTTATGGTTTCCAAATGATAAAGATCAGTAAGATACTAACTGAGACATCATCACTTTCCGGAAAGTAATTGCCAACTCTTTTCTTGGATCCATGAATGTTTAATGTAGACGGTGTAGTTATCGTAAATACATATTATAAAATTTTACTTTAATTTGATAGACAAACAATTGTATTAAAGAGATATTTTCTCAAAGAGACTAGATAAGGGGTTGAATTATAAATCAAAAAGTGACTGACGTCACAAAAAACAACTATAGGAGCATCAACGTTCTCTAAATTTATTCAAAATCAAAAAAAAAAAAATTGGTAAAAAAAAAATTGTGAAGATCGGACTTACTTTTTTTTCAGGTGCAAAAAATATTTTTCAATGGAATATTGGATTTCTAGACACACTAGTTAGTAGAAATTTGTCTGGAAATTTGTTTGTATATAAATTTGACACATAAAAATCAAAGTTTATCTCAAATATCTGTCTTTTTCAGAATTTTTTTAAAACTTTGTTCCGTTTTGTATTTCATTAAACGTCAATTTTCAACTTTTAACAAGAAATGCCACAAAAATATTCATTTTGGACATGAAATTTGAAACCCTAGCATTACATTACTCCATAACTTTTTTTTTCTTGCTAATATGAAAAAATCTTAGTCGTTTTGTATTATTCATTACAATTCCAAAAAAGGTTTTTTTCTACTTTTTGCAAAATTAGTGGAAATTTTTTTTTTGCAGTTTTTTTTGCAAAATTATATTGGCCAGTTTTTTGACAAAAATCAAAAATAGACTTATTTTGTCGAAAAAAAATTTCGAGCAAATATATTAGTATGTTAATAGAGTGATTAATTAACCATGACAATTTTCAATAATATAATCAACGGTTTGAATTAAATTAAACTCAAAATTTTAAAAATTACATAATCTCTATAAAAAAGATTATCATAAAATAAGCAAAACTTTTTTTCCTAAATATGAATTATAGCATAATATACCTATTTAAGTTTAGTATAATTAACTATTGATACTTGATGATTATAATTATGAAAGAATCTTCGATGTGAGAATATCATTAATATTTAATTATGTTTAATAATTTAAAAAAAAATCAGTTTGAATGCATAATCAAACGTAACTTGATGTAGCCTTTTCTCATGATTTCAGTTACGGCAATAGTACCTATATTTATTTAACGACAGCAATGGAGTAATTTGAATTTTTTGAGAGAAATTACTACTTCTTTGTAAGTCTTTAAGAAAATTAAAAAATGATGGAAATTTATGGACAATCCTGAAGTTTATAGAACAAACTTTCCTCTCCTACAGGAGGACTGAATATTTGAATGGCCTTCTACATATGTTGTCAATGTACCTATTAATAAAAAAATAAGTAAATTATAATTATTAAAAGCTGGTTTTTTTTCATAATTATGTTGAAGAGGTTCATTTTTCATTCTTAGTATTTGGTGCAGTAATTAAAAACACATAATATGTAGACTTGTGCATTTTATGCTGGTTGAATCGTCATCATTAATCACTGTCCTTGATGATTAGATATTTTTTCATTATTATCACATTAGCAGGACGATCATCATTTATTATCCCAAGAAACTTCTACGGGGTGGTCCATTGAAATCTGAACATTCTTCACTAATTCAACAATTAATGAAGCTAATTGAAATTAATTCATATTTTGATATATTAAAGCATAATCAATTACTTACAAAACAATATAAGTCTAAGATCTCTAGCTCATGTACAAGTTCAGAAAATGACCCTTGAATGTGATCAAGAAATTTTCATTTGCGCACTCCATGGAGTTGAGCGTTCCACGCCTTCAACAAGTCCGGAACGTTAAAGGGCTCTGTCAAAAACGCCAAACTGGACCCGTAATAGTTAAAGAAAAAAGCCCAGGCTAATACCCTCAAGTCCATCAGGGCCCATGAGATAAATCTCAGAGTTTATCACCAAACTGTCCACAGAGTTATAAAAAAGTTGGTGGAAATAGCCTTGTGAGGGTGTAGAGGCTTTTTCAGGCATCAACAGTTAAAGAAACCCATCTCCTCCCTTACAAAACTCTTTTGAATGAGTCTATTGAGTTCTTTTGACCCAATTTGTACACTTTTGGTCCCCTACAGTCTTTATGCCTACCCACTTGACCACATCTTTAGAATTTACGTCACGGAGAAGGCTTGTAGTGTCTGTCATTCAAACACCGGGGCCCTAAAAGCCATTTTCAGCCAGCACTGGGAGGCCATGATAGAGGACTACATACACAATGGGTACCAGGCCTTCCACCGCCACTTGGAAGCCATCATTGTCGATAAGGATGGCTGCATTAATAAGTAAGAGAGCTCAGACACACATCTATTTGTGGTATTAATTTGTTGAAATTCTATTTTTAATTAGTAAATGCTATCTGGTGAAGTTTAAAATTCAATGTGTTTAGACTATAATAGATTACTTGGCATACACAATGAAACTTACAGGAAATTCTCATTTGTACGGACTGTATTAGGTTAATATTTAATGTGGGTAAGAAGTAGGTCAAACATTGTCCAAACTTTTCTTACCTTAATTTTTTTGTAACAAATGATGAGGAAGTTTTCTGCTTATAATTTGTTAGAAACTGAAGTTAATTGGACTTTGTACTATGTAGACAATTGACTAGAACTTTACTAATATATCCCATCTCCATGATTTTTAAATAAAAATTTCCACACAAAATATGTTTATCCGTACCTAATAACAAAAACTAATTTGATGATAGTAATCACAAAATGTGTAATAATACCAACAAAATCTTCAACTTCCTTGAGATAATAGCCTGTCAAAATCATAGACAACCCTTTCTTAACCTCTCAAAAATAAAAAAAATACACTCAAGTTCAAGTAGCACCTACCATAATTTCATACAGAAAAATACATAACCATAAAGGAAATTTATCAAATACGAAAATGTATGTAAAATTTGCATATGCAATCATATCATCATCCATCTTGACGCTTTTTTATATTGTATTATTCCTCATTTTAAAATCTGTAGGTAGCTCATTAAGTTTTTTTCTGTTTTTTTTTTTGCAGTATAATGATAAATTTGGATATCTAATTTTTTTTTTCTGTAATGGAAATTAATTGTTCTAAATCTATTTGTACTGGAAGTAACAAAATAATGTGTGTCATAAATCACTTTGATGGTTAGTCAAAGCTGACAAAATTTTAAATGATTGTATAAACGTGTAAATAAGGACGATAGTTTTATTTTCCAAAATATGCCTGATAACCCAAATGCGACATATGTAAGTTTATCCATAAGATTTTTTATAAACTTGATAACAAACTAATTCTTGAAGATACGTAAAGAAAATTTAGTTTATTTCCAGTGAATTAGAACTGTAACACCATCTGTTATACAATATGGTCTACCTCAGCCTCAAATACGGACTCTGTCCTATCTCACAAAGTTGCATAAACCTTACTGATGTAGTACTCTGTCTTTTAAGCCAAAGCAGTTATGATGGCAAACTTTAAAGATCTCACTGACCTGTGAAGTGGAAATGAGATATTTCTTCCTCCTTGCTCTTGATTTTGCTTGCAAGGCATTTTTAATGATCTTTTGGCCCATTTCCATGTTTTGTTCTCAGTGGATAAGTACCAAAGTTTTTTGTATGTTCTGTATTCTTACTCTTGGCTTCCAACATTGCACATACTTTCTAGGGACTGTTCCTTAATTTCAAATCGCTTTTTAATACCATACACGCCCGTTCGGCTGATCTTGAGATCATTGGTAATCGGAGTTGGGATCTTCTGACGTGCAAGCATTTTCACCATAATAATTATTTTGGTTTCGTCTTTCAAGATACACACCATATTTATAAATAAAAACGAATAAAAATGATTATTAAAATATAAGACAACCTGATTTTTTAAAATATATAATTCCGTCAAAACTCCAGCTGTGAGCATTTCTTTAAGTGTAAAGGCTCTGTGGTTCTATCAGTACCGGCCTCAGTTGTTTCATTTCAACTATTTCGGTGTCGGTTGAGCTTCATGGGTCTCGTTTCTTTTTATACGTACTCAGTTTGGTAACAGGTACTTAAAATATCAAATGATATTAGATCCAAAAGGATGCGTCAGCAACCTAACACGCAGATTGAATAGTGCCCCTACCTCTAGCAGGGGTACCGAAAGCTAAGGTATCTTAAGACAATGGTTTTAAAAGTGAGGGCCGTGAAGGGAGTCAAGGGGGGTGGATGCTGGGGAAGAAGATGTAAAATTGAGGATTACTGTCCATCCACACATAAATAGGAACATGTTTGGCAAGTTTAGTACTGAGCCTGGATCCAAAATCTACCCCACCCCATCCGTCTTAATTAACACCTACTGGTGCATAAAACCACTTTTCCAGATCCATAATAAGCCCAAAGCTATTTGGAACTCAGATACAATTGCATCACCCTGGGGACCAAAAAAATAAATAATTGAAAAACATAAAAATTACTCAAAAGAAACAAAAAAAAAAAAAAAGATCATTAATTGACTTATTAATGAAAGCTAATTTATTTTTATAATATGAAGGGAGCGGGGATGAAATTGTCGCCAAAATATTTTTCTACAAAAAACAACACAAAATATACATTTTTTAACTTTTTTATTGAAAAACAAAACTATGACGAGCATATAGGTGTACAGTAGACATTCATTCGATATAATCACCGTTGGCATCAATAACGGCCTCAATACGGCCTCTGAACCGGCCGCAGGCTCTTCTGACCATCTCATTGTCCATGTTGCCGAATACCTCCTTGATGGAGTCCATCAGGCTGGCCTTGGTGCTATGGGGATGTCTGTTGGAATGTCTCTCGACATAGCCCAGACAAAATAGTCCAAAGGATTAAGGTCGGGAGAGTTAGGAGGCCACAAATCCTTGGTTACGACGTCATAACAGTTCTTGGTTAACCACTGGATGGAGATTTTGGACACATGGCAGGGTGCTGAGTCCTGTTGCCACACCCAGGGCCTGTCTCCGGCCTTCATGGACCTGGTAGGGTCATCTTCAACCATCTTCTTCACCTTGTCGACAAAGTCGGTGTCCCTGACCTTCCTGTCGGCGCCCTCCTCCTTGGGTGCCCTCTTTATGGTGGCATCAACATTCCAGGTGTCCTATAGCTTCTTACAGATACGCTGAACAGTCCATAAATTCACTTTTAAGGTGGAAGCAATCGTTGAATTGGAGATTTCACCTCCATTATTAACCAATGCCATGACTACGGCGGACCTCGAAAGCTCCTTGTTCCACTTATAGCTCTTTATCTCCTCATATGATAACGGCATGATGCTAACTGAACTACGTATCGTCAGGTTGCTTTTAATGAATTGTTTGTTCTATAAAGCTATCATTGATAAAAATAAGCATTAATATTATGACAATATAAACTATTCAAACTTTACAAAAGACATTAATAATTGTCCGATACAATCTTTCATTTGACACATTATTATATCCCATTTTACTAGGCCACATAGTTATAAAGAATGCTCAAATCTAGATCTACTTATCGTTGGACAATATTTAGATCATTTTGGCATTATTTTTTTGTTATCATAAAAATATCTAGAATTGAGTTGTAGGGGCACAAAATATAAGATGATAAAGCAACGCTCAACCCATACTCAAAACACCTAAACATTTTTGTAGGTAGTCTTTTTGTAAATTAGCAATACATATTTTTTCAATAACGTCGACAGTTTTTCTAGTCTAAAATATCTTAATTTCTAACTTCTGACCTGCCTTCATATGGTCCTCCTCCACCTCTTAAATCAACCAACTGGACTTTGGAATCAAGTGAAGATCTGACACTGCCTGGTGGCTGATAACGGCCCCAATCTGTAACCTTTGAGCAACATCTTTCTGGGTGGATCCACCCTCTATCATGCGAACAGCCTTGGCCCTGGTCTCGAAGGAGTGTTTTCGCACCATTTCAGATATTGAATTTCAACTAACATCCTGTGGTGTTTTCGGAGCCATGTTATACTGATGTATGATGCAATCATAGAAAATTATTGCATCAGAAAAATTTAATATTGCCTAATGATTGTATCAGCTAAATTTTATTTTTATTTCGACATAAACTATTTTTTTTAGAATAAAACGGATATTTTTAATAGCACTATCAATCTTTGGACATACTGTATAAGGTGCTTATGTACATTATCATTTCATCGATGAAGACCAACTACTCGGAGAGTACTTACGTGTGGAATCTGGACGGAGCCCCCTCTCACACGTCCGCCAAGTGCCAAACATGCTGCTTATATAACATTGCATGATTCAGGTCCAAAGAGATACGCCCCTTCCTCACCATATTTTAACCAACTCTACTTTTCTATATGGGGCACTTTGGAGAGGGAAGCCAAGAGGACCTCACACCCAAATGTTAACTCATTGCAGTCTCCGTACTGGCTGAATGGGACAACTCTTCAGATGAGTTTGTCATCAATCCCTGCATGTCCTTCAGGAGACATGTAAAGGCAGTGATTGATAATGAGTGTGCCCATATTGAGTGAAAAAAACCTTGTCTACATATTTTGTCAACATTATTTTTTTTATCTATATTGAAAATATAAAATTAATGATTTACATCTAAATCCTTATCTCGAGTCCACATTTTGCTGCCCTTCCCTGTACATATAAAGTATAGACAAAAGAAGTAGGATCCATGACTGAAGTGGGTTAAAAAAAATAAGTCGATAGACTTATTTTATCTATAATTTCCTTAATCAAGAAAAGCAATCAAATCCGTCCAGTTTCAAAAGTCTATGCAGTTTTGTTTTTTTAGTTTTTTTTATATACTTCTTAAACAAAATATGTCTAATCCAGATTTGCCAATGAATAATTACATTTAACCAAGATATCACAAGGTTTGGGTCCCCACAATGTATATAAAAGTAAAAAAAAAAAGGTGGGGAAAAAGTATTTTCGTATTTTTTGCCTTATTTCAATACTTTATAAGAAGTGTTATAATCATTCGATTTTAGCCAAGTATGCCCCATTCTATTTTATAAGTTGTTGCCGACAAGAATCCCACTTCATAATGGACTTATAGTCGAAGCCCTTGTACCTACTGACAAAAAACTCAGATACCCAATTTTCATAAGGCTTTATTGATGCAAAAATTGTACATCTAAGAGCGTTGTCCATAGACAGGAACAGGTGGTAGTCACTTGCTGCTAGGTCTGGACTTCATTTTGGATGTATAAGAACTATCCATCCGAGCTCCCAAAGCGTCTGGCGCGTCATCAAAGATGTGTGCGGCCTTCCATTGTCTTGTTGATGTATTTTTGTCTCCTATTTTCTAAAGGTGGTCGCTACTGTTCGATCTTTAGCTTCAAACGGTGGAGTTGTTAACAGTTTTTAACTGTAATTCTATGTCTGCATCAAAACGAAGTTTAAACGTCATAACATTATTTTTATTATCTTTCTATACCCCAAATTTCACATATATTTGATAAATAATTTTTATATGATTCCATACATGCAAAAGATTATTGCATTGTTTATATAGTTGTATGGACCAAGTTTACATTTCAATAAATGTAACAAATAGTTTTAAAACAAAAACTAAATATTTTTTGGCAGTTCCTTTGATATTTCTTAATTAAAACTATATAAAGAATAATTTTTAATTATAAAATGCAATACAATATTTCAAGACTATAATAATTTGAATAAGACAATTATTTATATTTAATATTATGAAAATGGATTAACTCATTCGTAAATGTTTAAATTATATCTATATTAAATTTATATTGTTATTTTCTTGCAGTGTGAATTATATTTATTAAATGTACCATTGGTTGCCCTTCCACTCAATTTTTTTCGTGTGTGTATGTCTTTAATGGGGAGAGGGGATATTCAAGACATGTATGTCTCAATCTGTACATAAAATGTACATACACACATAGAGAGATGAAGTTTCGTCCAACAATTAATGGCATATGGTATAATTGTATACCTTTTATGAGAGAGAGCTAAGCATCTATAGCTATCATATTACTGGATTTTCTTATTACAAATATATATTTGTAAAGAATCCTGTCTCTTTTCTCTCTAAAAAAAATAGCTGGTTAAATGTCATTGCTCATAGGCGAATCCATTTCAGACATATTTTGTTTAGGAATTATATTCAAAAACTACGTAGACTTTTAGAGTTGTACCTCTTTAGTTAGTCAACTTGGTCATGAAATTCCAGATACTTATCTTAATTTGAGGAAAGATAAAGACAATGCCTGTACAATTAGTGAAGAAACGCCTGGAAAATTTCGATGATATATTACAAGAAGTATGTCCTTAAATCATTCATTCCAATTTTACCCAACTGGCCTGCAAAAACGGTCCTGATAAATTATACAACCTCCTCCTTATATATGAACAAGTAAAATAAAAATAAAATATCTACTTCTTTTATATGACCTTAGTTTAAACCTCATTTAACCTTCTCTACGATTGGCAGAAAGTAAATACTATTATAAGTATTACCATCCCATCTCAGACATGTATTGAAATAAATGTTTTGCCAACAGACTGGCTCCTAGCTACCTCTATTGGAAGAAAAGTCAATTAGAATGTGAAGGCATAATTTGCCTATTTAAAGAAATCACAATTCCAGTTAGACTAGAGGAAATGATTGTATGTTGCATAAAACTCTGTATACTAATTAATTTTATTTAAACACCATTTTACTTGCGTCTTTTAACAGGACAGAAAAATAATTATTTCTTTATTTTTATTTTCAACTATATCCCTTTCATAGCAAATGTTTATCTGTGTTATAAATTGAATTGCATCAACATATTTTAATTAACTTTTAATTATGTTAATCATTTTAAATAGTTTTAAATAAATTTATTTTCTTCGGGATTAAAGACGGTTATACTTATTTAATAAATAAAAAATGAAAGTCTAGTCACAAAAAAGTATATTAATATCCCTTTTTCCTTTACTTGAATCATAAGTGCCTAGAGTACCACGTTGTCGTGATGGCAGCTCGGAGCAAATCCAAATTAGGATAAGAGTTGCGGTAGACATTCATGTCCAAGCAACCCAAAACTGCCAAATCCAGGGAGTTGAGGTCAAGGCTGGAGGAGGGCCACAGGGAGACATGCCAAAACTGGTTCTTCTTGACTGTAGGAGGCTTTAATTGACTTTTTGTTATTATAGGTAGTCCGGATAGAGATGCCAATGGTATCTCTAGTCTTCTCGCCACTGACACCGGTGCAGAGCCAATCGCAAATACGTGACCTGTTTTGTAGTTGCTCAAACATTTTACACTGACGGACATAGGATCACAACAGAAATGTTTATTTTTGTTTCAGCTGTCATTCGATTGTATAGTAGGAACTGAAAATTAAAATATCGGGGATAAAATCGATGTTTTAGGTCCCCACTTCTAGAACTTAGGGCAAAATTTATACTCAGATACATTTTTAGTTGGCAATTCTTTGGAAATAAACAGATTCTACACTATCTGTGGTAAGTTACGAGCCTTTTATTTAAAAAAAAAAATAATATATTTGTTAAGATTAAAATTTGTAATATAAAAATGTATGAAAGACCAACACTTTCAGAAATTTGTCCTTTGACATTTTATAAATCTGTTAAAAACAATATATATATTGAAGGTTTTTTTTACTCTTTTTATTACTGTACACAAATAAGAAAAATTGACTCAACTGGGAAACAGAAAAAAAATGCTGTCTAATTGCAAAATTAAGTTAATTACTACGTCATTTTCCCCCACAGAGATCTGTATGTGTGTATAAGCTAATTGCAGGCCCATAGTTTGAGTTTTTTTTTTTTTTTGAGGTGGGTAATAACTTGTACAAAAAATGACATGAGCGTTGTAAGGATGTTTGATAGTCAATAGAAGATTGTGAACATCCCAAAGGTACTTCTACATCAACAGACAGATCGCATGTCGATAAAATCAGCCTAGATAGAGAAAAATCCCTGTTTGAGTGTAAGGCAGCTTGCTAAAGAGTATTGGATATCAGCCATATTGTATTATTATGATATTCTGACCCAAAAATTAAAGATGCACCACGTTACTGCGAAATGTGTACAACGTCTGATAATGGACATACAAAATAGCCCATCATGTGTAGATTTGTGAGGCAATTTTGGAAAATAATACAGTGCTAAGGATTCATACATGTAACTTCTAAATAAGTGGTTATTAAATTTTTTGGGCCTAACAAAGAATATGAAAACTTCATTCCAATAATCATGGGTTTATTATTATTAGTAAAAGGATTTGACACGAGTCATCAAGATTAAAGGAAATACAAAAGCTGTTACAAAGGAAAGAAGAATATTCACACTTTTTCAACAAGTGGAGAAATCCCTCGGCCCAGTGGGGCTACATGCCTGAAACGAAAATGGGCAAGAAATTCAGTCAAAGGCACAATAAAAAATTTCATATAGCAAATGTGCAAATAATCCCACAACATGTTTAATATTCATTATTTTGAACTAATGTAATTACAAATAGATTCTGGAGAAATAAAGCATTGCTAATTCTTTTCCAAACTTGAATATTTGGACTTTTTATATATAAAGATAGAGAAAAATTGCTTTTTAATGTGTTTTTTTGAAAATAAAAGAAGGCAAAATAAAGCTTAATCCTGTAGATGAAAAAAAAATTATTCCAAAAAACATTCTATAGGTTACAAAAGGAGAAATATAGGTAATTTTTATTTTCTTGGTGTAACAGCAATCGAATAAAAAACCCATCTCAATCCAATAAATATTTTTTTAAATTTTGAAAAAGTAAAATGGTGAAGTCAAAAAATGGTGCCTAACTGTATTAATTGAAGTTGATTTTTATTGACCTTTTTTTAAATTTATTTAGCAAACCAATTATTGAACTGATAGATATGGAAATATGCAATTACGTTTAATTAACATTAAATTTAACGACAAAAAATAATTTTTTAAATGCCATGACCTTAGTGAACTTTTTATGACCTTTTCACAGAAAATGACCTTATTAATGAACACAAATACAGCAATAGAATCTAAGTCATCCTAGTCGAAAATGTCACCTACAAAAAACTATATCATTCGTATAACATTGAAGGTTGAGTTATTGAAATTAATTCATATTTCAATATATTTAAATGATAAAAAATTGTTATAAAACAAAGCAAACCTGAGCTCTCTAGTCTATGTACAAGTGTAGAAAATAACACGTGAACGTAATTGACAAATTTCCATTCGTGCAATCCAATCAGTTGATTTTTCTCGAGGACCACCCTCTACGCGGTCAGCAATTCCAAACGGTAGATAGGCAAAATCGTTCTGTCAAAAAGTCAAATTGGACTCAGAGAGTGAAAGAAAACAGCCCAGACCAATTTCCTAAAGTACATGAGGGCCCATGCAAGAGATCTGGAGGTTTCAGACCAGATTGTCCAGAAAGCTATAAAAAAAGTGGGTTTAAAGATCCTTGTGACGGTGGTGAGGCCACTTTTGACATCTCCTTCGTTTAAAGACCTGTTTAAATGTATCTTTTGATTTCTTTTGAACTCAAATATGCGTCACATGCCATAGTTTCGGAACCATTGTTCTAAATAAAATCTGTTTTATTGTATGACATCAATCGGTGCATTTTTTTTAATAATAAATAATATATACATATGGATCAACCCTTTGCTGATTCGATGAGCCATTCAATTCGTTAAATAAAGCTTTTTTCCTATTTGAAATAAGAGTCAAAGAATTTTATTATATCATGCACATATTTCTATTTTTATGGGCAACATCATAATTCAAACCTTTCATCTAAGATGAGAGTTTCTTATTAGTTAACACGGATTATATTGCATAAATCAAAGTATGTATATTGTATACAATATACTATTATGATTTTCATAACTTTATTCATAGAACTGCAATGGAATGCACTTTTTATTCAAAATGGCAAAAGAAAAAAAAAGGAAAAGTTAACATCAACTAACATTTTCATAAATTATACGTTTGTACAACCAATAGGTAAATATATATTCATTTTTATGTTAGGGTGAATCTAATGCCCAAAAAGTCTTCCGTTTTGACAAATAATCTTTTATCATTTTTTGGTACAGTGTAAGTGTCCTATCATAAACATGTTTTAATAATAGATAAAGTAAAAAGTTCCGAGTGTTTTTTCACTATATTTTGACAATAAAGTTAATATAGGATTATCTGATAAGGTTCAAAACGGTTTTCTAGCTAATTTTCAGTTGTAGGGGAATAGAATATGTCCTCATATGCCGGTCTAACTCAACGGTTTCCATTATTTTATCAACATTTTCAAGGTACATATTATCAAAATGTAATCATTGGATCTCCTGCTTTACCATTGCATTCGATACAGTATTACGTTCATAAACAGAACAATTTGTTTTGATTGCCTGCTCTACCTTTTCACTTTGGTCATAGAGATAATTAAAAATGCATCAAATTTTCTCTTTTTTACTTCTATTTTGGAGCCCTCTAACACACATCTGGTTTCACTAAACACAAAACTATAGGTGAACTTTTTTTTAGGTGTACGCTTAAACTTTAAGAATATTTTAAGTTGTTTTATTTTGCAATGTATTAATCGTGAGATATAGGTCACTAAAGACATTTAGCAAAAAATATACATAATCTTTTACTTAACTTAATAATTACCTAGAGCACAAAACCAATACTGTTTAGAAAAAGTGACTAATTAACTATTTTTGGACTATTGAATGTGCCTAATAATTTGTTTTCCTAAATATGTATTTTAGATTAAGATATACTTTTTGGACAATAATCATGCCCTTTTATCTAAAATTTAGAGATTTTCAAAATACAAGGTACGATTGACACTTCCAGAATGAGGCTGTATCCACGCCTTAAAGTGGTTCTACTGGCTCTACTTTAATATCAGCTGATACTACATACAATAGGCTTAGGGGGGAGAGTTTGTTTTTTTGCAACCTCAGCTATGAATGGCTGCGTACAAAAGCTCAAAGAGAAGTCATTGTAACTTTGAAAAACAATTTGGAGATTGAAGAGTTCAACAACATCCCCTACCACACCGTCAAGAACTACAAACGAGCTTGGATAAAGATGGAGATGTTGGTGATTTTGATGAGTTTTATGCAAAGAGAGTGAAGGGAAAACACACATGGCGACGAAATTTTCAATTAAATTTAAAGTACCTTTTACAATAAAAAATGGTTCATGAGTGCATAGCTCGAAAAATTGGGATCTATGACTTCTTAGTGAGGATGTTGGTGAAAAAGGAAGAACGATACATATACTAATCGCTTTGTATCGGCCTGTTCATAAGTCCGAAAACGAAGAAAATGCGATTTTTTCAGAAAAGAAGCTGTTCGATAAGCTCAAGAGTCCTTCCTCACGAAACACCCTCATCGTTCACTCGGACGATAATATCTTCTCCCAGGACCAAAAGGTACACAAAAAGCACAATTGGTCCCTCTACTCAAACCCTTTCGAGGTATCAATTGAAATGATGACAAAGTCCCCTACCACTTGGATGGTCCTAGCGTCTGTGAGCAACAGGGCCCTGGTCATGCTCCTCCTGTCCTAGAGTGAGCACTACGTCTACATCGACGTCATGAAAAGCAAAATGAAGCCCTGAATGGATCAAGTAGCCTGGGAAGCTACGGATATTTCAGAATGACAATTCTGTCATCCACATCGCGAAGAAAACCCACCATTGGATGAATAAAAAATTTACCTGTCCAGCCCCAGATCCCCAGATGTTAATCCACTGGACTTTGTTTATAGGGCATGTTTGAAAGGAACCCTAATAGGTCTACCTAAAGCAAATAGGAGTCTCTTATTGCCTATATCATATACGTATTCACCAAGTACCCGAGCGAGGACGTTGTGAGTGCCTGTGCCCAAGTCCGGTCCCACCTGTAAAAGATAGTGATTGGTAATAGTGATTTCATTCGTTAAATCTAAACATTACAAATAAACAAATATTCTCAGATAATTTCTAGTGTCTAACAACTCTTTCTACTGGATATATGTAGAAGTTTTGTAAAATGTTAAAACCTATGTCAATAGCAATTGTAACATGTAGGTCAATATTTACATTATTAGATATGCGCAATTTAGATTGGCGGATTTTAAATCCGGAAAATTAAATGATTATTTTTTTTTAAATTTATTCCCCGAAATTAATTCAACAATTTGCAAATCTTTTGCACTTATATGTTGGGTCCATAGTGAGATCATTGGCTTAAACCAACCACCTCTAGCTTGAACCACAGATTCCAACCTGGTCCTTAGCCTAGGACAGACCTAATTGAGGAAGTTTTTTCGATGTTTCCCATGCACTCAAGAATGGAAGCCCACAAGGAGTCAACACTGTTATTGGCAGATTTATTGGGTTATCTCTCCAAGACACTCCACAAATAGTATTCCAAGGGCTCAGACTCTGGGAACTAGGATGCCACATTTATTTTCCAGAAAATGCAGGGTATAATTTAAATAAGTCTGGAGAGCATTTTTTACTATCAGATCGATCATGAGTCTTCCGTGCAGGTTTCCCGAGCCATCCAACTCTTGGAAAGCCTTGACAACATTGTAAATAGTTGATTTTATCAGCTTCATAAACTCCTTTGGTCAGCACTCGGACAAAGGCCCGTAACAATGGCCGCAAAGCGATTGAATTCGGAGGGCATATCAAGGAATTTGTGTTTTATTTTAGACAATTTTGTTAGTTAAATCTAATTAGCACACTTTCGTAAACATAGATATCAGGGTTGACAAGATATTGAGGTCAAAACTTGCTTCGTATGTAAAATACCTCCCCCCCTGTGTACATAATTATTTTTTACTTCTTATATTTTCAGTGCAGATATCAAATTCGTTTTTATTAAATCTGTTCATATCTGTAAAAGTGCTCAAATGCATTCATAAGATCCATAAATAGAACCATAAAAAGGTCAAGCATGTATGAAAAAAAGTCCAGGCATCATCTATACCCTAAGCTACATATATTTGTTCATAGGTAGGCAATATGTTTATGTAAAAACATTCCAAAAAACCACTACGTAGTGTTCAAAATATCAGTTGTCCTATGAAACCAAAAAACTTTCAACAGATATGTATAAAAATAACATTTTTTCAAGAAAAAAATAAATACATAAATCATTTCAGAAAAAAATAAAAAATTAATTTTAAGATGTAAATCAAATAAAAATATGTAATAAATTTACAAATTATCGCGTTCTGTTTTGTTTTATGTTGAGGAATGAATCAAATCATTTTATAATAATTATTATTTTTCATTTGAAAAAAACAGAATTATTCTAAGCAAAAAAATAATTACAATTTTGACACTGCACATTAAAAAATGTACAATGGGGTAGCTTACTTTTCATTATTTTAAAATTTCGATGACAGCGCGTTCAGAAAAGTTTGCATTTGGTAGGAAGATAACCTATCCAAAATTTCCTTTTTCTACGATTTCATCTTTCGGTAGCACATTTTATTCAAATTTGGAAAAGAAACAAAAGTTCTTCCTTTTGCCAATAAAGATTAAAACACTGTATTAATCATTAGATTGCATTTTTAAATTATGATAGTCATTATTCTAATCTATTAGATACATTGAAAAAGTTTTTTTCTTAAGCTACTCTATGAAAAAAAATGAGATAATAACTTAAGAAAATTTTGACCTTGTGATGTGCACTCAACGCGGCTCATCAAATTATCCCATCTATTTGCTCTTTATTTGTTCCAGAGGACAATTTTAGAAAAAAAAATCATTATTTACAATTTTTATAAATTAAAAATATTTCTATCAAAATTATATAATTCAAAATATCTAAAAATATCCTTTTAGTATTTATGTTGACTAAGTAAAAAGTTTTTGCCTTTGTTTTATATATAATTTAATCGATTTGTGCCACTTAAAGATGACCTCGTAGGACAATGCAGTTTTGCATAGGTCATTTTCATACCATATGAAAACTTTTCTGCACCAGTCGTATTGAAATTCAATAAAATTGAAAATCAAACCAATCTACTGTACATGCCTACATTCATAATATAGATTATAAATTTGTAGATTGATTTGTTTAGACTTATTTTTGGCAAGAGTAAGGAGACCGATCCTAATGATCGATGTAATATGCTCAAGAATATTTTTTTATATATTGTAGGATATTTTAATTCAATTTGAAGACGGGTCTAATTCTGTTTGAAAAATTTAAATGTCCAAAAAAGTATTGATTAGTCGTTTTAAAAATTATTATTTCTTCCCACTGAAAAAACCTTATTTTTATCCGTCAATATTGTCATTTTTAATAAGTTTGTCGTTGGTCATCATAGAATATGATGATTTTAGTGGCTCAAGCCTAAAGTATGTAGGATATATTTGAGGCCAAAAAATCTAATTTAATAATATGTGATATATTTTTGTAACAAATTTATTTAATTTATTCAAAATAACAGTTTTAAAGACACAAATATAGAAAATGCTCATTCTGCAAAGGAGAAATGGAGACATGCTTAAATCCATACCAGGAGTGGACAACCTATGGCACACGTGCCACTGCTGGCACGCACAAATTAGAACATATTCCTGAAGTTTGTCTCTGTTATTTTTACCGTTATTGTTGATGGTGGTGTACATATTGATTAGAAATGTTGAAGTTGACACTCCATGTCTCAAAGGTTCCCTACCCTGATCTATACCATGACTTTCAAATACTTAAGCACATCGTTAGTGTGACCACAGAACGTCATAACGTTTTAACGTCATCATAAAATATTGATTATAATGGTTATATGAAAAACATTTTAAAACTAGGGGTTTTTATTAACTAAGCTATATTATTGAAGAAATGTGCATACTAAAAAAACTAAGTATAGCTATTGGAAAAGGAAAAACGGTTGATGAATGTGATCTTACTTATTTTTTATTCATTATTTAATAGTTCGTGTTGATATTTTCCTATGAACTAAGCATTATCGCCTATCTTTGATGTACCTATGTTGTTTTAAAAATGCATAATAAAATAAATATATAATATTTTCCTTACACTAATGTTATTTTTAATCTTGTCCTCTCTCCTTTATATAGCAGTAATTCATTTTTTACCACCAAAAAAATTTAACAAGCAGATGATATGAAGAATGATTACAATTCAGGAGTACCATATGTCTCACTCCCTCCTTTTCCTCCCGCTCTTCCAGAAATCCCATCTCTTATTATACTCGTTCTAATGTTGTTATTAAATAATAAATAGCTAAAATAGTCTTGAACTTTGCCTTTAAAGAAGGAAAATCAACCTTTGTTTCTTATATTAACTGTTAAAATTAACAATTAATTATTTTTATCACCTTTTATGTTTCCAAATGTCTAGATATTTGGAAAAAAGACGTGAGTATTGACCAATAAATACATGAATAAAAATAATTTTATTTATTAGAGGAAAAATACTGAAAGAAGGGTTTTTTAAAACAATATTTGGATGCCATTTGACCATTGGAAAAGATAGTTAAAAGTTATAAATGCTTCACTTTTAACTCTGATATATTATACACAATCAATTAGTTTGTTGATCGATCTATTCTTGTACAAACATGGTATTGGTCTCTTAATAGTAAAGAAGGGATCTGTGTAAAAACATAACTTACCACAACGATATGAAAAGGAAAAACGGTTTCTTCTTTTTGTTTATTATTAATAAGTCGTCAGGCTATTAACATCTCCCCCATAAAAAAGAATTATCTTCTATCTTTGGTATAAATTGTTTTAAAAAAATATATATATAAATTTAAATATGATTGTAATCTTTTTCCTTCACTCATACTGATTTAAATGTAGAATTTTCTCTCATCAAAATAATAAACAAGTCAGCTGATATTTACAATATTGCCAGACATTCTTCAAATTGCCAGGGTTACCATGTTGATTTTGTTTTTTTAACAAATTTAAAAACTACACGATTTGCATCATTGCTGATAAGAAATAAGAATATTTGGCTTAAAATCGGGCCAGTCCTTGGCTTCAGTCCTTGAGAAATGGTACTTTCGTCAGTCAACCAATTTCATATCCCTAGTATATTTCCCCACCATTTTTTTCCCAGGCAGTACATCCAGAAGAGGGCCGGTAGCATCTGTCATCCGAACGTTGAAGCAATAAAAACCTACGTCGACGAGGAGTGGGATGCCATGGACCCGAATTTCATCCGCAATACTTGCAACTCTGTTTGCAAGAGGTTTGACACCATCTGTGAGGTCAATGGTGACCGAATAGAATAAATATCAGAATGTGATTTAGAAAAGGTTTATGTTCAATTAAAGAATTGCAGGCTATTTTCTTTTTTCTTTCCAAGTTTGTAAGTTTCAATTGTCTATCCGTATCGTTCGAATAACTATTGAATATTAATAACAACTACAAGATTGATGCTATAACAATGTTCCGACTTTTATTAATCAGATTAAACTGGGCCATTATTGGTCATTTTACATGTGGAGATAAGGGGACAGTGCCCAGTTGTTCCTTCAGCATGAGGATTTCAAAAGTTCTTATTTAGGAGATGCTCTCAAATTCCAATTTTTGAACCTGTTCAGGATTACCTAAAGCCCGGGAGTATTTTTTATCTATCAGTGCTTTTAAGAATTTATTTATACATCTACAAAGAAATAGTTCATTTATTGAACATTAAATAAAACTTTTTTTTCAGAACATTATTTGGGGGAATGTACAATATTAAAAGAGTGTATTTATTAAATTTGAAATTTTGTTGGATAATATCTCAACATATAAAATTGATAAGGAACATGCTTAACCTTTTGAATGACACGAGCAATAGGAAGATCAATGCTATTATTTGAAAAAATATCCCAGTATGTGTTGTACACGATGAGAATACAAGGGCAAATTGACACTATCATTTAATATTAAAATACATTTTACTGAATATTTATCATTATTTTTTTAAAGATTAATATCAAGATTATTTTTGTAGCATATATTTTTATGTCCTAAGTTTATAGTATTTGTTTTTTTACAGGGTGTACATTTTTCAAAAGTCTTTGAATTGTCAATGAGGCCACATTTTTTGGGCAGATTTACTTAAAAGTTGGCTAGAACTGTACAAATGAACGTTGAGAACGAGCTCATTTGATGGATCCTCCTTCAGCATCAATTACGGCCTGGATTTGGCTCCAAATGGAGGATCAGTTGGTGAAAACCTAGTTCCTTGGCAAATTGGCAATTTTTCCCACGATAAGACCAATCAGAGAGTCCTTGATGGCCTGAGTTGATCGATTTGCTTTAGATTCAACCTAGTACCAGACAAAGTAATCAATCCGATTAAGATTTGAACTACTGAGGGCTATATTTCCTTCGCAATGAAGTCATAGCAGTGCTCACTCGACCACTTCTGGGATCATTTGTCTCCAGAAGAGCCTGCCAAATATTTTGTTCGGTATGGATTGGGACGCCAGTCACATTTGATATCTCCCAAACTTAAATCTTCTGTTTGTTTTGCATAAAAATTAACATTCAAGGCGCAGGGTTGATCCTCCTCTGCAATTTCATTATTCTTTATATCAAAAGCAGGTGTCGCCATGAACCCTAAACCTTCACTCAATTTGTTGATACAATAACTCTTCTGCCAGAAAAAAAAGACACCATAAGATAGCTACATATAACAAAATCCCCGACATGTTCAATTGGGTTTTAACACCTTGTAGTTTATAAACCTGTATTGGCCCTGATATAGCTTTTTAAATAAAAATTTCCAATTTTTCATTTCTTAGTGTGACTTTAAGTGATATTTGCACATGCTCAAGGGATATCTCAGAGTAATTGTTTGATATAAATTAACAATAAGTGGTCAAAGAATACAAGAGTATTTCTACTAAATTTAAAAAAAATCATTTTTGCTTGTGTTTGTGTTGACGGGTCACAACCATTACTTTACCTACTAAAGAAACTCAATTATTTATGTATAAATGTGTTAAGAACAATAATGAATATTTTATGTACCTAATAAACTCGACTAAAAATATTCCATCTCAAGAAGCATTAGATAAATTGAAGGACGTTTAAGTATTTTATTCATAAAATTTGACCTTATCTTAAGATTTTGATGGGGGAAAAAAGTGTGTGTCTGGAAATTTGATTATATATTATTGTTATCTGTTTAGTTATTTATGTGATTTTTTTTTCTTTCTCTCTCATAAAAAACTATCTTAATTGATATGTGATAGTTTGTAGGATTACATTTATTTTGTAGGTAATATCAGGTTAGTAATAATAATTAATTAAAGATAAGGTAGTTTTAAAGGATATTAAGAGATTAAAATAAACAAATGGATGTGTATAAATCGAAAATCAGAAATTTAATAAAATATTAAACGTGAAATCAAATTGAATTAACAAAATTTAACCAAAAAAAAAAAAAAAAATCAAAAAAGGTTTGAACTAATGCAAGAGGAAACTAAATAATTATATTATCTGCAATGGTGTGACAGTTTGTAGTTTTTTGTTTAACTAGTTGTTAAGAAAATGGCGCATGTTTTGCAGTGTAAAGTGTTTTGTGTGAGTAACTTACACCTATATAAATATATAAGGTTGGAGAAAAAGTAATTTCGTATTTTTTCATTATTTCAATGCTTTATAAGAAGCGATACAATCGTCTGATCGTCATAACTTGTTGCCAACGAAAATCCAGCGTCGTTATGCCTACGCGTACAATCCCTTGTACCTATTAGCAAAAAGGTTGGACAACCAATTTTCACAGGACTCTATTGAGGCCAAATTTGTATCCCCAAGGGCGTTAGCCATAGACAAGAACATTACATATTGACTTGGTGCCAGGTTCGGACTGTAAGATCGATGATTAAGAACTTCCCATCCGAACTCATGGAGATTCTGGCGCGTCGTCAAAATTGATCGAATTTCTTTTTTTATCCACCCTTCTGCAAATGGTTAAAATTGGTTATATGATCTATGTTTAGCTCCACGGCGATGCTACGACGACTAACATGACTTTTGCTACAATATATAATTAGATAAAGGCGAAAGTTCCAAGGGGGAAAATTCCTTGTGTGAAACATCATTGAACTGTCAACCTACATATATGTATTGTGCAATGTGCATGCATCTAATATATTTTATATCGTCTACTTTTTCAGTCTTTAACACCAGGGGGTCAAGGGTTTAAAGTTAGGAGCATTTAGTTTTTGTATAACTTTAGAATATAATCTTATCTTTTATGTTATAATAAAACCTTCCATCTTACCTCTATTTTTCAAGCTACAAATCTCAAAGACAGTTAAGAGGATAATAGTACATTGCAAGAATTTTCGTATAAAGGATTTTTTACAGAAAGGCCAAATGTATGTTATAAAGTAAACAAAAGATGGATTTAAAAATGGCGCTTGGTATTGGGAAAAAGGAACCCCTACTCAATGCAGTGTCCAAAATAAGTTAATCAGCTCAATCCATGGAGAAGTTTTGGAGTGTAAACGTATCGAACAAATACGAATTTTTTCTAATATATACAGAAGGAACATACTTTCTATACCACCATTTTGGTGCACTCTCTTGGGTAAACACAGGCACTTAGGCAGCTGATTTTTGTGTGAGATAGCTTGTTCAAACTTGCACCAGTTGGAAAAAATGGAATCAATTGACAAATATTTTGTCCCTAATATTTCGAAAACGTACAGGGACCTTATTGAAATCCATACCGTACAATTGTTCAAACTCTGGGATTCAATCATAAGTTTGTTAGCAATGTAAGAAAATTTGAGGCCTAGAGGGGACTCGGCTTCTGCCAAATATCTAAAAAAAGTCTCAAATGGCTCCAAGATAATTTTTGCGATTTTATCTTGCCGGACTTTTGGCCTCCAAATATGAATCCGATAGGTTTGTTTTTTTGTGGGGTACAATCGAACCAAACCCCTTGCAACATCAAAGACGAACGTATTAGTTGGAACAAGAAAGAATTCCAAGATTTTCTAAAGGACCAAGGGCAAAGACCTGCTTGCGCTTTCGGCCTCGTTTAGAGGCTGGAGGTGATTTTATTGACTAAAATAAATCAGAATTCATCAAGGTTTTATAATCTTGTTCTATTTTTATGATTGGATGATTGGTTGGAGAGCAAATTGCGTTAGAAAAAAATCCTATTTGTGGCGAGGCAGCTTGTGCACTCTGTATTTAGGACATTTACACTATTGGAAATGTAATCAATAATATAACTTTCAAAGGGATTGGTTTTTATATTATTAATTCAAGAAAAACCGATGTGTTATTCATTCAAAAAAGAAAGAAAAAAACTTTAATTAAAATAGATAAGCTTTTAAAATACTTTTATATATATCGGAATAAACAAATTCAATAAAAGCCAATATACAGGGTTGTTCAGATCCACATTGGCAAAACATATTAACAATAGCTCAAAAATAAAGAATTTGAGAAGAAAAGTTCAATATTATTTTTCGTTATACATTTTAAATGTTGTTTATTTATTCAATGAAACTACATTCCTTGTAAACTACGGCTTAGAGTCTTCTCAGAAATGACTGAGAAGATTAATACATTAAGGATTCTGGAATTGGGTCCCATTTTCAATGTTGTATGTGAGAGATTCAAAGCATTGAATGTCTGATTTCTCCAACCTTCTAGTCTATATACCTCTAAACAAAATAACCTAAGGAGTTAAAATCTGGTCTCGAAGGAGGCCAAACTGTTTTATCCAAAATTCTATTTTCGATTGCTGTCCTGTTCAAAAATAAGCTTATTGCTCCTGTACTTACAAAATGGATACCAGGGAAGGGCAACATACTTCAAAACATGGGATATGCTGTTTTCCTAAATCAACCAGACACCATTTTTTGGAAACCCCTAACGGAAGTTTGAATCCTTCAATAGAAATTCCGCCCCAAACCATTACTAAAGCTGCAAATTTAGATTTGAGAACTTCCTTTATATCTGATGGAACCTGCACAGTTGGATTCGAGTATTACTCGAACTCGAAATATACTCGCCATAAGTAGAGAATAAAATTTACTTAAACACATCCAAAATATTTTTTGAAAAACTTGACCTATTTTTAAATGAGACTGGGGTAATTAAGTATTTATTTATTTATTTTCGATATTAAGAAATATCACACTATTCCAACGAAATGCAAATTTATAAATAACTATTCAAAATAAAGGATACTAATGGCGTCAAGCTTATAAATACTTTTTTTGTCATATTTCATGACAAAGGATAAGACTGATGCCATAACCTACAGATTATAACTAGTTCTAAGGCCTACCACATAATTAAGTTTTATAACTGATAGTTTTATCTGTGCAGTCTTGTGTCTACCGGATATTTATATGTTATAATTGATATGTTTGATTTAAAAATAAATATTAAACCTGCCTAGTATCTGTCAATCAAATGATTCAATAAAGTGGTGGAATATTGACGAAAAATTACATTTTCAACCTCTTTAAATCAGTCATAAGATATTTATCAAAACCTGAAATTTCAATTCCTAGTAGACACTATCATCTGCTGGAGAAATAGTTAATTAGAAGAGAATCACAATTAATTAGGATATAGAAGATTTGCTCATTGTAAAGAATTGAATAATTATCGGAACTGATGCATCACCTTTTTGTAATAACTTCCTTTGTGTGTGACTAAACGTGAGCCAGTGGTTGACAAATACATAAACATATGTATATCCCATGAATAAGCAATATAAATTCTCTTAATTATGCTATTTTTTATTGCAAACTCAACCCCAATTTTTAAAAATAAACTACTATAAAAGGAACATCGCCCTACTCAAACTCAACTCGATTTCAAACATTGAAATCTAAAAGTCGACTTATCTCGATAATTTTATCTCATTTCCAGCTCTAATATTGACCCTTCTTTGTAGTAACACACTAAACATAATTTAAAAAAAGTTGAAATTTCTCAAATTTTAAACATACCCATTATATAATCATTAAAAGAAGTTCTTATATTTCAATTACTTATGTTATTTAAATAAAAGATAGAGCCAAAAATATTTTATAAAATGTGGCCTGACCCAAACTGGTAGTTTCACCGCTAATGAATCCAACACAACTACAATTTAGGTTGTATTCACACAAGTTTTTTTGTTTGTTTAATAAATAGTCGTTTAAGAAGTGCATACAATTTTGCAGAAATGAAAGTATGCTCAAATATGTATAAGCCAAGGAACTTAAACTTTTTATAAATGTATATTTTATAACTTATAGATTTCTTTCAACATGTCTAGAAGCATTTTGATCTCTAGATTTCCAAATATGTATATTTTTGTACCATAAATTACCTTTATAAATAATTTAACTTATTTTTATGCAATAACTAAATTTGCCCGGTATCACTTAAACTATAAACAAATTGATATACAGGGCGTTAAAAACAAATCCGTGCATTTTTCCAAAAAGTTTAAATTGTCTCCCTTTTCGGTGGATTTACTTGAAAATTAGCTTGAATTGTATGCATAAATGTAAAAAAGAAGCTTTTGGATGTATCTGCTATTGCTGGATCCGGGCCCAGAGGGAGGAGTAGGTATTGACTATGTATTTCCTTGGCATTGGTCATTGTCTCCTTTATGGTATGATACTTTTTTTTTTTAGTTCAACGTAGCTACAAAAAATAAATCCATGGGATTAATATCCATAGGGCTATGATACCATATTTCCTTCCAAATTAAATTATATAATTCCTCACTTTTTTCCAGATAATGAGGGATCAGGGATCAAGAGTCTCAAGAAAAACCATATGAATCTTTTGCACGGTCTGGATTATGAACTAGTCATATTTGAGAACTCCTGATTCCAAATTTCCATGTAATTGCCGACAGAAAATCATCGTAACGGCGAAAAGGCGTTCCTCCTTTGTAAATACAAACTTTTTTATATCTAGTGCAGCTGTCGCCATGATGTCCAAAACCTCAATAAAGTTTGTTGATACAACAATGTTTCTGCCGACAAAAAAGAACGCCATAAGACACCTGCAACATCAAAAAATCACCGATGCACGCAAGTACGGTTTAATCTTAAAGCCCCGTTTATTCTGTAAAAAGTATTATGGTTAGAATCTAACTTAATGAAGTGTTTCGCGATGTAGGTATATTAGGTATTTTGATCAATTAAGATAACATTTGTTAATGTACCGAGTGATTTATTCAGAGTGTAAACAATTATAAAAAAGTTAATTATTTTGTAAAGTAAATGCATTGATTTGCGTGGTTTTTCCCATTAACTCTGATACCTGGCCAAATAGGTAAATTAAAGTTAAACATAAGTACTAAATGTTCAACCAATAGCATGACATTAATGCGTTATTGTTTATTTGCAATTATCTTCTTCCAATGTGGATGGTCTTCTATCTTAAAATAATTCAAATTAAATATTTAGAGAGAACAGGCCCGCACTGTATATAAAAAAGTCTTAACTTTCAGTTTTAAAATCAAGTTATTATTTTACAATAGTCAACTGTTACCCCTACCGAAGCAATCTGGGATATTATACACCCCGAAATTTATTAAAATATTTCTTCTTTCTTTCAATCTACATTTTATCGAAATAACTTTTCATTATGCTCCGGAATTAATAAATCAGGATATATGCAATTATTCATTTATTTTGATAATGTCTTGCTTAGGAGTTATTCGTAGATTTAGATATTTTTAATTGAGGATTAGTGAACTTAATGAATTGTTTTGCTCAAAGTCGTTCCTTTGTGTTTCCTTCTGAGTTCGTGGATTCTTACCTTTTTCAAGTATAGGACTGAGACCATAGAGTGCTTACGCTGAGCAAAAGCAAGATAAAAATTTTTAAGGCAAAAGTTACTAGACAAAAACGATCGAAAATATAGTTATTTATACATCAATTAATTTAAATCTTGTATATAATTTACGAGTATAAAATGGATGGAAAAGTTTTAAAAAGCTTTGATCAAATAATTATTATGATTGTTCAACTGTTTAAAAAATAATAATTAAATACGTTAAGTTTCTGTAGTTTATTTTTTACAGAGTTTACTAACCGCTTTATAAAAAGGTTCTTTAATCCGGATCTGAAGTACTCGGGTACAGTATTAGTAAACTTCTATTACCCAAAATGATCCAAAATCCAAAACGGCTTCTAGTCTATGAACTTTTACAGATCATGAACGAGCTCCAAGGGGTTTCCAGATCTTAAAAACTGATAGTATTACGTAATACTTCATCCAAGTTAGTAAAAAAATAATATCTATATTGAATATAACATATTTATTTATATTGTTTAGTGCTTCAAGCAACAGCTGAATGGAAAGTTGCATCGCCTGATTATTCCACACAGGGTACTGCACACACCCATAATGAAAAATGTATTTGGTTGTTAGTTGTCAATTTATACTCTTATTTTCTTTCAATTAGTGCTCTTAACACAAAAGGCGTTGCCAAAATTCAACATTTTTTTTTTTTTTTTTTTGGGGTATCTGTCAAAATTATCAACAGCATTATATATAGTAATTACTATTAATTAATATATTTATTTTAAATTTATACACTAGCAGAATGTGTCTGAATTGTAGGGATGAACGTAGGGAAAATAGAAACAAAGAATGAAGGTAGAAGACGGAGAGAGAAATGTAGAGAAATACAGAGAGGGAGAAACAAAGAGGGACGGGACAGATAGAAGGAGAGAGATATAGAAAGAGAGAAGGAAATGTGGTTTTATCTCTGTCAAAAACAGACCCTTAATTAACTCAAAGGTCCAAAAAAATATATCATCGGAACATGCTTGATTATTTCATAAATATACTTGCTAAATTTCAAACAGTTATGTTCCTCCATTTTGGATTCCATGTGCGATAACAGCAAAAAAAAAAATAGACTTATAAATGTTTATGTGATATGAAAAAAAAATTTGGGAGAAGAGGGATTCAAAAACTTGAACGGAGCCTCAAGCTCCCCCCCCCAAGAAGGGGGTAACGATGCCACTGCTTTAGAAATATTCCATAGTTGGAAGAATGGGCTAACTGCCAACTGACTTTGGGCTTTTTCTGTTTCTTTTGATTAGATTTAGGGTGAAATGTGAATAAAAATGTTAAAATATTTATTAATTATGTTCTAAAAGTAAATAGATTTTGACTATTCATTGGTTCAGCATGAGTAATCTGTAAAAATCTAATCTTAATTGACGTATAATTTCATATAATTCCAAAATTTGATTAAAGTACTGATTCAATTTGAAAAAAATATTTGTCTTGTTTTGGTTTCGGATCTGGATCTGAAATTTCAGTTACTCGAAATTTACCCAAAAATGTAGTTCCAATTGTTCAAAACGACCAGAATCCGAGAAAATGTGGATCTGTAATTGTAGTTATAGGCAATTTGGCCAACTTGGAATTGTTTACAACTGATTCGGATATGATTTGAGTTAAAGCAATTGATGTTCAGAACACCAATATGAGGAGAAGGAGGGAAAAAGATGAACAACTGATAACAAAATACAATTTAAATTTTTATATAAGTGAGTCTTATCATGTAAATTAGAAGTGGAAAAAAATAGATTAGTTAATTCAAATAGTGAAACGTCTAGACTTGATTGATTACATTAATGCTGTGTAAAAACTATTATAGATCGGAGGAAAAAAATAATGCATTTACTTATACTCGACTTGAATTAACCTATTGACAAAGTATCGTTAGTGATAGAAAACCCCTTTCAATACATATTTTTTGTATATATTTCAAAAATATTAATAAATATTGTATTGTGTATATTTATAAAATATTAAGCATTAATGTGTATGTGGAATTCTATCCAGAGAGGATTTTAAAGCGTTTGATAACGTAAAATCTGAAAGACCTGTCAAAATACACGTCGCATTCTTGTAAAGGTACTATCCTTTTTGTACTGGGAGGTTGCAGAACTACCTCAGATGCTAAAGCAATGGAGCCTTTATATTTTTATGCAAATTTTACTTTTAAATGTACAAAATCGTGAATTCTGATCCAAGTTCAATCCCGAAGCGTTAGCTCAGATTTTATATAATAACGTATTAATGAAGGGCGAATACAAAAATAATAATAATAAACATCAAATCCAATAGCTTTAAAATAATATTTATGTTGACATTCTAATATTGTAACTATATCCCCGTGCTTTGAGGGATGCAGTCATCTTACAATTGATTGCGTTATACATTTATCAAATAAATTTAAATATATATGTTGAGAGAAAACCCTAAGATTTACATGTCAGATGTTTTTTTATTTATAAATCATATTTCCCATGGATTTATTCATCATTTGATTAATAAAAAAACAGAACTTTTTCTCAACCGAAATTGAAAATACATATTTTTTTTATATGATGTAACCAACTCATTTTAAGAACCATTTGAGCTAAAAAATAATTTTATATGTATATTAGATAATCTCTCAAAGTAAAATAATATTAAATAATGTATAAAAAAATTTGATATTGAAATTGAAATGATTTTTTAAACCTTTTATTTAAAGAATTTTCGCCCCACCAAATAAGAAAAGGAAGACTGAAGACAACAGTCCATCTTTTTTCATCATTAAAAGTGCTAAAGTCAAAAAATTTGCTTTCCATTCTCTAAGTATACGAATAAAGCAGAGGTTATCAGGGTGTATGTATGTTCACTGACAATAAAAAGTTTGTAAAAAAATACTTTTATTTTCATCAATGTTCATCAACTCTATCAATATTGTTTAATTTAACCTGATGAAAATTATTATACAAAAAATAGATCCTTAAAATATTTTTAGATATTTGTCTGCAAAAATCCAGCTGTTTTGGCCAGGCTTAGTTTCATATGCAATGTTTATTTCTGGATAGTAATAGCGATTCTTAGCTAATTCTTTCAAAAAGGTCATCATTTACACGTGAAGACGCAAACCATTCCTTTTGTACAGAGATTAATTGGAAGGAAGTTTGTTTTTTAACAAGACCACGATATCAGTGGTTCTCAAATGGGGGGTACTCTCACCCTTGGGGTTACTTAAAGGTATTCCAGGGGGTACTTGAAAATTTCCAAGAATATTTTAAAAGTGGTACATAACTCAGGGGCGTCCGAAAAAGGTGAGCTGGAGGTATTGTAACCCCCTAAATTAAGGTATTTTTGTTTTTTATTAAAAAATTTAACATTTGATTTAAATTTTTTTTTTTTTTTTTAATATTTTGAAATTTTTTTCGAAAGAGATTTAATTTTAGGATTTATCTTTAATTAAAATTCCTGCACAATCCTCTCTCAATGAAGCGTAAAATGGTTTGTGATGGTAAAGGTGTACTTTGGTACACTAAATACTTTACAAGTGTTAAATCACTAACAAAAAGGTTGAGAATCCCTGTACTATATTAATCTATAATATTGCTCTCTGATGTATATCTAAATTCATATACATTTACAGTATATGCTAAGAGTTGTATAAAATATGACACTTTGGTATGAAAAATGAATTACATATGTCAAGCGTTTAGTTAACTCATATTCAAAAAGAAACAAAAGCAATGTACTTTAGATAAAATTTAAAAAAATGAATATGACTTTAGAGGCGATTAGGAACGAGATAAAGTACTCTCTTGCACATCAAATCACATTAAAATGTGATTTGAAGCTGTCATTATCATTCTTTTATTCTTTTTTTGCAATGCTGAGAGCATTTCAGTATTGAGTGCCTAACTCCATGTAAGCGTTCTTATGGAAAACTTAGAGTAACACTGATGATGTTTGGGGTAGTTATCTTCTTTACTATCTAAAGAAAGGTGTGTCTGTTCCTGGACGTCTAGAAGCTCTGGGCAATACTGGATACTACTAAAGAGTGGTCCAGATAAATTGGGAGAACATTTAATGCCTTATAGCGAACGAACTGTATGGGATAAAACGATACTTTTTTATTATTTGAAGCCACATTTTATGCCATTCAAGTATTCATAATAAAATCTGCCACTTTTGACAGCTTTGTCCACACGGCGCTGGCAGCTTTGAAAGCCCAGAATACCTCGTGCGGATCAATCTTTACCAATGTTGATATTACTTTATAAAAATTCAAAACTCGGTCAAGAAGGAGAAATTTAAGATATTGAAACACTCTGTCCAAATGAGTCAGTTGCAATTTTCCTCATATTGTAAATTTTTTTTTATTATTTTATATAGGAGTATTTACACTTCACAGTAAACATTTTTGTTAGGCATTGCAGAGCGCTAAAGATGTTTCAGGGAGTGAATTTCTCAAATCTATATTATTCATCTATAAAGTAAATCTTCTTATATTATAATCTGTAGATTAAAAGGAAATAATTAAGCACCTTGAAATTTATAATTATGTATCCCTCTAAACAATTATTAAAAACAAAAAATCATACAATTGTCCCTAATGCCCATTCAATGTGTTTACCCTTTTTTTCGAAAAATATGGGTGGAACCCCTTTTTACTGAATTGCAGCTAGTACGCCTAACGTCTTCCAAAATCACCACCAACTGCGATTTTACAGCCATCATGAAGATGACCCGTCTTCAACGTTGCCAGGGAGTCCTCAACTATATGAAGTATGCAGCGCCAGACAGAGTCTTCCTTTTCTCTGACCAGAATATTTTTGACCTTGATCCTGTCTTCAATCGCAGTAATGACCGTTATGTCAGCTTGGGGAAATCCATGAGGATCTTCGAACTGTGCCCACAAACAAACACACAGCATCACCCATGGCACTACGCATTGTTGCCTTAAAAAGCATTTTGGCCCCCCTGATATAGTTCCCAGAGGGTTACAGTCTCATGACGGTCACGAACATTGACATTTTCTAGGCCAACCTGCTTCTCTGGGCCAGGGAAAATTTCCCAACCGGCAATGTCGTCTTACAAGAAGATGGAGCCCAGCTCCTACTTCGAAAATTAATCAGATCTTCTTATCTAAGAACATCCCATTCTTGGACAAGAGAATGTGGGCACTATACAGTCCGGATGTCAATCCTCTCGGCTTTCCTATTTGTCAGCACATCAAGAGGAGGCCTGTAACTTTCCGTCATTCGAATGTTGAAGCCATGAAGGCCCTTATCAACGAGGAGTGGGCTGTCATGGGCCCGAAATTCATTTGCAATACTTTCAAATCTTTACTCAAGAGGCTTGTCGCTATCTGTGAGGCAAATGGCATCAGTATAAAATAAATCTTTTTGAAATTACATATGTATCTGAAAAAGAATTATAAAGATGTTTATTAAATGTATAATTAAATAATGGCAGGTTACTTTCTTTTTTCTTTCCAAGTGTATAATTTTCAAGTTACAACTCGAAATAGAAAAAATAATTTTTCTTAGTGACTAAATAATATATGGATAAGACAAAATGTTACGAAACAAAAGGTCAAGCCCAAAAGGGGTCCAAAATATGTTTCCATCATTATTGTATTTTATTTGCTAAGCGGTATTGGGCCCCATCCTGAATTTGTAATATTTATTACTTAGATAACTAATTTTCTATACACAATACCATTAATTCAATGACATTAAAGTTTATTAAAATCTAATTTTGAGCACCCTGTAAAGTTTCAGCTCTGACTAAATTGAGTCTATAGGAAAAAGTTTTTGAACATATGACATTTGATGATTTAAAAGTGATTTAATACTTTTGTGGCAAACCATATAAGGTTATTTTTGAAGTACTTATGATGAAAAATAACATATGATTAAATAATCATATTTTATAATAATTTTATACAGAGATGAAATCAATAAAATACAATATAGGTATAAAAATGAAAATAAATGCAAAAATAAATATATATAACTTTCTCTTTCCTTTTATTCACAGTCAATAATTTGCTGATTTTGTCTGATTAGGAAGATAATTCAATAACTCTATGGATTCAATTAACAAGTTATCTTATTTGTTAATTTGCACGCATACATACATATTATCCTTCCATCATTGATATACCTGCAAATACCCCATTCATTGTGGCAGTTTGCATATTATTAAGAAAGTAAGCCGATTTATGCACAATATACTTTTTTTGGGGTTCATATTTTCCCATCCTGATTCGATACCTCTTCTCCTAGAAACACAAAAAAAAAAACTGACTATGGCAATGTTAGAGATCTATAAGACAATTATAGGGGTTGTATAAGCCTTTTTTATAGGGAAAAAAAATATTTACATAAATAAAATATAATTACAGCCCAAGCTCTTTATAATGACATTTACTTTTACTTCCTTCAGCGGTGTCTCTATTATATATTTTTGGGGCGCTAGGTATTTGGAATTTTCGGGAAAAAAAATCCATAAATTAAAGTCTGATCCACAAAAATTTCAAAAATGAAAAGCCATGAAGGCTTCTTTCGACGAGGAGTGGGCTGCCATGGGCCCAAAAATCATTCGCAATACTTGTAAATATTTACTCAAGAGGCTTGTGGCTATCTTTGAGGTCTGCATTTGTTACGGGTCGAGCAGCAGACACAATTAACTTTAATAACATAGAATATTACTACCCAACAAATCCTCAGTGTTAATGTTTTTTTTTTCATTCGTACACAAACTCATAGTTACTTAATACGTAGATGTTATCTCCTCAAGAATGAAAGAAGTATAGACAGCTATATTTTATTTAACATGACGTGATGAATCAGATAGTACTCCTTGCTAATTCTTATCTTAAGTTACACTCATTTAAAAAAATAATAATTCCGATATTTGGTCTCTTTTTAATATGAGTAGACCTCAATGCCTACGATGGTCAATTCATATTTATGTATCATTTTTATTAAGGGTATACTGATGCATCAGAATCGGAAAGAATGGGCCTTTTTTAAGTATCTGAATCGGCTCAATAATGCCAATTCCATCGATAACTGTGTTAAGTTAATTTTGAACATTATTAAGTAAAATTAAATGTTTTATTTTATTATACAAAATGGTCAAACGATAAAAAGAAGTGAGAGTCATAGAATCAATTAACACTAATGGATCCTACCTCTAGGCCACCGTATAAAATTATTTTTTATTTAATTTTAACATATAATAAGTGTAAATTAAAAGACCTGCATAACAAAATTCCCGTCCATCCATTGAAAATGAAAGTCTATTCAGTAGTCTGGGCAATATATTGGAAAAAATTTACTCTTGAGCACAAAAAGGAACTAACTTTTTATATAATTTTAATTTCAAATAATTTACAATATACTATAATCATAATTATGTATTTTGCCGTAAAGCATTAATTAATAAGAAGTTCAACATTTAAAATAAAAAAATCATTTTACTAATGTTTATGTAATTCCTTTATGCATAAAATTAGCAAGGAATCGGTATCGTAATCGTTCAGAAAGATGGTACTGGAATTAAGTAAAATTTTTGTATCAGTACATGACTAGTTTTCATACAATTATATGCAAGTACTCTCACTTTTTAATATGACGTGCACGCTCGATTCTATTGTTATCTTGCGTACGAATGAAAAACAAATATTAACACTGAGGATTTGTTGGGTAGTAATATTCTATATTATTAAAGCGAATTATGTCTGCTGGTCGCCCCGTAACAAACGCAAACATTGCCGGATGGTACAACTAGTCTTTGATAAAAGACGGTAACTGAAAATCATAATAGAGCACATCGGTAATACAGCGTTTAAAATCTACGATTTTAACATAAAAAGATATGTTTTTCGAATGAAGGTAGCCTGTTTAACACAAAAAGTGAGTGGAGAAATATCAAACGCAAAATTTTTGTAATGTCTCCAACTGAAAAAAAATCTTCATGCTACAGAAATATATTCATCCAAAAGTGGGTCATTCTAATGAACGTTAACCTTTTTGCCAAACCTTTTAATCTTTTTTTTTTAATAATGAAAAACCACATACACAATGCCAGAACATATTTCCAAGATCGTTGTAATTAAATTACATCAATTTATTCTAAGTAACTTATAAACTACAATGCGACATTCCATTTATTGCATGAGCGTTCATATATTCAGGATGTCTTTGTATGTGCACATAGGTACAGTTAACTCCGATTAAAATGCAAAACTTATTGCAAATTAAAAAAAAATTTATTGTTCAAAAAAATGCACTCAAATTTGGACAATTTAACTCATAAATACATCAAGGACAACGTATTTACATTCTAAATCAATTAAACCAGTTCCAGCCTGCTGCAGAACTTTGCGTATATGTTGTTTACAATCCTTGCCTCTAGTTTAGCACAAGCAGTGATGATGAGGGTCTTCAGTTAGTCATTTCTTGTCTATCATACTCCTGATAGCCTCCAATTGAGGTTCCCGAAAATACCAAAGTCCAGGGATGTTGGGAGGACAAGAGTCCTGTTTTTCAAACTTGCTAAGGAGGATTTTGTACCCTCATGAGGAGTTGTCTTGTAGGCATTTGGGTTTCAGTCTTGCTTCACCAAGCTGCACATGGTGGTCTGGCTGCTGTCAAATTCCCCAGCAAGGTGACTTCCTTCTTCTGCCTTCAATGGTGTCTTTACCTATCTCAACCAATAATTTTGGACTTGAGCTGGGCCAGATGTAAGTAACCCCTGGCCCATGGGCCATGTCAAACCGTGAGGGAATTTTGAGACTTTGCAATGTCAATTTAGTTGAGTACCGTTGGAAATACATCATAATCTCCCGATATGACTATAGTACCGGTGAAATGATCAACAATCTTCTATATTTATACAACCGTGCACAGATACTATCCCGAAAACCTTATTGATAAACACAACTTTGCCGATAAAATAATAAATCTATTTTATGATTATTCATTCTTCAATACTATCTAGTTATGGCTCCTATTTATATTATCCCAGCTTTGAAAGGTAAAATAGTTAATTATTTGCAACGAATTCCAATGATTAAGTATTGATTAATTAATTGTTAATTCGTTTCCTTATAGAGATGCTTCAACAGCTGTATGACATTGCTATTAGATCAAAAATGTTTAAAGAAGAGAAGAAGTAATAAATCAATCAATGATTGAGATTCATTGGACAATCTGAATGTATCAATCGTTTAAATCAAATTTTTAAGACCTATTATGGAGCTGATTGACACTCCTTTAACTGAGGTCGTCTCTAACCTCATAATCATCAAAATGTGTTTGTCTTTAGAGTAGTCTTATAGAGAGTGATAAAACATACTTTATTTAGAAAAATGATAATCAAACTATTGTACGTTATGCGCATTTGAGTTCAAAAAAACTCTACTGACTCATTTAAAAAGGTCTTGTAACAAACTCAACCTTGATTAATTATTGAATTAGACAGTGTTTAGATTTCAATGGACCACCCATTAAAGTTCTGAGTTTTTTACTTTTTAAACTGCATATTATGGAGTCATTTGAGCATAATAACAAATAAAATATTCATGATATCGATAATGTCGTGAATAAATAATTCGGAAATTACATTTGCAAATATTCTTTTTAATTTCCATCTCTACATAGTTATATATATATATTATCGGTTCTACACGATTTCTTTATCATTTGAATCTATTTGCTGTATTGGATTTGAATTTTGAAATTATTTACATATACAAAAAAATCAAACATATATACAAGTAACGTATACAAATTACGATTTTGTACAAGTTGTAACTTGTACAAAATCGCTCATCCCATTCCCCCTACCCATACACAACAAAAGTAGTGTATGTTTGCCCGGTACGAATGTCAACTCTACCTCGTCGTCAGTTAATCAATATACTTCTTTACTGCTACAAACTTCAGTCTTCCCTTAATCAAGAAAAAAAACTCTGAGAGCTTTTGTGTGTTTTGTGCAATTTAAATAGTGAAATAGACAACATTTTTTGGTCTGAACCGGTAAGGTGCACCACTTAATTCGTACAAAGATTCAAAAAACGTGTCAAGCAGGATGGTGAGGACCCACTGACGATGATTTACCGGAAGCTTTGCAATCCAAAATCGGCGAAAATCGTCCGAGGTCGTGCATTGTTGAGAAAAATAAAGAACAAATTGAGAATAATCATGGCAAAATCGATTAATACTATCGCTGACAGCCTCCACGTAGCGTCCCGTTCAACTGTGTATCGTGTCATCAGGGAATACTTCTGGTACAAAAGCTATACACGTCGCAAGGACAGCTTCGAAGCCCGTTAATCTGGGATAAAATTTTCACCAAACCAAGTTTTTGATGAAGCTATGGCAGAAACCGCTTATTTTCTCAGATATGAGCAATTTATTTAAACCACAAAACCATTGCCTGAAGAATATTAGATGGTTGGCCAAAAGTCTTTAAAACGTCCTTAGTATCATAAAAGCCAAGTACCTACAGGAACTTTATGTTTCTTAGTGTTGTTAGTAGCAAAACTTACGTTATGTCGCCCTTCACCTTAAATCAGGACCAGAAGATCAACACAAAGATCTACATCAGGGTTCTACGCACCAAAGTTTTTCTCTGGATCCGCCGCATAATAAAAGACCAACCTTTTATCTGGCACGTAATCACACTCTATCACACTAGTAAAAGAACATTCAATTTTAATAATTCGGAGAATGTGAGAGTTATCAGATAGCTAACTCGCCAGAGTTGAAACCTTGAGACTATTTTGTTTGGTGTAATGTTAAATAAATTACAATGAAGGTCCTCATAGCAACCCAAGATCCCTAAGAAGACATTCCCGACTTTGCCAAGTGGGACGTTGAAGAAGGTGCTGGTACGTTTCCAGGGACGTTGTGAACGTGTGGTCCGAGTTAACATGAATTTGATTGATTGAATAAAAAATTTATGGTGGGAAATTTAAATTTTAATAAAATTCGGCGATAAATTGAGTCATATCAGTGTTTTTCTTTTCGTTTCTCGGCTTGCAAATGTTTTGATGAACCACACATTAGTTGCTTATTAAAATGAATGAGATTGTTATTTCATAGGTAGCTAGAGGACATACTAATTTCAAATTTTAAAATCAGATTATACACGTCATAACTTACCAAAAGTTAGAAAATCCTATATATATGTAAGAAATTGATTTGTTTAAATAAAAAGTAAATCAGTAAATAACTAAAAAAGTTCTTAATTAATTTTGATATTTTTTGCAAATATCAAAATATATTTTGTGTTTGAAAGATTTGATATTGATTATCAAAGCAAAATACAAAATGGTATATATATATTTTAAAATTCTATTGATTTGACTTTTGGATCACTAGTGAAATTTTTTCAAATACCTAAAATAATAAAATATAATATGTATACTCAATTTTTTTTATTATGTATTTTGTCTGTGTACGATGAGTTAAAGAAACTTTCTTTATTATTCTTAACACATCGTTATTTATTTGATGTCATTATTTGAGAGTGTCTTTTGGACATATTTAAAAAATAACATAATCAAATAGTTTATCTCATTAATTATCCATGGCCCAATGTGAATTGACAAAAGTTTTATATTTGATCAGAACACAAGTTATTGAAGTCGTTATTATTACTGTTATCAAATATTTCTTAACGAAAATTAATGAATAGTCAAATTTATAATTATATTATTGCCGTCATAAGTAAATTACAAAAATTACTTCCATTTGTAATGCCAAAACGTAGTTATGCATAAATTAAGTTTTACAGGTATGTAAAGATAAAATAAACCGAAAATAAACGTTGTATTCCTGACAATTTGAAACATGTTTAAAAAGGAGATAAGCTTTTCTGTCATGACGTTCTATTGAATCAGCTTCAAGTAGCCGTGAAAGAACGGAAATAAACCAAAATCTTAATCTGTATTTACCCAGGACATGCATTGGCAAGAAAAAGTGTGGAAAAAAAATACTTTTTCGTCATTTTCATGAATGTGTATGACTTTATCAATATTTTTTACTTTAACCCGATGGAAATTATTATGAAAAAAATAGATCCATCAAATATTTTTTGATTGTCTGTAAAAATACAGATGTTTGGACAGGCTTAATTTCATTTGTATTCTTTCTCTCTGGCAAGTGTGAGAGATTAGTAGTTAATTCCTTCAGAATGGTTATCATTCTATCCTGAAAACATAAGCCATTCCATGTGGATACATATTAATTGGAAGAAAGTTTGATTTTCAACAAGAAAACGACCTAAAAACATACATTCAAGCGCTACAAAAACTTCTTAGAAAAGAAAGAAGCCTCTCACATTTGATCTATTATACAATGGTCAGCTCAATCTCCTGATTTGAACGCAATAGAACTATTGGGGGAATACCTAAATATAAAAGTTGCACCTGCCTATGTTGAAAAAATAACAGCAAGAATTGTAAATAAAGCTAAAATTTAAAAAAAAAGACTTTGATTTTTTACAAATAAATATTTATACCCAAATTGAACATTAATTTTACTTCATTATAATAGCCTAATTACTGTGTTACCTGATGATAAAGTCATTGCTAGTTAGAAAAATAAGTGAGATTGCATTTTTTTTTTTTTTTTTCTTGCCAGTTTGTAATAGGTATTTATCCGATGTTAATAGTCATTTTTACTCCAAGTCCAACAATCTTATTAATGTTGTGACGGGCCTTATTCATTTCATCTAGTCTTCGGCCCCGTCCTAAAAACTGTCGGTCATTTTTTACTGTGTGTACTTGAACTGATTGAAAAAAGAAGAGATAAAGTTGAATTAATTCATCAAAGACCAAAATATAAAAATTAGACAAAAACTGAACAAACATTTTCATTAAAACAGACACATAACTTCCCTTTTTACATTGTTACTCTCTGTCTTTCCTGAGCACAAACATTATTACGTTATAGATGTTATGTTTTCAAGAATTAAACAGCAAAGTTGAATCCTTATTGATATAGCAGTTCGAGTGGTTTCGGTTTTTGACCGTTAGAACCGGAACCGAGACCATAATATTTTGCTTATCGGTCTCAATTCTTGAGCTCATTTTCGTTTGTTGTATATTTTGTAAAATTTATAACCCTTTCTTATTCCATCTACATAGTTTTATATAAATAAAACACGTCGTTATTTTTATTGTATCATGCAATCTTTCCTCCCAAATGAAACAGAAAACAGGGCCAAAATCATCTGGTAGTTAGCCAAATAAGTCAACCATACCAACTCCTATAATACTACGAGACTATTATTTCTTCACAATTTTTAAAATAAATTCAGAATTACACATATGTATATTCATAATATTAAAATCATACGTAGTATTTTATTCGAAATTTTATTATATTATGAGTTAGTAATATTTTATTAAAAGCGTAGCTATAGCCTATATTCGAAGCATGTGTACAATTTTTTTGTATACTGAAAGCAATCCTCCATCTTTCTATAACATTTGTAGTTATTTTTTAAAAGTGATCTCGAATTCGGTTTGGCCTCGAGATCCAATTTTGATTTTGTCATGTATTTTGTTCAAATAGTGCAAGATCTAGTCAAACAACTTAAGCACATTCACCACAGATTCGGCGAGACAGTTGAATATCCTTGGACATGATAGTAACACGCTTACAGTTGATGGCACATAAGTTGTTATCCTTAAAGAAACGAACTAAATAAGCCGTGGAAGATTCATGGAGAGCCATAACAAGGAGGACTGGAAACTCAAGCCAATTGCTTTGTTGTTTGGCTCCCGCCTTTCTTCCGATGGATTTACGAGTGGTTTGTTTCGTACAAACTCTTGCTCTTTTTTTTCGATCCTCTAAACCAAAGCTATCATCTCGATCTTGGCCCTTCAAAGTTATGAAATGGTCTTTTTGTGGGCTAAGGTGAACTTGACCATTTATTTATTCCTACTCAATTGAAGGTAGTCATAAAGTTTTGCTATGGAAAAAAAATTGGTTTAAACAATGTGTCAACTTTTGATCATAGTAAATACATAAAATTCTCTGTCATACAGTGGTTTTTTCTTTTTCAACATTATCTATTATTTTTGCAAAATGTTTGTATGCTAATTTTAGCATAAATGAACTTAATTCTTGGAATTTTGCATACATACATCATGTGACAATTTTATCACTTAACAAATTTATAAAGGGAAAAACATGGAATTTTGATTATTACATTGTTATTGGAATGCACAAAGCTTCTTAAAGGTCCGTATTTTGGTATGTAGAATGTATGTATTTATCCGCGTCTTACCTTGAACAAATAACATATCAATCAATTTAAGACATTAGTAAGAAAAACCAACATGATATATAATTAAACTGCTGAGTGAATAACACGTTCTTTATTTGCTCTTTGCAAAAATACATAAAAAATAATGGTTAGAAAAATATTTCACTAATTGGAAAAATGGATGTGGGCATTGAATGTATATGTATTTAGTTTTCAAGAAATTTGAGTTGCTTCTGTGTCCACCAACAAACCTTTTTGGTACAATATCAATTATTTAAATTTTGTATGATTAATGATTATAAATGTTTAACTAGTCAAACATAATATGTAGGCCTTCCTTCAACGACAATTCGAATGAAATATATTTTATTGATAACCTGTTCGTATGACTCATATATTAGATGAGTAAGAATTGTTTTGTTTTTGCATAGCTATTCTCTAAATATATATTTAGTGTTTCGTTTCTTTCGAACTGACCATTATCACTATCATTTAATGAATATGTGATTTTAAACCTTCTCGCTATTTTTTCCACAGCACATAAAAAAAAACAAGGGCACTCCTTAATGTTTCTCCTATCAAAAATTATTTTCTCAGGATGGTTCAATATAAGAATATTAATGGACGTTACGTTCTAATATAACGCGGCACATTTTGTTCACTCAATGAATGTCGGAAATATTCTTAAAAAAATGAAATAATTCTTTATGATCAATAAATTATTTCCTTTTTTTTTCTTCTCATCTTTGGAATAAAGATAAATCAGAAAAACGTTAAGCCTAATGTTTGCAATATTAAAGTATTTTGTAGACTTGGATATCGAAAATTGATAAATAAAAAGTAATTAAAACATGAAAATTAGTAAATAGAAGAAAAAATTTTAAAAGACTTGATATTTCCAATCAATAAATTGTACTATAAGAGAGAGATTACTTTTTTTAATCAGCCTGCAGTATAATCAAAGAATTGAGTAGCTCATTCTCGATATATTGATGTAGTTTTGAGAAGATATTTTTGCAGTGATTAATCATCTTTTGCTTCCGATACTGATAGAAGGCATACTTAGTAAAGCTTTTGAGGCAATGGGATGTCTGATTGATTTGAAAAATGTAATCTTTTTCTTCATTACTTTTAAGCTGTTTATTTCATTATGGATGAAACACCAGAGCCTGGTGTGTGCCTTCGAAAACATTTTCGAGAGTGCTAAAAATTAGAGGAGGAAAATCAAGCTTTTTCTCTCCAAACTATCAGATTTAAAATAATAAAAAAAGATACTAAATGCATTAGGAATTCTGATTTATTTTATTAAATAAAATCACCTCCAGATTCAATTACAGTCTGTGTACGTGGCCAAAAGGCAAGCAGGCCTTCAAAACTTGGCCGCTTGCGAAATCCTGGAATTTTTTCTTGATAGAACAGATTAGTTCGTCCTTGGTGTGGTTGGGGGTTCAATTGGCTTATCGTTCGATCGCGCTCCACACAAAATTAAGATCCATTGAATTAAGATCTGATGAGTTTGGAGGCCAAAATTTATTTCATCAAGATGAAGTCGTCAAAATTATTTAGGAGCCATTTCAATTTCTTTTTAGGTGTGGCATGGGACCAGTACCTGCTGCCTCATGTAAGGCCTCCCAGACAACGGTTTCGATCTAGTGCTTTACCTTAGTCTCTAGCACGTCCAAGTAGACATAATTGTTGAGCCTGAGGTCTTTGGGGGGGGGAACACATGAGGAGGTGTTGCGACACAGTCACTCCAAACTTTGACCTCAGCCCAAATTCCTATTGCCTCTTTTAGTGGCCTCAAATTCCCTCCTAACCTGACAAACAAACATCTCACTGAGTCCCAGATTTCGAATAATTATTATGTTGTTACTCCCGGCTCAGATTCTGAGGAGGGCTTTGTGCCTTTTTTGAAATATTTAGGACAACGAAATTGTCAGATGATTCCTTTTTTTTCAAACTAGTGCAAATTTCAACAAGGTATTTTACAAATTAAAAATCCACTGTCAAGGTACTTGCATTTTCCTAGAGAGCGCACCAAAGTGTCGGCATAGATAGCTTGTTCACCCTGTATATCGATAAAAAAAACTAAAATTATAATGAGTAGTTACTTTAAACATAAATTCAGCTATGCTTTTCTATAAAATCCATCAAAATATAATTACAAATGCGGTATACCTATATCTAAGAAAATAGTATTTATAACATGTTACATGTTAAAACAGAGGAGTTTTATGACCTTTTGCTTTTGTGTGAGTTAAAACACGTTTATACATCCGACCTTTTGGTTCAATGGTCATATTGGTTGATTTACGAAGCGTGATTAGAAAAATGCTTTTTTGTTCTGAATATGTATATAAAAAGTGTTCACCTATTTTTAAAGCATAGGGCACCTTTGGATCCATCGTATTTGAATACATTTCACATAGCTTACTTTGGTAAATAATCAATTTATTCATTGACCTTTTTAAAAATTGAAATAACTTATGAAGATTTAATTAACTTTATTTGTGCAACTGTTAGTAATTCTTTGTTCAATTAAATGATGATATGAAATCTCTAGTTGTTTGGGCGTCAAGTTGACGTTATATACCGAGTAGTCCATTAAAATCTGAACACTTTGAACTTAAAACATCAAAAAGATATAATTGATTAATTAAAAATACAATTTCAATGAAATTAATTCGTAAAATAGGTGTGTGTATTTGCTCTCTTAGTTATTAATGTAGACGCCGTTAGTGCCAATGATGGCTTCCAGACAGCGGCAGAAGACCTGGCATGGTACCAACTGTAGATTTAGTCCTTTGCCATGGCGTCCCAGTAATTGATGACTGACAACGCAAGCATTCCCCTCAACGTGCAACCAATAGATGTTGACGAGGGCCTGGCGTCTACGCTGAAGGCCGGGGGGGGTTGGAATTGTCATAACTCAAAAGAATCTAGCAACGAAGAAGATGTGTTTTTTCTCCAACGTCACAAGGTTCTTTCCAGCCACTTTTTTGATAACTCTCTGGAACGTTGACTCTCATAGACTTGAGGGGATTGGCTTTGGCTCCTCCGGGTCAAGTTTAGCCTTTTGATAGAGCCCTTCTTCCTCTCCAACGTTTAGGACTCAGTGACGAAGTAGGCATTGATCCTGGAGACCCCCAAGTGCATGGAGAATGGAAATTCGTAGATCACGTTAAAGTGTCATTTTCTTGACTTATACTTAAACTAGTGAGCCCAGGTTTTTCTGTTTTGTAACTAACTGTATTTACTTTAATATATAGAAATATGAATTAATTTCAATCACTCAAACTTCTATAGTAATTGAGTTAGTAATTCTTTAGATTTTCATGGACCACCCGGTACAGTGGGACGTTATTAAATGCATCCCTTGGATTTATCACTTTTAAACATTTTATGATGGTTGTACGTAATTGAAAATGGTATCATTTTAGAGCTGATAGTTTAAAGTTTTGATAAAGGTGCAATTTGCACCTATATCCGATCTCGAGATGAATAAGTAAAAATTGTTGATTAAATTCAGATCCCTTTTTCCATTTTGCAAAAACTAATCGTGATTGTGAATCTCAAAACAATGCAAAACATTTTATATCAACTTGAAAATGGCAACAGGATATGAAGACAATAAAGGGTCTTCTAAGAAGTTGCCGTACATTCATTTGGCCTATCAATTATCATGAGATATGATAAATTAATAATACGAACAGACGTAATAAGAGGCTAGGGCGGTGATTTCCACTTTGTTACAATGTAGGATGTGTCAGAAGAAGAGATTCCTGGCTGTTTATGATGAACCAACCTTTGGGTGACTGCACGAGTCATATCTGTGGTCTGCCTCACTACAGCCAACCGCCTCTACTTGTTACATATTCTGAATCATAACGAAATAGAAATCAGTCCTCATTTTCAAAACAATCATTGAATGTTGTTTAAAGTAATAAACATTAAATATTTTGATTTAAAAATTCAAAGGGAACATTAATTTAAAGCAAATATAACGACTTATAAATATTCTTTATGAATATATTATGAAGAAATATCCACGAGGCAAAACAGCTTTGAGGAGAAATGGTTTAAGGCAAAAAGTCTCAGGGCAAAATTATTTATTGGGAAATTACCAAGCGCCATCTCAAACATCGAACAATTACTATTTATTAATATATGAAGTCAATTTATTTATAATTTTCTTCCATATTTTGGTACTGCTACATTATACATTTTCTTTAGTGTTCTTTTTTAAGGATCTTTAAAAATAACCATTTGTACTTAGCAACAGTGTAACATCAAAAATCATTACTAAATACATACAAGAAAATCCAGCAAAAAAATTCTAAATAAAGCATTTTGTAAATAAGTTTACAAGACATAAATTTAACGGATCTACATTTCCTGTCAAATAAATAAATGTAATTTTCTCAGCTCTTCCTTTTAACAAACTCAAATTTGGTTTTCTCTTTCTTTTCTGAAATCGTTTTTATATGTAATCTACAGTAGAGTGGTCCTAAAGGGACTTTTTCTGAAAAATGAGTGATACAAGGTCTAAAATCATTTATTTTAATAAGGAAATAAGTAGAATTAATAAGAATTATTTAGTTTCAGCTAATGTCGGATCGGTCCTCGGAATGATTACTTACTAAGTCTTTTTTTTTTATCGTTCCAATTTTTTTACCATTCAACAGTATTTATAGCTAATCTTAGCTCATAGCTAGAATTGCATAATATAAAAACAAATTAAATAATAAATGATCGTTAGAACGTACAATAGTAAGTTCTGGGTACGCATCTTCCATTTTAAACTTAAGTCTCTGAAAAAGAAGTTATGTTGAATAGCGTAAGGGACATCGTTAGTCAATGCGTCATTTCAAATGTTGTTGTTACCAAAAAATATTTTCCTATTCTGATATTTTGAGAAACCCCTCTTTTTTCTTCTAAATCTCTAATGTACGTAACGATACAGTACGTACTCTGATAAAATATTTTAGAAAAGTATTTGATATTGAACAAATACACCTACATAAATAATACAAAATCAATGATCCCCAAACTTTCTATCACTGTAGAGATCCTAAGACATTTTTTAGGGTCTTTCTAATTTTGGCCGTATATTAAACTTTTTATGACTTTTTTTTTTAGAAAATACAATTTCTTGGGAATGTTGATGATATTTTGTTTGTTTTAAGAAAAGAAATGAACTAGGAAAATGATGCACTGGAGAGCCTCGGTTGGGAATCAATGCTCCAAGACAACATCTCTCATAGACATAACAAGATATCAGAACGTTTTTTGAGTATTGCTTAAAGCAAACACATTTTTTGTCATTTATTCTAAGCCTGTAATACCTGTTTTCTGACTGCAAGAAACCATTTGAGACCTAAGAAAGCAGTACTTTTCAAGTAGGAGTTTACCACTCTAATATGGGGCCCGTCATCACAAAAGCAAGCTAGAGGGATATTTCTCAAAATTAAGTGTAGATTCAATTTGTATTCTTCGACAAGTTATTGACAATTTTCAGCAAAAAATTATTCTTACTAACCTTTTAGAAGTACTGCAAATTACACTTAAACTAACCAAAATTGATGGTCACAATAAAAAAATGAAAGAAATTGACTGATTTTATTGAAAAAGTCATATCTGGGCCATTATAACTCCCTTAAGTTCTATTAAAGTTCTAAACTATAGCTTAAATTCATAGGTATTTAAGACATCCCATCAATTTGAATACAAAGCCAATACTTGACTCAAATATGTCATGAAATATTGGACTGTATGTATATTGTGAGTGAAAAAATAAAGTGGGATTATCTCCTTTAGTTTTTTTCTGAATATTGTTTTTATGTTGATACACCCCCTTTATAGTATATATGTCTTTTGTAGTGTTGTGTCAGTCATCATTTATTCGGTTCAGTCCAGTTTTGGACGGGTTCTATCAGTCCTTGGGGCTGAACCTTAAGACTGACAGTCCTTCGTACTGTCATTATAACTGATTTAAAAAGAAGAAATAAAGTTGAGTGACGTCATCAAGGACGGAACTTTATAAGTTTTAGGACTGAAGTGGACGGAACTGCGGTCTTCTATCCTAAATAAAACCGGACACAACACTAGTCTTCATTAATAAAATATAATATTCAGTCATATTTATGAGTCGACCGACCTACATTAAATTTCAAAATAAAATAAAAAAAATCTTTTGTTTCTATTTGGAAATTAAACTAGAGGGAAAGAGAGACAAAAAATAAACGTTTTAATACACATAGAACACATATATTAAAGTTAAATGTATGTACTGCATCGTAGGAGAGTCATAAAATTCAATTAATGCCTAATTGCTTCACCCACAGTCCTTTTGTTTTCATTTGCATATTAATATTATAAATGAGATTTGCATATTATGAACATATGCAGAATGGGGGACACGTATAATCACCATAAAATCACTGGGATTGTCAGCCCTTTTCTGATGTCCCCATTTTTTAAAATCATTTCTTTTATATATGAGTGTTGTCTGAAAAGCTTCCAAGTTCATAAAGTTACAGACATTTTTTTCAAATATTTTTTTATTTTTCACTCAAGTCTCCTAGCAGCTCTATACACTTCTTCGAGCGATGCTCCCATCTCTGTAACCATCCAAATATTGCACGTGTGTTTTTCTCCGTAAAATAATTGTTCAAAAGACACTTGTGTCTTTTGAACAATTACTCTGGGTTGGATTGACTTAGACACGTTAAATTTTAACACAACACACATAAATATATCTGCTATTATTTGAATCTATTTCAAAGCTACACTTACAAAAAAAAAATTAATTATTCTATTTCATCCACTTTCACAAATACACTCACATCAACTCACTTAAAGGACTTTTACAAACCAACTGTATGAAACTTTGGTACGTAACTGTCAACAAATGCCAGACAGATATGACGTTCTTTTATTTATGAGTCCTGCCATCTCCATACTACTGAAGTCGGAGACTTTTCAAACCACCCTCGTATTTATAACATAACTTATCACACATGGAATCTAAAATGAAGAAATAAATTGGTCTAAAATTTAGCAAGCAGATGTGTAAAATAACCAAGCGTATTCCTATTTTTTTATTACTCAAGATAATTAAGAACCTGTTTTTGATGGAAATAAAACCTGATTTCCCTTCTCTCTTTCTCTTTTTTGTTCTCTGATCTCTCTGTCTCTTTTTATATCCCTTTCTCTTTTCTTCTACCTTCATTCTTTGTTTCTATTCTCCTCTGTTCAGTCCTGCAGGGCAGGCACCTAATTTCAGGAAATTTATAAATAAGCTAAATAATTATATGAGTAATTCTTTAACGTTATTGATAATCTTCGGGGATAAGTACCCCCCCCCAATTATTTATGCCAGCAACGCCCCTTCTTAAAATGTAGTCAAATCGTGATGTACTATTTTATGCAGCAATCAATGTACGTTATAATTTTTACAAACACGCTCCAGCATTGGTCTACTCAAAAATCAGTCATAATGAAGTGACGTAGTTCAGTTGGCAACACACTCTGGAAAAAGTATTGTTTTGGCCTCAATGAACATAGCTTAAATTCACGATCGTTCCTTCAGAAGGATATACCCATTAAGTATATTTAATTCAAGGACAATTCCTAGTAATTGTAATATACCTGATGCATTCAATATGTAATCCCAGTATATAAAAAATTTAAGAAACAGAAAATCAACATGGCAAGTCTGACAGTTTGAAGAATGTTTGGGAGGAGAACAGCTTAGCTGGCATGACGTTTTATTAGATCAGTTGCAAGTAGCCCTTAGAGGAAGGAACTAAACACAAACCCTACTCCGTATTTAACCAGTACACATTCACAGAAATTACTTCAATGTTGATTCTCAATTTTACTCCAAGTTCATTATAAACATAATCTTATAACTCTCAAACCAACTCTCATTTTTTAATTCCATCTTTCTTCCACTAATCATTACTCTATACTTAGATGTACTGTCTTAAATAATTAAATATTAATGATAACAGCTTTGGAAAATAAAAAACAAATTGCCAACTAGAAAATGCCCCTCTAGCTTTTACAACTCTAGTACCACTATAATGTTTACTTATAAACAGAGATGGGATCTGTGCAAGAGTGTAAGGAAAAGGCTGGATCCAGACATATGATGCCACTGATTTAAGACCCTTGAGCTGCTGTTATATGCTTTTAGTGGGAGAAAAAGAATGACTGAAATAAAGAGGATAACATGTAGTCAAAACAAGAACTCCAGCTGGAACCATACGCTGTGTGGCTAGCAAAGGTGAAACTCTGCCCTCCATTTTTGCGGAAAGGAATGAGCAGCTTAATGCAGATGTTGCCATCAAACTTCTAGATAATAAAGTACAAACCGGCCCAGGACCAGTTCGGGTCCAACTTGTTTTGACTCCAGACGGTGCTCCGTGTCATTGTGATAATAAGACCCAGGCCTTCCTGAGAAACAACTTTTGGGACCTCAACATGTGGCCGCCCTTCTCTGAAATTGCGAATTCCTAGCACTGCTTTATAGAGGGTTCCATCTAGAAGAAGATGACCAAGCATTTTATTATATCAGTTACATGCAGCCGTGAGAGGAAAAAATATAAACAATTATCACAGCAAGGACTTATATTACATCGTTCAATAAGTCCCGAGCCTTTCTCACAGATGGTGCTACTATTACCAAATCTATATATCCTTTTTATGTAGTGGATCATGCCATGTCAAATCAACGAATATAAATAAACCATTCATCCGACCCCCTCAGATTTGGATGACTATTGACAAAGAAGCTTAAATTCATGCGTAAATTAAGTGTGCCAAATTTTCGGTACATAATTCTGAGTCATTTCTGAGATATAGATACTCGTCTTAAACCAAAATCGTTAACGGCGCGTTAGTGTCTTTTTAGCCAACGCTTCTTTTTCTAGTGTATTTTGTTAAATAAAACAGCTAACCTCCTGAAATTGGGTGAGTAACAATTTTGAAGTGTGAGGATTCCAAAAGCAAAGTCAAAATTAGCATCTTTAAATTTTGTATGACCTGAACTTTGATTTTTTTAACAATTCTGAAATACACTAGCAAGTACTTGATCAACAATAAAAAAAATTCCATAACTCTTATGAATATGAAATTTGGGGGAAATGTACAACTTAAATAGAGTCTCACTTTGCTAAAAATAGTGTTGGCTTTTATATCATAGCTTCTGGGGGGGATCTCAAAGTTATGTCACTTTTCTTTGGAAATTTGGTTAATTTTGCTTACGTTTTTATGGCTTAAACTTATTTTATGATTTATATAGACTGAAAAAAGAAAACTGAGCTAGGGGAATGATATCATTTGGAGTAAAAAATGAATTACTTCTTTAAAGAGGAGAACCTTCTTTATATAAAATAGCATTAGTGCATGGAAAATATTTAAGTTCATACATATATATATTTTGATGCACTTTTAAACCCATTCCAACAAAGATGGACAATAATGCTCATTTGAGAGGCAAAAGTTAAGAAACATACGACTACCTTTTAAATAATGAAGAAAAAAAAAAAGCGCACGCAATAACCGTTCTTCCTTTTCTAAAACCTTAATCTTAATTTTTTTTTTACATAAATCCCTTCTTTACTTATATTGAATCAGTAACACTCCATCTGAAAAATTAAAGGAACGTTGATATATTTCAAAAATCTCTATTTATCAGGTCACACGTCAATTTTTTTCTTCGAAATGTATTTGAAATAGAAAAAATGACGTATTTTATGAGTGCCCTATTAAAAAAAAAAGTTACTTTCAGTAAAGATCAACTTATCGCTCTAGAAAAAAAACTTTGAATCAATATAAACCAAATAAACATTGGCCTCAGATCGAGTCTTAACACTAGTGGGTTCACATGTTTTGAAAGAAGTACAGAGAAGCCAATAACGAGGTGTGACCATCAAAATATGTACAATGTACAATAAGCGTTAATAATCCTACATTAATCTCTTTCAAAGTAATCCCTAGGTCAATGCTGATGCACTAAGACCAATCCTGATTCATTTATGTATAATGGAAGGTTGCTATGAGGTTATATTTTCTTGTGTCTCTTAAAACATGGGATATCAACCAATCCAGCACTCGAACCATTATTTCCTGATGGTCATTAGGCTGCGATCTATTAATATTATTAGGATTGTAAATCCTAAATGTAAAACTACATGAAATTAAATTATGTTCACATATGTATACAAAACTCGAAAAAAAAGCAATAAATAGGCATTAAGGGATGGAACTTTTGTAGAGTGCAAGGAGAGTAAAATTTCAACTTTTCTATGGATATAATAACTCCATTCTTTACAATAACGAGAGACAAAAGATGAACTTAGTGTAAAAAAAAATAAACCCGTCTGGATTCAAAGTGATTTTTTAAAATAAATGATATACTTGTCGCTTCTTTTCACAGGGCATGTGACAAAGGGCAGGGCTTTAATAAACCTAGTTTTTGAGACTTTACAATGATCATAGAGCTAAGTTGTTCATTTTTTGATTTCCAAAAGGAAAAAAAAACATTTGGCCCAATCAATGTTAGTTTTAAAGGGGGAAACGGTAAATATTTTGAAGTACTAAAAATTTAAGGTTAAATTTAATTGTAACTGGTTACTTATCTTTGATTGAACTGGACGGAACTGTAGTCTTCAGTCTTAAATAAGGACCGAGTCAATACTAAGTGTACCCATCTATTTTTCATTATCAAATAAATAAAAACATATGTAATTTACATATTGACAAATTAACTAAAAATTACCCATGCTTTACGAATAATGATAACCACAATTTATGTCATGATGACACATTTAACTTTTATAAAATTCACTCATCTACAAGGGCATAATCATTCTGAAAATAGCTTTCGCTCATTAGGGACTTAATGCCATGACTTTGTAATAAAATTATTTGCAAAAAATATGTACATATATAATTAAAGTACTACATTAACACTGGTCATGAAATTGTCATTTTTGAAAACATGTTTTTTCATAGTACACCCAGGTATGTTGAAGGACAAAGGGCTTCAAATACTCTCAAGGTTAAATGATTAAGATATTTGACTATATAGAATATAATTAACTAGGTATATAGTATATACGTACACATTAAATCGGAGTCCTTGATTACCCAAATTAATTGCATCTTTGAACTCGCGTATTTTTTGTATTCCAAAATAATTAGTTGGGTGTGACTTAGATATATTTTTTGAAGGTATTTAAAGTATTTTGATAATGGGATGTACTAAATAAGTAGGGTTGATTGGAGGCAGTTGCAACGTTTTGTGTTTTTGGTTCAAATACTGGGAGTTGGTTTTGACTTAGACGCACTAAAAGTTAACAAAACATGCCTACATCTGTCTGCTTTTGTTTGAGTACATTTAAATATTATCACAGTAAGTAGCTCACGAAATTTTTATTTGTCAAATGTTTCAAATGAATATTTTTAAAAGATTAAAAACTAAACATTTCAGGATGTTGAATTATTAATTATAAACAACACCTTGCGAGAAAAAAAAGCCACTGTTAAGCCAAGGAACCACCTCAAGCTAACAAGTGCGTTTCACAACTCACTTTAAGATTTTTTTAAACCGGTTATTCTTAAGAAACCTCAGCCGTACAGCTTAAACCCCCAGTTTATCACATTTAGCATACAATTTTGTATAAGTTATGTTTATAAAGCGTTGAAAATATCCTCCGAGTACGACCGTTGTGCAGCGATCATTGTCGCCCTCCATGCAGGCTGTGCGACAAAAGAGATCATCGACTTTCTCAAGTTGACCTCTGCCACCGTGTCGTGTGACAAAGTTGCAAAGGAGTTCAAGGAGTCTGGAGGGAGAGAAACGCCAGTAAGGAAGAAATCAGATCAATCTGCGTAAAAAATTGGCATCGGACAATTTGGAGATGCTCTGGTCTAAGGAAAAGTGGCCCACCTGACTTTTCCTGGACTGCAATCCTTTTGATTATTTGGCTTAGTGGGGGAGTCCAATAAGGGTTCTCACAACAATTTGGCTTCTCTGAGAGCCTCCATTATGAGCCTGTGAACAATAAGAATAAAGATCACCTGATCAAGGCGTGCAGCAGGTTCTGCACCAGGTTGGACGGTGTGGTTGAGGCTGAGGACGATTGGATTGAATAATTAGATTCATGGAGGGTCCCTACGTTTATATATAATTGGATTTGTAAATATCTCTCCTAATTTAAGAAATAAAAAGGTAGATGTCCTTGTTTCGAAAATTCTTAATTGTAAAACTGCACCCGGTATATATTTCTTATCTGGCTCACCTAATAATTATCCTTTTGCCCACGATAGTAATAAAACAACACTAAAAATGATATAGATTCAACCAATATCTCTTACATCGTTAAAAACCATGTATTCTGAACTAGATATATTATGAATTAATAACTTGGATAGGAAGTCATTTTGTGCAAATTTGCAATGAGTGGGTGAATATAGGCTCTATGAAATATGAGACGTGACAACACAGCATTAATCTCTAAGTATATAAGTTTTAATTCCAAAATGGATCTTTGAATTTATAGGATCGAGGAAGTGTGTTAAGGTTCATAAATTTGAGTTTTTTGTTAGGTAATATCTTATGTCATTCAATGTGTTTTAATTTCCCTAATTTTAGCCTCGTAATTCACAATTAAAATGTTCTTAACTAAATGTGCATATGTGATATGATTGGGTGGTCATAACTAAGCTACATTTTTGCAGGGAAGTTATTGTAAAAATTAGATTGTATAATACTTAAAAATAGTTCCTTATTATCCTACAAAGAAATCTGAACTCTCCAGCAATTTAGTATTCTTCTAATGAATCCGTGATGAAATTTCTTTTCTAGGAAAAAAAAAAACAGTATCTCATAAATTTTATATTTGCTATTTGTATCGATTATAGATTTTAGCATTCTTTGTGTTACTAACCCTTGCATTAGTGCTTCAAATTATAATCAGAAAATTTGTACAATTAACGGGTTTGAAAATTTCGTTTTATTAAAGTATATATCAATATTTTTTATTTAATTGAAATATATTTATTGGAATCCTTTTAAGTTTTCAAATATTTGGTAGTGATTTGTTGCAAAAAGAAAATGGTATTTTTATGGGATTATTTGTACTAAAAAATAAAATAATCAATGTGAAAATAAATTTGGGAATGAGCATGATTATATGGGACAAAAACTCACTATTTTACATATTATATTGCTAATAGAAGTGTTATGAAGATTTAGCTTTTTTATAAAGTTCAAAGCATTATCAAATGAAGGTTATTGAATTAATAATATAGTTCATTGTACAGTAACTGAAGCATCAATTTAAATTGATGAGCCGATTGTAATCAACTTGCCTTAGCAATGGATCAAGTTGGCATAGATATGATTATTATTAAATAAGATTACAAAAATTTGATTGCTTCCTTGGAGACTGTTGGCTTATGTATTTTTGTATATCCACCCCTAGTACCAATGATGGCTAATAGGCGGCGGGAGAAGGCATGTCACCTGCTGCGGATGTAGTCCTCTTTCACGGCGTCCCAGTGCTGGCTGACAATGGTATTGAATGGCAGTTATGTACTTGTCTATGTTTGATGGTTTGTAGTCACCAAGATTACGATAAAAGTTGAAAATTAATTTTAATCATTATATAGGGTCACAGTAATAGGCAAATAAATTTTGAGAGGTTAAGGCATAAGAAAAGTCTTAGGTGACACAAAACGATCAAAATGCAAAGTCCATAATGATTTTGGGCAAATTGAGATACATAATTTTATTTTGTTTTAGTTGAGGGTTCAATCAAATTCAATTTTAGCCCAACTGGTAGGATGCAAAATGATCCAGCCAAATCCCCCCCTCCTACTCCCAAAATTACTTTTTCACCCATGAACACATATTTTTTAAATCTATTGTCAAAGTAACAAGAATAAATTCGCCAATGTCGTGATCATCAAAGGCCTTTTATGCTTCAAGCAATAGATATATAACATTTTAAATTCATAAAAAAACATTCTGAGGTCATATAAAAGAGCAAAGGTCACAAAAAGTTAAAAGGTCACAAAAAAGGTCAAAGTTCCTAAAATAGGTCAATTTCTTTAAAAATTTTATTTTAGCGTGTGTACTAAAGTGTCCAATTTTTAGTACTGTTAATTGTTAATTATATTTTCTGTTGTATTTTAATGAAAATATTATGTTTGTAATGTTTTTAGTATTTTTAGACTCAGAGTGCAGAACATCCTATAAATAAGTGCCCCTCTCTATCATATGGGAGAATTTGAAACTATGCAAGAAGAGGATAAAATGTTCAAATTCTTCCAATTATGAAATGTGTTAAAATGAAGAAAATAATGATAAATAATTTTAATATTGAAAATGTAAGAAGAAATCTCTTTTACAATAGTGACATAGACACCCCGTTGTGTGAATGTGTTCTTCACTTTTATGTTTATTATTATTATTTTTATGCCAATTGTGAACAGTAAATCAAATTTTAACTAACTAAAAAAAATGTTTTTAGTCTTCAAATCACTTTTTTCAACGACATTCTCTATTTGTAAAGGGATTCAGAAGCTTCAATTTTAAAGGTATGTTGATGAATTTCATAAGTTTTATTAAAGTTCATTCTCTCAAGTGATACATAAGAATAAAATCCTTATTTTTCATTTTGAAGAAAAGCAAATTGTAGCCAACGAAATACTTCGGATACTCAAACGATCAAAACCACTTTATTGACTTCCAAATCGAATCAAATAAATAACAGAGCTCACTCCCAAATTTTATTGTAAGTGACTAAAGTAGTATAAATTACTTTTAAGTTGAGTGCCAAAAACAAATGTACACATAATCGGATAATAAAAGAAACTGTTTATAAAATAAGAGAAAAAAAAAAAATAATGTTGTAGAAAAATTATTCAATATTGCTGAAGGCTTTCAAACTTCCATGCAAATACCATAACGAATATTTTTAATGTTCGTAATGTATATTTTAGATATATTTGGATTGATGCAACTATATATAAATTCATTTTACAGATTGCATGAAGATTAATTTTGAGTGAAGATGTACAACGTACATGTATATACGCTCAGAAACCCCATTTCATAGTGCAATACAATTAATTCTGACTTATTTAGTCTATAATTTTCTTTTGATAGAAGCCATATTTACCATTGGGAGTAAATTGCTCAATATTAACAATTTAATAAAATATAACACATCGGGCATGATTCAGAATATTGATTGGTACCAGTTCATTTTTATTCATCTTTCAATTTCCAGGAAAAAAGATAATAATATCAAACAAAAGTTGCCATTTCATTATAGTTTCAACTTCGTATGGCCATCACCATCATGGGCCTTTGTAATTGTATATTATTGATGCCCTCATTTCTTTGTCTAAGAAATCCTTTAATACATTTCTGAACTTTTTTTAGTAAGATATGATCAATCTTCTGGTCATATCAAAATCTTCAAATCCAAAGACAAATGTTCTCTGTCGATGGAACCATTTGGTTAGTTTGAAAAGAGCAATTACTTATTCAATTATGTTTGAGTGCACATTCTAGTTTGTTTATTTGTTAGTCACTAAGATTACGGCAAATAATACGGATCGATTTTGATCAAACTTGGTACAAAGATTATATTTATTGTCAGAGAAAGAGACCATTAAATTTTGAAAAGTCAATTTTGGAAGAAATTGAGATCCATAACTCAATTTGATTTTAGACGGAGGTTTTGCACTATATGGAGTATCCATTCTAGTTGTTGTTTTTTTTGCTTCATTGTTCCAAATAGCATGAGCTCCCGCAAGTTGGATCATGAAACGACTCCCAGCGACTCCTCGACTTAAAACTTTTACTTCTCATAGAATACATAACCAACTAACAATAGTTAACTCTTATATTCCCCCCCACACACAAATTGTATTTATTTTAATTAGTTTAGGTTTAATAAGAATTGTAAATAATATTTTAGTTTCAGAAGAAAATAAATGAAAAAAATAATGTTCCAAAAGTTGTAAATTCAGATAATGAGTCACAGATATTAGAAAGTTCACATGACTTATTTTCCAATATATTCGGGATGTACCAATCTCCATTCTCCTTGTAAAGACTATGGCAAACTATTGAACACTGTGATGTATACTTTTAGCAATTGATAGGCTCTGCAAATACTGCGAGAGTTTATTCTGCTTGATATTAAGGAAAACTGAAAAAGTGGTACCCTTAATATTAACTTTGGATTATGGAGTAGAAAAGTGAATGCCTCCGAAAAGAACAAAGCAATAAAATATTCTATTTTAAATTGTAAGGCTCTTATCACGGAGAAACTGACGCAGTTGAAGAACTGGAAACTAGGGGAATTGAGGGGAATTCATTGCCGAAGCTGCTCGCTATATTGTTTTTCCGATTAAAATTCCAAATGATAACATCTCAACATTGAAGTTTGCGGGAGACTTCATACTTCACCCTCAGCAAAATGCTTGATGGTATTGGAAAGATTATTTGCAATTTTAAAAGAATTCAAAAAAAATTGAGCAAGGTAGGCCTTTGCTTATTTATTTCGTTATACTTGTTATTGATTTTTGATTTTTTTTTTTTGCTTTTTTCAATGTTTATAAATTTGTTGTTTCGTCATTTGTATCATCGTTTTAAACACGTTTATTTGAGAGTAATGTAGAATTTTGTTGTCCTTTATATAGGAAATTAATTTTCATCAAAAATCTTTATTTACATCTTTTAGATGCAACTTTTCTTCATTGATAAAGAGGGTGGGGAAATAGTCACAGCTCAGCCCTATCAAAGAGCAGTAGACCATGCTGCATTAATGAGCGTTTATTGCAGGAAATAGTTTGAACATTATTCGTAGAAACTTACTAGAAATTCAAGAGTGTCAACTATATCCGTGTGCTAGCTAACCATTCATTCCTTTAACTTATCTTAAGAGTAATAATTCTTATTTAAAGATTCTGAACACTTTGAATTTTAAAATTTAACAAGATATAATTAATTAATCAAGCATGTAATTCAAAACAAAAATAAAACTATACATAGATGGGTGTCTTAGGTCTCTTAATAATTAATATAGCCGCCCTTAGTGGATATGATGGCTTCCATGGGGAGATAAAAGGCCTGGTATCCGCTCCAGATGTAGTCCTCTGTTATGAGCATCACAGTGCTGGCCGATAGTGGCTTTGAATATTTGGGTGACGGATACTGCAGACCTTCGCCTAGACTTGCATCCAAAAGGTGTAGTCTAGAAGGTTGGCATCAGTGCTGTAGGAGGCCCAAAAAGGGTCAAGAAGAGTCATACAACAGTGTTGATGGGTTTCTTTCATTGCTAGTGTCAAAAAAGTGTAAAGAAAAAAAGGTTTACATTTTTTTTTTCTTGTTGTTGTCAGGACAGTCTGGTATTAAACACAGAGATCTTTTGCAAAGGCCCTCAGGGGCTTGTGGAGATTACCTAATATATTTTCTTTAACTCCTCCGGAGCCAGTTTGGCTTTTTTGACAGATCCCATCTTCCTCTACAACGTTTCGAACTTGCTGACGACGTAAACTGTGGTCTTGGAGACGCCCAACTACTTAGAAACTTCGGTTGGGGGTTGTACAGCGTCAAAGGGTGCACGAAGGATAAGTCATCGAACACGTTAAAGCATCCTTTTCTGGTCTTGAACGTAAGCTAGAGAGTCCAGGTTTGTTTTGTTTTGTAACGGAATGCTAATGATTTAATATATCTTTCATTTATTATTGAATTAGTAAATGTTCATATTTCAGTGGACCACCCGGTATATAAAATATACTTTTAAATTCGGAAAACTTTAATATTCAATTTTTTAACGAAATTAATCATTTTTGTAGGTTATTTTCTTCAAATTAACATATAAAATACATTAAATTATATGAAAATGAACTACACTAAGTCAAAAATGTCAATGTTTTACAATTATAATAAATTATTCCGGTGTTCCTTTTAGGGATACCAGATTATATATATAGCAGGTTTATATACTAATCAATAGTACATACAGACTATATAAGCTTAATAACAACTCCTCAAAAAAAAAAAAAAAGCTGTTCATCAAGTTGCTATTTGAGTGGTGCCCATTCTATTTTAATTTATGAGGTTACAAATATTGAGATGTGTGAGGACTTTAAAATACGTTATATTTGAAGTTCTATTAATACAATTGAATGGAAAAATGGTGTCAACTAGAGGTGGATTTGGTTTTGGCCTGAGCCCGAAAGCCCGGCTTCAGAATCTCATTTTTCAAGCCCAAAAAGTATGTGACATTTATTTCTAATTTAAAATAATTCCTTGACAATTAAAGTTTGTCTCGAGTATTAAACGAACTCGAAAAATACTCAAAATAATTTTTTTACTTAAAATTTAACTCCTTTAAACTATCTTTGAAAAACTCTACATAGCTTGAACTCGACCAACAGAAACTTTTATAAGAGTCTCGAGTAATCAAGTATCTAATAGTATACTTTCGATATCAAGGGATATCTAATTGTTCCTGCAAAAATTCAAAGTTATAAATAACTATTCAAAATAAAAGATACTGATGGTGCCAAATTTACATATATTTTTATATGATTATTCTTAACAAAGGATTGGACTGGAGCCATAAGCTAAAATTTATAAGGAGTGATGTAAATCGTGTGTTTTTTTAGCTGGCCTGTTAATTTATAATTGGTAGTATAAAGCAAGGTTAATAGAAACACAAAGTTTTACCATAACGCGTATACGACTGATGTTTGAATTCAACCACTCTTTTAATATTGACGTCATAGACTATGAGTGGCTGCATGTTTTGTCAAAATCTGCCTATCTTGCTCAGCAGTTGGCACAACACATCAAATTGAAAATTCTAGCAAGCCCGACTACATGATGGTCTAACCTTGTATCTCTATTAACCTTGCTAGCTACTAGATCCCTTAATCTCTCTGAAATGGTTAAATTAATATTATCCATTATGGTTAATTTATATTTATATTAACTTGGAATAAAGAAGGAATTTTCTTTTCCTGAACAGTTGTCGTTGTTATTTAATTCCTTAATGGAACTCGACTCGACTTCAATCTTTATAATCTCGAACTCAAAAATTATAACTCGAATCCAACTAATCAATTTACATCATCCTCCAGTTGAAAACTTTAAGAAAAATAAGTTGACAACGACGTAATTGTTTATTACCTTTGAAAGGGAAATTGAACTTTTTTGATTTTTTCTTGTTAGGCCTACTACAAAAGTTACGGATCTATTTTCATCAAACTGTGTTCGAGGATTATATATGGTGACAGTATGGAGCCATTTAATTTTGAAAGGTAAACTGTGAAACTTTTAAACAAATTAAGATTTATAACTCAATTCTCTCCTGGACGACACAAACTAACAAGAAATTTCATCTACTATTAAAAATTTTAAGAATTATGTGTGAATGGCTGGAGATCCAGGGGCGTCCGCAGGGTTATATTTGGAAGAGAGTTTGGTATTCTTTTTTTTTGAAAAATAAAGATCCCCCGCATTATTTGATTGAATAAATCTTTTTTTAGAAAAAAATTCTTCAAACAAAAACTTAATAATTTTTCATAGTCCAATACAAAAACTCCTTTAATTCGGGGGGGGTTACAGCCACTCCAACCCACCAGTTGCAGACGTCCCTGACATCAAAATATGAAAACTTATCCTTTTATAATTTTTTAGAGATGGAACTGCTGAGATCCTAGAAACAGTGAAATTTAAAAGTATGTTCCTATGAATATCACAACTAAAGGGAAATAAGTCCACACTATGGAGGTATGCCTAGGAAAAACAAGGGTAAAACAGAGTCAACCTACGTTGAAGGACCTCTTGAAGAGTAACAACATTAATGAGTATATGCGAATGTCCTCTGAAAAGTTTCTTAACTAACAAAGATACAAAACATTTTTTCTGATTTTTTGTTTTTCAACATAGTCTCCTTGTAAATCTACACTCTTCTCCCAGTGATGCTCTCATCTCTGTAACCCGCTCAAATCGTACTGCAATTTTCTCTGCAAAATATTGTTCACGATACACTTTTTGTTATTAGCTCAATTACTCCGAGTCGGAATGAGTTAGACACGTCAAATTTTAACACAGCAAGTCTTTTTAGTTCCTTTATAATTGGAATCTATTGAAAGGTTACACTTTCGAAAAAAAAAAAAAAAAATGACAGCTCAATACTAAATTTTGTCCCGAAACCCTACACCACGTAGACTGACTTAGCCCAATTAAACTATACTATCAATCAATGTATTTACTTACTCGTTTATTGGGCGTTTTATCGAGTCCATCAGGATTCAAATTTGAATTAGTAAACATCAGTTTTTTTTTTAAAACATGTATTTGATCTTACAAATACACATTTAATTATATTTTTCTTTAACTCTCCTTCACATAATTTTTTGGGGATAAACATCTTATAGGGAATTGAGTTAAAATATGCTTTGTAACAAACACGCCAATAAAAGATTCAACATTTGTAGATACAAATATTTGGTATTGGGTACAATTTATATTGTACACCTTCATTCATGTATGCTATAAATAGGATCCTTTAGCATGGATTTATTTGATTGGATTCCTTCGATAATTGCCTCAATTTTAGAAAACAAATTTGATATGCTATTTAAGGAGTAATTGTATATTTAGGGTGGACTGGAACAGTTTCAACTATCCCTTTTTACCGAACAACATCAATAAAAGATTTTACCACAAAATTTAAATTGGAATTAATTATTAATTGAAAATTTTTGAGAAATAAAATAATCATTTGCTTCTATTTTTGTTCGAGATATTCGATGAAAACTGATTTTGATCGGTAAAAAATATTATTGGAGCAATAATATTTGAACAATAATGCAGTAAGCTGTTTTTGTATTGCCGTATAGGATTTCATTTCATTTATTGATTATTTTGCAATAAGTAAATATAACTTGATCAAAATTCCAAACTCACTCATTGAGTATAAATTTGTGACATTATAACACAAATGAGTGAGTTGCAACAAGCTTTAAGTTTTCTTTTTTTTTTATCATTCTAGTGGTTTTCAAACTGTGGTACGCTATCACCCTTTATTGGTACTTGTGGATTTGAATAAGGGGGAGGTGTAAAAAAGTCATCTAAATCAGAAAAGTAAAGTTTTAAAAAATAATTGATAACTTACTTTGGGGTTCATTATGAAATATTCGTAGGAGACAAAAGTGCTTTTTGAAGTGGTTAAGTGGCGGCAGCGGTTTGTAAACATCTTGATGACACTTCCATTCCACATAACAAGTTTTTTGCTGAGGTTATGTGATTTTATTTGTAAATTACGGGAAATTTTCCCTCAGGGAATTTTACATTCGGGCAATTTTCCACCATGACAATTTTCTTTTGGAAATTTTCCCCAGGGCAATTTTGGATGGAAAAACTCAATCTTATAATATATATTGAATGCTATTAATAAATAATCTTGAAAGTTTTGGCCAAACTCTATTTTTTTAAATGTTGCCACTGTCCATTGCAATAGTAAAATTTACAACGTCTGAAGATTGCACTTATACGTAATTTCTGCAAAAATTTATGACTGTTCTAATCTTTTAATAGATACAGAAAAAAGGAGACTTTTAGCGTATCAGAGTTAAACCAATTTTGGGTAATTGAGATAGGTGAAGACTTGGGTAATTGTAAGAATCGCCCGAAGAAGTTTCACCCTCATATATATACATGTATTATTTCATAAATATATCTTTGCGCTTAATTTTGCGACCTTAAAATGAGTTTTCCTACATTTGAAAACATATGTAAATCATTTTAAGTCATCTTAAATATGGACAACATTGCCTCATGAATTAAACAAGGACGTCTCAAAATTAATCATAAAGGATTCTGGTGTCAGAGCTCCATTAAGCCCCTTCAACGCTTGGGAAGGTGGAAGAATGCCTCCTGCAATTTATATGAAAGTAACGCACAAAGACGAGGTTTACATGTATGCCCAATAACGGCACTTATTGTAGAAAACTTATCCCAGTTTCTGCTCCAAGAATAAAATGTATAATCCTCATCGAATTCCCACTGTCAAATAGGAAGAAGTTCTCTCAATTGCCTAATAAGGTATATTTGAGAATATTGCAGAAATGGATACAAATGACTTCAAGTAAAGGGATAAAGGGAATTCCTAGGTCAAAAATTCGGTAAAACATCTGAGAACCGGGGATAGGAACTCCAAATTTGTGCTCAACTTGATCTCACAATCAAAGTCTCAAGACTTGACTTGAATTCAGTAGATAAGAATCTTGAGCCGAATTGGAATGTAAAGCTATTTTAAACGCAACTGAAGAAATCCCTTAACACTATGAACATTATATTCTAAGTATGGACATGAAATTAGCAAAAAAAAATAAAAAAAATGATAGGACTCAAACTGTAGTGGATAAAAATATTAAAGCACTTGTATTGAACTCAAAAGAAATATTGAAAGAGTTGAACTTGCAGTATTAGAACTTTTTCTCACCCATGGACGATAAGTCAATATCAAAAAAGTGTTCCCTGTCCCCTCTACTTTGATATTTATTAAAATATCAAACAAAGCAATAAATAAATATATACACTGACTTGCTTTGAATGAGTAGAGTTGATATATAATTTGGAAGCAATTACCTTATATCTATATTTAAAAAAAATAGGATTGCATAAAATTATAATTGAGATAAATCGATGATTTTATGTGTGATGGTGGTCCAGGTATTAATGGTAGTTTTTGTAGTAGAAAAAAAACTCAATCAAGCACTACTATACTGGGTGGTCCATTGAAAACACTTACTAATTCAAAATTAATAAAGGTTTAGTGATTGAAATTGATTCATTTTTCAATATATTAAGGCATAAACAATAAATTACAAAACAAAACAAAATCTAGATTACGTACAAGTCGAGAAAATGACACTTGAACGTAATCGACAAATTTCCATTCGTGCACTCAAAAGAGTTGGGCGTCTCCAGAACCACCGTCTACGCTGTCACCAAGTCTGAAACGTTGGAGAGGAAGAAGGGCGTGTTAAAAAGGTGAAACGGTATCTGCATGATTCAAGGAGAACAGAACAGGTCAATCACCTCAAATCCATGAGGGACCATGCAGAGATCTCGGCATTTCACACCAGCCTGTCCAGAGAGCTATCAAAAGAGCGGATGGAAAAATCCTTGTGAGAGTGGAGAGGCCACTTTTAACATCACCAATGACAGAACCCCATATCCTTCGTTGCAAGACTCATTTGAATAAATCTTTGGACTTTTTAGAACTCAAAAACTCTTTTGGGCCCCCTGCAGTCCTGATCCCTCGACTACACCTTTTAGTGTAGTGTCGAATGGAAGCCTGCAGTATCCGTCATCTAAAAACCAAGGCTCTCAAAAACTACTGTCAGTCAGCAATGGGTCCCAGGGCGTCTGCTACTGTCTTGAAGCCACCGTTGCCGCTAAGGACGGCAACATTAATGATTAAGAGAGCTCAGATACACATCTTTTAATTGTATTGATTTAGTTTGAATTATATTGTTAATTAATAAATTATGCGTTATTAAATTTTAAAATTCAAAGTGTTCACTTTTTAATGGACAACTCGGTAGAAGATGGATGACATAAAAGCTGAAATAGGTTCTATACTCTTATTAGGAAGGGATTTTAATTGGTGAAAATATAAGGTACTTATTTTTTTTTTATTTGCTTATTTAGAGGTCATATTTCTCTCTCTCTCTTTCTTTGATTTATTTTTTTACTTTCATTAAATTTAATTTATTCAGAGAGAAGTGGGTTTTATTTATTTGGATGTTGATCATGATAAATTAAAGACCTATGGTTAAGGGTAAGAATGATGGTTCTTAGTGTACTATGTAGTTAGTTTTAGAGCCCCATGAAATAATAGAAGGAAAACTTTTTATGTTACTTTGCTGATAGTCATCAATTCTACTCATAAAAGAAAATAAAAAATATTATCTTACAACAAGAGTCTTGGATATTCAATTACGTATATACAGGGTGGTCCAGATAAGATGGGAATATCTTAAAAGGCTTATAATCAACGAACTAGATGTGGTGGAACTAAGGCCAATAGAAATACAAGGTTATACCATAATGTTTTTCCATCTGATTTTTGACTTCCTCGACGCTTTTCAAAAGTGATGTATATATATATCACCTTCCTTGACCGTTACTGTTTTGACGTCATAATTGGTCTATTAACCTTGGTGTAGATTCAGATTTTTTTTATTATTTGCAATCTACATTTAATGACATTCAATTATTCATATAGAAATCTGCCTCTTTTGATAACCCCGGCCACACGGCGCCGGAAGGTTTGGTAAGCCCGGGCAACCTCGTGCAGATCCAAAATTACTATATACTGGTTTTAGTTATGTACTTTTGATTTACATTATCCCGGATGGATGGAGTAGCCCAAGGGAGAAATTTCACCTTCCAAAGGACAGTGGCCGGCCCACAATGCCAATAAAGTGTAGGATGTATTACCCACAAAATGTACACACTTTTGGAGCTCAGAATTTTGCCTGCAAACAGCCTGGACCTGAACCCATGGCGTATCTATCTCTGGAGTAAGTTCGAGGATAAGATCTGCGCTAGTAGCATTCTTCCATGGGGTGTGGGGGCATGAAGAAGTCAATTACCTACATCATAACAAGGCTGTATGTGCACGAGGTCGCCCAGCACTGTCAAAGCGTCCGGCGTCGTGTGGCTGAGGCTATCAAGAAAGGCGGATCTCATTATGAATAATTAAATTTCAATAAATCTAGCTTAAAAATAATTTAAAAAATCAGGTTCTACATATCTAGTTTCTTCGTTATATTATATTTTCCCCATTGATCTAATTTTTACAGATTAGGAACAACTCGTAATCAGAAAAAAAAATTGTAATTGTGACCCGTACATGTAAGTAGTACTGATAATTTCTACAGTCTCTGTTATCCAATATCATTCACATGATTGGTATTACTACGAACAAGCATAATATGAGGTTAAGTGAAGTGATAGATATATGATCATGATCCAAAATGTGTCAAAATAATAGGCGGCTGGCTGTTAAGTATGACCCAACCATTGAATACCATTCCATATTATCTCAGTGTTATGACCCACTATCGCCAGCCCCTCCTTTTCTGACCCATTATTAATCTTAAGGAAGTGGATATCAAACCTCTTTCCTCATAACAACCACTCAGTGTTTTTTATTGTAATTAACATTATACATGTATTAGTTTCGGAAAAAATCAACACCGTATTTCCCGTAGTTTTTTAAAACTAAGTATATATTTTTCATTATTAGTCCCATTGCATCATACGATAAATTGTGAGTGTATAAAAAATACCCTTTTTGGATAGTATTGCGCTTGACCAGTTTTTTCGTGAATTGAAAGCGTCCATAAAGATTTGTAATTTTGTTTAGGTGAAGTGGAGGTTAATTATAAACCAAACACTAATAGGCCTGTCGTCGAATGTCGATAAAATCATGGAAAATATCTTGACAGACAGTCAGGTTAACTGTCGTAGCATCGCCTGGGAGCTGAACAATGATCATAAAACCGTTTGAAACCATTTGTCGAAGCCAAGATAAATAAATAATTTGTGAATAGGAGAGGAATCGTGTTTCACTATGCTTGTTCGTAATAATAATCCATCAAGTCGAATGATAATTAATAATGGAGATTTTTAGGCAAAGTCGAAAGAAGCCGATTTGCTTGAGGTAAACTGCCCTTACCCAAAATAGTTCAGAGTTTATTTGAAAGGAAATTAGATCTGTCTGTAGTTGTATCGTTAGCCATGTATCTCCACCACTTACTGCTTATTAAAATTTTTAAATCGTAGGAGAAATATCGTATTTTTCAAAGAGGATATTTGAGAACATATATTAAATAGGGGAAGATTTAGTAGGGGGAGCATTCAAGAGCATACGTTTCAAAGTCGATTATTAAAGCTCCAATAACTCTCTTGGATCTTGGTTCTATTCACATAGAAGGTATGTGGAAGGCACCGAATATATCTTAATTAAAACAAATCAAAAGTTCTGGTGTTTATTCATAATATAAAATATTTAAAAAAATTAGAACGGATTGGCTGTCAATTTACCGCAATGATCTGTAGGGATGTATTTGAAATGTTTAGAATAATGAAAAGATCTGGTCGTCAAAGGAGGAAGATGTGCTCAGTATTGAGTTCGACCACTGTGAGTGTCCTCCATTTAATAGGTTCAAACGAAACGCTGAATTATAATCTTCTACTGAACAGTAGGGGAGAGTTTTTCAGAAATGCAAGGGTAACTTCTCCCGGCCAATATGTATCAAACAGAAGCCCATGTAGAATAACTTAATTTATCCGATAGAACACGGCGTTTATTCTCTTCTAGTTTTATTATTGGTTGTGAAAAGAAGGACCCCTCATCTATCTCGAGGTGAAGGTTCAACAGACTTGGTCTTGGATATGTTATGAATCATGCAGATCCAAACTTCATTTGAAAGATTCCATTCATTGATACATGTCAAAAATGGTTGAGGTACATACTAGGAACATACTGTATTTTTAAAAACAAATTCCGGGCAGATCCCAAGTTTGCTTCAATCATCGAAATATTGAAATCAATCATTTTAACTTAAATCCAAAGAAAAGAACGCATATTTGAAGTTAAAAGTGTTGTTACATCAAAACAATCTTTCCATGACATATGGCACATTCTATACTGTAATAACACTGGATTTTGAGCCATGTTCGAATGATAAAAACGGTTGTGATTCAAAATAACATATAGTTAACTTCTTAAAAGTAAATTTACTACAATTTATTATTAAAGCGTCAAGTCACAAGGAGAAGCAGGAATTCAGCAAAAACTTAATGCTATCCAAACTAAAAAACGACATTCATTGTCCAAAACACTTGAAATATTTTTGTATATGTTTAATCAAAATATTTATACATATATGTGATCAAAACACTTATAGGCTATAAGAAAATCCCCTTGTTTTATCTTATTATACTCAATACAAAATGAAAAACAATTTTAATTATCAGTTTCACAACATGGGTAGTAATTCTACGATCAAGGATCAACTATCAAACACATATCTAAACAGAGATATCATATTATTATTGATAGACATATCATTTTTTTGTTATGAAGGTATTTTCACAATAAAAAAATATGTTATTTTATATATTAAATATTTTTTAATTATATATCCTAAGGTATTGTTGTTCGGTGCACAAGTACCATCGTGGTATAAACGCATTCAAAACGGTATAATGCCAAATTGATATAAGGACTAATATTTACAGCACCATTTATGTCATATAATTTCATAGTACAATAATGTAACCTCCTTAAGTTTCTGTTCTCGAAAATAACTATTCTTCAAAACAAAGCCATGATGAAAATTGTCTTATATAACTAAATTTTTGTCTTATATTTTGAGTAAAGAATGGTATCGGAAGGCATCAAAACACCGATAGGAATTTTCAAACCCGAAACATGTACACAAATATTAGTGATAATACTTATAAACTATTACTTATATGATATACTATCGATTACTTAACATAGTGGTAGACACTATGTAGATACGTAACTTCGTTAATAGAGCCTTGTAAATATATAAATTTTCAATGAAATAACAATTTTAAAAGAGAAAAAATTTATTATTGTGATTGAATGATGCACCATGAACACGGAGACTTATTCCATTGTCCTTTGAACACCATGATTTGTGATTTATGTAATTAATCCTGGACCTATAAAAAGGCAAAGGATTTTGTCGGAAAATTTTATTTTTGGAGTGAAACTTGAAATCCTGCTCCAATAGCAAATATCAAGTTTAGATTTAATTTAGTTGAAGAAAGGGGTAAATATTTTTATAAAATTTTCTCCTATTTCTTTCATATTGAACTTCCAATCCCATATCTTCTTTATAAGATATGAAGGAATGACTTGTAATTGAATTTCAACGAGAAAAATCATTCTTGAAGGAGTAACCATGACATAGTTATATTATTGTCAGTTATTTCGTAGTACATCATTTTTCGCTTGTATATAATATAGAGGTTATGTGATTTTCAAAGTGAATAGTTTATCCATTGATATAAAATATATAGGTGACTACTAAAGGTACACAGGTTTGGGAAAAAAGGATTTTGTATTCTTTTTTTTTTTTATACCTTTTGTTTGACTAAGTATACCTTGTTCATTAATGGTGACATTTGATCATACGATAAAGAGTTGTGAAGGTGGGAGTGGATACTTCAAAATCTTTTTCTGCCTTCTATTATGAACAACTCGAGCTTTTGAATCTGGTGATCGAACTGAAGCAGGCAGTATTGGTGAATAGAAGAGTAATCATATTTCATAAAGACAACGCCAGGCCGCATGCATCATTGATGACGCATCCGTAGCACCAGGAGTCAGATGGGAAGTTCGGATGCATCTTCCTTACAGCCCAGATATTTCACTAAGTAACAACCAACTGTTCCTGTGTCTAAGGCCAACGCGCTTGAGAGTACAGATTTAGCCTCAATAGAGGCCTATGAATTTGCTTGTCCAAGTTTCTTGCCTATAGGTAATAGGGCCTTTAAGAGAAGGGTATTATGATGTTTGCTTTTCGATGGCAAAAAGTTATTGAACAAAAAGGTTCAAACTTGATTTTTATCAGATGATTGTAAAACTTTTTTAAAAGCACTGAAATAAAGCGAAATATACAAAATTACTTTTTCCGTATTCTATTCGATAAAAAAGACCAGAGTAAAACAGTCAGTTAAGGATCCCAAGTTAATAGCTGAAATAAATGGATCAGTGTTTTGTATACCTTGGCAATTCAACGATTGAAACTTTTATATTTTTCTTTCTGTATGGATAGAAAATTATTGGACTTACTCAATTAAACAATAAATTTTCAAAGAAAACATATTTATCTTGAATCTCTATCCACACGTGCTGGAATTTTATATTTTAATGAGTTAAAATAAATGCATAATTATTTATTTTACATTCACTACGTACGTAGATTCAATACAGGATGAGGAATACTTTTGTGAAGGTATGTTTTAGCTTATAAATTTATTAATTAGCATAAACTTTTATGAAAATGATCAAATTGTAGTACCAATTGATTTAAAAAACTTTTGTTCGAAATTGACACCCTTTGTTCTGATGAAATGGTAGAGATGAAGAGACATTTGACATTTGAGTAGAGGAAGCATGGACAAACTTGTTCACCGTTGAAATCATCCAGAACGCCCAAAATTACCGTATTTTAGGCAAGACCATTGGTAACATCTCTTAGGAACACTGCATCATCCTGAGGTGCCTAAAACCGCTCATTGTCATGCTCTGGCCGGTATTTTATCAGACGGGAAAAAGATGCCGTTCATTTTCATTGAGAAGGTTCTGAAGATTAATTAAATCGTCTACAAAACCATGTTGATTGACAAGATCCTTCCTTGGCTTCAGAACACATATGGTGATGCCCCTTACATCTTCTGCCAAGCGGGAGCCCACTTACATTGCAGAAAGTGTGCAAAGCTGGTAAAAAACAAATTTCAAAGGCTTCTGGAAAATAATGTATGGCCTCTTTACACCCCTGACCTGAATCCCTTAGACTTTTCTATGTAATCACTCTTTTAAGCCAGACTTTGTACCTAGCACCACCACGTCAAAGACTCTCTGAAGAGTGCCCTTGTCCAGGAGTGGTCCAATATATCTATAGAAACTTTCTGTGCTGCCTCTAACAATGTCTTTCTTCGTCTCTGCCATTTAATCCGGGCAAAGAGTTGCTATTTCGAACAAAATTAATTTATATTTCAATTTAATCATTTGACAAAAATTTTTACTAATTAATAAATTTATATTTAGTTAATAGACTAAAACATATCTTCACAAACTTATTCCTCACTCTGTATATATATAAAGTATTTTAATTAAGAATATTAGTAATTTTTGGACATGCAAAATGTATGTGGACAACCATTATGATTTTACATCACTTTGGAGTGAGACTATTTTTTTCATACTATCTACCTTTATGTGAAATTAAAGATCAAAATATGCATTCAGGCCTCCTATAATTATAACTTGTTTTATACTTATCATTTACATATATCCAAATATAAAACCCACAGATTTATTTTGAAAAGTAATTTAAGGATATCTTTTTTATTATTTGAGTGTGTATTTAAACCATTTTTTAAGTATGTGAGAGTTGACATTTAGACAGATGTATATAAATGACATTTGAAAAAAAAGTTGTGAGTTAAAGGTATACATCTATTTTATAAGGTAAAGTGGTGTCTCTCTGTCTGTATGCATCTATGCAAATGTGTAATCGTGTACACTGTATGTAGTGCTCCATGATGTATATCATACACATATTTTGATCTAAGAAATAACAATGTAGTCGTATTAATGAAATATTGTAGGCGTGTGCATATAGCATTCAACGTGTATACATGGTGCACTGTCTATATTTAGTTCTCCCTGATGTATATCATTTATATATTTTTAATATCAGAAATAATAATGTAGGTGTATTAATGAAAATTTGAAGGCGTGTGAATGTACAACAAAAGAACAGTTTCTGTTTGTTTTTGTTATTGGTCTCTGGTGTGTGAACAAAACGTCAACCGTCAAAATGTCAACCGACAGAATGTCGAATGGAAAAAACGTCGAATAGACTAAACATGGAATAGACAAAACGTTGACCAGACAAAACGTCGACTGACAGAAAGTCAGCCGTATAATAATAAATAAAGGGCTACACCAAATGGTGTTGCGATACATCCCATTCAGACATTTCTCACCTATAATATAACCCAGCAGCACCATTCCTATATAAACTACCAGTAAGGCCCCCCAAATCTCTTTATACATGTTGGAGCTGTTTTGAGTCACCGTCGTGCCCCAAAATGGGATGAAACCACTACCACTATTTAAGCAACCACTAAGAGCCCTTCTCAACCCATATGGGCCCGCCAAATTTTTGAGCTGTTTTCGGCGTGGACCCAAAATGGGATGAAACCCACTGCCACTATTTAAATTTACTCCACCTCCATTTAAACCCTGAAAGGGCCCCCGAAGTTTGAGATGGTTTCATATTTCATCTCATTTTGAGGCCCAGCGGTACCCCAAATAGCCCAAAATTTCGAGGGGGAATGGGGGTTTTGGAGGGTTCCTTAATGTTAGTTTATGTAGGGGGGGGGGCGTAAATATCTTGGGCAGGAAATATATGGAGTGAAATGTCGTAGAAAAAGTTTTTCATATTTTGAAATGTAATATTTTCTAATCGACGTTCTGTCGGTCGAAGTTTTGTACGGTCTACGTTTTGATCTACTACCTCGTCTCTTATGTATATATTCATAATCCATCAGGGTATATATTAAAATTTTAATACAGTATAAACACGGGTATGTTAAAATGAGTTTTCTTTTCTTTTTATTGGTGAGTACTCATCAGACATTCCAACCTATTAATTTTCTTTTCTCAAACTCTTATTATTATTCCATCATTCTTGAAGAGAGATCAGATATGAATGGATATTATTAGTATTTGTGTAGGATCGTTATAAAAAAACTGCAGTTCTATCCGTGCAAATCTATTAAAATTTATCAGTCCTTGGGTAAGTCCTTAATCAGTCCTTTATGGTAACTACAACAAATGAAAGGACGTAGTTGTTTACTATGTCCTTTCAGCTGATCAACTTTTCAAGAGACAAAATAGCTAAAGTTTAAAATAGAAGATGTGCTACTAGAACTTATTATAATAAATTCTAGCTATCATTTATTAATTTCTTCGTTTTTATATTATTTAATCCTAGCGATGAGTGTAGAATATTTATAAAGATAGATAACAGCGTAGGACTGAAAGAGTTATAGATCGGTCCTTGAACTGTTGTATGGTATAAAAAAACCTAGACTGATAACAAAGACTGAAAGGGGGGGGGAGACCAATAAGTCAATCTGTCCTAGGACTGATTCAATACTAAAAAGTATTGATTAGTGAGTATTTTCATTAAAAATGGAGAGAAAAACTGATGCATTCTTAAGGAGTTATGCTCTATATTATCAAAGAAACATTGAACTTGTAGGCAACTCCTAATTATTACGGGAAATTCTGTGTACTACCTCTAGTATTTGATTTAAACAACGATTTATTCCGCATCATACTTGGTTTTTATTTTCTTTCAAACAATGCAAAACCATGCATTTTTTGTACTAGAGATTTACAGGTATGCAATTTGGCCGAATACCGATAAATCAATAGTTGTTCATCGAGTAAATTGAAGAGAAGAATATATTTAAATGTATATTAAAGTTGATCCCAAATGATCATTTTAAAAATCGATGAAAGGAGGTATTGGAAAATTAGTAATAGTATTCCATGACAAATTTCAGGCCCTTGAAGGTATTCCGGATGTTCTTCAATTTATTAGAAACTTTATTTATACGTATCTTGTGGATTTCATAAAAAAATCAATTTATTACGAATTATGGTCAGAAATTTCGTTTATTGAGAAACTTGATTGTTATTTAAAATCACAATATTTAAATGGTTTGATTGATCCAATCAATTGAAATTTAATTATGATTCTTCTAACGAAGAGCTACGAAAAGATTCCTTGAATTCCTGGCAATGAATCATTATTAAATTTCAATCAGTTGTACTATTCATAAATGTTTTTTTTTCTCTTCTGTGTTTTTATATGACGTGACGTTGGTAATTGAAGTTAATTGCCTTTTTATGACACGGTTCGAACTTGTGAGTAAATCAAATTGTTTTGAACATTAAAGTGATGAAAACGTTCCGTTTTCATCCACAGCTTCTCTATTTTCTTTATTCCCAACAAGTTTTTTTTTTCTTGAAGGAGAAGAAATCATGAGAAAATATACTTGAAATTATAAGAAAAATTGCAAAAGGTCCTAAATAAATAGAATGAGTTATTACAGTAAATATGGACTAAAGGCACGTCGTTACCTTTATTCTATCAGAAACATAAAAAAAGTCAAAAATCATCTGTTAGTTAGTCAATGAAATTAACTGCTGTTTATCTGAAATGTACTCCTTGACAATCACTGTCATATTATTTCTTCACAATTTTTAAAATGAATTACATATATGTATATACTTTGGTATATTAAAATCATACATTATATTTTCTTCGATACTCTATAATAATGTTGATAGTTATATTTTATTAAAAATGTAGCTGTCAATTTGAATTTATATATGATAGCCAACAAAATTTTCTAGACATAATAATAAGATGGCCAAATATATTTATATATGAACAAAAATTGTATTCCTGTCGTTTTGGAAATGGAGCATAAATATAAAATAACGTATTTCTTCTTTTATTTATCAAAAGAAGAAATTAAGAAATAGCCAAAAAGTATAAAGCAAGGGAACACTGTGAGTGATAATATTAATAAAAAGAGAGAAAATATGCATTCAATATGAGTGTGAAGCACTTCAGCGAACCCACCTTTACTCTTAATTTGAGCTGTTCTCTTGAAAAGTATTTTCTTCCGTTTTTTGATAATATGATCCTATTTTTTATCTTCAATTAAAATAAGAAATGTTTTTGTTATGTATTTCTCATGTAGCTATTTGAGTGTTCGTATGTTAACAGATTATCCTTAAAAGTAAAGATCCTAAGCCAGTCGTAGGTAACACTCGAAAAAAACATAATTAGATGCATTCGGCGATTACCGATTAGTTCCCAATGAATCACCTCATCCCTATTACATGTAGAAAGACCATTAAAACCAATCATTACTTGATGGAGGAAAAAAATCAAATATTCAATTTGATTGTTTATGCATTTTTATATACTCATAGACAGGTTTGAGTTGTAGGGATCTGATTTAATCGTACAAGTGTATTCCTATATACTTTTGAATGTGTTATAAATTACTAAATTGATTCATAATTACATGTTGATCTTATTTTACACATTTTATTTTATTTTCAATTTCTCAACAGTAAAATTTAAACAAGAGATTTTGTAAGGACATTTATTCCTCAAAATCATTTGAAAATACTGCTTGGCATAATTTTTATTCAATATGTGAGCCCATAGCTCGTATAATTGTCATAATACAAGGCCTAAATCTTCTGCATGATGTGACTATTTATCAAGACTCGAACTTGGTCCACTCCTTCTTGATGGAAGTTTCTAAAGACTGGACACTCCTGTAAGGAGTAGCACATACCCTCACCTCTAGACGCACAGAGATAAAAGAACTCCAAGGGGTTCGTGTCTAGAGAGGAAGGTGCCTACATGTTTAGGTCCCAAAAGTCTGGAAGGCTGTCTCTCAGGAAGGCTTTTGTCTTAGCTGTACAATGACACGGAGCTCGTTCCTGAGTGGAAAAACAGTTTCTCAGGCTGAAGGTAGCAGTTTTTTATCCTGAAGTTAAGTGTATCATCTGCATTGAGCCACTCCTTTATCTCCACAAAATGTTAGTGGAGATTTCGCCTGTACTGGCCACAACAACCAAGGCCATGTTTCCCCCTGGATTTTTTTTTTGGTTCCTAAAGTATATTTAAGTGAACCTAAACTTGAGCTCCTTGGATATGGCCATGAGAAACATGCCACAAGAGAAAAGTTATCAAATTTTCAATCCTTTTTTGATCCATTTTACTCGTTCTCATTTGTTTTGTTTTTAATTGAGTCGAAACTTTACATATGTAATCCTGAGTCAGAAAATCAAATCTATACTTTACCAAGTTTTATGATAATTGACAAATACATTTTTGATTTGTTAAAATTTATATTAAGTATAGCACTTGATAAGATAAAAAAAAGTATGTACATTTCGTCAAAAATTTATTTAGTCGTCAATTTGCAAAGCACTTTATAAGTATTTTAGATGATGAAAAAGGTATTCTATAGAAAAGGCCTTTTATTTCCTTAGTAACATCATAGTGAAATTTTGGCGACCTTTCAGTTAAAATTGACTTTAAGATATATTTCAGTATGGTTCTAATGAAAACGCATGGGCTCTATTTGACATCCCAGGGTATCTAAACTATTAGGATTGGAGGATGTATATTATACACTGCATACTATATAGAGAGTTGGTACCCAAAATTTGTAGCAAATAATAATTATTTTATCCACTTTATTTTAAATTACAAGGTTTTAATTACGCACAAAACGACAGCGGAAACAAAAATAAACATGATCCTATCTCTCCAAGTGTCAAAATATCGGAGCAACAGCAACAAAGACAATACTTGTGTGATCTCCTCTGCGCCGGTGTTAGTGCCGAGAAGGCTAATGCTACAATAAAAATTGAATTGATTTTTTTAAGATTTGTTAAGCAATCGTCTGAAATCTAATAAAGTCGGGATTCTTAACTTTAGTGATCAATCCATGCACCGAGTCTTAGCTTTAACGTCCAAGTCAAGTAGCGAGTCTTTGATTGTGAGATCAAGTCGATTTGCAAGAATTGAATATCTACCTATGCTAATATCTAGAGTAGAAAAAAGATCCCATATACAAAATTGTAAAGTTTAAATTTAGATTAAGTAGCATATTGGGTATTACTCCATTATATAATTTATACAAAAACGTCAACCATTTATAATATTTAGAGGTAGTATTCATATTTAAATAGTTGGGGGATTTCATATCCAAAATAAGTTTTGATCTCAATATCTTGAAATCCATGTTTATAAAAATTTGCTCGTCAGATTCAACGGACAACACTGTATACGAAAAAATACAAACTCCTTAAAATGTTTCCGAATACAAACGTTGTAGCGTCATTATAGTGTCTCTCTGTCCGGGACACACCCCCAAGTAGATTATTCAGTTACACATCTGCTCAAATTAACTATTTACGATATTGTCAAGACTTTCAAGGAGTAGGATGGGTCGGGAAGACCTGCAAGAAAGACTCATGATCGTTCTGAGAACAAAAAACTCACTTCCTGAAAAAAACGGGGAAAATAAATGTTGCATGTTTTTTGCGTCTTGTAAATTGAGTCCAAATACGTGCACATAAGACTGTTGACTCTTTGCAGGCTTCTTTTCTGGAGCTAGTTGCGAATATAGACAGGAAGTTCCACATCAAGGCCTGTTCCAGCTTCAGGGCCAGGTTGGAGGCTGTTTCTAAAGGTGGAGGTGGTCGGTTTTGCAATTTATACTTCACGAAGTACCCCATTATGTAAAAGGAAAAGATTTGTGAATTGCTAAAATAATTTATGTAAAATAATTATAATCCTTAAATTTTCCGGATTTTGATAATGTTGTAATACCTCGAGAAATCCCGGTAAAATGGAATACTGAGAGATAACCCATAGTACATATGTATAAGTAGAGATAAGTGAACATTTTATGATCATTTAAATTTAAGTACATAAAAGATAGTTTTCTCCAAAATATGCAATAAAAAAAGAAAACAGAAATGTATTATTGCTTATAAGATATGGAGATTTAGTCTCGTATATACTCGTACATGTTTGTATTTTGCAATAATATTAAGAATTTATTCCATGTGAGTGATATCAAAATATCCCATATATCTTTTATAACATTTATAGATGTTTATATTAATAAAAAATACAAAATTAATTGATTTGCGATAGTTGACAAAAATCCGAATGACAAATTGATTTTTTTATGAAGATACAAATTTTTGTTTTTTCCAATTTATGTATTTTTTATGTGAGTTCCTCCATTTTATTTGTACCAGTATTTATTTTCGTTTATACCTATTTAAAACAGGGTCTGTTTTTCTTTACTGACATACAAAAACATAAACCATCTTTTTAAAAATATAGTTTACATTTGTTTCAAATTTTATAGATAGTATAGACTTTGCAAAATTGCTATTAATCATTAATCCTCTTTTCATTAGCTCATCCTTGTTAAAAACCATTCTATAAGTTAATCATAAGCAATGGGTAGTACCCAGCATTGCCCAGAGTAATTAGGTGTCGGCTGAAGGACAAATTTTGCTTCAATAACATATAAGATAACTCTCCAAGAAATCCTCGGAGTTACTCTTTGTTTTTCATAAACCTACTCACACGTAGCTACTCAATAAGTATATCCATTCATATGAAGTGTTCTCTCCTCAAGAATGAACGAGTAATAAAACGATTTGAGAAAAAAAATAGTTGGGATAACTGATGAATACATTAGTCTTAAGAACGCTCACTTGGAAAACAAATAAAATTCATTTTAGCATTTGTATTTCTATTTACTGCAAATTTTAACGTATACTGAAAATTCAAATAATACAAAAGACGCCAATAACAAAAAAAACAAAAAAAACTGTGCCTGTGATATTTGATTAATACTACTACACTGTTTTTTTCGTAGATCAAAAATATATATATGGTATACATCAGGGTGCATTATATACAGTGCACCCTGTACATACGTTCGATGCTATATACACATCCCTAGAGTATTTAATTAATACAATTACTTTATTTCTTGGATCAAAATATGTTTAGGATATATATCCTAAAACATTTTATACAGTGCACTCGGCAACTTATTTTCATATATACAGGGATGCCACACATTTTACAGGGAAAAAAAGACCAACTTTGCTTTATTAATAAAACTTAAATTATTTTCTTGTAAAACAAAATTGTAGGTTTTTTAACCAACTTTGCTTTATTAATATAAATTAAATTATTTTCTTGTAAAAAAAGTCTTAGGTTTTTGATTCAAATCTTCCCGTAATCAAAAATGGTATAAAAAACTTCTTTTTATGTAATGTTGAAATAAGTGTAATTACCCTTTTCTTGGAAATAGTTGTTAAAAGCAAGTAGTTGTTGTGATATGATGAATTAAGATGTTTGTAAGTATGTACATACGTTACTCCAGGCCACAAAATATTTGTCTTCAACACCTTTCGACGCTTCACGTCAATTGCTCAATTTCATAAAATATTTCAAACATAACAATATAATAAATTAATTACATACTATATTGTTGTAAACAATGTTGCTTTTTTTTCATCAATAAGGTCTATAATTTATTTGATAAAATAGACGTTACACAGCAGTTAAAATATTTCAAGAAAACTAGCGTTTTATTAAACATGAATATATGAAGAATATAAACCCAAGTCAGTCTTCAAATTCAATAATAATAAACAATAAATATATATTTCAAAATGATTACATTTTAAAATGTATATAATCAAAAAATAGTATCCAATTACTTAATTATAAGTAGTAAAATATATAGTTATGTAAATAAACATTATGAGAAACTTCTTTAAAGAACAAAACTCCATTTCAATCAGTCGGAGAAAATGGGATGTCACTCGGAGTTTGTGATTATGTAGGTAGTGTGTTGGGCAAAGGCCTTTTGCAAAATTAAAAATACTTTTTTCCAGAAAAATGTTTTTTTTAGATATATATATTTTCTAAAAAAACCGTACTATCACAATGTGGCAAGTGATATGGGGCCCTTCAAAAAAAGTTCTTCAATATATTTTCCAAAAAAAATTCGTCATTCGATCAAAATGAAATAAATTATTCATAAAAATGGCCTGTTATTCAATAAAGTTTTATATTTCACCTATAATTTAAAAGTTTGGGATTTTTAAAGTCCAAACAAGTTTAGACCATTATATCTTGGAAACCCTAAAAATCTATATTAATGGGAGTTTGCTCATCAAATTCTGCAAAATTGTATGAGAAAAAATATAAAATCTTTGAAATATTCCCCTGAATAACAACGTGCCGTGCGGTACATTTTTTGCAGAGTGTAACCACAAAGAGATTGCCAAATCAACTGTTTACAATGTTGCCAAGGCTTTCAAGGAGTCTGATAGGCCAAAAACACCTACAAGGAAGACTCATGATCGTTTTTTGTGCTAATAACTGATAATAAATTAGTGACTACCAACCGTTCCTGTCTATGACCAATGCTCTTGATGTTAGAAATTTGGCCTCAGAGGCCTGTGAAAATTGGTGGTCCGATTTTTTTACCAATAATAAAAAAGACTTTTACGAAAAGAGTATTATGAAGTTGGATTCTCGTTGCCAACAGTTATTCAACAGAAGGTAGCATATTTGTCTTAAATTGGATGATTGTAACACTTCTTATAATGCAACCAAATTAAGAGAAAAATACGAAAATACTTTTCCCCCATGCTATTATTATGTAGATTCTCCATACTCTTTCGGAATCTTCAAAGAAAAAGTTGCATATCTAGCAACAATATATTTTAAAATAATATTTTTACCTCAGGGTGTTAAATTAAGCTTCTTTATACTGATTAGTTTGAACATATTTTGTACAGACATCAATGTTAAATTAAGACGTTTGTACATTACTCTAGGCAGCAAAATATATTTGGATAAACATTTTTTGATACTTCATGTCAAATACTCAAGATCATCAAATACATAGTATTTCAAACATACTTTTTTATTACGAATTATATCCATTTTGAGGGGATATGATATTGATTGATTATTTGAAAAAAAAAATACCGTTAAGGAGACATAATTGGCATGATGTAAATACTAAAATGAAACTTGTTTGCTATATACAAGTAGTTTCATGTTTGTTGGTTAAAAGTAGGAGATTAAATTTAAATCCGAAGAAGCAGAAATATAATAAGCTATGAGAATGAGAAACTTGGACCTCACCTATCTATAATACCCAAATAAAATCTTTAACATGTTATCTCCTTCAGTTAGGATGTTTCTAAAAATACTTCTTGGAATTATATCACTTTGAATAAAATAAAATACATTTAATATCAATATTTTATATTCAGTCATTTAAATTCTGTGTAATTTTTATCTGGCCCATTTCTTTGGAATTGGTCATCTAAAGATTGAATTTTCTTTTCCTTAGCAGTTGTTATTATTATTTAATTCCTGAGCAGTGAATATCCCTTCATAAATAGATTCAATTATATCCAAACCCTGATTAAACATTCGTCTGGTCATACAAGATGGAACGTAAACCTGAGGATTTGTTGTATAGTTATAATTGTAAGAACTTGTTGGACTCAGAGTAGACTTAAGGATTGACATCAGAGTAATTTTTACAAATTTCCTTGTTTTTTTCATTCCTCCCTTGTCAGAGCTGATTATAGCTGATCTCCTTCAAAACATACGGTAAATTGTCAGATTTACCGTTTCGATTAACGGTTTCTATTTTCTAAACATGATTTTTATCACTAATAATAGTCTTTGTAGGGAAGACCGCGATTAAATAAAACTCTTCACGTTTTGTTCGATAACTCAGAGATCATTCAAATTAGGCATACCATGTTTTTACACAACATTTTAAACATATTAAAAGCTGGGCCGTGACTGGATTTTTCACTGGAGAGGGGGGGGGATTATATAAAAGAGTGTATAATTGTTTTTAAGCCGTAATGTTTTACGTTTTGGTATTGATGAACTAAAAAATGAATTTTTTTTATAAGAAACTCGTTCTTCGAATTACCTTTTTTATGAAAGTCATACAAAAAAGCACAACTATGAGTTATTTTTTATATTCGCTCCAAAAACAAATCAAAATTTCGTCAAAGTACTTCAAATTTGACATTAAAATTGACTACAGCTCTTTCCCCTCGTAGTCTTTTACTGGATTAAAAGCAGTGATGCTACTCAAGAATATATAGGCATGTTAAAATAGAATCCAAAAAACAACAGGGTTACCAATATCTGAAGAATATTTTGGTTGAGAGCAGCTTAGCTCTCATGACGTTTCATTATGTCAGATACAAGCAGCTTTAACGAGAATGAAGATGTAGAAGGTAATAAACTAGAACATAGGCAACAATTACTCCGATGTCGATCATCAAAACGTTTCTGAGTCCAAACACAGGCGAGCTAAAATATGCAATCAATATTCATCACTAATTCAAAGGCACATATTTAAGTATTTTATCAGTTATTTGCATTTTAGTACTTTCAGGTCAGGGTTGTAAAAAAAAAAGGGTATGGTTATCGGATTTCGATGACGAATAAGTTATAATGTAAGCCTTGGGACACCCTAGTCAAAGCATTATAAATACAGAGGTCGGAAAATGGAATCTTTAACTTATAAATATTAAAAAGTAGCGAGGAAATGCAATAAAAACAATTAAATCCCATCTACAACGACATAAATTTAGCTTAATATACACTTTGTAATTACACTTAAGGCCACACAAGTTGAAGTGAATGTACAAATACATATGTATAAGCAACTAAGCATCTAAATTATATGACTTTAAATCGAAAAGGAGTAAATACATATATATATATATAATAATTTATTTTTATGACAAAATTACTTTTATCAATTTACAATCTTCTTGAGGAAGTTTAACAAGGAAAAGAGAGGATTAAAGCTCTCTAAATATATTTTGCATTTGCCCTAATGGGCTTGGACCTGGGGTGTTTTCTTTTATTCATCCGATTCCAGTTTGGCCTTTTTGGCAGAGCCCTTCTATTTCTCCAACGTTTCGAAGTTGCTAACGGTGTAGATGGTGGTCTTAGAGACACCCAACTGCTTGGAGTGCACAGATTGATTTGTCTAATATTTCGATAAATTAAAGTAAAAACAATTAGTTACAAAAGAAAACAAACTTGAGCTCTCTAGCTTACGCACAAGTCGAGAAAATAAATCCTGAACATGATCGACTAATTTCCTTTCGAAAACCTCCATGCAGTTAGGCGTCTCCAGAACCCCTTCTATACCACCAGTAAGTCTAAAACGTTGGAGAGGAAGAAGGACTCTGTCAAGAAGGCCAAAATGGACTTGAAGGAGTTAAAGAAAACAGCCGAGGTCCAAGTTCATTAGGACACAAGAAAAAGATCTCGGAGTTTCACACCAGACTATTCAGAGAACTATCCTTGTGAGGATGGAGAGGTCATTTTTGCCACAAGCAATGAAATAAACCCTTATCCTTCGTTATAAGACTCTTTTGAAGGGTTTGGAAGTCTTTTTCTACACTTTTAGTAATCATGTCGAGGGGGAACGCCAGCATTGTCTGTCATCCAAACACTGAGGTCCTCAAACCCACTGTCACCCAGCTCTAGTACACCATGACAGAGGACTACGTTACAGATGTAGCGGTAATGATTGATTCCAGGCGGCGACTACTAGGTCTTCCGTCGCCGCCTGGAATCAACCATTACCGCTAATGGCGACTACATTTATGAACAAGAGATCTCAGACTATTTATATAATCAATTTATTGAAATTATATTGCTTATTAATTTATTATATCTTGTTTTATTTAAAAGGTTCAAGTGTTTATGTTTTAATGAACCATTCGGTATTACTGACAGTCCGAAGATGGACTGTATCGAAAAAATAAGGGTCAAACCAGCACTATAATACATGCAGTTTAGTAGCTGATGGGAGAAAATATTAATTAATCTCTTTTATAAGTAACCAAAATTCACCTACGCACCCGGTACGTGTTTGATTACATACGTACACAGCTTAAAGATACATCTTTGGTAATAAAAAAATCTTGTTATGATTTTATGTTTTCTGGTTCTTAGTTTCATAATAATTTACGTGTAATATATATGAATGTACTCGTACATGTATTCAAGTGCAAATAGAAAAGGAATCAACTCTAGAGGCAATGTTCTTTGAAGAAGTTGCTAACAAGAAAACAATGAATGAATTATGGTACAAAAAATTAATGTCGAATACTGCCATAAAAACTTGAAATAAAAGTTGTTGCAAGAAATCCATTTTGTATAGAGTTGTAAAACGTAAGCATTTTTGTTATGCAAAAAAATAGAAACAGATAAATAACATGGTAACACTAACAATTTGAACAATGTTTTAGAGGAGAGCAGCTTAGCTGTCGTGATGTTTCATTGGATTAGCTGCAAGCATCCATGAGGAGAGAAAACTTATTATTAATATGAATATCACAATATAAACTATTTCCTTTACACCATCATTAAGTGCATTGGGTACAAATTTATTGATTGACTTCCGTTTTAATGAAAGGAAGTTGTTACATAAAACAACTGCTATTTTAATACATCAATCTATAAGTCCCGGGCATAGATAGGAAAACAACATTTTTTTGCAAAAAAAATCATTTTTATTCATCAATATTCCCTTTCAGAACCATACACTCATTTCAACGGTTATCTAGCTTTTTGATACCACGGGTGTAGAACGATTTATCGTCACCTTTAAAATATGCTTCAGTTTCGACAATCACTTCCTCATCTAAATCAAATCTCTATCCACAAAGTATCTTTTTGAGTTCTGCAATGAGCCATTAGTCATTAGTGGGAGCTATATCTGGAGAATACAGAAACTCGAAATCGAATTAGACCAATTTTGCGCCTGTTTTTATTGACTTGTGACACGTTGCATTGTATTGGTGAAATAAGACCTTTTTCTTCTTCAAATCTCTTCAGAGCTCTTTTCTGGGTAATTTCGAACCTTCAAACGATCCAACAAACCGGTATAATAGTCGCTGTTGATTATTTTTTCCATATTTCACGTAGTTAATGAATAAAATTCCCTCCGAATCCAAAAATACAGAGGCTTCCTTCGTCTGCACACCACTCAAAAGACTGCTGTTTCGATTATGGAGTGGAGTGAAGTTTTTTCAATGTTTTCTTAAATAACCGCCTTATTTGCCTGACCAGGGCGTTCAGCATCATCGGTGTCTCTACGACCACATTTGAAATAGGCAAACCATTGGTTGATGATTGTTTTCGATGGGCCCGAGTCAAAATAATATTTTTTTAAAGCAAAGTTTGAGCTTGAACGCTCTTTTTCATCAAAAAGCAATGATAAATCAACATACGAAATAGCATTGAATCTATTGTTTTTAAGAATCACAAAAGTATCGTCTCTTAAACCACGGTAACTCGATAAATAATAAACCAAATGTCATGAAATTTTGACAGTTTGTACTTCCTGAAAATATTTTGTAATGCATCTTTATGTATCTAAAAGTTCGCATGTTATGCTGAACTATTTCTTCTTTTTTGACTCCGTCAAATAACTTTTTCACATAATTATACAATGTGTTTTATCTCTATGCTTATAATAGATAAATAATTAGAAAAGAGAAACTTCCCCATAAACTGGGAATATAAATCTCGAGATTCTAATAAGTACTTTTAACTTTGCCTTGTGAGGAAATCGATACCATCTGTTGTAAGGATATTATACTTCGATTTTTGGATAAATCATTTTGTTTCTAGATCAAGATATTATATTTAGCTACAGGTCGTAAAAAGTTTATTTCGTCAACTTTTCAATGGCATTTTCTTTTGTTTAGAAGTATGTGGACCATTAGCCATAGATCTGCAGCAATTTGGACTCCAGCTCGTCTCTCAATATACAAAATATTAGTAAAATAGTCAGTCTTCAGTTGAAAATATGTGATTTAATTTTTGTAATTGGATTTTCCTCGTTTAAATTCGTAGGCATATTGATAATAAAAGATTAAGATGCCTCAAAAATCATCTCCAAGATTAAGTAAATTTGAAGGCTGAGAGTTGAAATTACATTTGATAATTATGCTACTTAGCATGCAACCTTCAATTTTTGTAGGGATTCTAACCAATAACTTTTGACATTTAAAATAATGTTTCTACCTAGTAAGTAGGGGATTTTGATCATGTTTGATATTATATATATGCTATATTTTATCATTTGTTGATATATTTTATAATAAATGAAATCTACTATCTTTTTCAATATCTCATTTTTGACAAATAATAATTATTTATGGAGCTAACTATACTAAAAATGTGTAAATATTGAAATTTTTATAGGGTTTTCCAATTACTAAAAATAGGGAAAGATGCGATTGGTTATCACACTTGCCCTTGTTTTGACCTACATTTATGTCGAGAGTCACAGTGACAGTCGGTTCAATCACAGGTTTGATAAAATAATAGACCATTTTTCTTATACAAGACTCAATAATTGCTGGATCCTATTATTACTAAAATATAAATTTAGTAAAGAAGGGTTTCATTTATCATATAATATATAAGTAAAATATAATTTATATTCCACTATAGTTGATACTCAAAAATCACTGGTCTGGAGTAAAAAATACGAGTAGAAAACATCAGATAACTATAGCGCGTCTGGCAATAGATTATGAGTTTGAGTACCTTGGACTCGAAGAGACTCCATGCAACCCTTGGCTAGACTTGAAATCTGGAGCGAGGAATAATCTGTGAATAAGATATTGAATGGACCTAAGGATTTATTTAATATCAGACACCAGATGAAATCGATTTCTTTCTAAGGCGGAGTTGGAAGTACGGTTAAAGGATAAGAATCTCGAAACTTGTATTTCCAGCTTATGAGAGAGGTGTTTCTTTCTAACTTATCTTTATATTTTCTATTATAACATTTATGGGAGTGAATGTCAATGAGGTGAATGTTTAATTATTTATATAACTAAATAAAATACTGTGGCGACACCTTTCAGATAATGAATATATATGTATATTAGCTTCCTCATGACCTGTTGTCAGAGTTTCTACATTAATTTTTGGTTTACTTTATATGTATAACTCGTCAGCACTTTGTCTATGTGTCTTCCTGTCATTCTTGAGCACATGTAATAGTAGTTACTTTTATCTATGATGTTTTTCCTAATAAATAATGAAAGAGTAATACTGACTACTTTAAAAATAAAAAACAACTTTCAGGTTGCCAAACACAACAAGACTTAACCCAACTAAAAAATATTGGGAATTAAAACTTTCAATATAGGTAAACAATAAAATATATTTTTCAGTCTGGATACTCCGAATATTTTTTTGATTCAGTTTAATATAAGTATTTACACTATATTTTTTTGTCAGCAAACGATTTTTGTCTTTTGTTTTCTTATCACACGTTGTTACCTTTGTTATATATTGCAACCGGTCTTCCTCAATAAAATATAAAAACAAACCAAAATCCCTGGGTAGTTAGCTAATTATTCCCAACTCCATCCATATTATTAAATTCTTCCGTTTGGAATTATTTTTAGCCAATCACGAAAATCAAAAATGGTAAATTTAACAATTGGTAGACTGTTTTGGAGGAGAGAAAGATTAATACTAATGACGTCCAGCTAAATCCTCCACAATTAGGTGTGACAAGTGGGGAAGGAGAAAATGATATAAACAATGAGACTTGCTAGAGTTACTCCGATGCCGATCCCCAATTCTACTCTGAGTCCAACAAGGACGTACAATGTTAACTTCACAACAAATCCTCAGGGTTATGCTTTATCTTTTATGAACAAAAACGAACGTTTTGAACCTAATTGAATCTATTTAGGAAAGGATGATCACTACTCAGGAATTAAATAATAATGACAACTGGCAAAAAAAGAAAATTCCTGTTTTATACTACCAATTGCAAATTAACGGGCCAGCTAACAAACAACCCCTAGTTACATCATTGATAATAGCTGAACAAAATTGATTTGAACGTTGATTGGTTGAAGTTAAATTAGCTCTTTTTAAGCACTGTGGTATGTTTACTTATAATATGTTTGTTTCCAAAACGCAAGAGAGTGGCATCATCTTGGGGCATATAATACAACTCCCAGAAACACAATGATACTTAATATAAAATGTAGATACAGCACAGAGCTTTGGCCTATTCATAATAATTATTGTCCCAATATAACAATAATGAAATACAGGTGTGCGCGTCTAAAACTGAACACTCCTTTAAATTTTACGCCATGCACATATTCGTCATTTTATTGAATTGAAACCGATTTATACTTCGAGGCAAGGGTCTTGACCAGTTATAAACAAAACTCCAGCAAAATCTACATGGCAACAGTGAAACAACAGCCGATAATATGGAGAGACGTCGAATCTACTAATGTGATATAATAATTATATTTTGTTGTAGTTTAAAATTCAAAGAGTTCATATTTTTATGGACCACTCGGTAGATAGCCAATTTACATTTGGTCGTTTTAGAATATACTTTTGGTACTGCAACAACCCATTTTCCTGGTTGGGATAGTCAAAAAACCATATTAAATTATTTGTTGATATTTCACTTTCTTGGCAAGATACTTGACACTTAAAAATGAAAAAAAACCTTTTTGGATCATACTGCACTATATTTTTACGGCTTAGATATACCGTATCAAATTAATACCTACGGGTCAAATGTTATAACCTTAATAGACAACGAATCTTAATTTATCATATAAAACTATGGTGCACCTTTTCTATTAAAATATACGACGATTGAGATGCGTTTTGAGGATGGGAATTCTTTTTTGTGGCTTAGATGATGGGGGGGGGAGGTTGAATTTTATTAATTTTAAAAACAAAGTACAATTTATAAAAGGCAGTAATACCTTGTTTTCAAAAAACAAATTTAGCTGGAGTTGTGTTCGAGTTTGTTATCAAGAAATAACATAATAAAGGAAGTTAGATTACTTCTTAATGTTATATTTGTGTATACTTCATTTAATACCATTGGCTCACGTTTAGTCACACAGAATGGAAGTTAATTCAAGAAGTTGATGCATCAATTCTGTTAAATATTTTGGATTATATTCACTTTAATACTATATTAATCAAAGTTACCCTGAAGTGAAATGTGCATATTAATAGATCATTTGTTCGATCAATACAGGACAATTATAAATATTGATTCTGAAATAAAATATAATGTTTATAAGATTAAAATATTTCTTGAGTCTGTACTGTTCAACCTGTCAGTTATAAACTCTAAGAGTGTGGCAGGTATTAAAACTAGTTATAACTTATATAATTTTTATAATGTGTAGGTTATAGTGTCATTCATATCCTTTGTTATGAAATATTACATGAAAAATATTGGTGAATTAGGCGCTACAAGTATCTTTTATTATGAATAGTTATTTTTAAATTTGTATTTCGCAGGAATACTTAGATATTCCTTGATATCGTAATTATATAACTAGATATTTAATTAGTCGAGGCTCAAATAATACTTTGCGAACGTTCTATGTTTCGAGTGCAAACTAGTTTGAGTTTTTTGGAAATATATTTTTTGAGTTCGAGTAAAACTCGAATTCAACTCTTTTTAATAAAAGATGTACATTTTTATGTAACGACTAGTATTACTGAAACTTACCACCCTCGGCAACAATCACACAATCCACATGATTACTAAACCGGGGCTCGATCTTTTATGTGTAGATCTTGACATCTGTTTACAGTGTTACCTGATGAGGGAGACTTGTATGAACAATAATGAAAATTTTAAATAACATGCCTTAACACATCCAAGGTATGTATTTACTTTTTTACATTTAAACAAGCATTTTTGAGCACAATGTAGTTTAAAATCACATTGCTTTGTCTTTACTTGTTGGTGTTTCATAGTCTGAAAGAGTTTAATGTTAAAAGAGTATTTTTTAAATTTGGGATGAATTTAACGACTGTTTTTAATTTTAAGACTTCCTTATTTGAAAAAAAAAAATACTATTTTTTATTAACCATCTGAGAATCACATTAAAATGTGATTAGATTATGCTTTGAAGCAAAGTAGGAAATAAATGTGAGTTCAAATTAGCCATCGAATTATTGTCAATTAACACTCAGGATATTAGTATCATTTGTAGTATTATGTAAGTCGTTATTCATTCAGTCCAGTCTAATCCAGTCTTATGACCAGTCTCAATAGTCCTTGGGATTCTTGAGACTCTCGGTCCTTCGGACTGTCAGTACTAATACATAGTAAAAACGAAGAAATAAAGTAGAGTGACGTCATCAAGGACTGAGCTTTATAAGTTTTAGGACTGATATACAGGTATGAACAGGAATAGACTAAGACTGAACTGAACGGGACTGTAGTCTTAAGTATCATATAAGGACTAACATAACACTAATAATTGATATCAATGATGTAAAAATGAAAGTAGATAGGCATAGAATGACCAGCTAATATCTCGCTATTGTTTTTACAATATGCTTGACTTCTTTGTCAACAATACTTTTTCTCTGGCTGCCTTTCAACAAAAAGTGGAGGGAGAGAGCAAACACTTTTCGTATAGAAACAAGGGGAAATACTCATTTTTACTAAGGAAACGTTTGCCCCGATAAAAAATATTTGGCCAATATTGTTAAACATATACAGGAGGCAACAATATCACTTACTTTTTTATAAGGAATGACAATCTGGCGGAAGAAGCAATTGGCGGATAAACGTTGTTTCATTTTAAAGTCGAGATTCTAAAGTTTTCTATAAAATAAAGTCAGCCTCTATCATACGTTGGAGTTGTGAGGAACGTGTGCTTGCTGTCACAAATAAACTTTGCTTAAATTAGGGTTTCAAAATATCAAATTGCAATTTAGGTGTTGAGTTTTTTTTTTTTTTTTTTACATAGGTATAATTTGATTCTACTTCAACTTTTCTTCCTTCAAATACTACATTATATGCAAAATCTAAAATATCACTTGGTAAGGAAGTCGTTGGACTTTGAAATTTATAAAACATACCAGCTATTTATATGGTAATAAAATTAATATCCTCTTAATGGGGGTCAATATAGAGAAAACAAAAATGATTTGCTTGTAATGTAACTCTGTCTCTTTCATTTAAAATCCCTGAGACTCAACTTTTTATCCCTTCTGTATATTTAAATTTTTGTGAAAAAATGTTTATTTAATTATATCTTGTATCCTTTTCTATATTGTATCTACCCATCTAAGATTTTTTAATGAAAAATCATTTTAAAAAAGAAACAAACAAATGAAAGAAATCACAAGAAAAAATTCCAATGTTTGATATATATTTAACAATTGGGAAAGTCATCTAGGTGATATATTTTTAAAAACTTTGTAAAACAAAACTTTAAATCCCTATAACATTACAAAAAAAAAAAAACTTTATAAACATTTAAAAAAAATGTTTTATTCTCTTTTGGAAAAAAAAGTTATGTTGTCGCATTTTGTACAAAGCCTCAATTTGAGAGAGAAAAAAAACATGACAATAAATTAATTTGAAAGAAATTAAAGCAAAAATAACTTTTGGGTTATAAAATACCCGTCAAAGCTACTGTCAGCACGCACTGGGACGCCATGACGGAGATCCCTTAGCGATAATTAGGGCTTCCAGACGACGGCAGAAGCCCTGGTACCCGCTGCTGATAGAATCCTCTCTCATATGGTCCCAGAGCTGGATGGCAGTGGTTTTGATGGACTAGATGAAGGACACTGCAGGCGTTCACCTTGACATGTACCCAAAAAGAATAGTCAAGGAGGTTTGTATCAGGGCTGTAGGGGGACAAAAGTGACGAAAAAGAGTTTTAATAACGTTTATTGGACTTTCTCCAAGACATCCCACACATCCAAGGGGTTCGTATACGGGTAGATAGGATGTCACATGTCCAATCTTTTGAATTGTGTATATGATTAATTTGTTATCAGTTTACCTATGATTTGTGAGCGATCGCCTAATTGCTTAAAAATGACTCAATTTAACCCTTTTTTTGAAGGGGGGGGGGGGCAGCTCATTTCCCCTTTTTGTGCTATAATTGCTAATATATCTCATCTGGTATCAAATAAATATAGAAATTTCGGATTTTATTTAGATTACACACCAGATATTTTTCGAGTGAAAATCTATCTGTCAAACCCCTACTTTATTAGACTCTCGTTTCGGAGGTAAAATATGTATGCTTCCTTGCAGGTATTCCCAACACATCATACTCATTGAAAGCCTTAGAACATCGTAAAAAGTTGATTTGGGGAGCTTTGTAGACTCAATAATCTCCTTTGGCGTGTGCCTGCCACGAGGCACACAATAATTGCTGCACGGCGTACGTATTCGCAGGATATCTCAAGGATTTTATATTTTTTCTTTTTGAGTTTTTTCAGCTGAATCTGATAAGCAGACTTTCATAAACATAGACCTCAGGGTTGCCAGATATTGAAGTCTAAAATTGCTCCATATTTAAAATCTTCACCTTGTATATATTGATCAATTTAAATCAAATCTAGTGATTAGGTTCAGTAAAAGTTCTCAGCGTTTTTCGCTAGATGTCTTTAGTGAGCTATATCTCACTATTAATACATTGCATTAAAAAAACTTACAGTAAGCTTAAAGTTTAAGCGTCTACTAATCGAAGTTATCTTATACTTTTGTGTTTGGTGAATCCAGTTGTGTGTTACAGCGTTCCAAAATGGAAGTAAAAAAATAGAAAAATAAAATAAAATCATCAGTATCACTTCGACCAAGGGGAAAAGGTGAAGCAGGTGGCTAAAAAAATTGTGCTTTTTATGGACCCAAAACATACAGAATGCAACAGAAGAGCGGTGGTTTCTACGATTCTGTAATATGGATATGGGTATACAGGGTGTCCACGATAAATTGGAACTACTTTAAACTTCATCCAGATCCATAATGAGGATATTCGGGGTTAAATCATACTAATATAAAAGGTTGCGTGAACAATACACTATAACTTCCACCACAATTGTTTTGACAACAAACAATAGTCATCATGGAACAAGCAAGGAGAGACGCCATCCTCGAATTGGCTCGCACGGGACACAAGCCCTCTGCTATCTACAAGCTTCTTAACTACCCCAAGACCACGGTGTACGGGGTCTTCAATGCCTGGGAGGTTGAGGGGAAGGTCTGCCGCAAGGCCCACAACATGAGAAGTGACCTAATCCGCACTCCCCGCTTCCTTGAAGGCCTCTGGAAGTCCATCAAGGCTTCGCCGGGGACTTCCTTGTCCAGGTTGGCCAAGAACCGTGGAGTGAGCAAGCAGCTGGTCTCCAAGGCTGTGAATGAGGACCTCGGATACAGGTCATACCGAAGGGCCAAACAACACATCCTCACGCCATCCATGAAGGCCACCAGGCTCACCAACGGTAAGCGTCTCCTCAATGACCTGAATAGCCATGGAGGAAGAATCATCTTCTTCTCCGACGAAAAGAACTGAACTGTCGAAAGAAGCTACAAGGTCCAGAATGACAGGTGGCTTGCCAAGGAGAGAGAAGAGGTCCCTGCAGTCTTCACCACAAAGTTCCCAGCCTCCGTGATGACCCTGGGTGCCATCTGCAGCACCGGTGAGGTGATGCCTCCTTTCTTCTTCAATCCCAAGGAAAGAGTTAACGCGATAAGGTACTGCGAAGTCATGGAGGAGTTCGTCATCCCCTGAATGAAGGATACTGCCACTGGGACGGAGTTCATATTCCAACAAGACTCAGCGCCCGCACACATCGCCATGAGGATCACTAACCTCTTCAACTCCCACGACATCACTTTCTGGGATCGCAACACCTGGCCCTCCAACTCACCCGACCTCAATCCGTGTGATTACCACTGGTAGGGGAAGTTGGAGAGGGAGGTGTGCAAGGTCAGCCACAAGAGCATCGAAGCCCTGAAGGGCTCCATTACGAGGGAGTGGAAGGCTGTTGATTCCGCAGAAGTCATCAGGGAATGCAAATCCTTTAGGGCAGGATGGAGAAGATGGTGGTTGCTGAGGGAGGACATGTTGAATAAATTTATTGTTTAATATCATGTCTAACTTTTTCACATTAACAAATACACTACAAATTCAATTTTTATCAAGCAGGTTGAATTTTAAGATAGTTCCAATTTATCGTGGACGTCAAAGATGAGGTATACTCTGTTAGACCAATCATCGAAAATTTCGATAAAATAATGGAAATTGTCACGTTGTAGCGGAGTTTGAGCACTTATTCCATTACCAAGGAACTGAAGATTAGCCAGGAAATCGTTTGGAACCATTTGCACAAGGAAAAAACGTTCAGAACTTTTTATTTCACTAATTATATAAAGACTTTCTATAAATCTGAATGTTGAAGGATCATGCACGGATCCCTTAAATTACAATTTATCGATACTTTTATTGCTTTCAAAGTGTATGTAGGTATATACAACCATGTTCCCTTGTTAACTAGAGCCGTATATAATATGTACAATAAATATCCTCTTGGGGCTAAAACCGTTTGTGTACAAATAATTTATTTTTTTTAATCTGAAAATAATCGGCTTTTTCAAACGTTCCTTTTGCAAATATTGTATACATTAAATATATTCAAAAAATATCTCAAAAATAATAATCGAACGTTATGAAACACCTTTTAACCCTTGTTTTGGTTTGTGAACACGCATTTTGCGAACATATTTTACTGTTTTTAATATTCCACACCTTTGCAGGAGTTTGAGAGACTTTATCAGATAAAAACTTTTCTCAAAATATATAATTATTATTAGCATCAAAGTAATGTCATAAGTAGACTGATGCATTATTATAAAAACAGGAAAATATGTATATAGTTCTCATTTCTTGAAATGTTGCAGAAATATAAAATTTAATACAGTTTTGATTTTATGAATAAAAGAATAAAAAAATGAAGGCTGTACTAAGTAGAAGAAATAAATACATATATTTTTAATGAGGGATAATCACTGTACATGTCAGTCATAAACCGTCCTTGCCAATCTTTTATGGTGACTACAACAGCTGAAATAACATAGTTATTAAGTCATTTAAGCTGTTTAACATAAACTCTTTCAAAGAGACAAGATATTTGAAGTATAAAATAGGAAGTGTCTGGCTTCAACTTATATTTATAGGGCATAGCTATACATAATCATTGTTCGTTTTTATATTATTCTAACTTAACTATGAAGGAACAACATCTATAAAGATTTCTAAGGCTGAAGGACAGACGTATCGGTTCTAGGATTGATCCAACACTAAAGTTATCCTGCATTTTATTTAAACAAAATATCTTTATATTCTTTTATAATCTGTTTCTTGAAAAGAACACATTTTTCTGGAATTAATGCACTTACAAATATGGAAGGAAGGAAGGATTAAGACTCGATTGCTACTAACCTCACATATAGCCAATTACTACATATATATAAGTACGAACAAAAATCCTATAGATACATAAATAACGATTATTAATTCTACCTATATTATAAAATCCAGTCTGGCAGGTTCATTTAAAAGTAGTCAAATGCGCTAATTGACTTCAGTATTTGGATACTTACATACGTATTTAAATATGGCTCTATTCATACATAAATATGGATGGTTGGTATTTAAGTCTTTGTGAGGCAAACATGAATTAAAACGACCACCCATGAGTCGCGGAATGAAAATTTGTTGAAATTTGAACCATTCTCAAGAGGATGAAAGAATATTAAATCTTTTTGCTATTGAGAAATGAAAATGGTTGGCAATTATTTTTGCATAATCCTACCTATATTCATATTTAAGGAAGATCTATTTTCTATTATTCTATATATTATCTATTTTAAGTGGAAGATGACACTTTATTGATATCTGCAGAGGGAAAAACAATCTTCCAGTATTAAGAATTTCAGATTCTAATGGGGTTTGTATAGTAAAAGGAACATTGCCCATTATTTCGCCTTTAATGAAACCATACTCGGAAGTATGGACTACTCATTTTAAAGCTATACCAAACCAATTAGCAAGAACGTAGGAGAAGATTTTAGATATTGCATTTTGCATTGTTAAAGGACACAGATTATCCTAATATCTAGGATCTTTCTTGGTTTTTGGAATTAGAACAATATATCCGGCAGATGCTAAAGTAGGAAGATATCTGGTTGACATAAACTTTTCATAAAAAGAAAGGAGAATTGGAGACAATTATTTTGAATATTTTTTTATAAAATTCAAAAGTAAATCCATAAGCGCCAGGTGCTTTATTTAACTTAGTGTTATTGGTAATAGCTGTTTATACTTCTTTAACACTCATATGCATTCAATGACATTGTTGTCTTCTTCAAACACATTGAAAGAGCTATGCATTTCACTAATATAGGCATAGCAAAAGTCTGCATTGTTAATTTCCCATCTAGATCATTTACTCATTTTTCCAAAATCAAAATAACCATATCGTTTCGAATTAAATCTTTCAATTTCATCCAATACAGTTTTGGATTTTCAGAAATTTTCCCATCTGTTTTAGATATCGATATATTTTTCTTACCTTTTGTTTTTATTCCTTTGATGTCCAACTTGTAATCTGGAGTATAATAAGTCCTCAATGTTGTTAAGTTTTAGCCTTACTCTGTACAATAAGTCTTTTTCTACTAAAATAAGATCTTTTTTTTTTCTTGTATGGGTATTTCTTCATCAACAATGTTCTCCAAAGTATTTAGTCGTCTAATTAATTATTGTGATCTTCTGACTCCAGCTTTTTGGCATATTTTTTTAATTTTGTTAAACATTTCCTGAAAATGTATCTTTTCTTGTTTTTAACTGGCTTGGTGCATTCTATTATATTTATAATTTCGGTATTAAAATAAGGATCATCGAATGGGATAGAGTTTAGCTTCCATGATTGTTTATTTTTAATCTCCCTTGAACAAGTTTCAATTTGGACAGAAGTGTCTTTATGATCAGATTGTTGTGTTTCTATCACCCTGTATGACTTTAATGATTCTTCCAAGACACTTTTGAATAGAGCAAGATCTGTACGGGGCAATACTGTCCTCAAAAATTTGCCTAAGGAGAAAAAAGTATGCACGTAATTCCCAGCTTGGCTACCAGCGTCAAGAAACCCATAGGATGCAATAATTGAGTTAAGAGCTTCAGTAGCTCTAGGATGAGAGTTTTGTGTACACGTTGTTGAATCCTACTGACTTTCAGGTTAATATTAAAATCCCCTATTATTATAGTAGGTCTGCTTGATATTATGACAAGAGTTTGGGACTAAAAAATTCAGGGTTATCATTATTTGGGACCATATATTCCTATAATATTGATTTGAGTGTCCAAAAATTGGCATGTTGCCTTTATGAGGTTTCCATCTTGAACCAAAATTCTACACTGGGACACATGATATTTTTGATCAAAATAGGATTCACTTTGTCCTTATTAAAAGATGAAAAAGATGCACTCAATTCGGTAAAACAAAATTACTTTCTAAATTACATCGAATGCCACGATTCTGAACCAAGTCTTTTTTTAATTAGAGGCAGATCTTGATCCATATAGAATAATACTTATTTCAGAAATATCACTATTTTGAGGAAATATGACTTTCGATTTTGTCTTTTGGTTGGTCTTTCAATATTACAACTTCCATTTCTTTATTTTTCCAAATTCCTCAGGTAAACTCGTACTGAATTTCTCTACACGTGTAGAAAGCAAATTCTTTCTTTGGTAATTACTTCCTGTATTACTTGGAATACGTTGTTCTTTCTCGTGGATACTACCTTGAGATAATAATTCCCTCCATACTCATCTTGAGTCGCATTTTTGTGATCTTTAACATGCACTGCTTTATCAAGTGATTCAGTGAGAACATCTGAAATTAAGGATACCTGAGCATAAGCTTCTTCATCAGTAGCACTCACACAGTTCCTGTCAACCTTCTTGAGTGTTAAGAGTGTTGAGATAACTCTCTTTCTCGAAGAAGAGCAGCTCTTGAATGAAAACACAACTATATTCAAAAATATGAAGCCTTTTGCTAGAGCAATTAATCGTGGAATGACCAAAATGGAAGCATTTTTGATACGACTGGCGGACTCAATTAAACCTTAAGTTAACCAAGTTGTCATCAACAGGAATAATTGGAGGCATATTCGATGGGTCTCCATTAACTTCAAAGGTATAGTTTAATGATCTCAAAAACAGACTTGTTGTTTTTAACCTTTATTTCAGCCTCACCATCATCTGGGTTAGATTTTGGATATGAATTAATAACTTCAGAAAATCTCCCTATCCAATCCCCAAGTTTTTTTTTCCATTAACCCTCTTAAAGGTGTTGACTGCAGTAATTTTATATTTTTTCCTGACATCGAGTTCAATGTTTCTAATGACTTTTACCCTAATGCATACATATTTCATTTGACCATTGGAACCTTCAATTTTTGTTACAAACGTTCCTTGCAGTTTTTGTATAATAAGATGCGTAGCCAAAGCCATAGCGTCCTTGATCACCGGCTATGTCATCCTCCATAAAACCAAAATGAAGATAATCATTTTTACACTTTTGGTATAAAATATATGTATTAAATACACGATCGTTATGGAAGTCATAGTAGTAAAAGTTATTCTCCCGATATCCTTTTATATTACAACAATACAACAGGTTCAAAGCTGCTTTAAACCCTAGTTGTTGAAATAAAGATAAAATATATATTAATATTTTTTAAAGCTGATTGTTAAAAAGTTCTAAAAACCATTTTTAAAATGTCTGCATCATACATATAACTCGAGTTATCTTTGTTTCAAGTAGAAAATAGGTCTTTTATATTCAGAGGCTCATAGCTTCAAATTTAAAAGTATCTCATTCGATAGCTAAAAGTATGTACGATAAGTTTAAACAAAGAACTTCCCCAAAAATGCTCTATATCGTCGTCAATTTGAGATAAGGTAACGACAATACTTCAAGGATAAAACTCATTTTTGAAATTATCTCATAATAAAAGTTCATATATATGGGTATTTCGAAAAAATTGTAAATACAATCCATCCTAACAGTGTATAATTCCGAATTCGGTATCGGTCTTCATAAATGGAGAAGAGTGTTTGTTCAGGAAGGAATCCCTGCTGAACTGTCCTTGGCCAGTAGGATTTTTCTGAGGACTCCCTTGAATGTCCGTCTTTTGGAATCACTCACTCACTCCGGGTATGCAATAAGTGATCTTGTGACCATGGAGCTTGAAATAAGGATGTATGTGTGGTAGTTATACTACTAATGAACTTTAGAGTCATTGTAAAAGGATAAATCTCATTTCTGAGTTTAATCTTGGATCGGTGTTGATGGATGGGAGTGGGTTGCTTAAGTTGTAACTAACTGGCAATGGGAGAAGGAACTCTTGATATGGGGCTACAAAATATCTGGATAACACCTCTTACTTAAAGAGATTAAAAACTTTAATTTCAACTTCTATAGAGCCTATTCACTGACGTCATTAATTGCGTCATAATTGAGGAGACGCTATTGAGGGGGGCTCGAACTTGATATTTTTATTACACAAAAATTCACAATAAATCTTTATTAAACTCCATCAAATGGCTTTATGATTAAAAAAAGACTTTACACATACAATGAATTTACTTTATACCAAGAATGAACACAAATATTTGTATATATTATTAGAGGAAAAATGTACTAAAAATCCCTATGAAAAGTCTAAATTTGTAGAACTATTATTGTTTTTGAGCGATTAGGGACTAGAAGGATCGGATATACGATAAAAATATAAGATTCCTTCCGTAGTAAGAGTTTATCTAATCTTCAACACGTAAAGACGAACATATAACTCTTTAATAACATTTTTAATACATTTAATAATATATAATAAAACTACGCAAAATAGAGGGATAGATTTTTGATAGACATTAAGGTTCTTATCAAGGTTCTCTAAAATCTTTGGGAAAATGAGATTAAGAAATCATCTCGCCGGCCATACTAATTGGCTTTAATTTAATTGGAATGTAAATAATGTAACTTGATAAGTTATTGACGTTTGAAAAAATTTACATATTATAAGTCTAATGACTGTAATTTGCTCGTCTTAAAGTTTGCATCCAAACCGATTGATGCAGTCCTTATTTTATGATGCAAGTGCTCATGAGTGAATTTATTACTATATTTATCTATACCAAATTCACTTCTGAGAAAACTGATCTGCAGAACCGTGTTGATGCGGAAATTCCACAAAAAAGAAGATCCAATTGTTTATTACGATATACTAAATTCATACAATACATTAGTTTCAACAATAACACTTGAAATTTTGGCTATCATATAGTAATACAAATTAATAGCTACGCTTTTAATAGACTATTATAGTATTGCTTTGTAATATTCTATTAAATAAAATACAATGTAGATTTAAATATTACAAAATATATTTTAAAAATGGTGAAGAAATAATATTGGATGATAGTCTGGAAGCACATTGAAGATATATAGGAATGGTATGATTGACTTATTTGGTTAGATACCAGATAATTTTTTTTTTTTTTTTGTTTCTTTTCGGAGGAAAGATTGCGTGATACAATAAAAGTAACGACGTGTTTCCTCCTCAATCTTTAGACAAGAAATATAACAATGATATTAATATTAGAAAATCCCTCACTTTCTTCATTCGCATAGAACTAATTGTACATAAAATCTTCAACACAGCCTCGCTGAAAGGGGTAAAGGTTAATAAAGGATGGAAGAGAGGCACAGAATCCAGAAAAGCAGATCTTATAGTCAAAGATCCAACGTCTTCCAGATGTTTAGGGATTTTACAAGAAAAGGTTTGTCGAACAGCTGAAGCACACTTGACACGTTTCAAAATAAATACATCAATCCAAGAATGTTGTCATATTAATGAAATCTGACAGGCGTCTTTATGTAGCATCAAGCCTGTGTAGCTATAGTTTAACCAGGCAGCGTTCTAAAGACTAAAGTAGTCCTGGATTAATTAATCATGACGTCATATTCTTTTATTTTTTTCAAGCTATTGTTATTATTTTTTCATTCTCGTGGAGAGAACAACATCTATGTATTGAGAAAAACAGTGAGTAAAACGGATAATTTCTTGGAAGTTATCTTCTACTTTTATTAAGCAAAGTTTGTCTGTTCGATGCTCCATAATAATTCTGGTAATTACGGGTAATACCACGAGTCTTCTATTAGTACCATCAATTTTATTTGTCTGGCTGTGTAGGATTCCTTTGCAATTGTACCCATGATGTCTTAGTTCTGTGTGACTCTAAGAATCACAATGTAGCATAGAGCCTGTGGGACGTTAGGCGCGTCATATTGAAAAAATAAAAAATGTATATTGAAAAATATGACAATAAGAATAATAAATTAATTTATAATCGTGGACAATTATTTGTTGGATTTTTCTTTCATTGTCAAAATGGTTTACAATAATTTGGGGAAAAAGTAATTTCGTATTTTTTGTTTTATTGTTACAATCGTCCAATTTAATCCAAGTTACGTCTCATTCTGTTTGATAACTCGTTTCCAACGAGAATCCAACTTCATAACGCCCTTTTCGTAGTAGCCTTTGTCCGTATTGGAAAAAACTCAACAAACAATTTTCCCAGTAGTATATTGAGGCCAAATTTGTACCCTCAAGCGGGTTGGTCATACACAGGAAGAGATGGTAGTCACTTGGTGCAAGGTTCAGACTGTATGGTGGATGCATAAGAACTTCCTCTTGAGCTACCGGAGCTTCTGGAGCGTCTTCAAAGATGTGTACAGCCTATCGTTGTCTTTATGATGTCTGGTTGTTTCTTATTCAACAATGTTTCACGGTTCTGTTCCATCGTCAGCTTCAAATGTTTGAGTTATTTACATAAGAGGGCAGAATTGAGATGGGAAAAAATAAACCACTGCTGTGCAACACGAACCAAAAAACGCATTTTTACCCTTGGGTTCATAAAATGTAAAATTTGGCGATTTTTTTCTTTCTGAGATCTTCATTCTCAATGCACGATAATGAACTATTAAACAATAATAAAAAAGATATACTTCGTTATAAAGGGGCGAGAAATACGAAATTATTTTTCCCCCAACCTAATATATCTTTATGCAAGACAGAAGTACTATAAATAACGTTCAAAAGGTAGAACATAGCTAACTGTGCTTGCAATTCTATATATTTTTGCAAAATTGCATTTCATTCATATGATAGAATGTAATACGAAAATTTGTAATAACTACTTTTTTTATGAAATATTTTTTGAATTATCTTACTCTATAAAAGATATGTTTGATTATTAGTTATTAGTTTTTTTTTTGTTTTTTTTTTAATATATCGTTCAACCGAGCAAAACTTTTCTTTCATCTTTTGCACGACTTATCACTAAAAGTCTCATTTATAAATGTCTTTGGTGAGTCGTGATTTCAAGTTTAAGTTATACTTACAATTTTTAAGGGTGCCTCTTGAATGTTTTGACACTTTTTATGACAATTAAACATTGATATTTTTTTAAACATCCGATAATTTTTTTTTATTTTGTTCTAATTGGTATTATGAACAACTCATTGACATGCCTCGATTATGTAGATTGAAATAATAAAACAATATTGTGTTATCTATTCTTTTTGAATACTTTATTTAGTCAAAAAAATAATATATATATATATATGTGTTTGTACGTTGCATTGAAGATATTCCTTTAATAAAATATTAATTAGATGAGTAATTCATCAAAACATCAGGCTCTAAGAATACAATAATTAAATATATGATACATGAAAAATAAATAAAGAACGCTTGATTAGGTATACGAGTAATTAAATAAAAATGACAATGTTAGTAATTAGAATGATACCTGTTTATTATATGTAGAATGGAGCTCTTGGTTGCTTGATTCCTAGTTTTGAAGCTATTCATAAAAAAAATAAGAAAGAGGAGATAAATAATAATTTAAAACATTTCATTTCCAGGTAAATATTATAAAATATAGTTTACAATTTATCTCTAGACCCGTAGAATATAAAGAATAATGTAAGAATTTGCAGGAATCTTTTGGGAAATCCATAGAACAATTATATTATATTAGGTTGAGTCATTAATAATTTGCGTGTTTAATAAAGAATCGAATTTTTATGAAAACACTGAAATCACTTAACAATCATATTACATAGTAGCTTTGAGATACTATTACGTCGTGGAAGTGGTCCAAAAGCTCATCTTTTGTTGCATTCATCCTCACTGCTGTAAGCTAGACATCACCTGTACTAACCTTCAAAATTGTCATCTCTGAGTAGATGTTTGATCTCCTTGAACAGGAATCGTTCATTCAAGTTTAGGTTGAGAGTTGTTTTATTCTCTGGTCAGAAAATTCTGCGGATCACTGTGTCCGTCTTTGTCAACAATTTGTGGGGTGTCTAGATACTCGAGGGTTGTTGGTACACAGGATTGTCGAAAAGGATCCAATGATTTTTTTTTGATTTTTTGTAGACAAAGGTCTGTTGCAACTTGTGGAGTGAACAGCTGAGGGTGTGAGTCAATCAGATTACGAACACAAGTGATGTTGTCTATGCTACGTGTCTCCAGGAGACGTCCTGGACGACCCTTCTTCTCAAGAATGATAGTGCAATCCTCCATGGCTGGAATTGACATGTTTAAAACAGTTTCACGAGTAAGGGAATTTTCTGGCTCTGTGTTGGAGAGATAGGTGTAGATTTTTGTGGCCGATTTTATCATCTTAGAGCGGAAGTAGACGTAGCTGCAAAAACAATTATTCTCATCGTGCAGGGGTTAAGGGACTATCTATTTAATACATATGACGCATTTGTTCTTTAACACTTGGTACCAAAATAAAAATTATCCCAGACTTAAGGGCATGAGAAAAACGATGATTAAATAATTTTTTATTTCGAATCAAAGGCAAAAAAGTTAGGGTACTTGCAAAATATTTTTAACTCAACCTAATAAAATTAATATTCAAAACATAAGATATACTTTTCAATATATAAATTTTCCTCATTACCAGTTAGACACAACTTCAACGTTTCCAGTAAACCTTTTTATTATCCATATACTATTTTGATTGACCTATTATTGTAGGCTTAAGAAATTTATAAAAGTGTGTGAACTGTAAATTCGAAGGATATAAAAATTATAAAAACAACGTTGATTTTACAAAGTAATTGCTTAGGTTATGCCTGTTTCGCCTAATTTTTTTACAATCTCGTCAAATTTGTTCAATATCGTATAAATTCACCCCCTCCCACTGGAAGTAAGTTGTAACCTCAACAAGCCTAAGTAGATTAAAAAAAGTGGTTGATTGGTTAGTACCCGGTACTATTGCATTAAATTATTTTCCTAATGACATTTTGCCTTAAACCATTTCGCTTTTAAATATAAATGAATTAGGATTTTACATCGTTATTGTTTACTTTTGATTGAAAGTGATATTCCCTTTAAAATTTGTAATATGTATTAATATAAAACGTGTTAAATGATTGTTTTTTTTATACTAATGATGGAATTATGCTCTTTCCTCGTGTTAGGCTTGTTCGTCAATCTAATAGTAGTTTAAAACAATATACCATCTCGAATGATAATTAATAGCGATTAGGTATTAGCACTTCTTCCGTTCGAATCATTGTCTTGTTTTTTTAATTTTCTTCTTTGCTAATTTTATTAAGAATTTGGTCCCTTGTTTCAATAATTACATAGTAAAATTTCGATAGTATGTTTGTACTGAAATTTTGAACTCCATAGCTAAGAGTTGAATTGTTGAATCCTTTAATTTATTCATTTCATAAAATAATTTTCTCAACAAAAGAATATCAAACATATAATATAAAAGTACTCTGATTTGATTTATTTTTATGACTTCAACACGATCAGTTTCAAAAGTTCATTCGCGTAGATATTTCATATCAGCGGGGTAGATATATATATGAGTACATACACACATAGATATCGTCATAATCGAAGAATAGGTATCTACATATTTAAATTATTCACGGTGCATATATATCATTATTATATAGCTTTGGGTATACTTAATGAAAATATATATACAAAGTTTTATTGAAGGATTCAATGGGATGTGGTAGTGATTTGATGATGATTTTCTTCCCCTCCCCTTAGGTATATTTCTAATATAGAAATCAACGTTCTTTATTATACGTAACCACAGGAAATATTAAGATAAACAGATTTATTACAAAAGTGTTTTATAATAATATTAAAATGTATATATGTACAGGGTGGAGATTTTAAACCCTCAAAATTTAAGGACAATGTAGGAGGCGCTCATACCGAGTGGTCAATTAAATTCAAAACACTTTGAATTTTAATCTTCTACAAGATATAATTTATTAATTAAGAATTGAAGTCCACTAAAGTATTATAAATAAATGTGTGTCTGAGCTCTCTGAATTATTAATGTAGCCACCCTTAGCGATAATGATAGCTTCCAGGTGGCGGTAGAGGGCCTACAACCCACTACCGATGTAGTCCTCTGTCATGCTGTTCTATTGCTGGGTTACAATGGCCTTGAAGGGCCTCGGTGTTTGGATGATGGATACTGCAGGCCTTCCCCTTGACATGCACCTAAAATGTGTTTTCTAAGGGGTTTACATCAGAAGGGGTGCAAAGTGTTAAAAAGGGTTCAAAGGAGCTCAAAAACTCATTCAAAAGAGTCTTCCAATGAAGGGGATGATGGGTTTATTCCATTGATTGTATCAAAAGTGACCCCTCCAACATCACAAGATTCTTTCCAACCACTTTTTGATAGCATTTTATACACTCTATTGTGAAATACCAAGATCTCTTTCATGGGCCCTGATGGACTTGAGGGGATTTGCCAAGGTTGTTTTCTTTAAATCCTCCGGGTTCAGTTTGGAAAGGAAACTCAACCGTGTTATGTACACATTTATTGGACTCTCTTTACAAGATGCCCAACACACATTTCCTTTGCCTAAAGCATAAAAGTCTTTAGAATGTTGTTTTTTCCAGAATACATCCGTTTTTGATTACTTCATTGAAACAAAGAGCAAACTTAACACCAGATATGTTAGTATCAAATTCAGGGGGAGGGCTGAAGGGGCTGTAGCTCCACAAATTAAGGAATTTCTGATTCTTAATAGAAATTTTAATACTTTAATTTTATTCTTTTTTATTTTTGATATTTGAATTATTCTTTCAAATTTTTTTAATATTTCACTTTTTTTATCAATTTTTTTTTAATATTTGAAATTTTTTTTTCAAATTTTTTTAATATTTCACTTTTTTTATCAATTTTTTTTTAATATTTAAAATTTAATTAAATTTTTCAAATTTTTTTAATTTTTTGTAAATTGCTATGATTTTTAACATTTTCTCCGAAAATTTAATATTTTTTTTTTTTTCAATTTAATTTTTGAATTTTTTCTCTAAAAAATTTCATTTTTTTAACAGCTCTGGATTTTTGAAATACTCTTTCAAAAAAGTTTAATTTTTTGAGAATAGCTTTGGACATTAGATTTTTTTTTGAAAAATTGTAACTTTTTGTGAGTAGTTTTGAATTTTTGATAATTTTCTCCGAAAATTTAATATTTTTGTTTTTTTACAATTTAATTTTTCTTTTTTCAAAAAATTTAATATTTCAATTTTTTTGAAAATTTTCAAAAAGTTTCAATTTTTTTCAGAAAATTTAATATTTCAATTTTTTTTTCAGAGGATTTTTATATTTCAATTTTTATTTCAGAAAATTTAATTTTTCGAATTTGTTTAAAAAAATCGAAAAATCAAAAAAAAAATATATATATGTATATAATCGTGCTGACGCTCTGCAATTTAAGCTCCCTATCATAATCATCTATGGAGTTATTTACATCCTTAGGCGTTCACCCGGCACAAAGGTTCACCATAATTGCTGCACAGCGTTCGTAGTCATAGAACACCTAAAGGATTCTGCATTTTTTTTATACAGTTTTGTCCGTTGAATGTGATATGCAGACTTTCATGAATATATAACTCAGGGTTACGAAATTATTGAGGTCTAAACTTGCTCCAGATTTTAAATCCCACCCTGTATATATATAAATCCCAAAGTGTCACGTCATTACAATTGTTTCATCCCACAACCTTACCTCCAAAGAGGCAACAGAAAAAAGATAGGTCCAAAATTAGTCGGTAGATGTTAGACAATCATTAGAGGGGAGGGGTCTGTCGTATTCCAGCAGGACGGGGTACTCGCGCATACAGCCAATGTAATCTAAAAATTCATCTGCAAAAATCTCCCCAAGAACATTGCTTACTGGGCTAAGGATTTATGCCCCCCCCAACTCCCAGTCCTGATCTCAACCCACTATACTAGAGCATTTAGACACATATTGAGGCTAAGGCCTGTAAAGTTCGCTACTTCAACGTACACTTCCTCATGGTGGACAAGGCCTGGGCCTCAACGTCTGCCAAGTACCTTAAAAAACCCTGCACCACCTTCCGACCTCGCCTTGAGTGCTGCATCGCCACAGAGGGCTGCTATATTGATTAGAAATGGTAATCATCATAATACAATCTGTTTATATACCAAATATGATTTATATATAAGTAAACAAACATAAATGGACCAAATGGTTTTGTTTTTTTTACGATCCGGTATTTATATTATTATTGTGGAATTCAATTTTTAATTAATAAATTATATCTTGTTGAAGTTTAAAATTCAAAGTGTTTATATTTTATTGAGCCACTTGGTATAAAATGTGCGAAGCACGGGACTGAACAATTTTTATACTGTTGATGAATTCCTAGAATTATCATGCTCTATTTCTTTTCCATAATTGCCCAAAAAAATTAGTAACTTTTTTTTCCCAAAAAAAAAAAATGTTTACAACTTAACAAGAGCTAGTTCAAATTCAAGTAATCAATGTTCAGATCACTGATAAGGGGGAAATAAGTAGAAAAATCTACAACAAAAATCAAATATATTGTAAATTTTGGTGTTTGTGAGATAAAGCCGTGACGTATATCCTTGAATGTATGTTTGTACGAGTACTTTTATAAAGCCCTATAAATCAAGCAGTTTGCATATTCATCAATCTGTGCATCATTCTTTCAGTAAAACGTTTGGCTTATAGGTTATATATAAAAAAAGACGATAGCTCAAGGTTAAATGCAAGTACTTGTATGTAAATGAATATATTATTTAGTTAGACTTTGATTTCCGTTCAATGACAAATTATTTTCAATAACTATAATATTTAGAACAGATATTATATTATATAAGAATATTGAATATTATGAATATATTATATGTCCTACCTGAACCCGCAGGCTGTGCTCTTCTAATGTTTTCTTATTAGATTGGGCTAAAAAAATATCGATATTTTAATTATTTTGTTTGATTGTATTATCATTTTTATTCATGCACTGAAAATGACAACATGTTTACGCCCCAAGCAACGGGCTCCTTAAGTCCTTTATATATTCCCATAGTCTTAAGAGAGCAACTTCAACTTAATATTTCTCCTAGACGGGCTTATATATATTTTTTTTTTGTTGCATATGATTCACGCAACCGCCATCTTTGTATGTTGTAAGAAAACGTTTTTTTAAACGTGTTATTGAGCCTCTAACTACAACATTATGAGACTGAGGTCCCATTATTTCGCTTTATTTCGAAGTCAAAATCTCTGTGGGCATTACCAAGGCTCTGGAAGACCTCAATGTATCCAAGAGCTGTAGTTGCGGATAAATGGTGGTTATTTGAAATTTACTGACACTCATTTTGTAGAAAATATTACGAGCATTGCAAAAGTGTAAAGAGATGTTTCAATAAATAAATATCTATGTACTTATTTGGCTGTTGAAATAGGACTTAGACTTATGGATCACCCGGTACAACTTAATATACTAGCCAGAAGGGTTGATATAAAAATTAGCGTTGGGAAAAATTGTTGGCCTCATAGATGCTCTTCCGCTTGGGATGGGAAAAAATAAATAATCTCTATAATATGTCATATTTTAAATTGGACAACTTTTATACCTTGAAGACACCCTTTATTTTGCTCTGTTTTGCAATGAATCTCTTTGCAAAAAGCCCCTAAGCTTATATTGACACCTCTAATTTTAGTCAAAGATATAATGCTGTAAGATTAGCATTTTGTGTAAAATATATATATTATTTACAAAAGTAAATACCATAGTTTAAACAAAATATATTGAAAAACACTCCACAGATGTTTATTAAACTAAAAAAAAAAAAATAATTATTTGCACAGCAAAGTGTCCTATGAGGTTAAAATGTCAAATAAATGAATTTATTAGTTCTGGAGTTTTTACATTAATTGACACGCAACACTCTATTTTATATAGAATATTATGTATTAATAAATTGTATCCTTGAGTTAACGAATTCTCAGCATTTTTTGTTACTTTAGCATACCAAATATGCTGTTTTTTGTTTCCATAAATATAAATTGGCATTCATTATGCAAATTCTTATAAGTATTTTAGCAATCAAATTTAATGTATTTTGGAAGATAGATATTTGAATTCGTTTTAATAGATTCTAAAGTATTTGTATGGAATCCTTAATGTATAAAGATGAAAAAGTTACATCAAAATGTTACTGCCTATGGAGTCTCTGCAAGGATGTAACAACGCTCCCTCCAAAAGAGAGTCATAAAAAATATTAATTATATCATAAATTGAGGTAAATGAAAATAGAATGTGGGGTGCCAATTTTTTTTTTATCATTTATAAAGGATCCTAGTGTTATCCATAGTCCACACCCTAGCAGCAATTAAATTACGCACGAAACAATCTTAATACAATACTTGTATTGAGCTGGAATGTAAAAAATATGGAGTAAATTGTGGGCACATGGTTTGACATTGAATTGCTTAATTTTTAATTTGTCTACCCTTCTACCACAGAAAGCTGATTTTCATAGTACAATTGAACAATTTGTACACGTTGTTGTGGCGTATTTCTTTCCATGAAGAATTGTGAAACAATACTGAGTAAAATGACGTATGAATTTGACAGAACTCGCGCGCGCCTGTCAAAAAATCCCTACCGGAAAAAACTGCTCGTTTTGAATCACCCTTCATTGAATGTAAATGAAAGTATTTGATATAAAATAAAATATTTATTGATTGTGTATATTGATATCGTCAGTACATAATTCGCAGTGTAATATTTTTCCCCAGGATTTTTGGCATTGTGTTACACTTGCCCTGGTGAAAGATTGCTTACTGTAAAACTCGCCGGGAGGAAATTTTGCCTTCTTTTATTGAATACTAGTGGTAGTACACAGCATTGCCCAAAGTAATTAGGCCTTGTCTGAAAGACAATTTTTTTTGCTTTGATAATATAGAAGACTTTTCAATACGTATATCGATTCATATGTGTCATGTCCTCTAGAATGAAAGAAAAATAATAATTGTTTGAGAGGAAAAAATAATTTGTTGGGATGACATAAAAGTACTTTAGTCGTTAGAGCGCACACTAACAAAAACAAATTAAAATTCAATTTAACATACCAGCGTTGAATATTAAATTCAAATCTGAACATATACTGTAAATTGACATAAGTCATGATATACATACATAAGATACCAATAACAAACGGCTCTTGTTTAACGAACACGCCCAGAATATTTCATCAATATGATTATATTAAAATATTTATATGATTTACACGTCGGATGCTACTCTTGCACACGGTTACATTATTAAATAAGAATACGCTTGTTATACAAGGTGTGGTTTTACAATTAAGAATGGTTTGAAACCGGGTTTTCTTTGGAACCCTTAGTCGTACAGCTTTAAAAACCAGTTTATCAGATTCAGTAGAAAATTTTGTATAAGTTCTGCTTACAAAGTGTTGAAATTGTCCTCTGTGTATGACCGTTGTGCAGCGATCATTGTCGCCCTCCGTGCAGGCCGTTTGCCCAAAGAGATCATCGACTTTCTCAAGTTGTCCTCTGCCACCGTGTACATTGTTGCAAAGGAGTTTGGAGGGATAAGAACAACAGCATGGAAGAAGGCAGATCGATCTGTGTACAAAATTAGCTTTCGGACAATTTGGAGATGTTCTGGTCTAAGGAAATGGAGCCCCCTAGCTCCCAGGACTGCAATCCTTTGGACTATTTTTTAAATTCTTAACTGTAAAAACGCACCTTGTATATATCATGGAACATTATATACGTTGCATCCAGTGAATCGTTTTTTATATATATTTATACAGACATTCAGATAGACAGAAAGTCGGACTTTCAATATATAAAGAATTTTTCAATAGATACGCTCACATTTTACGTTGATAGGTTTCGAAATCGACGTCATATTTGTTATTGTTTTTTTTTGACAACTGTGCTCCAAAATAATTATAGTTTCATCATGGAGCAGTACACACTCGAGCAACGCCTGCAAATTATAAAAATGTATAACAAAAGTTGTGAGTCTGTGACCCAAACTTAAAGGTAATTAACGCCAATTTATGGAAATATGAAGTGAATGATGATCTGGTCCTCCTCTCCAAATCCAAGTTTGCCCCCTAATTTATTTTTTGAGGCAACAAATTTGTCACAAAAACGATAAACATATTTATCCTTTTTGGTCATTTAACCCCAACAGGAATCTTCTTATCTCGAAACAAAAAAAAAAAAGATGAAGAAGGCTGTTTTAGGCTGTGAATATGTAAGTGGCATATATGTATTACAAAAAATACGAATTATCTATTATATTTTATATTCACCTCAGAACATGCAGTAATCTATAATTTATGAGATCTATTTTATTCATGACAATTCAAATACACTAGGTCAATAATGTTAGTACTAATCTGAAAATAGTTTATTAGTTTTGTTTTTTAATTTTTGAAGAATTAAATTTATAAATGTTTGGTTCTATGTTTGCTGAAGAAAGGTGTACAATTACTTATGTGTAGGGCTAAATTATGATAAAAATAATACTATGCAACAAACTTTAGATCTTGAAAACGCTCACTAGATACACACCACATTTATTTCTGTGTTTTAAACCATATCACACGGAAATAACCATTCAAACCTTTAGTCGAAGTAAGTTTTGCATTTAGAGCCCTTTTTTAAGACAAGTTACACTTTGATGTTATATAACAACATATAGGGTGGTCCAGATAAGTTGGGAGATTAGTCTCTCTTTATAACCTCGGATCGAAGAACCGGAAGTTTTGGTAGTCCATGGCGACCTCGTGCGGATCCAGCTTTGCTGTTGTACTATTTCTCGTTCTACACTTTTAACTTACATTCCCCGGATCGATGGAGTAGCCCAAGGAAGACATTCCAACAAGAGGGTGCACCGGCCCACAAGGCAAAAAATGTGCAGGCTACAATATGTCCTCACTTTTGGAAACAAGATTTTTTGCATACAAAAAACCTCTACCAGAATCCATCTCATTTCTATTTTTAGGGAAGGTCGAGCATAAGGCCTTAGTATCATTCGTCTCTAGATTCCCTGAAGAAGTTCATTATCCGTACAGTGGTAAATATGGATCCACAAGGGGTTGTCTGGGCCTTCCAAGGCTTCCTGAGCCGTGTGTTATCGAGAAAAGGCGGATTTCATTATGTATAATTTAATTTCTAAGCCTTTAAAGTTTTTAACAATTTATCTCAACCACCCTGTAAATGGAAACTAAAGTAAATAACAATGCATACGAAACATAAAATATTTATAAATTCAATTCTTTAGTTTTAGCTAACTATAAACCAATTAATATACATATGCAGAAAATATTCCCTACCAAATAAGATCTTTCATTTTACTTGATTGGATTATGATTCTATGATTAAGCGCATATTGAGGGAAGTGTATTCATTTTTGTGTTCTATGGCTTTAATAATAATGATAAATGTGATTTTTAGCCTACAGGCGAAAATGTTGTTATATAGTGTAATCAATCCTTTCCCTTAAAATATTATTTTTTTATGATTTTTAAATAGGACACCTCTAGCAAATGTCAAAAGAACCATTCAGATTAAAATATTGGTTCCATATATTTCCACATCAATGAAGTTGAAGCTTCGTTGAGTATGTACAAAGCATTAATATACTTTTAGTAGGTAATTGTCCAATAAATGTTTGCAATTTGGGTTTATTAAAGTTTAGTATCAATTAAGTATAATAATATAATATTGGTATTTTTTTCCATGGTAGGATTTATTTATACTCAAATTACAAACAATTAGCATTATTGATTCAAAAATTCTGTAAAGCAAAAATCAAGAAAACTAGAGTTATCCCTTCAAAAGCTAATTTTAATTAAATTTGGGATTTACATATTTCCAATACAAGGTCTTCACATGTCATCTTCATTCTGGCATTTTAACATAGTTTAAAAGCTAATTGATTCCTTATATAATATAATAAGTTATGTAACTCAATACAAATATAATACGTTCTTATTATATTAAAAATAGGATTTTTTTTTGTTAAATTTGTGGAGTAATCTTAAATTATATCTCATATATCTTGTTTGGCGTAATAAACATTCGATATTTTAATGAAAAATTCTAACACAGCCTGACAGCCTTAAGTACTGCTCTCAAGATTGACGGTCTTTAAGACCGGTTCTAAGGACTGACGGTCCTAAAAACCAAAAGGACCGGTCCTGAAACTGTACTAGACCGAATAAATTAGGACCGACAAAAAATTAGATATTAAATAAATCCTACATGAACTAATTTTCAAATTACATTCAATTATACTCAAAATCTGATTCAACATTCGTCTGTGGTCATAAAAGACGGTGAGTATCATCAAAGATTTGCTGTGGAGTTATAATTGTAAGTCCTTGCAAAACTTAGAGTTGAATTGAAGATTGACATCCGAGTAATTCTTGCCAATGTCCTTGTTGATTTCCTTATCCCCCTTATCCTTCGTCACAGCTGATTGTATCGGATCTAATGAAAGGTCATGAGAGCTAAGTTGCTCTTCTCCTAAACATTTTTCAAATTGTCGGGGTTACCATTTTGAATTCGATTTCATTTTGTTTAACATGCCCAAAATGCAAAGGATTTTCATCACTACACATATCACACTTCCCTTCCATCTTCTTTTTTCATATTCATCGTTGAGATAGATAAATAATAGAACTGAATAAAAAGCATTATTTGAAATTTCAATTATTGTTTCCATACTTTTTTAATGACTCATAAACTAATATAATAACATCCCAAAACAATTGGATAAATAATTTACATCATAATTTACAAAACAAAGTTTTACTCCTAGTTACTTTTAACAAAATCAACTCGTGATTCGCTCAATTTAAAAGGATGTTCCATTAAGGATATTAGGAGATTTCATTATGTGACCATGATATACAATTTGAATATCAGTTAGTTGATGCAATCAGACTGTTCTTTTGCAAATAATCTTATTGTCGTACGGTAATATTTAAAAAGTAGCAAAAAATACTGTATGAATGTTTGTTTTTGTACGTATGCTTGAGTAAAATATATATCATATTGATTCATATTTTTGATCTAAGAAATAATAAGGTGAAAATATCACAAGCATTTAGGTTGTAGCATTGGTTTTACATACAGGGAGTTCTGTATAGAGTGGATCCTGATGTATATCATATAGATCTTTCATTCTTGAGGAGAGAACATCTATAGTAAATGCATTTTATGTTCCTCAGCTGTTGCCATTATTATTATTGAATTCCTTAGTAGTAAACTTACTTTCCTAATACATTCAATTATTTCTCCAAACCTGACTATACATTTGGTCTGCTGATAAAAGACAGAGAGTAACCTTAAGGATTTGTTGCAGAGTTAAAATTGTAAGTCCTTGTTGGACTCAGAGTAGAATTGAGGGTTACCATCGGAGCCGATCCATGCTGATGTCCTTGTCTATTTCCTTCTCCCCTTCTTTCCTTGTCACAGCTAATTTGTAGCTGATCTGATATAACGCAAATCATAAAACCTAGATTAAAATTAGCTAAATACAGATAGATCTTAACAAGTGGAAAATATTTAGTTATTTACAATTTTTCAAAAGTAAAATTTAAATGAAAGGTTGCGTGAGGACATTTACTTAACCAAATCATCTGAAAGTAGTGATTGGTACAACTTTCACCAAATATGTGATCCGTCAGCTTTTATAATAGTCTCAAGACAAGGTCTAAATCCCTCAAGCTCAAGCTTTTTCCACTCCTGTTTTGATGAAAGCCTCTAGAGACTTGCAACTTCTCTGAGGAGTAGCTGACACCCTCTTCTCCAGAGGATGTAAGATAGAGTAGTACAAGGGATTTGCATCTAGAGAGTAACCGGCGGCCACATGTTGAGGTATCAAAAGTCTTGAAAGTTGTCTCTCTATAAGGCCTGGGTCTTGCAGCGTGATGACACTGAGCTCCGTCTTTATTGAACACAAAGTTGTCCTCTATCTTTTCTATTGCCTAAGGTAGTACTTTCCTATCCAGGAGTTCGATAGATGTTCGGTTGTGACGTAGTGGCTGTTCTGCTTATTCACAGTGTCATCAACGTTGAAAAATTGTTAATCAGAAACATTTTGTTGGCATCGAAAAAATTTAGAATCTTCTTTTATCTTTGCAACCGTCTTAGTTTGCTCTGTTCAGAGAGAAGATGTCTTGTTGTCCTACTTCGTGATTCTGCACCAATGTCATTCCGGATTGAAAATAATAAAATGTGTACCACTGGATAAGATCCTATCTGTATACGACTTAATCTAAGCAATACATTATTAGGATTTAAAAAAATCCTACAGAATCATATTTAACATATTTAATCTGTCTCCTCATAAAGAGTACTTTAATATGAACACTCTAAAACGACAAAAAAAAAAGATACATGTCTCATCCTGAACAAATTTAAAATCTAATAAAAAGAGATTTAAAAAAAATACTCTTCAAATCCACAGGGACACTAGTGTGCTAACAATTTTAAACTACCATAACATTAGCATTTTTTATTAATACAAGACAAAACTTTCAACCATTACTCCTATACATGAAAAGCATATGATAGGTTGAAGGTTATTTTATCAAATTTCAAAAAAAGTATTTAGTTTTAAGACTTGTATAGGAACAATATAAAGTCCTGTGATAAAATGTTTTTTTATAAAATTTTAGAGATCTAATATTATTCTTTTTAATAATTTAAAAATTTCTTAAATACCATGAAAAATAAAGCAATGACAAATGAATCAAAATATGGGCCACTAGTTTCTCGTCGATGCAAAAGGGTTAAAGCGTATTTTAAAATGTATTGGGTATAAAATGTAGATACAAAAGAAAAAGAATCATTTTTATAGGTCTTGGGGTGTAAAATATCCCAATACACTAACAGAAGGTTAAAAACTAAATCAACAAAAACATGACGACTATGAGATTCGTTGTTTTGAATTGTATAATCAAGCACTTAACTAATCCACACCCTTCATTCCTCCCCAAAAAAGTAAAAGTAGAGGAAATGTAGGGATGTTCAAAGCTTTATTTACATACAAAAAACATGAATCACTGGAAAACAGTATTAAGAAATATACATATTAAGACAACAAATGTTCTTCTTTAAAAAAAAAAATCATTAATTGATTTGGTGCAAGGGGGGAGGGAAAAAACCCAGATGAGTTAAAGAAAAATAAAATAAAAAATATGTGTAGAACAGGCTTTAAAAAAAAACATTAGTTGTAAAAGATTGTGCATTCCTTATGTATTTTTGCCATGAGTCATTTTTTTTAAAGTCCATTTGTTCCTATCAAATTGATAAGAATTTCCAAAATAAAAACCCTGATAGGAATCAAATCAATGTTGGACTTTACACAGATATTTGTTCTACTCTATGAATAATTGTTTGTAAACATGAGATACAGATCTTAATATTTATTTTCTTGCTCTCGCTCCCCCTAAGAAAAAAACATTTTTATGAGGTTGTGATTTATAGGAAAATCAACCAACATAAATTATATCTAACTGTGTACTTACAAATATATATTTATTAGTTACTAATTATGAATTATGGTGCTTTAGACATCATTATCTCAATTCAAACACTTTATGTATATAAGTACATAGTAAAAGCTTTTTAATCGTTTGTTAAACTTTCTCAAATACCCCCAAAAAAAAAAAAGAAGTAAATTTTCGATCTAATGCGTTAGGTTACTAATCATGGATTAACATTCCAAATATGTCATTTTCTTACTTTTACATATTGGGGATTCAAAATCCACAGTTGCATTTAATAACAATTTCATCTCCATTATTTTTAATTACAAAGGATTCATTACCCAACCCAACATCAGCTGAAACAATATTAAACAAGCTCTGTTTGTTTATCCAATCAAAGCGTAAAAATGTCGGAGTAACAACCAAAAAGGCACCTCTGCGCAAATGTCAGTATCGAGAAGGCTGCAAAGACCGTTGGTGTCTCCTTTTGAACTCCCTACAATATCAAAAAGTCCATTACATCCACATGGAACCACAAAGAGCTTATTCTTTTGCCGCAACAATTTGGCTGACTTTTGGCTTGCTACCTTGCGGCCATCCTTCAGCCCTGATCTCACCCTGCTATACTTTGCAGTTCAGGGCGTATTGTAGAAAAAAATTATACTGCATCCTTTATCCGAATTTGGATTCGAAGAAGGATATATTGAAACAAAAGAATAGCTAAATATAGTTTTGAAACATGTCAAAAATTGGTTTTGGGTTGAATTTTCTTGATTCCATGAAAGTTAGGTTCTTCATAATTTATTCATGCAGCTGCAAATTTTAGTCACCACTCTGTAAATGTTACAAATGTGCAAATTAAAATCAGATACGAAATATGGTGGCTAGGACAAAAATTGATAATGGTACGTTCGAAATTGAGAAAGTGCTCATATTTTGGCAAAACGCTTTATTAATATTTGGTTTTTTATTAGGGATCTTACATTTCTGGTCATATTTATGACAAATATTCTAGAACCTTACATAAGAACATTTTTGATATTGGTTAATATCATACAACATTCTTGATCATTTCTCAAGTCATTTTTCTAAATTTGTTCAAAAAATAAAGATGTTTTTTTATGTACACGCGTGAGGAGATATCCTATGTATTATTTAGCTGGCCCGTTTTTTTAGAATTGGTAATCCATACAATTAATTTTATTCTCCTAAGCAGTTGTCATTCTTTTTTTCATTCCTGTGTTATGACGTCATGAGCATTATTTTTTCTTTCCTCCAATCCATTCTTCAAAATTGTCAGGGTTACCATGATGATTCTCGCTTTTTTTTAATGACCATTGCACACAGGACTTTCATCACTGCATATGGTACACCTGAATTAAGACCTTTGTTAATATCCTCCGTCTGTTTGATGATTATGGAAGGAGAAAATGAATTAATACAATACAGAGGCGAACCTTTTATATTTAAAATATCACTAGTGCTGGGAAAATGTGTTAATTATATTAAAGTTCATATTTATTTATTTTATTATGGATTTATTAATCAATTAATATTAAAAATAGGCCAAGATTCTTTTCTCGGAGAGAGATGCTCACACCACGAGGACTTATTAAAAAATGAACAAAAAAGTAGAAAGAGAACACGCATCAACCGTTTTTTTCTTTTCTAATTGCTATACTTAGTACTCTTTATATATTCTCTCATGGACCCCTCTTTGTGAACCACTGTAGAGGACATTAGAAAAAGAGTCGGTTTAAAATCTATCTAATTAGTTCAAATTAATAAGAAAAGGTCTATTTTTGATGTCTAAAGTTTCAATCGTGGCCAATCCAATAATTATTGGCCACTTTTTAAATATTGATCATTTTCCCACCTGTAATTACATAACCACTAATTTCCTCCACCTGAACATATAATCCCTAAATTGTAAATTCACTCAGCGATCCCTTTGAACTCAAACTTGATATTTTATTGTTATTTAAGCATAAGTCGATTGCTGGATTATGTGTATAGTAGGTATATTTAGGACGGAGTATAATAAGAATTGGAATTTAAATCATTTTCCTTATAAAATATGTAAAAAAAATATGAAGTTAACAATACTAGTTCTCATCTCTCAAATAAGTTGTCATTTTTTGATCTTTTTACTTAGTATGCACATCATAAATGTGATTTAACTCATCCAAAAGGATATTTGTTCTTTTATTGCTACCTTATTTATTCGATTTAATAATAGCTTTATTTTCAAAGGCAACATCCTTACCGATTATTCTGTCATTTTAAACGTTAAATTTAGCGTCAAGATCGAACTTTTTCTCATCTGAGAAGATAAAATCTGTGCTTTGATAATTTTCTTAATCAAAATGGTGCGTTGTTCCGGGTAAAAGGATTGTGTTCTCTCATTTAAAAAAAAAAAAGAACGAATAGATGGAGGGTGACTTACATAAATTAATTCGTATATCTACATATTAAAGCATATACAATTAGTTATAAACAAAACAAACTTGCGATCTCTAGTTTATGTACAAGTTGAAAAAATGAACTTTGAACGTGTTCGACGAACTTCCATTCTGTGACTCCAAGCTGTTGTGCGTCTCCCAGAGCACTGTCTACACCGTGAGCAAGTACAAAATCTTGGAAAGGAGAAAGGTCTCATTTAAAAATGCCAAAATGGATGAGATCTCGGGATTTCAGAGCAGACTGTCCAATGAGCTATCAAAAAAGTGGGTGAAAAAAACCTTGTGATGATGGAGAGGCCACTTTTTGACATCAGCAATGAAAAAGACCCATCAATTTCGTGGTAATTCTCTTTTTCATGTGTTTTTAAAGTTATTTTGAACTCTTTGTGACACTTTTGGCCCCCTACAGCCCTGATGTTAACCCCTTGGCATACATTTACAGGTCAATATTTAAATTAACTATAGGCTTTTTTCAATTTCCGTTTCGATTTGTTCTGAAATTCAAAAAGTTATAACTATAATTTATAAATGTCATTCGATTTTGGAGACATAAATTGACCCTGATATGGAATTCAAATAAAGCTTGTCAATTTCTTATATTTTTATTGGGAGAATCCATTTTGGCTACTTTCAGTGTAATTTACCCCATGGGTTTATTAGCATTAATTAATTATATAAATTAATAATAATATGTCAAAGATTAAAAATGTAATCCAGCCTTAATTTTGAGATAACAATTTTATCTTGTTTTTGGGTTGACAGGCCACATATATAATAAAATTTGCTATTCCAAAATAAGCATTCAATTATTTGTTAGTGAAGTAATTTTAAACATGAATTTTATTAATCAATTCAATTAGAGTATTGGATTCTGTAATGTCGAGTCGTGATAGGTTACAGTAATATTTTGAAAAGAAACACAACAGATGGAAAATGTTTTTAGATATGTTTATATTGTATACCGGGTGGAAAAAAAGGTATTAAGACATACCTTCTACTAAATATTGAAGTGCATGTAATCGATCAGGATAAAATTGTACCTTAAAAAAAAATATTGTATATTTATTTCTTCTATAATAATCACTCTTATTTGTGATTTTGTCTGCCTTAAACTTTAAAGGCAACTTCTAATTGTATTTGGAAACCCTTACACACATTGATGACAGGATACTTCTTCATCATCCTCCACTGGTGGCTTATGGAGTTTGTCAGGGCATCAATATTTGTGTAACAGACATTGAAAGGCCAAAAGTCCCTTGACTAGAACTTTATATTGCCATCCATCTACTCTTGTATAATTTCCAAAATATGTGTAGAGATGTTGCTGCTGAAAAATGGAAAAGGCCTTTTTGGTCTTCATCATGGTCTATGAGGATCTGTGGGACCAATTTGTATATCAACACCATTAAGTAGTCAATTTTTAACAGGATCCAAATTGGAGATAACTTTTCCCAGTCGATATCATTATAGAACTGCTGATAATATTGTCAGCCTTCCCAATGCATAACATGCAATCATAAATTGACAATGTGGGCTCTTTATGGCTCAATTATGATGTGGAGGAACTGATTTTTTACAATATGCCCACAATCAAAGGCCTAGAAAATAAGCTTTTTAAAAATAGCTACAACTATCATTACAGCTTATTGAAAAATAGATTTAAAAGTGGTTGCATTATTTTTCTACGCCATTATATGTACTTCACTAAGCGCATTAGATAATGTTGTAAAATGATTAAAAAAACCTATAATTATACTTTTTAAAGTTTCTTTTTTTTTAATCTTAAGCAGGGATTTACAAACGATTTTTCATAAGTCCATTTTTTGTAACTATTAAAAGAGGTTGTTTTTGTTTTTTTCACATGAAAGACCTTGTTATTGATGAGAATTTCCTTATTCAGAGACATCCTTAGTGAGAAAAAAAAATCCATCTAGATTTCAACTTTTTTTTCTATCTCTCATTTGTTTGTTAAGCCGCACCCAAAAGATAATAAAAATATTAGTGTATGTTCAATGTTCATAATACTATTATAGGCATATTATTACAAATATCGATTTGAAGGTTAATGAATACTCATACTGCATTAGACATTAGATAGATTTATGACTTTGATGCTTTAAAAAATGTTAGAATTTGACATATTAAATGTGTCTACTAAGAGTATGTATTTCATTTTTTGAAAAAAAAAATGAAAGTTTCAATCTATGAATAATGTGATAAGACGTCTGCGAAATTGTGTGGGTATATTTAAAGAAAAAAAATAATAAAGATTCCATATAATAGAAATGTAATGGTTATTTCAAACTCGATTATACATATTTAAGGGCTATGAAACTAAATTTGCACTCATGATTTTAGTCTTTAGTCCTCTCACTTTGGTCATTTATCTTTTTTTCTTCTTAAAAAAAATATTTTAAATATCCACCCGAAAAAGACCTTATAAATAACTGCTCGTAAATCTTGACTATTGTATATACATCTATGGATCATTATAAGGGACTTAGAATGTATATATATATAGGAAAATATACAGAGTGGTCAATAATTATATTTCCATAAAAAATTAACAAAGATGTATCGGAATATGAAATCAAAAATATGAATATCAAACAAATCGAACATCCTGTGTCATCAGAGACTACTTGAATGCCTCTATTTAGAAGACAATGAACAAAATGCTAAGAAACTACCTTCTCAACACCTCCTCCTTCTCCTCCCGATCCCATAATTGATTTGACCGATTTGAAATTTAATACTTTATATTAATACTATCGGACAGGTTTACTACTGTGCCATACTTGACCAATATCTCATTTAATGTTATTGACGGAAGTGCCTCATCACTGACTAGTAGTTAGTCAGAACAATTTCTTCTGGAATATTTTGCTCACGCTCCCTCTTTCATCAAGGAATCCTTGAAAAACTTTGAAACTACATTTGCCATCCCCTCGACCATACCCTAAATTGCAAAGGGCTTAAGATCAAGTGAAGAGGGAAGCCAAATGGGTTTGCCCGAAAAGTGTTCTTTGCAGTGTTATAGGGAGCCTCTTCCCAATCTCGTAATATTTCTAACTGGTTAACGATATTTATTCTCAACAATTATGGGACTCTAATTCTGAAACACTCGGTATACAAAGCCTCAAAGCTATCTATTCAACGTGAGGAGCACATAATTTATTGATTTGTGCAGTTTTATTCAAAACATTTGGAGAACGAGTTTCATTTTAATTCTATGCATTGCTCAAATTAAATCCCATCTAATCCAGGATCCAGACAGATAGATACTTCATATTTGCACATGATATTATGGATAACCTGAGATGCATGCTATTTCATGTCGACATAAAACCTGCCTCAATAGGTCAACATTAAGGTCAAAGGGCAATACCTTGTTTTTGCAAAATTGAGTAAAATAAGTTTATGAAATATAGTAAAAGTCGGATAACTGGATGGTAGACCTCCATTACTTTCCTAGGATTTTTGAAAACCCAAATATAAATAATCACGAAAATATATTTTATTTGTTTTGAAACATAGAGTATACATTAATATGAAAAAGGATCAAGTTGTTCATCAATACACAACCATTGAAAGGAAATTTATAGGGTGAATAAGTCTTTTTTTAAATGGTCATAATATTAATTTTTGTGTTGTCATGATCAAAAATTCTATAAAATTTTTTGCATTAGGGTCTCAAAAAAATATGATCAAAAGATCTAGTGTCCATTTTGTTATAGACGAGAGAAATTTGATATATCCATCAAAATCTTCAAATTATCTTATGATTTCTCATATTTCTTAATGCTTTCAGTTAATAATTTTACAAATTGGATTAATTAGATATAAAGTTCATCGCTGCCTTGAATAATCCAAGTTTTGACCATAAAAATATTCACCCTTTTCCTTTATGAGATTGTATTTTTTTCAACTTGAGTATAAATACTTTTTTTCGTCAACTAGGAACGCCTGGTTTTTTTTTTAAATAAACAAAGATGTGATAAACATATTTCCCTTTCAGCTGTTTCATTTAGTTTTCATTAGTTGACTCTTGTATGATTTAAAGCAGCTGCCTATACGTATTACACACTCTAAAAAGGGATAACATAGGATTTTTATTTTTAAATTAATTTATATCAATCCAAGTCCTTTGCTTAGAGTTCGTGTTATTTCATACTCAGTCCCTGATATGATTATCAATTATGTGTATATAATAATGAATAATCAAAATACAGAAGACTGGCTACCATATGTTTTTCTAATTTGTTCCTTTCTCTTTTGACAGTTGAGGTATTGCGAGTGGATAAAAAAGATAACCGTGAAAGTTGTTGAATATTAATCTATAACTATTTATCCACGCAACTTCCACGAACTCGCCATTATATTAATTTGTTCCCTTCCCTTTTGACAGTTGAATTTGAATTCTTATTTGAAATTTGAAAAATGTAAAGTAATTATTCTACTCTTTAGAAAGGCAAGGTACTCTAAGGTTCGACATATCCGACTGTATCACATAAAAAAATTATATCCAACTATAAATATACTGAAATACAATCCTCCATTTTTTAATTATACACCCACAAAGGTTGATAGCAATTATATGTAAGGTTTTTTTGTGGTAGGGCAGGATCTTCATATTAATATATGAATCATAATATTTAAATGATAAGTTATTACATTTGTACTAATTACTAATTAAACCCCTCAATAATACATGTTGCAATTATATTTTAAATTAATATCCTATATGCATATACCTACAAATGCAATTGTTCTAAATAAGTTTGAACTGATAAATGAATGTAAAAACAGATTATAAAAACTTTAAATTTTTTGCAAAAATATAGTCTTATTATTATTTGACGTACAACTTAAAATATAGATATAAAAATATCAAAGTGTAGATTGAAGTTCTTTCTACTTGGGTGTTACAGTGATGTTTGCAAATTTTTGTATCAGATGAATATATTTTTTTTTTTTTGAATTTATTTTATTATTATTTTCTTTGGCTCTGAAGACGATTTTTGAATAGAAACAATTTACAAATGTAGGCAGATGTTTTTAAAGATATTTGAGTTCTATCAACATTTTGGTGCAACAATTCAATCAGTCAATTATAAACAGCGTCAGAAAGTTTCCGATTATTAGTGAAATTTTTTGGGTACACTGTATAACCTTTCTAACATGTCATACTCTTTTTATCTCGAAATAGGAGATATCAACAGCAGATGGTTGATATTCTAATATTACAACCTTATCATAATAAGGAAATATCTTTTCTGATCTTCCAAAGTGCTACTTGTCCCAATATCCCGAAAGAGTCGAGATTTCTCTCATGTTGTTTCAATAATATATTCTACGTTTTGCAAAGTTATTTACTTCTTGTTAAAAAGTTGCATTGAATTGAGTTTTTGAAATAAAAAACGATATCACAAGTGTTTAAATGACATAAATTTTTTTTGATGAACTTCTTTGGTTTAGTTTAATGATAAAAAGTTATAACCTTGTACAATTTTTTATTCATGGATCTATGGTTATTATTTTTTCAAATCGAAGAATTAATCCACTTTTAATTTTTTCACGCTAAAAATTATTTTCAGTCGTGCTCTTGTATACACGATAGTGTATATGTTGGGAGCAATTTTATAGGCTGATAACGAACAAACTTTTTGAAAAAAAAATTAATATTTGAAATTTTATTCAAAAAAAAAATTTGATTCATTACAATAACTGTGAATTTAAAAAAAAATTATATGTGTATTTTTATTTTTAAAATTTTTTTCCAAAAAATTTAATTTTTACACTTAATTTCTAAAAATTCAAATTCTTGTGAATAACTATAGATTTTTGAAATTTTTTTCTAATTTTGAAAGAATTAGAAATTAAATTGGTGAAAATTCTTTCGAAAAAAACATAATTTTTTGAATTTTTAGTTTTTTTTCAAAAATATTTGATATTTTATTTTGAAATTTTTCCAAAAAGTTTAATTTTTCAAGTTTTTTAACAATTCAATTTTTTTGTAAATAGATATGGATTTTAAGATATTTTTTCCAAAAAAAATAATAATTGATGATTTTCAAAAAAAAAAAAAAATTTGGATTTTTTTGCCGAAAAATCCAAAAAACAAACTCTCCCAAATATATAATCCTGCAGATGCTTATGCAAGTGAGACGAGGGAGTAGATACATGGGATAATTTTGTGCTAGTGAGGTCAAATTGTGTTAAGTGATATAGATACGTTATGTTATTTTTTGTTAAATAATATTATTATGCTGGGATTTGTATTTTTTTTTTTTTTTGCCAAGACGTTTTATTAGATTAACTCTAAGCAGGGAATTAAACAAAAATCCCACTCCCTATTTAGCAATGATAGGCAAAAATTCCCACAAATATGATATTTTAAGTCAAACAATTATTTTTTTAGAGGTACTGTTTGAAGATAATTAACGTCGTGATTGTTTTCGTGTGTTTAAATTTAGTAAACTCATTGTTTACTTTAATTTTTCTCAGGTAAATGCCACTCAAAAAAGTATATCATTTTAATTTGTAATCAAAGCATATTTTATGATCCAAATATAATTGTTGCTTTTTTAAAACAGTAGAAAGACATAAAATATTTCGATATTAAAAACCCACTCAAATAATATTTATTGATTATTTACTTACAGAACTGAGTCACCAATGAGTATAAATTATACTTATATACACATAGCTTTAAATCCTATTTCTATATTTGCACTTTACCCATATTAAATCTTATTTGCTATAAAATGGTCGAAGGATTTAAAATGATCCTGTTTCTATGCGTTAACGATAAAAGATTTGTAGTCTATTTATAGCAAATAAAATAAAAATTTGTTAATAGAATATGCATATATAAAAATATCAGCACACTTTTAGTCAGTATTCTTACATTTCTAATGAGTAAAATTGACAAATAACAATATTTTGAAACAATTAGTCATTTAAATATATATTTTTTTCTTTTCAGGAATTGATCAAAATTTAAGTATCTGATTAGAAATAAAATAAGTAGATAGAAAGTGGACTAATAGTTCCACAGAACGTAGTTGTTTAGTTAATATTAGATTAATGTAGTCGTCAATTTCAGCAACATTTTTATATTGTAAACTTTGCAAAATGAATGATGGAATTAATCAACGTCATCAACCACCAGAGATGTGTTTAAAATCGAAAGGAACTATTAACTATACCAATCAATAGGTTTTTGGTAATGTGTAAATAAAAACTAGACTCGCCGCTTTTCTATCAAGAAGTATTTACTTTTTTAAGAATGCTTAATATTAATTCATTCAAGGAAGCTTATACAATAATAAAGTAGCACCCAAAAAGATATGTCTACATGAGATAGAAACACAAAAATGGCTCATAAATCAAAGATTTACTCTCATAAAATTGGACAACGAAAACTATCAGAGAATTATATCCTTTTTTAAAGATCGAACTCTACTGGGACCGATCAATCAAAGTGTTGTAATGTTTTGTAGGCTCATCCATCCAGAAAAAATTACGAAAATGAGACGAAATCCGATAAGAGCCTCAGTTGCTCCTGCTAGACATAATTTGGATTTTAATCACTGCTCTAGTGAGTGATGACAAGACTTAGGATTTGTGAGCGTTCATTCAATCGCTCAAAAATTGCTCCCTTTGGCCCCTTTTTGTGAGAATTGCTCATTTTATAAATTCTTATTAAAAAAATATAGAAAGTTTGGGTTTTTGTTAGATTACACAACAGTTTTTAATGATATTTTTCGAAGGAAAGTTTACCTGCACAAATAGTCCTTAATTAGTGTCTCTTTTTGTAGAGAGAATATGTATATGATGAAATTAGGGTGATGATTACATGATCGGATATGTGAGAAAGCCAGATTTTGACAGTAGCCAATGAGAGGAAATATAAATTTGATCCAAAATTGACTGTTGAATAATCCCCAATGAATCTTGCAACATATAAAAAATATATTTACGCTAATATGGGCGTCTTTTAGTATGTTTAAAACTACCAATAATGATGAAAGGGAAAAATGAACGGCAAAAAATCTATTTAAAATAATAATTTGTCGATATAATATTGCAAAATTTATAAATAAATTATAATAAATACAAAAAAAAACACTAATTACTTGAAATTATACTTATCAAACTGTATTTTTCTTTAAATACAAATTGCTCATTTTGGATATTTTGCCTGCTCATTTTTCACAATTTTAATACTCTTTTTTGTCCTTATTTTGGCCAAAAAAATCAAATTCTACTGATGGCGTTTAATAATGACGACATTTATCTTGTAATGTTTATTATATTAAATTGTTGCAGAAATTAATGAGGCTAAAAAGAACCTCACCCAATTAAATACTTGCTTAAATGAATCTTTCTGAGATCAAACTCAATAAAAATACACAATTAACACGTCCGATAGATGTAAAAAAATTCTATGCACAAATGTGTGTTAATTTGCCAGCCACATTGTCGTGATCTAATTGATTATCATAGATTGTTATTTGTAGATCGCTATAATTTACGAAGATGTTATAAAATGCACATGTGTGCCATTAACGATTCACCTATTTATTGCTATTATTATCGTGTTAGAAATAAAACAATAGAAACATATGTATGCACGCATGCAATAGAACGAAATGAGCACAAATAAAGTAAATAAATTTACATACATTAGCCAGAAAAAAATATAAGTTAATCATAATAAATATTTTTTAGTATCGACATTTAGAATACGTAAATTGTAAGGAAAAGTCATTAGAATATCCATATTAAAAAAAAAAAAAACAGGCAAATTTAACCTCCTACGAAAGTTATATGTACCATTCAATTAACCTGGAATAATTATGGGTCAACGACAGGATTACCTTTTTTAACGAGTAACAAAAAAGAATAATAAAATATTTTAGTTAAAGGAAGAAAATCTTTGGGGAAAGTTCCTAATGCGTGTAACTATTTAACATCTTTTTTTTAACACGATTAAAGAACAGGGTAAAAAGACTCTCCAAAAGTAAAAAATAATTAATTACATCATTAACAATTAAAATAATTATGTTATTTAACTTTTTTGCTCGTAAATATATATTGAAGTTAGTCAAAATACATTTATAAATATAAGACAAGGGAAAAAAAATTGTCTTTACTTTATTTTTATCTTAATAATATGAGTTTTGGGCTTGATTAATATATATATTTGTTTTTATGATCGTAAAAACAGCTAAGTTTTAATAAATATACTATGCGAATTAAATAAGTACCCATCAGTTTTTTTGAAGTTGCGTGTATTAAATAAATAATAGATACATTTTTATAATTTTTTAGTGTCTTTGTACAACACAGTCATAGATATAAAATACATTGAGTGATGATCTGAAAAAGTAGTTGACAAAAAAGAAAAAATAGTTTACAAAGACATGCGAAGTGTAGAGAAGTATGTTCAAATCAAATACCTTTATATTTTTAAATGTTTATTGTGAGAATAATAATTTATTATTATAATTTAGAGATAAATTATTTTTTAACAGATTATCTTATTAAATATATTAATATTTTATTCCAATTTATAAATTTAAATATAATTATATTTATACTTTTCAAAATATTAATAATGAATTTGGAAGATTATTATAACTTTAATTCAATTCATGAATGAATAATTATTGATGATTGAATTGAATAAGATTTGTGAGTATGCTACGAACTTTGTTTCCTTGAATCTTCTCACTTTTACTTTTCCCCAAATGATGTATAATTTTTCCGCTTTTAGTAAAATTTGAGATTAATACCGCAGGTTTAGTCCATGTCTATTATATTGATAAGACTTTAACCCAAAGTACTTAATAAGGATCCTTCCAAAAAGGATTAAAGATCCTGTAGATCTATTATACAAATATTCAGATATCTGATAGACCTAAATAATATATTAGTCCTAATATTAAAATACTTAAGCAAAAAAGCAGTTGAATCGTTTCTTTCTTGGGTCACAAGATCCATGATTTATCTGAGAATTGTTCCAATATTTGGAGGATGTTGTAAAAAATGCAGCTCTAAAGGTTTGAATGTTCAAACTGGGACTTTATATCTTAATAAAATAACATACGTGTGTAGTAATGAATTTTTAGAAAATAGTAGTTTTAAAATTCTAATAATAAAATTCCCAATAAGTACATGTTATAAAGAAATTGGTTTACAAATAGAGGGATCCCTGTGCATACAATATGTCAGCCGTGCGGCAGAAAATCGCAGAAAGATCTTTAAATCCAATTTTTTGAACAGAAAAGTAAATTTTCTATATTTGTAAAATAAAGCTTTTAAAGTTCCGAATTTCAGCTTTCAAATGATATTTGTTTTTAATAAATTAGACAACAACAAGTGCTTGAAATGGAAGCAAAAAGAGACAACGACTTGCTGACTTTCTCTACACCGGAGTACCAGTGCCCTCCGATTGTGCAGTTGTCCCTTAAAGAAAGACGCTTATGTATGAGGTAAAGCTGGAGAGTACAGGGAAGAACAAAGTGAAAATGAGGAGTTTTTGGAGCAATTTTGAGGACACGATGGAGGACAATCCAAAAAGATGACCATGAAAACTTTTCAGGGAGTTGAGTGTCTCGGAGGCCATAGTACGCAGAGCGGTGGGGGACCTTAGAATGACCTCATATATCAGAAGTAAAAGTCAGCTACTTATTGAATCGACCAAAAGACTGGATAGGGAGAAGCAGGTCATTAATTGGCTGAAAAAGAAAACAATATCCACAGTCCTGGTCTTCTCATACAAGAACAGCTAGACTGTGGGTGGACCAGGCTGCAAGGAAAGGCACCTTGCATTACAGGTAGATGAGGTAACCCCCTCCTCATCAATACCCCAAAGCATGATGCTCGGGGTTAAGGCCTCAGATATACAGCTTATGCCCCTTATTGGTTCCGAAAGGGACTCTGGAACGATACCAAAGCGTACCTTTAGGTTATGGTTATGGAAAGTCGTTAACCCTTCCTTGGGCAATACGAATCCTGAGGATAAATACATGTGGCAGCAGGATGGTCCTCCAGGCCAAAAGGCCAAAGCAGTTCAAGAGTGGTGCCGATTGAATACAGCTAATTTCTGGATATCCACTTTTGGACCCATCTTACTGTGATAGTGATTATCTAATTTTTTAAATCTAGGCTGTATGGAAAGTAGAGACTGAACAAACCCCCACAAGTCTGTCAACGCCCTTGCGGCTGCTCTTGAGGAGCAATTGGCAGCCATACCAGACGACGACGATGTTGTGAGGGTCTCGAGTGCCTTCAAGTGTATAATTAAGGCCATAGTTGAGGCAGAAGGTGGATATTTTGAGAAATAAAGATAAAGATGTAAATAGTTAATTACATAAATGAAGATTTTTTGTACCACCGCCCCTGCAGCCTCCACAAAGCACTGTAATAAGCTCAGTTTTTTTTTCTTGACTGCAAGTTCTTTAATTATAAATAATTAGATGTACAAAAATAAAAATAAACGCATATAAGGAAATTTACGTTGTATAAAAAACATTATTTAACATTATAGTTAAAAATTAATTTCCTTTTAAAAGACCTAAAAGCTCAAAACAATCAAACTATCAAAATAATAAATACAACGCTCACATAATCACATATAGATATCAAATACTGTTACCCAATGTATTTAACATAAATAACAGCAAAAATTGCACATAAATACAACAGGAAAAGAAAAAAAAGTAAAATCCAACTCAATCCGTATTTTCTTTTCTTTATCGCAGAATCATCATCCTAAGAGTACAATCATACCGAAGTGATATCGATGGAAAATACTTAATTAATTCAGAGGCATAATTCTATGATGAGTCTTACGATTGGGGAACCCTCACGAATAAAGCAGGGTATCTAGTTGCAATCGATATTAAGATTGTCCTTAGATTTCGTCGGTCAATCACCCTATTTTTTTGTGAGGTGTTCTTTTTTTTTTGTTATTCGCTGACGCACACTGTACGGATATAGAAAAGATGTGACTTTTTTTAAAAGAGGTTATTTTTATTAACCAGGAATGTTTCTTTTTTTTTTTTGTTTTGTTTTTATAGGCCTAATAAATTCCCCAAACGAATATTCTAAATATATTGTTTTAAAACTCATATATACATTGAAAAAACTCCCTTGTAAGTATACAAACGATGTTGAGAACTTAAATGTTACTGAAAGTAAATCCTGTTTTTGATCAATTGTAAAAAAAAGTTAACAGAGGTTAATAAAAGGTTAAGTAATGATTTTATTTTATTTTGGCCTAATTAATTCCTAAGACACATTTTATAAATAGATTTTATTTTGATTTTCAAAAATTAGGAACTTTTTTGACAAGTTGATTTTGTTTTTCACTAAACATTTTCTCATTAAAAGTTTTATCTATAAGTAAGGCCATATGTAAGTATATGCTTTTGAAGTCTATAGACAGTTTGTCTATATATCTTACATGTAAACAAAAAAAGTGTTACTTATTATTTTTCGCAGATTTTTCCACTGTATTTGTATACTCTAAATGAAAAATATGTATATGCCAATCAACTATTTAAAGCAGTAAATTTTGAGTTATCTTCCTATAAAAAATAGAATGGAAAAAATTATTAAAGGAATGAGTAAAATATAAGTTTACGTTTATTATAATTGCTTTTGGATTATTTTTTAAACAATGATGTGACCAATTATTTATTGATAATGAAAAATATCTTGTATTGACTAAAATCAAATAAAAATCACACACAAATTTCTTTAAAACCATTGATATAATTATACTAATAAAATAGATGTGTAATGTTATTTTGGTGCCCAACATATAAATTTATATTTTAATTTGGCAGTTTCATAAAAAAATAGTACACTACACAAATATTGGGGGAGCCTTAACCCTTGTTTACCCTTGATTGTATATATAATTATGCATAGATACTTGTGGAATAGGCATTATTGAGCCAATTCTGATACTTTAAAAAATACCGATTCGTGCTGATTCTTGCCAATTCCAATAGATCGACACATCCCTATTTAAGGCCAAACCAAAAAAAAATCAGTCTTTTCCGAGTTCAACACTAGTACATACATAGCTAAGTTCCAATAATTCACATTTGTAGTGCTTTATATATTATTCCAAAATGCATAGCCACATATTCAAAGATGAAGTGCGGCACTTCATTCAAAGATAATTACAAGATATATAAATAAATATAAGATAATTACATAGCCGTTGAATGCCAATAATGTTTTTTTTGTTTTGTTTTATGAATGGAATGAAACGAGATTTAAAAGAAGTATAAATCATTATACTTATAATTAAACATCCGTATAACCTATGATAAAGAAGTATATATTAAGGTACCTTAGATTTTTGCAAAAAAAAAACTGCACATTTCCTACAGCCACTCCGCAATTTATGTTAACATGTACTTATGTATATTATTAAGTAAATGCTTTAAATTGAATTTATTATTTTTGTAAAAATATTAATTGCCAAGGGTTTTTTGTGAATAATTATCTTGTATATTCCAAAAAAAAGTTGAGACAGAGTTGTGTAGATATGAAACTGGAATTTTTTTAATGGAAAATACACGTTTATTTCATTAACATGATAAATAATATTTTACCTAAAGAATAGTTCATCGCAAGCTCTACATTTTCCCCAACTGTTTGACAATTTGTGGATACCACGCCAAAAGAAATGTTGCTCTTTTGAGATAAACCAGGCATCTCCATATTTTTGTACATCTCTTTAATAAGTGAAACGCTGCTGAGCAATTATGTGTCCACTTGATGCAAACTGGTGGTAATGGGACGGACTCAAGTCTCTTGAGCAAGCTGCATGGACAAGTATTTCTCAACCAACGTCTCCTTCTTTTCCTTAACAATTTTTGCAATGTCTCATGAACAATGTATTCATTATCATGAAGCCAAATCAATCTCTTTTTGATATTCTGGTCCTTTTTCAAACAAAACTATATTCTAACTGATCATTTTTGGACAGTAATGAGGTACAAAATTTGACATTTTCAACGCTATTACAGCTGTACAGCGTGCTAGGTAAAATTGTCAAACTGACTTTAAATCAATCTGGATTACTTTAGGGTGAATATTTTAATATACGACTTTCTGTTATTAGAAGTACAGATTATTCTGGTTAATAAACAAAAAAAAACCTCTCAAAAATCAACACATGCCAGCATGTTTGACGCCCAAGTGAGTGTTCTGAAAATTTTGAAGGTCGTAGAGTGCTCCCAGAGCCTTTTTTTTTAGTTAAAAAAAATATTAGATTCAGGTCACAGCCGACAGAGATCCCCTGGCAGCGGTAGACACCAGAAATTGGATCATGGAGAACGTGGACACCTCAATCACCAGACTTCCGGTTAAGCTGATTAGGTAGCTTACCATGGTTCTCAATGTAAGTGATTTCACTGTGAGGAGGTAATTAATAGATTAGCAAAGGCCCTTTATATAAGATGACATCGAGAACTTCTTTCGACAGAAACCAAGATCAACGGGGCCAAAAGAGTCCAGAAATTGTAGATTTGGTTAAAGTATAATAAGTCAACAAATTTACCCTATTTTTTGTTCTTAAAAATGTTTAGTTTTCAGAAATCAGAAAATTCTATGCACCCATAAGCTAAGAAGGCATCACAGGGCTAAATATGTATTTAGGCTTTTGTACATTTTTGACTGGTTTTATATAAAAAAAATATATATTTTATATACAATGCAATGTACTAAATCAAATGGAGGGGTGCAAGAGTGACAAAAAAAAAAGTTTAAAAAGACTCATTAAAAGAGTTTTGTAACAGAGAAGATGTGTTTTTATTTTATTATTGGTGTCAAAAGTGGTCCCTCCACCCTCACAAAGCTCCTAAAATTGCTACTTGTATAAGTAAACTTGTACACAACATATATGATAAAAGAAAATGTCAAATATTGATATAAGTAATTATATAACGTTGTTTATAACTTTTGGGGCTACCCCCCCTATGATAAAATCTAGCAACGCCCTTGCCCTCTAGTATGGGTATTGATCCTCCCACCCATATAAAAAGATTTATATATATCAACACAGTTTACATTTTATTTTATTAAAACTGCAGTATTGTGACTATACATTATAGATCCCTTTGTTTAACAATTGTTGATTATTAAATGTGCCTTCCAGACCCGTGTCTATTACAAATGGTTGTTAATATTTTCTTTTAAAGAAGTTATACAAAATTTTATAAATTTTAGGGTTTTATTAAAAAAAAACATGCAAAAATTTAAAGAGTTTATAAATAAAAATGTAATCTCAAATTTATTAACCCCCCCTATGAAAATTCCTGGGTTACGACTTTGCCACCCCCTACCAAGGATTTAGAATGTTCCTCCTTCTATATAGGTCATGTTGTTACCTTCTATCGTCATAATCAATCACGGCCTTTATTCATCGCCTATCGGCCATACAGGAGTTGATGACAAACTCATCTTACAAGTTGTTTCATGCCACCACTATGGAAGGACTTCAGTCAGTACCCATTAGGATGTGAGGTCCTGTTGGTTTCCCTCTCCAAAGTCTCCGATATAGAAAAGTCCAATGGGTTGAAATCTGGTGAGGAAGGGAGCTCTTTGGACCAGAATTATGCTATGTTATCTCTGCAGCACTTTTGGCAGTTGGCTAACTGTGAGAGGGGGCGTCGTCCTGAGTCCACACGTAGTTACCCTTTGGGTAGTTGGTCTTCACCCATGGCACTATGATGTACTTAAGTACCTTATAGTAGGCCTCCAGGCTGATTTTCTGTCTAGCCTTGAGAATGAAAGGAGACATCTTCTTTCCATCAGACCATTGTTTGGGTCGGATATATGGTGTGGCAAGCCCCTTTGACCTTTTCTTTTGTTTCTGTGAGCCAGCAGTCGTTCTGGCAGTTATGGAATTGATCAACTGTGAAAATCTTCCTGTCCCAGAAATTTTTCACAATTGACTCATTTGCTTTGATCCATATCACGATTTTCTTGCGCCTCTCGAGGCTCCTAGCTTTCATTCATCCTGTCCGAAGGTGCGTGTTGCACAACAATGGTTCGATCGATTTTGTTTTGATATTGCGGAGGTGAATGATGCACCTTGCATTGGAAGGCTTTTCATCGAAAATGTTGATGAAATCATGGAAAATATCCATTTTAACCTTCATGTTAACAGTCGCTTAGAAGCTGAAGATTAATCATAAAACTGTTATGAACCATTTTTAAATGGCTGGGTATAAAAAAAATTAATGAGGAGAGGAATCGTGTTTCATCAAGACAATGTCAGGCTTCCCACATTATTGATGGCGCGCCAGAAGCTCAGTGAGCTCGTATGGGAAGTTTGTATTCATCCGGCCTACAGTCTGTATCTAGCACCAGGTAACTACCACCTGGGCATGTCTATTGCACTTGCTCTAACAAATTTGGCTATGATGGAGGCTTATGCAGATTGTTTGTCCCATTATTTTTTGCCAATAGTCACAAGGGGCTGTACAAGAAGGGGATTATGAAGTTAGATTCTCGTTGGCAACAAACTATCGAAAAGAAAAGGGGGCATACTGGTCTTAAATGGGATGAATGTAACACTTCCTATATAGCAATAAATATAGCGAAAAAGATCAAAATTACTTTTTTTTCATTAACATATCAAGTAACACAGGGTGCAGTGAATTGTGTCCTTTCTTTCAAAATGTACTATAATGCCTTGAGGGAGAAAGAGGAGAAGAAAAGATATTTGACATTTTTGCGTCTTTAAAAAATGTTAAGGGTAGAGTTTTTAACAGTTTATAAACTCATATCAACAAAAACTCTCTATAGTGCAACTATTTTATCGGAAAATCCCTGGAAGAGAAGTTATGAACCTTTAAATGTGAAAAACGTGACCCACAATTACATATATATTTTACAATTTGTGTGAGAAAAAGGATTTTAAAAGGCTTTCGGGAGACAATTGTTAGGGAGTTTGGATTTGTGTGAAAAGTTATGGACTTTTCTTTTTGGACCCATCGAAGGATGTTGAAGGTTGGCTATTGAGAGAAATTTTTTGAGCGTAATAAAATGATTTAGTATGGTTTGTCAAGTGGATGGACGAATAAAGATATTGAGATACTGAAGAGTCGTCTTGTGTTTCATCTGCCGTCAATAAGCTATTTTAAAGAATAACATTGTTTTTTAATAGACAGAACAAGTTTACAGAGTTTTTTAATTTGCAACTAACATCTGGTATAAAAAGTTCAAAACAAGAAGATCGATCGAACTCTGCCCTCTCTCACTTATTTTTATTCATTTTCTTGTTTCAAGTGTAGCTACATAAGGATGAAATATATTTGGGTTGGGGCAACAAAATGGGGACTGTTAATTAATGGTTTTTCCTCCTGAATATGAAAAGGTTAATTGAATAGTTTTTGATATTCTGTTGCCGTCAACCTTTTTACATAAACAAACAGTACAATTACACTTGTTCGTCCTGAAATAAGTTCCTGATTTATTCCTTGCGACGTCATGGAGGTTTTTTCCTCTTCTTTTAATATCTCTGTTATAAAATAGAAAAAATCTAACTTAGTAGAAATATAATAAATTCTTTTTATACTGCATTATAATGAAAAATGAAAAAAAATTCCCCAAAATAAGTGCAATGTTCTTAATGTTTATCTCATATTTCCTATTTTGGTTAATAAATATTTCAAAATTAATGAAAAACTCAAAGTTTCGTATAACACTGGATGGCCATTTGACATCAATGTGTTCGTTGTTTTTCTCAAGGATTAGCCTTTTTTGTAAGACTTTCGGGTATGGTAATTTTATCAACCCTAGAAAGTTTTTCCTTAACTTCCACGTCCTCCTTTGTTCTTCGTGGATGTCCCCAGAAAGATAACAGTTCCAGAACATTCGAAACCCCAAGGTCCCGAGTGACATCAACCCAATTTCGACCGCAATTTGGCAAGGGGCCTGCTTCCGGTTCTTAAGAAGTGCTCCTTCACCATTTCTGTCATCATATTTTTTAATGGTCATGTATAATTTCAATTAAGAAAAAAAGGTATAAGGGTTGCTTCCTAACCTGAAGTTTTGGGTCGATACATATTTTTAAGAGTATCTAAGCCCTCCTGCGTTTGTTTTTACTTTTTTCCTTTTCATTTTTGATCTTTTTTTTTTAGAGAAGTAAACTTCAATTTCTTGACATACTGTAATATTTGGGCGTTTGGCGTAAGGAGTTTGGACGAGTAAATACGTCAAAAACGGCTAGAATTATTGAAGAACAACTTGAGGACTTTACACGATAAAATAAATGTTGTGAAGATTGGAAAAACGTGGGGATATGTGTATTGTATCCAATAGAAATAATTTTAGAGGGGACAAAACAAACTTCAATGATTCAATTTGAAATGTGTTATATTTAACATTTCCTTGTACTTTTTTGACAGAAATATATACTTTGTGTATAGACAATATTGTATGTACGTCAACAATCTCAAACGATTTTCTAAACTTTAACATGAAAGTTATAGGTACTATCAGTATCCAGTACAATCACACTTGTTGGTCCTGAAAGAAGTTAACAACTATTCCTTGCAACGTCATAGAGGTTTTCCCCCTTGTTTTAATATCTCTGTTATAAAATAGAAAAACTCTAACTTAGTAGCAATATAATAAATTCTTTTTATATTGCATTATAATGAAAAATGAACATTTTTTCCCCAAAATAAGTGCAATGTTTTTAATATTTATCTCATATTTCTTATTTTGGTTAATAAATATTTAAAAATTAATGAAAAACTCAAAGGATCGACAGTTATGGAGTGATAAGATCAGTCCTAATACTAAACTGGAACGAATAAATGAGGACCTACATAACATTAATGCTGATAACTTACACTTTTTAACAGCATATTTGCTGGATTTCTACTATATATAAGTCAATTTCATCAACGGATCCAGTAGGGATGTCTGTTTAACTTTTAGGAAATTGGGAAAAAAAGCTTTAAATCATGACTTTGGGAATATTTCTCAATTAAAATTCAAAAGAGTTAGAGTGTCATTTTTAAACTATCCCATTAATAGCTTTTTATATTCATTTGTGAAACGTATTTCATTATTATAGAGATAAAAAGGATTTTCATCACATTATTTGAATAGAAGATAAATAATGGTCTAGACTCTAGAAGAAAAAGATTATAAATCTTTGGTCGTTATTTATTATTGTAAGAGAGTAAAGTCTCCATATCTCAAAAGAGGTATTTCCATCATAATTTGCAGATATTAATCACTTTAAATTCATTTCTTTCAATACTAGTTCGTCACTTTATTGGAATGGTTGTCTTCCACTCATTGCTTGAAACCAGTACCCATATTCATGGATGCACCAATATTATTAAGTAAAGCATTTCTTTAACTTCCCCAGTTTAGAATGTCATTCTACATATGATCTATATACATAGTTAGACTGTTTTACAAATACATTATTGAAGTTAAAATCATGAGAAGACACCAAATTTTTAGTTTAAAACTAAAACTTTAGTTTTAAACTTTTGACCTCTAAGTGTAAACCTCCACATGGGATCCTCTAGCCTTGACCTCAACCCCCAAGACTTTGCAGTTTTGGGCGTCTTGAAGAAAAGTGTCTGACCCACATTTCATCTCCATTTTGATTCACCCTGAGATGCCATCATGACAGCGGGGTAAGCCATGGACACTAGTGTTGTGTAGGTCCTTATTTATTCCATCCGGTCCAGTCTTAGCACTGGTCTTATCCGTCCTTGGAATTTTTCGTAAAAATATCGATGGTTTATTAAGCCAAATAAGATATATTAAATATGTAATAAGATTATTGCACATATCTTGATAAAATTTTATATTTTTCATTATAATACAATATAATACGAACATATTATTTTGTTACTTGGTTATATAATTGATCCTATTATATGACGGAATAATTAAAGGGAGGAAAAACTCCCTCATGGACGTGAGAGGGATCGATAAGTACGACTGGACTGCGGTCATTGGTCCTAAATAAAGACCCACACAACATTAATGGACACAGCCTTCATCGCCAAGAGCTGCCAATCTGTTCACCGGTCTGTGGAACCAATATTGACATATTGGTTAAAAAATATAGCTAAATATAATATTTAAGCATATCACAAACTGGTTTTGAGTTGTCTTTTTTAGATTGAATAAAAATCAAATTTTTTATAATTTAATATGCTACTGTATGTTTTGGGTCACCGCTCTGTATATCCAACTGGACTTAAAAATAAGTCTGCTTAAATACTATGACATCCTAAGTTCTTGGGTAAAATTTAAGTTGAGTTGATATAATTGGACCTTATAGTTTAAATGACAAGCTACATTTGTTTCAGATAAGTGCTTATAAGCTTACCCCGAGCTTGTTTTCACAACAATTAAATAGTATAAAGTCACGAAAAGAGTATTGAAGGGTGGACATTTAGGAAATGACTAATTTTAGGAAGCACTCTACCTATCAATGATATAACTCCTTCTCCAAATTCGAATCGGGATCCCTACTGTAGTTACTCACTATATATCTACAAATTAAGCGGACACATTCATCAAATTATTAATTAGTGGAGATAAGATACTATGGAAATAAGCATTTATTTGTAAACTTATCGAAAATGAAATACTCAAAACATATTCAATATGTGGCCTGTCAACACAAAAGCAAGCTGGAATGATTTTTCTCAAAATGAAGTCTGGATTACAATGGTACTTAAAAAATTATGCTCAATATCCATCAACAAATTATTCTAACCAATTCTCCAGGGACACCCCAAATTGGAAACTTGTTATCACACATAAAAATTTGAAATTGATATATTCTAACAGTATAAGCGTAGGCCAAATTAAGTTGTATATATTAAATGAGGATTTCAAGCATGTATAGTTAATAATAAATTTATCCCAAAAATTTGAATACAAAACCTATAATTAAAGGAAATACGTATGTGAAATATTTTGTCTCTATGTTAATATCTATGATATAAAAAACATTTAGGTTGAGGAAAAAGTAATTTCCTACTTCCCGCCCCTTTTTTAAGTAAGTATATCTTCTTCATTATTGGTCATATCGGATCATACGATAAAGTGTTGTAAAGGTTTGAGTATATCTACAAATGCTTGGCTGAGTTAGTCGTGTATAATCATGCGTCGAGATGGAGATTTCAAAGGACGCAACCATATTTTACATTTTTACTACTGATAATCCCCCCCGCTTAATTCTGCCCTCTTCTATGAATAAACGACAGTTTGAAACATGTGATCAAACAAAAGTGGACAGCATTGGTGAATAGGAGACCACAAGACATAATCAAGACAACACCAAGTGATTATATCACTATAGTCACAAGTTCCTATCAATGGCAAACGCACTTGGGGGTACAAAGTTTGTTGCAAATATGAACAAGGGATTCTATGAAAGGGCATTATGAAGTTGGATTCACTATAGCAATAAGTTATCGAGCAGAACGGGCATACTTGGCTTAAATCGGTTGATTGAGCACATCTTATATATCTTTAAAATACAGTGAAAAATACGAAATTACTTTTTCCCAGCTTATTATTAGACATTTTTACTTTTTTAATTTTGGATCATGATTAATTTTGTGTGAATTCAATAGTTACGGAATATCATCTTCATTTTGCAAATTTAGTAAAAGTTGATTTCCATCTGATTTGCTGCATTGAGTCCATCTATGAATTATATTTTCACCACTATTCCTATTGAGAGATAAACATAAACATTTATAACCGTGATACTACATATATATATTTTTTTTTTTCACATTTGGACTAGCAAATAATTATAATCAAGTTTTGCATTATGAGTTATTTATTTCATTCCAAAAACTTGGCATTATACAAGTTTTAATATTCGACAAAGAAAATTAAATTACAATGAAATTTGCAAAATGGATTGCCTTATCAAAGCAATCAGCCCATATTTCAATATGGACATTCACTACATAGTTATACCTAGAGTTGTATGAAATAAGACACAAGTGATATTTTTTTCTAGTTTGCAATCTTAATAATTATTCAACACCTTAAAGAGAGATTATTTACCTAAAAATTAATCACAAGTACGTGTGCTCAGGAATGACTGAGTGTGATACTGATGATTAGTCATGTAAATCGTGTGTATTTCGGGCATGATAAAAAAACGAAAATGGATATGGTAATTAAATATTGTTTTAGAGGAGAGTAACTTAGCTGTCATGACGCTATCATCATCTGTGACCAGGAGAGAGAAGGAAATAAAAAGAAAATTGGCAAGAATTACTCCAATGTCGATCTTTAATTTTACTCTGAGTCAAACAAGGATTTACAGTTAAAACTCTGCAAAAAATACTTAAGGTTAGTTCCAGTCTTTTAATGAGCACGCACGATTATTCAATCAGGTTTTGAATATAACTAAATGTAATAGAACATGAATTTTTCTAATTCAGAAGCTAAATAATAATGACAACAGCTGAGACAAGGAACATTCTTCAGATTTCTAATTACAAAAAAAAAAAAAAAAGGTGAGCTAAAAATATACCAGATCTTCATCACTACTGATAATTCTAATGTCTTTATTGAACTCAGAGAAGAATTGAGAATCGACATCCAAGTATTTTCTGCCTATATCATTGCCAGAGATGGAGTGAATATGTCCTTCACTGACAGCTGTTTGCATTTGGTCTGAAAAAAAAAGTTAATTTATCTAAGTTGCACAACTCCAAGACTATAAGCAATTGTTGAATCAAAAACAACGACATCAACGTTTGTTTACCGGGTGTTTTTTGAAATCTGAAACACTTACTAATTTAATTTAAATAATGAAATTTGAATGATTGAAATTAATTCATATTTCAATAGATTAATGCATAAACAACTATTTAATGAGCAAAACAACCCATAAAAGATGACTTTATCCGCAGCGGGCTCTAGCCGCCTGGAAGCCATCATTACTGCTAAAGGCAGCTACATTAATGACTAAGAGAGCTCAATATATGCTCGTAGCTTCTCAAGCTAACCGGTGCGTTTCACTATTTTGTTTATAAAGATTTATTCTCCTCCAAAATTCTAATTGTCAGGGTGATCATATCATTTTTTCGGTTTTGCATTACCGCAAGTCAAATTACAGGATGTGTGGACAAAATCTGCGCATTTTAAAGACAACATTATTCCATCAACTGATGTCTGATCCGTCTGTTTTTAGTGTTAAAATATTTCCCAAATTATAGACTTTAGTTATTGTTTACCATTTGTAGTAATAGCATCATTTTAAGTGCCCAAGAAAAGTCATTATGTTCAATGAGCGAGATCGTAGGTGCGCTGCTATTCAGATTATGCTTAGTGATCACATTTAAGCAATGCCGACATCTCTGACATTCTGTCAATGCCCGTTAGAACGATCAGAAGTCTCAGGAAGCAGCTGGAGGAGTCATCGGACCCGATGAACGTTGTTGACAGGAAGAAGAAGGAGGAGAAGAGCACCAGGATTGTCCGGGACGTCACCTTCATCAACAAGGTCAGGGACATCATCGACGAGAACCCCCAGCGTTCCATGAGAGCCATGGCAAGTATGTTGTCAACGACAGGCCGTGGATGCGGCAGCAGGACTCGGCTCCGGCCCACAAAGCTAAGCGGACACAAGAATGGTTGAAATGCAATACTTTTGCGTTCGTACCCTTCTCCTCTTGGCCTATCTCATCACCAGATTTGAACCCTTTGGACTACTTTGTCTGGTCCTAACGTGGAGAACATGGCCAATTGTTCCTCCCATAACACCAAGCAGTCTCGTATCACCTGCATCAAGGAAAAATTCAGTGAGATAGAAACAGCGCAGATCCAAAATGCCTGTTCTCGGTTTCGTAGCCGAATTGAGCGGGGTTTGGCCGCAGACGGCGGCTACTTTTAATAAATAGCTGCTCTATACCCTAATAAAGACATTTGTTTTTTATTTTATCAATAAATATTATAAAATAAGCATGTAGTTTTTTTTTGTTTTTTTTTTTTGAAGCGGCAGATTTTGTCCACGCATCCTGTATAAACAATTCTAATTATACCTCTGTATAATATTCACTATGAGTCAATTATTTAACTTCATTAAGATTTTTTTCTAAATCACTACATTATTCTATATTTAGTTTCTTTCATTTGCAGATTGCATTTATATTGATACATTGCTTTGTATCAATAATAGATGAGTATAGTTTATAAGAAATAAAATTATGTATATCTAAATGAAGTGTTGAGATTCTATTCTTGTTTTGTATAAATTTTTTTTGCATTTTCCTAATGAGTTTAAGATCAAACATGTAGTATACATAGAATATTTGTATTAACTTTACCCAGTGTGTCAAACCTGATGGCACCTACTTATGAAATTAATATTCGTTCATTCAAAAATTTGCAAAAGAAAAAAGAATGACTAACTTAATTTTAAATAATGTGTAAAACACTGATTTAAATATTAAAAATAATTTTTGACAAATACTGGGTGGAAACTTGAGACTTACACACTTAGACAGAAAAAAGGAAATAGCCTTCCATTCTTTAATTATACATTTAACAAAAATCTTTATTAATCATTTTCTGATACATAGCCTAATATTAAATTAATTTATACTATTTGGACGCCATTGTTCTCAAAGATGGTGACAATCCTCTTGCAAGTAAGTCGAATGAAGTTTGATTCCATGGTACCCAACTCCACGTCGGCGGAAGCCTTCATGGCTTCAACGTTTGGGTGACAGAGCTAAAATCCCCCTCTCGATGTGCAGCCAGAAAAAAAATGTCGAGGTAATTGACATCCGTACTCCATGGTGGTCCCATTCTCTTGTGCCAGAAAGCGATGTTGTTAGCTAAGAAGGTCTGTGTCATTTTGGGGTTATGAGCAGGGACCCCATGTTGCTCAAAGACAATGCTGCCGTTGGGGAAATTTACCTGGACCTAGGGGAGCAGTTTAGTTTTGAAAACTTCAATGTACACGGCTGTTGTGAGTCTATAAGCCTCCAGATCAGGGACACCACAATGTCATTGGAGGCAACAATGCCTGGTGTCATGTTTGATACTGGATCTTTGGTGCTGGTCACAGTTCGAAGGTCCTCTTTGATTTTGCCTAAGCTGACATAACGGTCATTATGGCCATTATAGACGGGATCGACGTCAAATGTCATCTCATCAGAGAAAAGGATGACTCTGTCTAGCGACAATCTTCCTGTTGTTGAGGAGTCCCTGGCAACGTTGAAGATGGGTCATCTTCATGATGGCTGTGAGGAGGGGCCTCTCAGACCTCACCAGGGACTTTCTGCCCAACTTTTATAATATTTTTGAAGATATTCGTGTGAATGACGTTGAGATTTTTGGGATGGGCGTGGAGATACTTTGTTGGATCCTTTATGATGGTGTCATTCTGCACATCAGCATTTATTGATGGTTTTTTTTTTTTTTGGGGGGGGGGAGCCCTCTTTTATCTCTATGGCCTGCTTGTGGTTTAGCCCCTTCTTAACATTGTAGATTGTCTTATGACTGGCCACCTCTGTTGGAGTGTGACCCACAGGAAGATGAGTTGATGCCCTAAGCCTTGAATCTTTCTCGTCAAATTTTAGAAATTCAAAAATCAGCCTATTCAATTACAGTTCTAATTTCTTCACACATAACTTCTCAAATCAATATAATACAATTGGGTACAAATTGCAACTATTTACTTGAAAATATTAGTGAAAAGATTATTCTATTGCATTTGCTTACAAAATATTAATGCACGTTGCTTGATAGAATTAACCAATCAAGTTCATGAATGAACTAATCAACAAATAGGCTATTATTGAGGGGGAAAGTTTTTAATCTATAATATTTATTAATCATTTTTATTTTGGCATTTCTTCTTATTTTGATATACAGGCCTACATTTTTTCTAAAACGAGAATTTGAGCATCTAACAACGACATGAAGAACTCGAAGCAGGCCATCATTTCACTTCATTTGGAAGGAAAGAGCTGTAGGGCCACAACCAATGCCCTGAAAGACCTCAATGGGTACAAGTAACCGGTCTACTACACGATCAAGCGATATAAGGAGACTGGAGGATCGATGACAGGCCCAGAAGTGGTTACCCGAGGTCCATGAGAACTCCCAGGTTGATCGAGGTAACGAGGTCGAAGATCAACCACAAAAAGAAGCGTTTCATGAGAAAGAGGACTCATCAGGGTGGTGTATCTCGAGAAACCATGTTTAGGAGGACCTAAGGATGAAGCCGTATCGTCTACAAAAGCGGCAGCGTCTCAGCGAGACCACAATGGCCAGAAAGAGCTACTGAAACTGCTCAATGCCTGTACGCACATTTCAATCATTTAGACTGACGAGAAGATCTTCACTATGGAACTGGTTTACAACAGCCAGAACAATCGAGTGCTAGGTTGGAGCATCGATAAATAAATATTTGGCTGTTGAAGTTGTTTAAACACTATATATATAAAAAAATGTATATATAACAAAATAAAAAACATAATTTAAAATAAAGGGCTCTAGATAATATTGTCGCGAACATTTTTGCCCTTTTCACAACCCTTTCCACCTATGGTAATTTTTACTTTTTATTTTCTCATTTTACAGGTTCGAATTTTACCTTTAGTATTGACCGTTAAACATTCATTTATTTCTAATCATAGACGAGTTAATGAATTCTTTGGAAATAGACTACTGATCGCAAATCCGTGACTCATTATTCCTTTCCTTATAAAGAGTTTTTTTTTCTATCTAAGTAGTAGAGATAGAACAGTTAAGATCTAAAGGTAATGTTTGACCATACAGAGTGCCCGGAAATAAACTTGAACAACTTTGATGCTAATTAACAACATCTGATTAGCGTTTGTTTCAGTTTATCTAAAGAAAACAAATAAGAAACTGTCATTTTTGTTGATTCTAATAAATTACCAAGAACCAAATTGGAAAAATATTGTCACTCAACTTCAAGCTCAAAAGAACCCAAAGGAGATTGTAGCCATTGTTGTGGTGTCTCTGGTCACTGTCTATGCCATAAAAAAGTAGAATGAAGAATAACCACACAAAGAATCCCTCCCCCATTATGGTCTTTGAGATAATTTGCAGTCACTGGAAGAGGATGCCCACCCTAAATTTTCGAACAGAATCAGTCTCTCGACACAAAGGTCTACTACAAGGTGCTTATGTACAATGCAAACTCGTTGAATGAAAATTGCCTCAATAGTTATTATTTGTGGGAGTAGAATGAGGCTCCCTGTCGTTCAGCAAAAACAAAAACCCAACCTGTCTTAAGTCCAAATTTGTAAATTTTGATCCTTGGACTTCTGGCCACCATCCTCTCCCGACTTCGACCCTTCAGACTATTATTGATGAAGCATCGTGGAGAGTTGGATGTTTCACTTCATCCCCGAAATTTGAATATCAAGCCCATAATTGACAGAAATCTATATTTATTGACACATGCCCGTATGTTTTTATGAAGTGAAAAGCATATTGAGAATATTTATTTTTCTTAATAACTATTCGAGATTGTTTTGTACGGACGTACCATTAATTTATTATATTAAACAAATATTTCTGTAGCTGTGGGAAAATCTTATTATATTATTAGTATTCCGTAGCTTTAAAAAAAATTGTGATATAAATTCATTTAAAATATATCTATATACACATCAATGTGCTACATTTTAAAGCACCTAATAAATTCATTTGAAAGTTTTTTAATAAATATAAACACATACATACATATATCAAAAGATGCAAACAGATTTTAGTGAAAAGATGTGTTCCTTTTTAAATAAATATATATATGTATATAATGCATCAAGATCTTGGTATCTACGGATATTATTTTTTTTTTTTTTTTCTGGATCATCTCTAAAGCCATAAATTTTTCTTTCTATTTCAAAATAATTATAATATTATGTATAAAATCATTTTATAATGAGGTGTCAAATATATTTTTTTCAAAGATCTACATTTTTCAAACTACATTATACAAATATTTTTCACAGACAAGGAGGTTGTGAGATAATTGCTCTTTATAATAATAAATAATTATTTTTTTAGAGAAGCAACTCAAAAAGTGATTTGTTAAATAAGTATGAATGCTCAAAGTCCAATAAAAGCTGTTGTCGTTAACTTATATATGGAGAGTTATAAAGACTAATCACTTTGGATATGATAAAAAAAACATTAAAACCAAAAATGACATTATGATTCTGTCAATTTAATTAATATTTGGGATGATATCAGCTGTAAATGTAAAAAAAAAAAAAAAAGGATCACCCCATATCTTGGGAATCATTAAAAGAAGCTTCAAAATGCGTTACCCTTCGTTCATGGTTTAACTATGAATATAAGCTTTTTTGTGTTCCCAATCTGAATGATATGGACATTTTATCTGGAATCCTTCCAGAAACTACTTGATTAAGTTCCTAAAAAAGGTGCCAGCTAGGTTTTTATTGTTTTTCCCCCAAATTCAGAAATAACGACAACTATCAATGCAAAATCAAAAGACCTTTTTACCTCATCACTCATAGACGTACGTGTCATTAAGGATATTAATACACTCCAACGAGTTTTAAACAAAATGATAAATCCCCCCCCTCCCTTAATTCATACAAAACAATGGCTACCATTTCCACGAAGCAAGACTCTCGGATTTCAACACCATTTACCTCACAAAACCAAATTTAGACATTTGCGATCATAGTTTTCATTATAGATCCCTTAGTCTCTGAAATTCTAAATAGTGGTATCTCTATACTTTGGCCAAGGAAGTGCAGCTGACCTCAAGCTATTTTTAGTTAATTTTTATTTTTTGTCTAACGTATTTATGTTATTTATATTTAAGGATTATTTTATGTTTGTTAATTATTTCTTTACACTTTGACGTTTTTTTAAATTTTAATTTACTTATGTTAAAGGTATTAATATTACTAACAATGATAATTTTTATTTTTTATAAATAGTAGTTATAAATCAACCATTATAGGCTTTGATTATGACCTATGCTTGATAAAGGTATATATATATCTGGCAATGACGTAGTCTGGTATTCTGCTGTCGATCATCAACTCTGACTCTAACAAGGAATTACTCTTCAAACTTTCCAACAAATCCTCTGTATTAGGCCCCATCTTGATGAGTACAAATAAATGCAGTTACTTTCTATTTCGATGTTCTTTCTTCAAGAATGAAAAATTATGATGACAGCTCAGAAAATTAAAAACTTCAGCCCTTCATTGTTGGCTTAAAATGTCTCAACTATTGATTTATGAATTTGTATCTCGATATCTGGACCCACATTGTAATGAAGACTTTTATAAAAACGATATTTGCATTCTTTGATAGTATCTTACCGGGTGGTCCACTCAAATCTGAAGCCTTAGTAATACAATAATTAATTAAGGTTGAGTGATAGAATTTTATTCATATTTCGATGTATTAAAGCATACACAATTAGTTACAAAAAACAACAAAGTTGAGCTGTCTAGCTTACATATAGGTTGAAAAAATGACACTTGAAGGTGATAGACGAATTTCCATTGGCACACTCCTAGCAACTGGGCGTCTCCAGGACCAACATCTTCGTATTTGGCAATTCCAAAACGTTGGAGAGGAAGAATGGCTCTTTCAAAAAGGCCAAACTGGATCTGAAGGAGTTAAATAAAATACCCCAGGTGAATCCCCTCAAGTCCTTGAGGGGCCATACAAGATATCTCTAGATTTCACACCAGACTGTCTAGAGGGCTATAAAAAAATTGTGAAGAAAGAGCCTTATGAGGGTGAAGAGGCCACTTTTGATACCAACAATGATAGAAACCCATCTCCTTGTTCGCAGGATCCTTTTTAATGATCTCTAGGACGAAAACTTTTGGCCCCTTTCAGCCCTGATGCCAACCCCTCCACCCCACTTTTTGAATGCATGTCAATGGGAAGGCCTGCAGTGTCCGTCATCCAAACACTGCAGCCACCAAAAACCACTGTCAATTAGCACTGGTACGCCATGACAGAGGACTATATCCCCAGTGAGTTCTAGGCCTTCCACCCCCGCCTGGAAGCTATCATTGCCACTAGGAGCGGCTACGTTAATGAATAAGAGGGCTCAGACACGCATCTATTCACAGTATTATTTTTGTAGAATTTAAATTGGTAATTAATAAACTATATCTCGTTTAATTTTAAAATACAAAGTGTTCGGGTTTTAATAGATCACTCCGTATAAATATTTATGCCATGTTTTCAAAAAAAATATATAAAATAGATTGCAAAGTTATCAGATTATTTTTGAATCTATAAATCGCAAAAATACAGTCACTTATCACGACAGTTTCATTGGATATTTCGATCTATACGATTTGTTTTATGATACAATCAATCTTAGTTTTAAGTTATGGGTACAAGTTTATGTCTATTCGTTTATTCAATAGACTTGTATTCAAAATATATTTCATATATTTTGCCTGTCAACACAAAAGCAAGCTAGAACTATTTCCCATCAAATTTTATGTCAATTACATTTGTATTCTTCAAAGAATTATCCTCAATTTCTATCAAAAAGTTATTTTTATTTACCGATTGGGTGTGCTGTAAATTGCATCTGAAGTAATAAATAAAAGAATGAGAAATTGGCAAATTTATTTGATGCAAATATATATATAATTATTGGGTATTTTAACCCGTCCCACAAATTTGAATAAGAAGTGAAAAAAATAATTAGGATTTTCTCTTATTTCTGATTTTTGTTCAAGATTATTTTTATGTTGACGCATCCGATATTTCGCTTTTATCTATGCTATTGCACATAGCACAAAGTTTGATAAATACAAATTAATAGAGTAGTACTAAAAAAATGTTCATATTGAAGTTGGTTTAATGGAGATTTTATATATATCTTCGGTTTTTATGCGGAACTTTTATATCATTTAATTTACTACTTTCTTTGTTACACAAGTCAACTGACAAAAAAAAACCTTTTCGGTTCCATTTCTTGTTTTAGTAACCTTATAGATCCTAAATGCATCGGAATTGTCAAGAATCGGCCTTTTTTGAAGTATTAGAATCTGCTCAATAATCCATATTCCACCAATACCTTCGCATATTTATTTATATCGATAGTATGACTTATCTGAGCTCATTTTTCGATAAATAACTACGGTTATAAATCAATAAAAAAGCTGGGCTGGACAACAATTTGCAGGTTTGTACAAGAAATTTACTTGAAAATAACAATTTAGAAATAGTCATATTTCTTCATACATTTGAATTGTATCATAAGTCGTTCAAGAATCCCGTACACGTAGGAGTTGGGTAAGGTGGTTTACTCGGAAACCATTAAGTAACTTTTTCACTAAATATTTCTTTTTTGTATGTTTGTTGAACAATATTTTTTATAACAGAACTAAAGTTGAGTCCATATTTTCTAGGTCAAGTTCAAGTTATCAGTAATGTCCCGGGTACACTAACAAAGATAAGAACCGGACTCCAGGAGTGTTTTATACATATTTCAATTCATTGGGAAAGTATATAAAACTCAGTTAGGAACTGGAAACAGTTCAAGGTTATTTGATCTCATGTGGGCCAAACCAGTAAAATAATGGAGAGGAGCCTTTTCTTTGTGTAGCAAATATTTATTTTTTATCATGGAAGGATTTGAAATTAGATCATAGGCCAAGGATGGAGGATTTAAGTATCTAACAAAGGAGGTGCATCAAACTCTTTAATATGAACCAACCAGAAATTAATTTACTCCTGAACATAGAGAGTAATTAACTGTTTTAAATTAAAATTTATAAACAAATAACTATGATAGATAAATTAAATGGTTTTTTTTAATCCTATCCCCAATTAATAACAAGGTTAAACATTAAGAAAGTAAGCCAATTTGTTATATTTTATGAAATTCCATTATAAATAATTAGGAATCAGAATTGTCCATAAAAGTAGTTTCAGAGTCAGCGTACAATTTGGTATGGGGTACATCCCTAATCCTAAATTATGTATTTTTTTGATTTTGTGCAAAACTTTATAGGTATTTTTACAATATTAATACGTTTAAGCAAACTTGATAGTAAAATCGGTAATTTTCAGGAAAATATATCCCTTTTTAGCAAGTTTTAATTTTTTTTTAAACTTCAAATATGACTCTATAACTAGTCCAATGAATGCCTTTTCACTTAAGAACAAATAAAACAGTGAGGCTCGACAGAATGAAAGGTTCATATATAAAATTTTAAGCCATATTTGAATTACCATAATATTTTAAAGACTATATGTATATTTAAATGTGAACTATTTTATTTTTCATAAATTCAAAAATTGCCTCAAATCTATCAATTCTCTAAAAATACTTGAAATCCAGATTTGACACAAAGAAACTAATTACGGATTTGTAATTACTTTGTCAAATATTGGTAAAACTATTATTGGAACCTGAAAGATTTTTTAAAGTACACTATTTTTTGTTATTCTGTGTAAGAAATTTAATTTTTGTACATAGAAACTCTACCAACAAAAGGAAATTTGAAAAAATTAACGTGACATAAAAATTCGTAGTACAGGGTGGTTCATTGTAATTTGAGCACTTACATATTCAATAATTAATGATTAAGAGATTGAAATTCATTCATATTTCAACATATTAAAGTAACAATTAGTTACAATAAAACCCTGATCTCTCTAGCTTACGTACAATGACACTTGAACGTGATCGACGAGTTTCCACTCGCATACTCAAAGAAGTTGGGCGTTGAAAGACAAAGAAGAAAGTTGAAACCAGTGAAATCTTGCTTTTATTATTTTTTATCCCATTGGCTCTCAGTTCTAAACAAAATGTCGGACTTTGTGGATGTGTGCAGTACTAATTGTTGTAAAGTTTGGAATCATTTTACTCAAAATAGAAAAGCACATCAAGGCAGATGATTGGCAAAATTTCAATAACTAACAATTCCATCAAAAAAAGTTTTCAGAATTAACCAAATTTGAGCAAGAAGTGTTTAATATCATTGGATGCAATAAAAAATGTATCCAAAAAATACTTTGAATTAAAATTAACGCAAAATTAAGATTTTTAATTCACATAGGTATTCATTTTTTTCAATTTAAGAATTGTTCTTTTTTCTACAGATATTACATGAATATCAATCTCCTAATGAGCTTTGAAATCAGCTAAGAGATGATACTATTTATGCAATTATTAAGCACAAATGGCAATTTAAAGAATCTAAACACTAAAATATAAATTCAATTTTTGTCGAGGATTTTCCCAATTTTTTTTTATAAATTATCTAATTATCGATTACTGGGAATACCAAAAGGATCGATAATTTAGCACTTTTAATTATTTATCACTTGTATTTACTTCTGTCAAAGTAGCTGAACGGATTTTTTGTTTTTTTGTTTTTGCTTTTGTTTGTTTGTTAGTCCCCAGGATTCAGGCAAAAGTTACAGATTGACTATAATCAAACTCCCTAAAAAGATTAGATATTGTCAGAGTAAGAGACCATTAAATTTTAAGTGGTCAAGGTCAAGATAACACAAAATCTTAAAACTAGATAATAGACCAAAACTTTGTAACAAATTGTCTTGATAGTTTGTATTTTCATTAGTCCATTGTATTCATGGATTTGAAACATACCCATAAATAAGTCAATTTATAATAAATTATCTCTCTATATAAGCAAAGCAATTCACGCTATTAAAGCTTTACTTAAAAGCTATTATTTTTGAATGAGAATATTAATAATGCACTGGGGTATATGCCTATATAAGTAAGTAGGAAGGTAGGTTGTTTGGTATACTTGACAATCAACTTATTACCTTTTCTATTAAGATATATTAAAGCTTCATTTGTTGGTATGTAAGTGAAAAGTACTGCTTCCTGAAATTGAATATGTTTAAAGTTCATGATGTCACAGGGTTTTAAGTATTACAGGAATGATCCCATTTTATGGTTTTTGTTAATGCTAAAAAAGGAATCAAACCAATTTTTAACATCCTTTGATAGACACCTATGTATATATTTATAACCAAAATATGTATACGTAGAATAAAGTTTATGAATAAGTTTTAACAATTAAGTATTTACAGTTGACTTTAAATGGATCCTTAGCTTATACATAGGTATGTAGTGTACATGGCTTATAAACAAAGAAAGTCTGGTATTTGCTAAATAATTTATGAGCATAGTTACAGAAAAAGTGGAATAGATTGTATAATTTTTTAATGAAGTTATCTAAAACTACAATATTTAAAATTCAAATTGTTCACCATCTATGACCAAACTCGCTTCAAGATGAGGTCAGAAGCTTTTGCATGCTCTGCCAATTCTGATGTAATCACTGGAAGCCCATTCCCAGATAATGGAAGCTTTTAAATCAATGAGATTAACGTGGTAGATTGTAGAGGCCTTCTTATCAACGTTTCCTCAAAATAATAGTCGTGATGATGATGGCGGCCATTTTTACATAGACCACAATCTTCCAAAGTTATCCAAACACCATTTTTGGGATTTGTTGATTGTATGGCATGGAGCTCCTTCTTGATGTCATATATAATATCTATTGGGATAATTCGCACCTATTTCGGACTTTACAACATCCTGGAGAACCTGGATGTATACTTAAAATCCACTCCGTCCTTTGGAAAGAAATATAGTGAAAAGGCCGCAAAGTAAATCTACAACTCCTTAACTTTAGCGAAATTGTATCAAATCAATGCTACATTGTTTAATTAAACATCTAACAACGTTATTCATTTTTCCACAAAACCATTTTGTCCCCATGATATTTCCCCTAAATATGTATATAAATAAATAAGGTTTAAAAGTCGTTATTGTTTATCTTTGGTTAAAATTGATGTTCCGTTTGAATTTTCCAAATCAAAATATGTAATATTTATTTTTTACAAAATGCATTAAATGTTAGCTTCCTGTTGGAATAAGGATGGAATTATGCTCATAACTCATATTATGGTTGTTTGTCAATCCATCAGTCTTTTCTAGTCTGAATAATCCATCATGTCTTATGATAATTACAACGAATGAGTAATTAGCAATTTTTCTATTCGAATTGTTGCCATGTTTATTTATTTTTGTTTTCTTATAGCAAAACTTTATTACCTACTTTGTTTCTGATTCGAATTCATTAAATAGTGATATTTTGTTGGCGTACGGATTGGAATTTTGGGGCATGATTCCATCTTGTTTCCAAAAGAAAACAACTATTTTAAAGTTTTTTATAATAATACAAATTACGTATTTCTATTAAAAAATTACGAAAGAACATTAACTTCAGCCAAAAATGAAACTATAATTTTTATACATTTATATATTAATGAAAATTATCGTTGGACCAAAAATTCTCTAAGGCAAAATGTACAAAGGCCAAATAGTTTTAGGCAAAATTACCAAGGGCCATCTATATACAAAATATATGGTATATAAAGTAAAAAATAATAATAGGTATTTTTATAATGTTGACGAGCCAGAATTGCAATGTTTATTGGTTATTTAGGTCTAGTTTTGTATGATCTCTATTAACCAGCTATATTTGATAGATGACCTGTGGAATTCTCTATTTCAGCAGTTTGACATTTTTTGTGGGTCCAAAAACTTCATGGGTGTAATTCCAAATATACAATTAATGGATCATTGGACAAAAAAATGCGGATTTCTTTCTTATGACAATGTAGTACCGGGTGCGGTGAAAAAATCTTTACACTTTCAATTTATTTCAGCAACCAGTTGTAACAGGGTATAAAATTTAAAACATGTCAATTTCTAAAGATACACTCAACAATCTTTGAATTTGACGGATTTTCAAAAAAAATTAAAAAACTTTCTTGTTCTTAGAAATCAAAATGATTCTAACTTCTCTAACCACGCATGAACTTAGTGCACATTTTAAGGTTATTGAAGGGGGTAAGGGGCGAGGAAACTATGTTTCAGATTTCATTTCAGATAGAATAAGGAAATATTTCATGGTCGAAATGGCTTATCACCATTTTTTATTATAGGTGATCTAATAAATTATTAATTTGATAATAACAAAGACTAATATACCACTTATGATCAGATGTATCGAAAACATGTATTTGAAAGTTATCTTTTTAATCCAGAACAACTTTAGATATCAATATCTTGGCAACCCTTGCACCCTAATTTATGAAAGTGTTTTCATCAGATTTAACTGACAAAACCGTATAAGAAAAAATACAAAATTATTTAATGGTTCTTCAAATACAAACACTCATTATTGGGTTACTTTGGGCCCCGGAGCACGCCCAATGAGATTATTGAGGTTACTAAGCTCTCCAAATCAACTGTTTACGATGTTATGAAGGCTTCCAAGGAGTCTGAGGGGCCGGGAACACCTGCAACTACTCACTCCCTACTTCTAAATGTTTTGAACAAAGGTAATATCACTTCCTTGCTAGCTTTGATTACCCTGTGTGGGTCTTCTAGGAAAGCGAACTCAATAAATGTAAAAATAACACTGTTGACTGCTTTCAGGCCTCCATTCTTGAGGCAGCGTCCAACATGGACAAGGAGTTCCTCGTCAAGGCCTGTACCAGATTCAGGGGCAGGTTGGAGGCTGTGTATTAAGCTGGAGATGTTTTGATTGAGTGATTTGACTGCATGTACGAGAAATAGATTTGTGAATTGCAGAATTAATTTAGGAAATAAATTTCTATATGTAAAATCCTTAAATTTTCTGGATTTCAAATCTGAATTAATTTTCTCATGAATATAGGAAGGTTAAGTGATTATTTCTTGAAATTCTGGGTCTGCAATCCTTTATGCATAAACAAATCATATTAAATATTCCATCATCTTGAGTGAGCAAAAAGCGAAAAGGCAGCGCATCTCAGATCTCCTAGATGCTGAATTTGAAGTGGTGTAGATCACGGACATTATGAAGTGTTCCAGGAGTCTCGTTTTCAAGGTGGTCGATGAAGAATGATGGAGAACCCCTCTCAAGGAAAGCAATAAGTGGAAGGTCCAATTTAAAGAAGGATCCTGTCTAGTTCCTGTCCAGCTTCGAGAAGAAGATATAGGGAGATCCCACCAAATCGATGAATCGCCTGAATTACGACTTCTCCGTGGCTACTAAGACCATCAGGTTAGCTGTAAAGGGCAACTTTGTTCTTTTTATACAAAAGGACACCAAGTTACCTTTTTACAGGGGTCGTGCATGTCATAATGCTCGAGAGTCAACGTTTTGCGGTCCCACCCTGTACGTTCACTAAAATAAACCGGTTCGAAACTTAAACTTAACCAATATATTATATATTTATAAAAAAATATATAACATAGTTCATAGGTATATATTTCTGGCATCAAAAGATATAAATACATACTCAGTTAATGTTAAAATACAACTTTGGCAATATGTAGAGAGTCATAAACTCTTTTAAATCTTCACACTCAATCAACAATGTCAAGAGGTTATATCTATTTGGTATGTAGTGTATTCTAGAAAATCCATCTAGAAAAAATCTTATAATATTTTTAGTAAATCTTTACAAGTTACATCCATCACAGTGTTCCCTCGCTCACACAAAAATCCACGCATCATTTGAGGCTAACTGTCAGTAAATATTGCCTCTATACTCGTTTTGATAAAAATGTGTGGGACGTCTGCGAAATATCTTTATTTTGCTTCTCAATGTTGATTGGTTGAATCCAAATTTGTTCTTGTCAAGCTGTGAATAATTCCAAACAACAAGTAAATAATAATTCCACAGTTTGAAACAAATTGGCCAACTCCAACTGATTTTGGGTCTTTTTATGTTTCTTTTTGGCGGAAATGTTCTGTGATACAAAGAAAGTAATAACGCAACATATGTATATGTATCAGATAAATCAACCAGGGATTGAAGATAAAAAATAAACAAGTACAATAAACTTAATATTAAATATAGCTACACGCACAAAATAAATTATATATTTTTTTTTAGCGAATTCTTTTTTCGAAATAGGATCAATAAAAATGTTGATGGACGTTTGTAACAAATCAGAAACTAGAAATTATTGAATATAATGGACTAAATAACATTATGAAAACAAATTTATTAAATAATATTGGATAATAATTTCATTAATGATTTTTGGTTGATTTTTTTGGCCCGAAAGAGCTACAATATCTTGAAAAAAGAGCGCCCAAAATATCAAAATTGAGTAATTTGTTTGTAAGGAAAATTTGATTTTGATAATTTAAAATAATTAGTTTTATTTTATATTTATCAAAATGTATTAATTAATTTTGCTGTATTTTACGGAACAATCAAGATTTTAGATAGATTTTCTTCCGTTAATTTTTGCCTTGGATCAATATTGGTATCTCCAAATTAGTAAATGTAGCAAATTTGAAGTTGGCGTGATCATCAAGAGTATTGTTCAATGGAGGCATAACAATTTAGTGCAAAAGTATTTATCCTTTGTCGTAAAATACCTGAGTGATTAATTAACACTCCTCTACCTGGTGGAAACTTTAAATTTACACAATTAGCCTGTCATTCTATAACTTTACAAATACAAAAATCTTTATTAATCTTTTTCTGATACATAGCCAAATGTCAAATTGATTTATTCTATTCGCCCGCCATTGGCTTAACAGATGACGACAAGACTCTTGCAAAAAGAGTTGCAAGTATTCCGAATGAAGTTTGGATCCATGGCAGCTCACTCTTCGCCAACAGAGGCATTTGTGGCTTCAACGTTAAGGTGACAGATGCTGCATGCCCTCCTCTCGATACGAAAGGAAAGTTATGTTGGAAGCTAGAAAGGTCTAAGTAACTTTTGCATTGAGAATGGGGCCCCATCTTGATAAAGCGTCGATGAACATGGCTGTTGTGAGGCTGTAACCCTCCGGGAACAAGATCACGGGGGTCCTAATGGGAATCCGCATTTATTGATGGTTTTTTTTGTTTTGCTTTTGGGAGCATTCCTTCCTCTCTAAAGTATCGTAGTGGTCTTGTCTATTTTTAAAATTGTAGACGTCTTAAGAGTCATTTCTGTCACCCTGGCCACTTCTGTGAAGTGTGACCCACACGAAGAAGATTTGATGTCCTAAATCTTGAATATCTCTGCAAATGACATTTCTAGTCTGTTTAAAAAAAATCCCAAAGCAGCAAGTGCTTGAGATACATGGCTACACATACAATTACAGACAGCTCAAATTTCCGCACATAGAAGTATGTAAGTTTCAAGTTTCCAACCGGTAATTGGTATTTTAAGCTATAGGAAAGAAGAAGGGAATATAATGACGACTAATGTACCCCACGTAGAAATATATTTTCTCTTTCCTATCCTTCTTTTGTGTACTACAGGTGCGTATGTATTGCTCTGTAAACTTACTACGTAAAAAATGTACTAGTTTTGATTTAAAATTAATATGATTAAATTAGTTTAAAAACAGAGGTACAAATATAATTTTCAGACTACATACATAGAGGCCTTTCTGTAATAAGGCACTTTACCAACAAAATAATTATACATATTTGATGATGATTTATCCTTTAACACTACGTAAATAGTATTCACATCCATGGTACTCCAATTTTAATTGATAAACTTTTTAATTATATACAACACATTATAATTATTAGGTATTAATTAATAATTAATTAACTGATAAATTTCATTTTGAGGATACATAAACAACTGAAACTAGAAATAGGAGTATGTCTAAGTATGAGAAAGAGTCTGAAGTTAATTAATTATTGGGCATCAAAATTAATTACACATTCTTGCCGCAGGAATTATTGTTTATATCGGCAATATGTTCATTCAAAGTGGAATTCAGTAACAAACTATTAGCTAAAGTACCCGTGCTCGCTGTAAACACACTGTAAAAATGAATACCTATATAAAAAAATTTGAACAAAGGACGAAAATAATAAATTATAAAAAATATGTGAAACATGTCACACACTCTCATACCTCGTGACAACTTCATCCTTAGTCTAAATCAATTCAACTTGACAGAACAGAGCTTGAAGTCGAACTGAGAAAACATTGTGAGAAATATGATACTTTTTTTCAAATTACCCTCAGAAAGATTGACTACAGCTATGGGATTCCCCATTTTTACAAACAAAAACTATTCTAATGTTACTCCAATTATTAACAAAATGGGAATTTTTGGGTATGACTTGCAATTTTACAATAAATACAATTGAAGAATCAAAACTCTAACTGGAGAGTTTTTTTGAATTTGATTTCGGCCAAATATTCAAATATGGCTCGAAAGCAACCGTCTAACGTGTCAAACAGCACTTGGGTAAGAGTGAGGATGTCAGAGAAGCTGGAGGTATGGATTGGAGCTTCAGTAGTTAATGTTTTTGGATATCCAATCATCCAAGGGCATTAACTACATTAGCTGACTTTAAAGAGCAGCTTATTTTTCCATGGATGTCAATTTTTCAAGGTCCACTGTGTCAAGTTGCATCAAATAGTCTATTAATGTATCCCTACAAGCCCTAAAAGTATCACTCCTTATATCAAATACGGTGCAAATGTGAATCATCAACTCTTGACCTCCTCAATCACCAGATCTGAATCCCCTGGATTATAGTATCTAGTGGTAAGAAATGTTCCAGGCCTGCTGAATCTGACACCAAAAATTTAAAGCCTTAAAGGACTTTTTTAATGAGCAATGTTAGAAGTCTGTAAGCCGTTTTTACTGCCTACCAAGCTCATATTCTAAATTATTTATCCTAAATATCGTTATTATAAATTATAATATTAAATATTTTCTAGATATTCAATGCACAGAAAATTATAGATCATTGTTTAATTCGTTCATTGTAGTCTCAAAACTTTTGCATGACCTGGTATTTGAAAGATCATATCGGAACTCAACAAGGTCAAACATTCGAAAAGATTAATTTATATTTACCAACGTTAGTATTTTGACATGGTCAATTATAAGTTGTATTTTCAAGAGTGTCAAAAGTAGGTGCAAGTTTGATTATATTTACATCAAATGGATAGAAAACCACAAACAATCTTGTATACAAGAAGGTTCAACAATATAAATTTACATATCATTTTTAAATAGTAGTTAGTTTTAGTTAAGAATTTTAATATAAATAAACTAAATATAAAAAAATATATATTTTTTTATTGGCTATCTTTAAGAGTCTGAAATAAGAGGCGCTAGTCTGAAATAATCTTATTTATCAATTTTTTGTTGTATCAATAGTATATATTGTTATACATTTAATACCATTGAGGGCTTATTAAAGTTCCAGGCAACACCCAGAAGTACCACCTATTAATAGGACAAATATATATATATATATAAATATTTTACAAAATATAAACAATAAATAATTTTGCAACAAATTGCCTAGTTTCTTGGGTGTTTAGAATTACTTTATATATAGTTAATATTTTACCAATCTTGCATACAAAATTTTGACTGAAAACTTACTTTTTTGTGCAGAAAACGTTTGTTAGTATTTTTTTTAAATTTCCAACTTAGAAATTGTTTTCAACATTATCCTATACATTTATCATTTTAAATAATGTAATAGATTTTGAAAACAATCTGATCAAAGACGTATGAATATACATTAAGGCTGGGGTTTTTCTTTAAAAACTTTTTTCGAATTTTGATTACGGCTAGTGCGGAAAAATTGAAATATGCTATGAAAATAAAAGTTATTGACGTCAGCTTTTCATTATTTCTACTCTATCTGTTGACATATGAATATCCTTTGAATTATTTATTAATTTGATATCAGTTGATATAGTTATATGATAATTCAAAATTGAATCATTTACAATATAACTTATATTAATTCATGTTTTCTCTTCAAGAGTGAAAGAATTATAATAAGATTTTGAAAAAAATGATATTAATATCTTAGGACCACTTAATATTTGATAAGACAACTGTCCAATGTCTATCTTACCTATAAGTTATAAGACATTGACGCATCTTTCAAAAAATTCAAGGATCAACTTTAGTTGCTTAACTAGTTACATGCACATAATGAGAGAGGCCCTTTCCCAATAAGAGGACCTTTTTAAGATACTACTTACTTGTTTTAACGTACACAAAATAATCATAAATATTCGAAAAGTTTAATGATTTTTTCCCTTGTTTTTACAAAAATATAATTGACACTAATCGATCTTTAAAAATATATATATATATATATTTGAAATGTATTATATGTTGAGATTTTATTTTTACAGGTGATTTTTTTACTTTGAAAGATTTAAAAAAAAAAATCATTAAGTCTTTCAATGAAATAGACAAGTTATTTTTTGTTTCATGGGGAGTGGGCAATTTAGTAATTAACTTTAGACTCTTTATTATACTCACAGAAGAAAAATAGTTAAGCACCAATAAAAAAACTTAGATATTTTTTTATAAAGAAAATTAATCTAATCACTGTAGATCGGGTCTTTATATAACTATGGTTTTTTTAAAGAAAATATAGAATTATACATTAGATTAGTTTCTTTTAATATTTTATGGAATTGCTATAAAATTTTGCTATTTCTAATATCCCATTTACTTTTTTTTTGCTCTCAACTTTTATTAATTATCAGATATTGTGTACGCTGCATAAAATATTATAATTGGGGATTTTCTTTCAAATAAAACATTTTGAGTTTTTTTACTCCAATGCCCCTCCAATTTCCCAACTCTGTATATGACAATGTTTATTTCTATAATTTTATTAAGTTATTAAGTATTTCTTGAATTTTAACATTGTAGTAATATTCCAAGACGTACAAGGACTCGAAAATTAACGTGGTAACCCTGACAATTTTTTTAGGAGGAGAGCTGCTTACTTCTCATAACATTTCATTAGATTTGGTGCAAGAGTGCTATAATGTTAGAGAAATGAAATAAACACCAATCCTTAGTGATTAAAATCGTGTGCATACAGGGCATATTAAAAAACCGAAAATCTACATGGTAACCCTGACAATTTGAAGAATGTTTTGGAGGATATCAGTTAAATCAGCAGTGATAAGAAAGGAGAGGGAGACGGAAATAAACAAGGACATTTGCAAGAATTACTTTGATGTCGATACCCAATTATACTCTTAGTCCAACAAGGACTTACAATTCACAAGATTAGTCTTTTATAAGCACACACGAATATTCAAACACATTTTTGAATAAAATATAATCTATTTGGAAAAGGAAGTTCCCTCCCTACTTATGAATTTAATAATAACAACAAAAGCTAAGGAAAAAAAAGTTCATTCTTCAAGAGATTGGAGATTTGAAATGTGGCTGGAGATCAATCTTGATTCTGACGACAAAACACAGCACCTTGACAAGTCTAAGATAGGTCGCTGAAGTAGCTGAGTGGGCAATGCTATGACTTCATTGGAAATGAAATATGGCCCCCATCATTCCAGATCTTAATCGGATAGATTATTTTATATAGAGCTACCTTGAATCTAAAACAAATTGAATATATCATGTCATCAACGACTCTCTGATTGCCTGCATGGAGGAAAGAATGGCAAATATGGCAAGGAATTACCTTCACAACACCTTCTCCTCCTTCCGTCCGGATCCAGAATGTGATTGATGGTGAAGGCAAATACATAAAACAAGCTCTTTTTCAATATTCATACGTACAATTCAAGTCAACTTTCAAGTAAATCCGTCCCAAAATATGTGCCCTCAGTGACAATTTGAAGATTTTAAAAAAAAAGTGCAAATTACTGTTCAAATTGTAACTACAAAAGTCTTGCACACGTTTGAATCACATTTTTTACAACTCTGGATATCAATTTTATGACATTGGCAATAATTTCAATTGCAGAGATACGGAAACATTACAACGTAGTAAAGACAGAGACTTTGCATATAATAAATATATGCTTAAAATGATTGGCTCTGTAATGTATATAGACGCTATAGATCCCTTTGTCATTCTTAGGTACAGTTTTACAGATACGAAGAAAAATAACTCAGATACCGAGTCACAATCAATATTTATTCACTAATCAATTCCAGAAAACCTCTGGGGATCCTATTTTATGCCTACTCCATAACAATGACTGTCGTCAAAATGGTGGAAAACGAAGAAATAAATTATTTAGGACACTCTCTGTAATTGTCTCATTGCAACGCCTTCAAAATATATAGACCAGTTTAAGATCCAGTAGATTATGTCCAGAATCCAATCCTTTATTTATGCCACAAAGGTATATACTCAAATGGGCTTTGATGGTATGCCCCACTGTTCCCGCCTCAATTAATTTGATGGACTCTTTCTTTTAGTAGGGGAAGCTTTTGGTCTAATACTAATAGGTAATATTTATTTATAAACCAAGCCTCATGGAAACAGGTATTAAAACATCAATAAAGAGAATGTAGATCATATTTTGATATTAATTTGGCTTTTCCCTAATTCCGATTTTTTCTTGGAAACATGCAACTACTAAAGTGTCATAAAAAAAAATAATATGGGTCAAATTGACAATGAAATTTTATATAATATGATAATTTTTCGATATAGAAGCTTTTATTCATTAAAATATGAACGCTTGTCAAATTGTAGTTTGTTAAAATTATGAAATATAGACAATTTATTTGCTACGTACTGAAAACTAAACTCTTGAAATTTTGAATGTACTAGGGACATTACGATAAAAAAAAATTAAAGTCACACGTAGCCATGCCCTTAATCAGAATTGGAATGGGACGTAAAAGTTGTCCTATTAAACAATCTTTGCAGATTACTAATTTCGCTAATTTTTAAATGGAATTTTTCCATTGACAGCTTCTCACCTCTACCCATAAAACAAAACTCTATTAAATGATGTCATCAACAATCAATCTTCATCAGAATAATATATACTTTAATGAGTGCTAAAGTAAGAATACTGACAAATTAGTTCGCACCTAAAGGATACTTAATGTTTTACTAAACTAATTCAAATGGTAAAACGAAGTACTAATATACGTTAATGCTTGTAAAAATGATGTTCCGTAGAGGAAGTTTTAAAATTTGGGACTTTTTGTGAGGGCCAGCCAAATGAGCAGGACCGATTTTAAGCCAAATTTAACTTATTGATAACATTCCAGAGGGCTTTTGAATTATTTTTTTTAAAGTATGTTTAGTTTTAATCATTATGGAAGACGTCTATAGTTAAAGTATGAAAAATTCCATGTGAGTAATTGGTGCAACTTGCAGTTCAAAAGTCGTATATAGTTCCCGAGTATTTTTCCAGTTTCTAGGAACATTAAATCATTTATTTTTTTAAAGATACATTTCTCTTCTATAGCAAAATAATTACTTTGGATTTATGACGGATTATTTATGTATAGAATCAGTTTTAAGATTGGACTTCAAATTGGCTCCAGCCTATGTACGTTCTGTTCCTGTTATTGGTCCTTTTAAGACATCCCATATTTTAAACATAGTTTGCACAATATTTAATCAAAATGACTCATTTCAACAATGGAATTAGTTTAGTAAAACTTTAGTAATCTTTTATACACAAGAATTGTTTGCAATTATTTTTAAGGAATACTTAATCGAAGTTTTTTTTATATTATATATAATATAAAACTGGATTTTAAAATTTTGAAACAGATTTTTTTTACTAATTGTCGACTGATTTTGGGCCTTTTCCCATTTTTTATGGGGAATGTTGCAAAGTACAATAAAAGTTACCAAGAGTTCAACGTATCATGGTTTGTTTGTATCAATTAATTAACGATTAAAATCTAGAAAATTTGACCTACAATACTTTTTAACTATTGATTCCATCACAGAGGTATTACTCCTCAATATAACTATCCCGTCATAACATAAAATAACGTTAAACCTTAGTCATGCAATCATGAATATATTTCATACATTGATGCATGATATTCAAACGCATAAATTAAACGATAATTATGATAATTTATTTCCGTATTTGCCAATGTGCCGACCGACATTTATGGGAATTGCATGTTTGCTTCCCTCTGATTAAATTATAATAATTGAGCTAATTTACAGAATTTGAATTAGTTCGTGTCTTTTTTAATTATTTTTATTGTTGATTTAAGGTTTCTCAAATATATCTTATAATTTTGTAACTTCCTAGGATAGTAATCATAATTTGATTTATGTATGTTTGTGTTTTTATGCATGTAACTGTCTAAAGAGTAGGTATTTGTTTATTTATCCTTGATCTTTATGTCAGAATGCCGCAGAGCGCAATTTATTTCAAGTTCAACTTAACTTTAAATATTATCAAAAAAGAAAATCATTGCAATAAATATTTAGTGGGTTCATATTATCTAGAGGTAAATATTTTATTATTTTTAATTTTTCAAGAGGTTTTGTGAGGACATTTATGTGTTAGAACATCATCTGAAAATAGCGTTCCACACAATTTTTCTTCATTATGTGAGCCCTTATCTCTACTAATTATCTCAATACGGGGCCTAAATCCCTTGCAGGCCTTGACTATGTAGTCAGACTCGAGCATGGATCACTCCTACTTGATGGAAGCCTCTAGAGACTGAAAATTCCAGTGATGAGTAGAACACACCTTCTTCTCCAGACGCACCTAGATAGAGTAGTCCAAGGGGTTAACGTCTAGAGGGGAGGGTGGCCACATGTTGAGGTCCCTAAAGTAAGGAAACTTGTCTCTTAGCGGTGCAATAACAAAAAAAAACAAAGTTGTCCGAAGAAGTACTTTCTGATCCAGAAAAGTTTGATGTAAGTATTGGCATTGAGCCGTTCCTTCCTTTCCACAAAAATAGGGGGGGGCAGACTTCAACTGTGCTGGCTACAATGCCCAAGACCATGGTTAAGCCTGGAATTTTTGTTCTGAAGGCATCTCTCACTGAAGCTGACACGAGCTCCTTAGATATGGCCATGGGGGCATACTGCGTGAGAGAAACTTCCAAATTTATCTCCTTTGTTGATCCATTTTCTCGCTGTAGTTTTTTTGTTTTATACTTTGCAAAGGGAATCTTGAGTAACAGAACCTATTCATCACCGATTTTGAAGACAATCGAGGAATTCATTTCCAATTTATTAAAAAAAATATATTAAATGTTCAACTTGATCAGATCAACGCCGTATTTATTGTTACAACCCGATTAGATAATTGATCATACAGAGTCACGCTCAGACCTAATGAACTTTGATCTGTTAATATACACTGAAAATGTTGCTATTCTGATTTTATATTAAGGATATACTCTTCTTGAAAAATTAATAAATAAATGGAGATGTACCGATAACAAAATTTCAGCCAAGTCTATATTATGTATAAAGGCATTACATGAGCTAAATATAAAAATATTATTATTATTTTTTATTTGACTTTTTATTGATTAATACTAGACAAGAAAATACATAAATATATTAAGCATAACTATGATATATATTTATTTATTAATAATAATATATCAAAAATGAAATGTTTTTTATATGTACATATAGATATGACCAGAGCTTCTGCCATAATATAATTCACGCTTGATTCTTTCTCAAATCAGGTATAAGGAAGGGCTCACATATTTTAAACTTGAGTGAGAATGGAAAATATTATGTCAATTTACTTCATAAAATCATTAACAATCATTTTACAGAGAGGAACATTGCTTGAATCTCTAAAAGCTTCAAAACTACTTGTGCACACAATCGTTTATAAGATTTTTTTCCCCACATTTTTTTGACCCATTATAGAGTCAGTCTTAGCGAGCTAGATCAAAAATATTGAGAGAAGTATTTACAGGGCTCCTAACTTTTAATTTATCTTTTCATAAGATTTGTGCATATGAAAAAAAATCATCTTTATTTGAAAATACTTCTTTGAAATGCTATAATGTTACTAATTCATCGTAATGAACACTGACTTTCAGTCTATTTTCTTCAATCACTGTAGAATATACCTAGATCTGAAGCGTCAAATTACTCAGAACCATGATTTTTTTTAAATGGTTCAAAAGACCAAACCTAGTATCTTTGATGGTGTTAAAGGTCATTATCGATTTTACTACTTACAATTAAATATTAAACATTTAATTACATAATTTTTTTGTTATTCAAGTCTATTTTTACAAATAACTTCTAAAATATAAATTTAAGTAGGAATAATTTTATTTGGGCCCCTACAGATAGAAGCCCCAAGGTTTAAACATAAGTTGGTCTATAATATGATCCTCACCTCTATTTATTGCTTGACCATTTGAAATAACAAAATTTCAAAAAAATTATTTAAATACTTATTTAAAAGTAATGGTGGAGCAAACGAAAAAGTTTATAGATTTTTGTGACATCATCATAAGTCTTAAAAACACAACAAGAAATACTTACGATTACTTAATATAGACTTATAAATTGTTTATGTCCTTCATTCTTACTCGAGTCATAATTAGTTAGGTTCATTAGTGAAGATATGTGAAATTCCTGACATCCCCATGAGCGTACAAGGCGTGGTGCCATAGATAATAAATGTGATAACATATATGGCCACACAGAGAGACAACATATCTACCAGCAGAGATGACAATAGTATGTTGACTGTTGAGGTTTGATTTTTGAAAATATAGGTTAATGATTTGTTAAAAAATCACAAATATATTGTTGGTTACAACTTATGCAAAAGGTTGTTCCATTGCCTGTAGCTGTTTACTTTGGTTTGATATAGGGATATATTCCAACTCAGAGATTTAAAAATGTGTGTTTTTTGTTTTGTTTTTCTCTCTATTTTTTAAAAGAGATGCAACATTTTAAAAAGAATTCATATTCTAAAAGTTAAATGGACAACGATCAATGCTATTTTTTCTAAATATTTATACCCCTTCGGTGCGGCTGAGCGTTAACGTATTCTTGCAGGCATTATTATAAAGCCCATATAAATCATTTAAAATATATTATCATGAATTTTCAAAAAAATGTGTCTAAACTTCAAATAACAAGCCAACATATATGCATGCAAAAAATTTCTAGATGGGAAGTCCATCTTTTATTCTTTCAAAAAATTGCCAAATCGAAATTAACAAAGAAAACTGCAAAAAGTTGTTTTGCACTAAGTTTGCAAAAAGAATTATTTAATAGCATTTTAAAGCAAAACAGACAGCTATCAAAATAAAATTTGTACTTGTAAAACCAAAATAGTTATGAAAACTAAATTATTGAAAGAAAAAATATTTTTCATTTTTCCAAATGTTGCAAAAATTTTAAAAAAATGTTCCGGAAATTAAAAATACTATGAAATAGTATAAGGTTAATAAATATATGTCCAAAAGGCATCGTTTTTGGCATTTCTGTTTATAAATTGAAAATTGACGTTAGCTGAAAAAAAAAAAAAAATTCAATAAATGACTAATATTTCCGCTAAACATCAATTTTATGTATCAAATTTATATTCGAAGACAAATTTCTACAAACTTTATTTAATTTACAAATTCAATATACCATTGAAAATGCATTTTCTTGCACTTGAAAAAAAAAATGCGATTTTCACTGATTTCTGATTTTTCAGATATTTTTTTATTTTGAATAATTTTAGGAAATGTGATTATTCGTATAGTTGTATTTTGAGGCGCCAGTCAGCTTTTGATTGACAACTAAACCCCTTATCTAATCTCCTTGAGCTCCAAAAAATCATTCGTGTGCTTTTGGTATGGAATACACTCCACTTTCATGTTATAGTTCCAGCATCATGGCCTAAAGGCGGGGTCAATCATAAAAGACACCCAATCTGTTATATATAGAGAGAGAGATAACCCAGAAACCGCCATAAATTTAATAAGCTGAGTATATTTACTGTAAATAAAATTAAGAGGATTATTTAAATAGTTGGAGATGTGCTTCATTCAAATCAAGCTCAATTGATTACTTTTGTATTATGATGTATCTACAATTTTATCAAATACAACAAACAGATGTATTAAAATTTTTAAGATCAGAATATTTATTATCAGTTTTATTTTATTTACGAAATTTTGTGTACATATTTTAATTTTATTTTTTACAGTTATCATAGAAAAAAAAAGTTATTATCTTGACGTATATGTATACAAAAATAGAAAGTGGCTAGGTCCAAATCCTTGTCACCTCTCTGTATATATTTATCTATGGTTATAATCCCCACTATTCTTAAAAATAATTTATTGCCAGAGTTTAGCATTATTCTGTACATCCCAACATTTTATACCATTAAGGCTTTATTGCTACAAATTTACCATGGGTATTAAAATACTCTGATGAATACTTGCACCAACTCTTACTGTCAAATACCTACCTGAACTATTGCTATCCTTTCAAATAAGTCTATGACCTTAATAAATTGTCTTTACATTCCAAAAAAGTGTACATAAATAAATAATTAATTGCTGTAGTAATTAAGTAAAAATTTGGAATTTATGTGAAAATGCATTTCATATTCGTATTTAAATAAAAAAATTCTCACAAGTAATTTATTGAAATATTTGTATAAATTGTTGTTAAAACAAATAAAGAATTGATTCTATATATAATACGGTTCTAGAGAACTCTCTCAAAAACTTTATTACCAACAGCCACTTTGCCAAACGAACACATTGCGGAAAAAAATAATTAATATATTTGACAATGATTCATATTACAATACCATGTAATTATCTACTAGGCTACTGCTTGATATTTATGAGGTCAAAGATAAACCTAAAGTAAAGGAGTGTCACTCAGGACTTGGCCAAATACATAAGAGAACCAACAAATTTGATATAAGTAATTGATTCATTCACATTGGCCATTGACTGATTTATTGACGTCTTCTCTTCTTAAAATATTTTTACCTCCTAATTTATTTGTTTCATTAATTATTGAACATTTGAAATGATTCTTGTTTTAATAGCGGTTTGAGAAAACTTTTGGAGTATATGTATAACGAAATAAATCAATTACTAATTAATCAATGGACTTCGAGGCAAATAATTTACATTTTTTTCTTTTAAAATTAGTTTAACATGAATGGGAATCATAACACCAATATTAGTACATCCTGAATGATTATAAAATATATTTATTATAAGTAGATGTAGGATTTTTAGAGCCAAAATGAGTACAAAAAGTGGGATAAAATTTTGAAAAATGAGCAATGAAAATATCAAACTGAAGCAATTTGTAATGCAAGAAAAAAGCAGTTTTATAAAAAAAAAAAATTTAAATAATTAGTGTAATTTATATTGAGAATAACTCATTGATAAATTTTGTAAAACTACATACTTCGACAAATCAAGATTTTAAAAAGATTTTCTTCCCTTAATTTTTGCATTAGATCAGTAATAGTAGTTTTAAATATACATAAAGACTGTTCAACGTTCATATTAGTATTTGCAACAAATTTGAAGTTGACAGGATGAACAGAAGTGTCGTTAGACGGAGGTATCTTATCATCACCACCACTGATTATACGTCCAAACTTTTACATAAATGGAAATCCGGATTTCCATGATTGAAAGAAGTAATTTTTTCTCTGAAGAATTTTACTTTTTTTATTTTTTCAGAAATTGTTTTACTCCTTTTTTCAGGTTCTGAAAGTATATACAGAAAATACAGAAAAATTAGCTTTGATGAAAGGCTTCCAAGGGCTGGATCTTCAAGAACTTGCTGGCAATTTTCGATGGTGAGTGCATCTTTTAATTCAAATCATGTAAAGTTTTCTTTAACTCTTCAAAATAAGTTATGTAGTAGATGGTAGTCTTGACCCGTGACTCTCAACAGATTAGAGTTAAATAATACTATATTTAAACAGAATTAAGAAAAATTTGACGGAAAAGTGTTTTTCCTTTGTTGCAGATTCAAGGATGCTTATTCAATAATAATTTTGCGGCAAATTTCCCCTTCTTCTCATTAAATATTGTAAGAATCTGGCTTCCTCACATATCCAATTATGTAATCATAAGACTGATTACATCATATAGATAGAGGATTTTTGAAGGGAGATTTTCCCTCATGATGATGAATTTTTTGAGCGATTGACGGAGGCCTAACAAATCCTAATTTGGCAAAGTGTCTGTTCGACAAGAAGGTTTTTGGTTTGTCCTTGTAAGGTATATCACACACCTTTGAAACATAAAAAATATATAAATAAATAACGAATTTTTCTCTCCTTCCTCCTACATAATAGACATTTAAACTTGACATAACTAAAATCCCAAAATCCCCCTCCACTCACACAAAAACATCAAATAAACAAATCGAGGACAAACGTTAACTTTATTGATTTTCATTATTTACAAAATATATACATTTAAATATTTAAAAGCATACATAATGTATGCATAGATTGAATTTATTACTTTTTCGTTTGCAAGTCAATTGTCATTTGTTTTTTTCTTTATTTTAGTACGTGAAAAAAAGAAAGATAAAATAATTAAAAAATTGAATTTATTTATTAGTCTGTCCAGGATGTTTTTCTAATGGGGTCAATCATATATTTAAACAATCTTTTAGAGTTATTTTGGGTATGTCTTTCATATAAATTATTGCTACTTATTCAGTGGACAATCTTTTACTTATTTCGTGTACAAGTTGCGACCACAAAATGAGATAAAGAATTTGAAGTACTTTATGCGAGTCAATATGTGGCTTGTCCACACAAAACCAAGCTTGAATGAGATATTTTAGGATTTGTATTCTTCTATGATTAATTGTCAATTTCTAACAATAAATTATTCGTATTAGCTTTCTAAAAGTGTATCAAAAAGTAGTCAAAAAAATTTATCACAATAAAAGAATATGAAATAAATATATTTTATTTCAAAGTGGCCATAGATGGGCCTATATAAGTATCTTAAATTCAAATATTGTTTTAAACTATAGCCATAACGCTTGGGTATCTTAGCTCATTCCACAAATTTGAGTGTAAAGCGTATAATTAACTTATATAGAGGCATTAAATATTAGCCTATGTGTACATGATATACAAGCTAACTTTGTATCAAAAATTATTTTTTTAAAGGTAATTTTGTCTATAGGCAATTATCAAATTAAAAAGATAGAAAGAGATTCTGAAACCTTGCTGGATTATAATTTATTTTATTTTATAAAATCACCTCAAGCCTCAATTAAAATCTTTATACGAGGCTGAAAGCGCGAGCAGACCTTCGACACTTGGTCCCTTAGCAAATCCTGGAATTATTTCTTGATCCGAAGGATAAGTTGGTCTTGGGTGCTGTTGGGAGTTTAGTTTTAGAACTGACAAAATGAAGTCGCCACAATAGGCTGGTAGCCATTTGAGACTTTTTTTTCGAGGTATGGCAAGGAGCCGAGTCCTGCTACCTCATATAAGGAGGCCCATTCCTGAGTAACTTTGCGAACATACTTCCTAATGAGCCCCAAAGTTCAATTAATTGTTAGGTAGTTGCTCTCGGTGTGGATTCCAAGGAAGGCTACGTGCCTTTTTTAAATATTTGGGACGACAAATTCATCAATTGATCCCATTTGTTTATAACTGGTGCAAATTTGAACAAGCTATCTAATAAAAAAATTACTAATGTGTTGCAGAAAACTCCCCAAAATGGTTGCATAGAAACTTGCACAACCTGTCTATATGAAGTAAAATAGGGGATTGGCTCTTGTATTGGATTTTTGTTCGAGATAGTTTATATACTGACGCACCAGCTATATAGTAGATAGATTAATAAATTCATCCTCGACTCTTTTTTAACAAGAATTACTATTTGATAGTATGGACCTTAATTATTGTACTTAAAATCAGTGCTTGCCTTGTTTTCTTTCTGAGTACAAAAAAAAATCTCAAATTTGATTATGCCCTCTAGAAGGCATCATGGTCCTGTATGATGCCTATTAAAGTACCTTATTTGACAAATTGAATTTGTTCAGAAAAACTTTCATCCCCTGTTAGTGAACTGGGATATTATAAAACTCGAAATATATAAATAGGATTCTTAGTCCTTTGAATCCTCATTTAATCGTCAATCCTTTTAGTAAGCCCTGATAAATTGAATCCAATTATTTTCAATCCTATATTTATCTTCATAATGTACTCTGATAAAATACATGTAGTGATGACGTGAAGGGGTAGTTGACGCCGTCAATAATAATAAAAATGACCAAAACATTAGAATTGTAATAGTTGGCTATATTAAAAACATAGATGACCCTTCCAATATTTTATTTTTTTAATTTTTCATTGTAATGAAAATAATTTATTAGCCTAATTATTTGAATTTAGAGATATCAATAGATTTATAAAGTTTTTTTGAAGAGATTATTTGATGAAGTATATTAATATTTTATTAGAATAGTAATATTTAACTTTAATTTTATTTACATTTTTATAATATTAGTGATAGATTTGGGAGATTATTCTGACCAATTATTTCAAAAATGAATAATTTTTTTTATTATTAAATCGAACTAGAGTAGGTCAGTCGCTCATTTTTCATATCATTATTGCCAAAAATCCTTTGTCTTATTCTCTCTTGTTTTTGTTTCTTTTCTAAATCTTATAATTTCCTTTTAAAAAAGTGTGTAAAGATACATATCAACATTCATCAAGAATAATTTTTAAATTTGACAGTATTAATTTTTTGTTTTATATGAAGTAGTCGTTTGTTTCTCAAAAAATTAGTATTGAGAAAAATATTATTTAAAAGACCCTATGGCCTTGACCAAGAAAAAAAGGTAACCAAAATCATATCTTAAGCCATAGAAACTACATGAAAAATTTCAGGAAATCCCTTTTTTGGTATGATCGTGATTTCAGGACTGAGTATGGTCAAACATTTTTTGTAATATAATTATATTGTAGCTATTATTTATATAATACACGCAACTACAATATCAACTGATTAGATTCCCAAATTCGTATAGATTAAAGATTCTGTCGTAAAAATAGTATCATAAAAAGTAAAATTAAAGGTTTTTACTAAAAGAATAACAAATAATTTTTGAAACCCCAAACTGATGTTTTTAGGATTTTATAAAATAAAATATATACTTTTCTCGTAGTCTTATATGATTTAAGTGTTTTTCACATTTTAATTGATATTTACGAGTGTAAAATGGATGATGGAATAACTAAAAAAAAAGATATAAAAATTTAAATAATGTAATTATTAAAATCTTCAACTGTTTGTCATGTAATCAAATTTATTTATTATTTACTGGGTTTCTTTTTTTAACCCAGTCCATTAACCACGCTATCAAAAGGACGTTCACTAACGGAGAGTTTAGTATAATTCATCCATAGGAATAGTTTCCATCATTCTCAAGTTAGGCTATTTAAAATGTTTATTGATTATTCTGACAAATATGATATCCTTCATCTTTGACGTTGATTGATCACGTTAGATTGTTCTATAGAACAACTTTTCTGCCGATTCGGACGGGTCCGTAGGTTTGAGGATGGCAAAGGACTAGACGTCTAAACTTTGGGACCACTAGATCCATATTAGGGTGGAGCTTATTATTTAAATGTTCGAAATATGAAGTCCTTATGTCTCAGAATGTTTCTTTTTGTCTTGATATATCATTGGCTGATTTAAAACCATTTAAAAAAAAAAAGGATGTAGGTAGTGACTTATAATTCTTATGACAACTTCAACACCCAAAAAAGTACACAACTATTTATTTCTCGAAACATATTTTTACACCATTGAAATCACCGTAAAATTTCGTTCTAAAAGCGATGGTGCTCTATCCTGCTGGAATCAGTAAAACTCTTCCCAGTGCTATTCTTGTATCCACAGAGTTACTTGTGACTGTAACATGTCCACATAGACACGTAGATTGACCCTCACCCCCCCCCAGGAAAAAGATCCAAGGTATCAATAAGGCTGGCTTTTGGCTCCTGAACGCGCTGCACTTATTCATGGGATTGTCCACGATACTCTGACCCAGAACCGGGTCTTTGTGGATGTTGTAAGAAATCTGCACGGTGAAGATCTTCTCATCAGTCCAAATGATTTAAACGTGCGTACAAGAATTGGCGAATATCAAAAGCCTATTAAAATGGGTCAAGATCTTGGCCATTATGGGCTCCCAGTAAAGATGCCGGTTTTATATACGATACGGGTTCCTCCTCAGGACCTCTCTGAACATTCTATGGATGCTTTCTCGAGAACCAACAGCCTGATGAGCCATCTTTCTCATGGAGCGCTTCAATTTACGGTTGATCTTCGAATTTGTTGATCAACCAACATGGGTATTCACATGGACCTTGGGCGGCTACTCCTGGGCTTGACATCGACGATCTCGGTCTTCTTGAAACTGTTGATCATGTAATGGACCGATAATTTGGATATATTGAGGTCTTCGAGGGCCTTGGTAATAACCTTAAAGCTCCCCTTCCAAATGAAGCGAAATGATGGTGGAGATCGGGTGCATGATATCGTCGTTAGAGGATCAAGTACACGTTTTACAAAAAGTTTGTTTAACAACAAACAAAGATAGAGGTTACGTGAATTATATACAATAAACAAAATAAAAAAATATTCACCCATCTTAAAAAAATATTATGTTAAATTTGCAGGCCTAAGAGTGACAAATCACTCTGTGGGTAATTTTGCCTCGGGGAAATTTAGCCAAACGACATATTCGCCGCCGATTTATGTTTATACATTATCGGCTCGAACCTTAGTGTTGTATCCCGACCAGGAAAATAATATTACTAACATGATTTAATTATCATTTATTAACGAGGGATTAATGAATTTGATAGTCAGCCCTGTTCTTCTCTTATTTTGAACTGTATACATTTTTTGGGGGATTTTATATATTATTCAAAAATTTATGCGTTGCTTCAAATACCACGTAATGCTAATATAAGATTACTACTACTACAAATATTATGTAGCTATATAATTGTACAAAGTTCATTAAAGTTGACCAAGAGGAATTTTTCATTAAAAATGATCTGTTTTCAATACAACAGGTTGCGTGATTGGAGCATATGCTTCTCCAGATAATATTAGAACTGCATGGATATTTCTTTTTTAATATTATCTATTAATTATTTAATCATTACTTTCCTTTCTTGATCTTATCCTCGCTTTATAATTAATCTGATCAAGATATAACAGTTAAGTTCGAACCGATCCTTAAAAAAGACAGCGAAAATGTCACGCGGTAAAAAGTGTAGGCCATCAAATTACCTGTCACGGATAAGTGTAGCTACATAAACTCTTGTATTCCATCTATACGTCTGTACTTCCGCCGTTCACACCAAAGAGTACATGTTTGGATGACATTGACACTGGTTTTTTATTACATTTCTTTAAGGGAAATGCATATCAAACTAATTTTTATAATATACTAATGAATTGTTAGGCTGGGATAGGAACATTATGATACAAATTGTAACTTGTACAAAATCACAACTTGGACGTAACATATATGAGAAAAAACATTATAAAATTGAGGAACAGGAAGAGTTGAGATACATACAGTTTTTTGAGAAAAAATCCATTTCAATTGTGTACATTTTTAACAAATATTTGTTACAATTACTTTTAAATTATTGACATCTGTTTCCCTAAATAATATATTCATAAATACAAATGACTGTAACAATAAGATGATATCATTTCTACAAATATTGTTTAATATTTTCCGTATTAATCTATAGTAAATATGTTTACATATTTAATGTAGATTTTATCTATATGAAACTTTTTATTCATTAGTTGTATACAAACAGAAGAGATAAATTTTCGTGTATGAATGGAATAGTAAATTATTACAATCTTCCTTTACAAAGAAATATTAAAAAAAAAAGGTTTGGTATGAAACTAACAAGAATTTGCATATAATATTTTTTTGTGAAAAAAAATATTTTGCCTTATTATAGTATAATTACATTTTCTCTCGGAATTATGCATTCATTCAATGCGTTCTGCCATTTATGTACATATAAAATTACACTGCATTTCATTTTCAGCTGTCAATTTTTCTCCCCTCCCCCCTTTCCCCTTGCAGAACTCTCATATTTACCCAAATTTAACACATACACGAAACACGCGCTATTTCTCACGCACATGGATAGTAAAATCAATCATGATAGTATAACTTATAAACATTATAAAGACCTGAAAATAAGCTGCAGGTGCCGTTTAATACTTTATTAAAATTCAAAAAGTATTTTGTTTTTTGTTAAATTGTTCTTCATTTTTTAGAACTTTTTTTAAACCTCAGATCCAGTTTTTATAATACCTTTTTTAAGTTCAAAATATTGTAAAATTGGTATTAAAAACATTTGAATTGTATTCATTGATATCCAAAGATGGAGATGGTTGGAAAATAATAGGTTGGGAGAAAAATTATTTTTGTAATTCCCACTCTTTTTTTAACTCAGTATATCTTGTTTATTATTGGTCGAATCGGATCGTCCGATAAAGCCTTGTTAAGGTGTGAGTGTATAATACCAACGCTTTTTGGACAGTATTGCGCTTGGACTGTTCAGTCGTGAATTATCGTGCGTGAAGTATGGAGGTGTAAAAGGAAGAAATAAATCATATTTTAAATTTTTACTACCTGAAATGGAAAACTTAGTCGAGAGCGACAAGAAAAATTTTCAGTCATTGTTGCACAACAGTGGTTTGAGTGATTTCGTTCTGGTGTAGTGGACTTTCAAAGAACTAGCAGGCTTGCCGTTGAAAATGTTGATAAAACCACAGAAAATATCGAGATAGACCGCCATGTTAGCAGTCTTAGCATCCTCCAGGAGCTCAATATCGATCATAAAACCATTTGAACCATTTTTAGAAGGCCAGATACACAAAAAAAACTCGAATAGGAGACTAGTTGTATTTCATCAGGACAGTACCAGGTCGTACACATCTTTGATGAGGCACAAGAAGCTCTGGGAGATCAGATGGGAAGTTCTTATGCATCCACTACATTTTGAACCTGGCACCATGTGACTACCACCTGTTTTTGTCTATGGGCAATGCACTTGGGGTACAAATTTTGCCTTAATAGAGGCCTGTGAAAATTGGATGTCAGAGTTTTTTAGCAATTGGGACAAGGGCTTCTACGAAAAGGTCATTATGAAGTTGAATTCTCGTTGGCAACAGGTTATCATACAGAACTTGTCAAACTTGGTTTAAATCCGAAAATTGTAACACTTCTTATAATGCAAAAAATACGAAATTACTTCTTCCCCAATCTAATATAAGATATTGATTTTATAAGATTGTAATGCAAAGGAAAACTATGAAACTCTTTTCATTCTATTTCTTGACTCTTTGATGTTGAAAATCTTGGGTAATAATGAAACGTTTGCCATGGTCTAAAAAGTTTTTCCAGAATATCAAAATCCCTTTTCACGACTTTTTACCTCCGCCAATGAAGTTTAACGGAGGCTATGTTTTGCCTCTTTTTGTTTGTTAGACGCCAGAATTACAGTAAACATTATTCTTCGATTGTGACCAAACTTAGAACAAGGACTAAATATGGTCACAGTAAAAGGCCATAAAATTTAGAGAGGTCAAGCTTAAGGTAACACATAACGTAAACATGACTATTACGTTGGAACAAATTGAGATATATGACTCAATTTGATTTCAGGTGTAGATTTTGCAGTCTGCCGAGTGCCCATTTTTTTTCTTCTTATTATAAATAGATATATTTCATAGCATAAATGATAATGAACATTACTTATTACACCATAATTGTTACTATCTATATCGTGAATGAGTGTGCATTAAAATCAGAATCTGATAGTATCTGCCAATGTAAATTCCCATTTGAATGATGTTACGTAAATAAATATCACGAGGAATTTATTTCAAAAAATCTAGAGAGCCCTGTTATTAAATAATAATACCGTAGTTGGAGGGATGAATTGGCTAACCACAAACTGATTTTGAACTTTTTTTCAGTTTCTTTTCGGAAGAAAGGTTCTTATATACAATTAAAGTAACTTGTGTATAATGTTTAAAAAATCACATAAAAAGCAGTGTTTCTATGTTTACCAATAATTCAAAATTGATTGACAACGATCTCTAAGGAGAAATAAACAAATAAACACCATACAATACAGAAAATAAAATTAATCAGTCGATTGACGTATAATGAAAATGTATATGGAAAAAATTATATATCTATCTCTGTTGCTCATCGGTAAATATATAATATATCTCATAACTTTACTTAATGTAAATATATTTAGGTCGTTTGAGTCAATCAGCAGGGAAATGCAGATGTCCTGGACAAGATGATGATCTCTTAAAGAAGGATCCAACTCTTCGATATAGGCTTTATTCGTTAAGAAGAGATCTTATGAAGGATCGAGGGTTTAAAAGTGTATCGTTTTATGGTAGAGTCTTTCTTTATATTATTAATAGTTTCTATATTATATTTTTGTTTGAAAAAGATGCTTATCAGAAAATGAAAAAAAAAAACCCTTCATATATATATTCATATTATGAGTGTTATATCTAGGTAATCTGTAGCATAATAAATAGCTAAGATGGTGGAGTAATTGTATACAATTTGTAGGCGCTAATTGCATATTAATGTACCGTATTGTCCATATATATATTTTAAGCTAAAGTATATAGATACATGTTAAAATGTACCCATTTTTGATTAACATTTCACTGCTCAACGTTAGTGTATAACTATAGTATGTATAAGTCGAGCTAGTTTACTTATATCAATAGGGTGGACCCTAAGTACTATAACAAATATTTAAATTTATATGACTCACAAAGGTTTCGAGATATCGTTGCCAAACATTTCGTGGTAAATAAGTGCTCAATTGTCAACAAAGTTTTTCATTAGCATTTTTTCTTTTTTTTCTTGTCCTTCATTATTTTTTGTGATGAGTTAGTAATTTCTGTTGAAGTTATATTGAACTTTCAAAATGATTGAGTTTTGGCCATATCGGATGCTATCGGATGCAAAAGCGACAGTCAATGATGGAAGGGGAGCCGTCAGCAGATCTTGTAAGGCACCCCGTGTCAAAATTGACAGTTTAGAGTAAGTAAACACCATCCTGATGAAATATCTTCTTCCATGGGCAAATTTCCACCTCAAACAAGGTACTTAGACCTTTCAACACTTTATGACTCCTTCTCATACGTCAAAAATGATGTAGGGGTGATACAAGACTCATCTTCCTAGCTTTTGGAGGAGTTACTTTTGGCATCCACTAAGTCCAGATTTCAACTCAATAGATTTCGAAATCCCTGATGATTTGTTACAGAGTTATAAAAATAAGTCCTTTTTGGACTCAGAGTAAAATTGGGGATCAAGATTGGAATAATTCTAACAAATGTCCTTGTTTATATCCTTTTCTCCTTCCTCTCTAGTCACAGCCGATTTTAGTTGATCAAATGAACCGTCATGAGTATTATTCTTTCTCTCCTCGAAAACATTCTTTAAATTGTCCGGAATACCATGTTGATTTTCGGTTTCTTTTTTTTAACATGATCATTCTGTAGTGGATTCTCATCATTGCTCACCGTCTCTCAATAGCACACACACTCGTGGTATTTGGTTGTCCACTATTCAAAAATAAAATAATACTAATGATAGCTCTGGAAAATCAATTGTTAGCATATCACTTTTCAGTTTCTTTTTGTAGCATACCGGCAAGTTATATTTTCTACAACTCAAATCGTAATGTTGACACTGTCCAACAGCAAAAATTGTACAAAAACAGTTTATGCTTAAATTAGTAGAGTTTGATCTCCGGATTCCAAATATGGCCCTTTTTTTATCTTTGCTAGAATCGCGGCCTTCAGAAAAAAGTTATACTTTTTTTTTTTGTATTTTTGGCTATTTTTAAGGTTTAAATCATTTTTAAGCGCTGGGTGTTAACGATAGAGATAAGTTATGGGAATATATTTAAAAACCTAAGGTTAACAAATTCTAAAACTAGTTTTAAAATGTATGTATCATGCTTATACCTCGAGTTATCATTGTTCAAAGTTGAAAACAGGTGGGTTTTTAATCAGGGGCTCATAGCTACAAGACGAATTGATTCAAAAAGTTTAAAAGTATCTCATTCGATAACTGAAAGTATTAACTATATTTTTTTATAAAAAGACCTTCCCCAAATAAGCTATATATCGTTGTCAATTTGAAATAAGGCCACGACAATATTTAAAGGATAAAACTCATTTTTGAATTAATCTCGTAAGAAAAGTCCATATATTTAGACTTCCCCAGCCGAAACCAAAACCAAGAGAAAGAAAGAAAGAAAGAGAAACGAAGTGCTAAAGGTTTGACATAAAATCCCGCTTGTCTTTTATGATGAAGATCATGAATTATGGATCGACTTTCGCCAATAGAAAAGAGTGCATTTGTGGGGATGAATCCCCGCTAAACCATCCCTGACCACTAGGATCTGATTTTTTTTATAATTTTCTCCGAGTATTCCCTTGAATGTCTACTTTCTGGAATCCCTCACTCTTTACGGGTCGTAAACGAGTCATCAGGTTTTCCATGGAGTTTAAAATAAGCATGCCTAGATCAAGTCATAATGTATGGATATCTAGATGAGTAATGTTCATAGTACAGAATAAAAAGTTAATTTAATCATCAGAATATTTGTTCTAGGATTTCCTTAATAGGCTTTACTTATCTTATACATCACCAGAGTCTCACGTATTGATGAATCAAATAATATATGTTTAGCCAATGACGAAAAAAGGTAATGACGTAATGTTTCATGGCATTGTGTTCGGAATGTGTTCAGTCTATATTCTATGAAATCAAGAATAAGGAGATCAAACTCTACTAAGTTGACCATATGCTGTTCTAGTGATTTAAAAAAAGTGTGTTTTTGTTGGACAGTGTTATGCATATGCATGTATACTGATAATAAGTTGATGCAACTGAAAAACAAAGTAAAGATAAATAAATAGAGCTTATGTTTACTCATGGATCAACAACAAAATTCAATGAAGTATTGCGTATGTACAACAAGTCAATAAAATATGTTGTTTTGACTTTTTAGAGCAATGAAAACACGTTCAATATCTCAAAAGTTACATGCCTACAAACATATGTACATAAAATAGTTTATATTTATAGTTAAGTTGTGCATTGAATAATGGAGCAATCATTTTTGTTATAAAAATAAAAAATGCACTTATAAGATTTATCAAACTTTTATTTTAAAAAATAAAATAAAAATATTTCTAGAAGTATTTTCTTATACACTCATATATGCAGAAAAAAGAAAAATGTTGTTTTGGATAAACAAGACGTCAAATATCAGCCAAAGACTTGATGCAAACAACATAAACATACATTTTTCAAATATCACTTCTTTTAAAAGAAAAAAAAAATTATAGGACCGAAGTTGCAAATTTTTTTGTTTTTACTCAAAACTTGAACTTTGAATCACCTATTTTTAACAGAGACTGAAAATTGTTTGCTTAGGTTACAGCTCAAGGGTCAATTTGGGTTTGGACTTTACTCCAGACTGCCACACCAAAAGCCCTATGACTATTCCATGGGGGGGTCATTTGGCAAGCAAAGAAGCTGTGCTAAACTTAACCAAAATTTTGATTACCTCAAGTCCTCTAGCTGTCAGGTTGCAGTGGATGGCCATGTCTGACCCCTTAATCAACAAGTACATCAGCTCCATTAGGCCCAAGTTATAGTCCATGGTCGCAGCTAAAGAAAATCATTAGAAAGATATATCGATAAAGAAGTCTGTGATAGAGCCTCAATGCTGTACTTCTTTTCATTCTCGCAAAAGTTTGCCCTAACTATTCCTGGTCTATTGGCCTTTTGACAATTTTGACACATATGCTTTATGTTATTCTTTAAATGACAAATTTGACAAATAATTTTTTAGACAAGACGACAACTTATCCTTCAAATTCAAATTTAGAGTTTTTCAAAACAGAGTAGTTTGAACGATATCAATTACTTTTTAAAACAGGAAATTGATTATATTTCTCTCAAAAATGATGACATTAATTTTTTTTTTTATGACTTCATTTATTGTGATAGCAATATAAATTCCACAAAAGTGTGGGGGGGGGGCAATAGCCCCTATGGCTTGCCACAATTCTTCAAATAGCCATACATCCCAATACAGGGTGTCCCGCTAATTGCAGTATTAGGGATCAAGATAAAACCCCGTTGTTAAGGTACTTTTTTAGTACTAAAATCCGTAAAATGGGATAAATTAATTTTCAAGGTCCATTTTTTTATATTTTTCCTTTGTTTTTTTAGTAAGGTTAGAACAATAAAAACATTTTCTTCGGCATAAATAAAAATAATATAAGACAGACAACATATTTGTTAAATGGTTTGTAGAATTTAATTTTAATCAGTTACTTACTTTATTTTAAATGCAGTCAATTAAATACTGTAAAATTTAGAGAATCAGAACTAAACCAATATTTATTCATCAACCTTTTTAATTGCAAGTTTGTTTAATAATTAATATCCCAAATCCAATACTTACAGTGTAGATAGTAATCAAAAACTCCTCCTCAACAGCTACAAAAATTCGTTTTTACCTTCATATATTGTTTGTTATTTATAATTTATTATTGTATATAAAAACCACCATATGATGCACTATTTTTTTTTTTTTTTTTTTTTGCTCTTTCTAAAAAGTTTGAGTATCTTATGCAAAGTCCGAAAATGTCATGAAGCAATTGATGAATGATATCAAAGGCCCAGTCCCAAGTACCCTCGATTGCCCTTGGTATCTTCAACTCGAACGCTCCATATCTTGCCACCGCCGAAATTAAAATAGTAAGAATGTCCTCGCAAACCACAGGTTCTCCTACAATTATATTCTTAGCTAGGCAACTCTTTACATTTAATAAAGCATTCCCTATCGACTTAGCTTCAGGTGTACATTCTTTCTTTTTTGATGACATGCCGAATCGAACTATTGCCGTTATTATATTAACTTTATTGTCCTCCAGGCCCTTCAAAGTTTAAACTAATAAATGATCTCAGAATATGTAATTGTAGACATTCCGAAAAAGCGTGTCTAATGGTAATGAATAATTTACCACAATCTTTACATGGAGTGTTGAAAAATAAAATTCCTGTGGCTATCTGAAATTGAGCTGTTAATTTTCATCCATCAGTAATTCGGAAAGTTGAAGACATAATCCTATGCATCCAATTACGAGATAGATTTAGTTCCCTAATCCATCCATCACACCTTGCCGATGCAGAGACCTCTTCTTAAATAGAAAAAATCATTCTCAAAGGCCAAGGAACGGGAACATTGTGTAGATTGGCGTGTCTAATGATAGAAAATTTAAACTTCCCTTCAAAAAATAACAGAGTGAACACCGATATCATGTGTTGTTATCTGATTTTCTGTAAGTGCATCCCATTCCAACGACACAGGGTCACTTAAATTCTTAAAAAAAAGGTTTCTTTCCAAGATTCTTATGAATTATATACACGGCCGTTCCACAATCGTAAGTGGGAGTCGCTTTCCAAAGAACCCGTTGTGTTGCAGCAAACACAGGGGAATTGTTGTAGATATATCCATTTATAAGATCAGTTCCAAGTATAACATATTCATAGTCCCACTCGATGTGATGTACTCGATTCTTCGTAATATCAACAAAAACTTTCGAATAAATTTTTGTGATTATGTCCACAAAAGATTTGAGCCCCCCCCAATCGATTTCTTTGTCTCTTTAAAGCAGAAATGTAATTCCGATGAAAAAGATTCTCTAACCAAAAATTTCCCTTCAAAATGGCATCCTCCGGCAATATTGGTAAAAGAGATAGCTTTATTTAAAATATTTAGAATAACAAAAGTGTTATAAAGGTCTTTTCTTTATTGAAGGTTAAAATTTGGCAATCGTTTTGATGCGATTATTGACTCTCGTTTTTAATTCCAGCCAAATTAATTCACTGCAATTTTTTTTTTAAATTCAATTTTTTACACAGCCTCTTTCCAGGAAAAAATACCTTTCAAGCTAAGTACTGGCTTTAAAATTGTTATGGGTGCTTGACTCCTTACAATGAATAAATAAAGAATAATGCTTTAAACAAAACATTTTTGAACGAAAAAAAGCCCTGGACTTTTCAGCCCATTATTAAATAATCTAATTTGTCAACTTAAGGACTCACATTTTTGTAATTCAATATTATAATGTATACTTACTTTTTATCTTTCGGAGCAGTCGAATCCGGGTCTAAGCTCCCTTAAATTATCCTTCGTTTATATTATAAAGAGTGGCCCACCCAACTTTTTTTTTTATATTGCTATAAAATAAAGACCAATAGATATTTTTCAATAATTTGTTTTTTTATTTGAAAGCCTCAATATTCCGGTTAATGATGAAACACCATTTTATTCATATGGCCACCGTGGGTGGCCTTACAGTAGCCCATTCTGTCGAACCAATTTTCCAAGACATTTTAGGTTGTGTGAGCTTCAATAGCTGCAATGGCGACTCCAATTTCGTGTTTCAAATCGTCAATCATCTCTGGATGGTTGGCGTAACATATATCCTGGACGGTTCCCCACAAAACATAGTCCAACGGAGTTGCCGTTTCGGCTTATGATGCGATTGTCGAAGACAGTGCGCAAAAGATCCACTATAACATTGGCTGTGTGGTACGTAGCGCCATCTTGTTGGAACCAAATGTAGTCAATGTCTTCCTTTTCTATTTGGGAAGCAAAAAATCTTCCAACATGACCTGATAGCGCTCACCATTGACCGTAACGGCAGCTCCTTGCTCGTTTTTTCGCTTTCGGCAACAGCAGCAATGTTTTCGATTGAACGCACTGGACGAACACGGGAACGCGTTGTTTTATCCATTAACGAATCAGTTTCGCGCACACACTTCACAAATTTATCCACAAACTGCATGGAAGGCGCTTTATTTCGAACGACGTAATTTGCTTGCAGTTTCGTTTGAAGACTCTCCATTTTGGAAGTAAGTCTTGGATATTTTCCAATTTTTTTCGAGCGTAAACTTAATCATTTCGTAAACCGAAAACCTTTTACAAAATATTAAACACAATGAGAATGTTACTACAGCTGTCAGACATCAAAAAAGTGGTAGTTTAAAATGCAACCGCTATATGGGCCACCCGCTAAAATGTTTCCTTTAAAGACAAGATATCGCGTCTCCCAAAAAAAAAAAAAAGAAGATATTTTTGAAAACAAAATTATCGTGTAAAATCCGTAGAGTGGTAAAACATAACACTCCTCTAAAAATATATTTTTAACCTCAAAATCATTTTTCATCTAATATCTCAAAATAAACATAATAAATTTAAAGCTATACTTATTACATAATCATTCAACCATAATATCAAAGATAATTAAAAAATAATAAACATTTAAACTAATAAAAATATTGATAGGATGGATCACGATTTAAAAAATTACACTAAAAATGTTAAATAAGTTTAATACATCAATTTTAACATTTTAATATTGCATTATTTTCTGTTAATCGCTCCTTTAATTCAGGAGACGCGTTGCCCATCTAGTTCTTTATAGCTATATATTTATTCTGTATTCCATTCTCGTCAATGCGTCCACATCATCGTTGATATTGATGTCTTGATCATCCTCTTTATCCCTTGATGTCTTGGCTTTTATTAGTTCTTTCCTTGTACATGACTGTCTATATTTTTGTTATCAAGGCTTCTATTTGAAACTTTTCTAATTGACTTGAGGCTGTTCAGACTAGCCAATCACCCTTCGTGATTCAGTAGTTATATTTTTTTTTAAACATCTCCTCCACTGTGTAAATAAATTGTGTCACAGACAGACATTGGAAGAAAAGTTTCTGAATTTTCAATCGCCTAGGCACATAATGTGTAGTATTTAGTCCCCACTCCTGATTGGTTAGTATAGAGTAAGGATGTAACCATTCAAAATTGGAACCACTTTTGTTGATATGAAGTACAAGGCAAGGGTTCCCCAATACTGCTTTAAGATCCCTGTTAAACCTAAAATTATCACACCACGGTCGTGCCCTTTATCAATTGATGCACCACTGTCGAACTGCTAAGCTTTTACCATTTCCAATACTCTCTAATTGTTTTTGAGTACAAAGTATTAACAAAAATGGAGTCCGTGGGTAGATGAATACCTTTTTATTATTTTATTTGTTCCGTCTCACCTTGAAATCGAGAATAACATTGTCAAATTGATACAAATTATTCATTATTTCCACAAAATAATATGTACTACATCATACAAGCTTTTTAATGACCAAGAAAAAAAGTCCTATGGCAGACGTTCTGAAGTTAAAACTGCCCCTGTCTCCCCTACCATAGAATGTCCGGCTATCCTTATTTTTAAATACTTTTTTTACTCATAAAGAATATAATTATAGTACTCAAAATTGAAAATATAATAATATTTATATATCTATATGATTTATGAATCTGTAAACCTTATGTCTGAGAGTCTTCTTAATATCTCTTTTTCCTTCTTTTTCGGTGTGACGTTACATAGAATATAATATGGACATTTGACTATAAATTCTTTAAAATCTTTCTTTTTTTAGCTCATAAATTCTTCAAACAAAGATATTTATAAAGTGTCAAAGGTATATTATTATTATTTTATGTGACAAAAATATATAAATATTTATATATATATATATATTTGGCTACAATCAGCCAGGCCTACCTTTCCAAGTATATCTAAATATAATTTTTTTTCAATATATTCATAAACGTTTATAAAATATTATATATACCGGGTGATCCATTGAAATCTAAACAATTACCAATTCAATCATTAATGAAGGTTGAATAATTATAATGAATTGATATATCAATCTATTAAAGCATAAACAATTAGTTACAAAAAAAAACAAATCTGAGCTCTCTAGCTTAGGTACAAGCCGAGAAAATGACACTTGAACGTGATCGACAAATTTCCATTCGCAAATTCCAAGCAGTTGGGCGTCTCTTTGACTATTGCCTACGCTGTCAGCAAGTCCGAAACGTTGGAAAGGAAGACACCTCTCTGAAAAGGCCAAACTGAACCCGGAGGAGTTAAATAACAGCTCAGGGCGATCCCTTCAAGTAAATGAGGAACCATACAAGAGATTTCGGGGTTTCACAACAGAATGCCTTTAGAGTTACCAAAAAAGTAGGGAGGAAAGAGTCTTGTGAATGTAGAGAGGCCACTTTTGACACAAGCAATTGAAGAAACCCATCTTCTCCATTGCAAGCCTGTTTTGAATAAATTATTAATGAGGTTTTCGACACGTTTGGCCCTCTGCAGCCCTGATCCCAACCCCCTCGACTACACCTTTTGGATGCATGTTAAGGGGAATGCCTACAGTTTCCGTCATCCAAACACCCAGCCCCTCAAAGTCAATGTAAGCCAATCCTGGTACGCCATGAAAGAGGACTACATCCACAGCGAGTACCACCCCTTCCAACAGAAGCAGGCATTGCCGCTAAGGACGGCTACATGATTGATTAAAAGAGCTCAGACAATCATTTATTGATAGTATTAATTTTTTTGATATTCTATTATTAATTAATAAATAATATATTTTTGAAGTTTAAAATTCATACGGACCACTCGGTACAATACGAGTATTTAACTTTTATAACTTTTTTTCAATAAACTGAAAAACGTTTATAAAATATTCTGTATATAGAAAAAAATCTATATGTATTTATTTCACATCATTCTATTTACCATTTTAGTTTTCAATATACGAGATACCACGAGTGCTCACCACTTTGAAAAGATTATTATCAGTAACGGATAAAGATCAAATAAGGTGAAATCCTTTTTCGTCATAATAAAATCATAATAAGTAGATATTGTGTATTCTATTGATCCTCCGTGATAAAATAAATTTCCCATCTTTTGTTAAGTCACGAACTGTAATGGAGTTTTGTAAGATGAATGTCGTATTATTTGATCAAAACTAACTTTGAGTTAATTAGATACAATTTTGACGCAGATACATACATATATAATGATGTAAATTATGTGTATTTTTTGGCTGTTCCGCTGTTTTGGAATTGGTATTCTGAAGATTTTTTTTTTTTTTCCGACACCTGTTGTTTTTATTATTTTGCTTCTCAGTGGTGAACTTATTTTCCAAATACATTCAATTTTGTTACAAACTTGATTGAACATTCGTGTGTGCTCATAAAAAGACAGAGACTAACATATAGGATTTACTGGGGAGTTATAATTGTAAATCCTTGTTGGACTCAGAGTAGAATTGATGATTGACATGGGAGTAATTCTTGGCAATTTTCTTTGTTTATATCATTCCCCCTCCTCCCTTGTCACAGCTGATTATAGTTGACCTCATTAAATCTTATGAAAACTAAGCTGCTCTCCTCAAAACATTTTTCAAATTGTCAGGGTTACCATGTTGACTTTCAGTTGTTGTTTTTTGACATGCCCAAAATACACACTATCATCATCAATATGTATATTTTAATAGAGGGTGGGGATTTTAAATCCAGAAAATTTCAGGATAATGTATATTACAATCTATTTCCCAAAATTACTTCAGGATTTCAATAATTTTTGTAGTTGTCCAAGGGGTTCAGATCTGGGTTGCTATAAAGGCACATTTCTTTGTCAAAACATAAAGATAAAAAAATGTTGGTTTTTCTGCAATAGATTCGACTCTTATAACCAATTTGCACAAACTGTACCAATTTAAAATTATATCATGACACAAGGATTTCTTGATATCAATTTTAAGCTCTCTAGCATCATTATCCATGGAACTTTATGCATTCTTGGGGGTGTGCCGACACGGAGGCACACAATAATGGCCGCACAGCATTCGTATTCGGAGAAGATCTCTGAGATGGTGTATTTTTCTTATTTCAACTGAATTTGATGAACACACTTTTATAAACACAGATCTCAGTGTTACCAAGATATATTAGGTATAAACTGATTTGGGATATCAAAATTCTACTCTGTTTATTTATATTAGAGAAATATAGTTTTTGTAAATGTTTCACAAATAAAAAAAAGTTTTTGTGGACAAATTTGTGTCTTTTGTATATGAATACAGTATGTCTTAATATAACTCAGACACTTTTTGAAGCAATCATAGCTTCATTTCATTTCATTTATTTACCATAAAACTTTTGAAGATGTTCTGTTGACTCAAGAGCTTTAATAATTGCCTTTAATGATTATTTGAGGTCAATAAACATCCAAGTCATTTTATAACAAATTTGCAAATTATTTACTCTTTGTTTTATATATAAAATATTTATTGTGGACCATGTAAAAAAAAATCTGTGAGCAACAGGTATATCGCCAGGAATACAGAGGATGTGCCCCATTTGTTGGATGCACTTAAAGTATGCTCAATTTCTTATGATGTTTGGAATAATTGCCATTATATTACCTAGAAAACATTTTTATATCAGTAGCAAAAATATTTTGCCACGGTATATTTTTCCAGTTCTCAAAAGCTCCTATGGGGCAAAAAATTGTGTAGGGAACAATAAACACTTAATACCACACATCAATAACAAATCAATCCTACTTAATCCTCCGTTAGTTAACAGGGGTATTTTCACCCAGAGATTTATAAAAAATCTTCTTTTTCTATGAAACTACATTTTACAGCCCATACTTTTTTAGTATACTACTGTAACATTAAATCATATTATATGCAGTTCCGTATTTATCTTGGTAATACCTTGCTTAGGATTTATTTGTATATTTAGCAAATTTTAGTCGAGGTTTAGTGAGTTTAATTTACTGTATTGCTTAATCGTTCCTTTGTTTTCCCTTTTTATTTGTAGATTTTTTTTTTTTACATTGTAGCCATGATTAAATATTAGGCTGGGAACAAAGTAATTTGGTATTTTCCGCTTTATTTCAATGCTTTATAAGAAGTTTTGCAATCATCCGGTTTCAACCAAATATACCTTGTTCTGTTTGCTAAATTGTTGTGAACGAGAATCCAACTTCATAATGCCTTTTTCGTAGAAGCCCTTGTCCCATTGGTAAAAAACTCGACAGCCAATTTTGACAGGCCTCTAATGAGGCCGAATTTGGCCCCCAGTGTCAGGTCCAAAATGTAGGGTGGATGCATAAGAACTTCCTATCCGAGCCAATAGACCTTCTTGTGTGTTATCAAAGATGTCTGCGGCCTGTCGTCGTCTTGATGAAACACGATTTTTCTCCTAATTACCAATTATTTTTGTATCAAGCTATCTTCAAATACTTCAAAACGGTTTGACTTTTGAAGATCAGCTCCTGGGCGATACTACGACTGCTAGGATGACGTTCTATCTCGAAATATTCTATGTTTTTACCGAAATTTTCGACAACAGGCCTTCCAGTGCATGGTGTATCATTCATTTCCACTACACTGTAATGAAATCCCTGGAACTACTATTGTGCAACACGACCCGAAAGAGGATTTGCCCCCATGCAATGTAAATTTTCTTGGTTTCTTTCAGAGATTTATTTCCTTTTAAATAGTAAAATATGACGAATTTCTTCCTTGGGTACCTACATACTCAACGTAGTATAATTCACGACTGAACTGGTCAAGAGCAATATTTTTAAAAGCGTCTGTAGTATACACTCACACCTTTACAACGGCTTATCGTATGATCTAATGTGACCAATAATAAACTAGATATACTTAGTTAAAAAATACTAAATTACTTTTTCCATAACTAATTATAATACACGCAACCTCCTCAAAACTCATCAGTACTAATTTGATTCCCAAAATTTGGATATAAATAATGAAAGTAATCATAATAAATGATAAATTATATCTTATTGAAACTCTGTACTCATATTATTAATATTATTTTAGAATATTGATTTTTAATGTCTAATATTCATACAAGTATTTGATACATTTAAGAGTGCAAAATGGATGGAATAATTTTTAAAATGATTCAATTTTTATACGACGTAATTATTATAACTCGAAATATGTACCATGTAACTAAATACTCATTATTTAAGGGGTATATTTTTCCCCAGTTCATTAACTGTGTCATAGAGATGACTTTTATTAACGGAGAGTTCAAATGAATATTAGGGGTCAGGGAATTTTGGTCATAGGGACTTTCTCCTCCGTCATCTCCAAACTAAAAGCCTTTCACTATTAGGTGTTGATTGCCCTTGACAAAAAGGCCTGGGCTACCCTTCACCAAATGATCACCAGCTTAAAGATATAGGCCTAACTCTCCGAATTGATCTTAAAGTTATTATACGAATGAATTATTTAAAGATTGTAGAGGTGTGTTGCTGAATCAGCTGTATTGCTGAATGTTGACTGAGTAACATCTCTAAATATTTAGCTTAACTTATTATTAATAAAAAGTATTGAAAAAGTTTTAACTTTTTTATATATATCATAAAAGCGTCCGAGGAAAACTGAATATTTGGTACTATCCTTCTGATCATAAAGAAAATGCCTACATTAGCAATATTTATTGCAGTATCATCGTGACATTGTTTTTTTTACATTAACGATTGACCAATAGGGTATTAGGAGGCTAAAAAAACATTCTAATCCCCAACAAATAAGTAAACAAGCTACCAATAAATAAAAATCCCTTATGTGATGTGGGTGTTTTTCAATCTTTGAGCTGCAAGACGATGCTACTATCCTTGGCTATAAAACCAACTAGGTACTTTAGGTAGTGAAGGGATATAGTCAGGAATTACTCCAATGTCGATCTTCAATTCTACTCTGAGTCCAATAGGGACTCCAATAGGTGGTTGACGGGCACAGAGGGGTTCCTGTCTGATCCTGGAGAATATATGAGGTCTTCCCCTATCTTCTAACACACGGCAACATTGTGAATCGCCTTCCCTGAGCCCCTGTCAGCTCCCAGATAGCCTTCTGAGACAATCCCGTGTGAAGAAGCGATTCGATCTCAATCCTCTTCTCGTACTGTGTGCTCACGGTGGTGACCAGAACAATATGTTTTTTTTTAAGAAATGGACAACTAATTATGTGTTCTATAGCATTGTTCTTCGGTACAATGTAAAAAAAATGAGCCTTAATCTCTTAAAATTTGTATAATATAGATGAGTAAATGATAAAGGTTGATCCTCTATATACAGAGTGGGATGTGTGTTTGTTTTTGTACCTCTGGCAACAGCTTGTATGTGATCTAATAAAACATTATGACGACTAAGCTGCTCTTCTCGTAAACCTTCTCTATGTTGTTAGTATTGCCACGTTAATTTTCGGGTTCTTTTACTTTTAAATATTTGTGGTACATGTTTTATCCGTCACTGCATATTAGTGTCATAAATGTTGATTAGCTGATCACAAATTAGCCCTTGCTGAGCTGTAAACAATTTCCTACTATTAGATGAAGAATAAAACTACAGTAAGAAATAATTGATAAACTACAAATCAACTGATTTTGATTCTTTTTTATACCTCTTTCTGGAGAAAAGGTTGATATAGATAGAATCATTTTGATTTTATTCATATAGCAATTTTAAATCAGCAGTTGCTTTGTGTTTAACATGAAATTATTTCCCAATGCTTTACAATGAGGCAAAATACAAAGCAAAAATCATTCAAGTTGTGTACAATGTACATATTGATCATAAACAATGACTAGGCAGTATGCTTTAGATTAAATATGTTTGTATTAATATCCATATTTGTATGAAAATTGTAAATACAAGGTAAATGATCCTAAATTCGTGGATATTTTAATAGATTTACAAAGAGTTTCTTCAATATCAATTTGTTAAATTGCTATTGTACGATTTAACAGTACCTAAATATTTAGATATTTTTAGAAACGTTAGAAATTCAGTGTCATATAATTTTTTTTAACCAGTACCCCGTCCTACTCTGCTTTAACAACAAACTTTGAGCCCCTTCTACAGCTGTACATGCCCAAGTTTGATGTTGTTTGTTTTGACGGCTAGCTAACCGTCAGTTTGACTTCAGTTAAAAAAATCGAGTCAATCAACGAATTATTTAGTCCACAATCGTGGAAAAGGCAAAGTGTTCTTATTGGGATCCGGACGAGGCAATGTTAGGATTGTAAACTTCAAAACCTGGACAAGTCCTGTATTTTAAGAGATAAGTTGAAACTGGAAAAGTTTGTTGGTCTGGAATTTTTTATTTTGACTTTGTTAGACCCAGTGTTTGGCCTCCAATGATAGTTTTTACATATGGGTAAAATTTCAGTCTTCAAAAGTACCTATTAATATTAAAAGATATATATTAACTGTGAATTTGAGTATTGCACGTTGTTTCATTAGATCAAATACAGGCAGTTGTGACGAAGAAAGAGATGGAAATTAACAAGGACATAAGCAATAATTACTCCGATGTCAACCTTCATTTCTACTCTGAGTCCAATAAGAACTATCAATTATAGTTTCGCAACAAAATCCTAAAGATTAATCTCCATCTCTTAGGAGCATCCTCCAATGTTTTATCAGGTTTCGTATAAAAATTTATAAGGCACCCCTTTAGTATCAGCTCTTGTAATTATATAATATTTTGTTAAATAATTATATTTTTTAAGCCCTGTCGTAAATTTGAACTTGAGAATAAATATTTCCAGTACTAGAAAATGTGACTTTTTAAATTTGACCACACTTTAAATCTGGGCAACAAACACGTACAAAAACTTTGTGTCATAGTTTTACAAGTAACTCCAAGCAATGTCAGGTACTTTGGTTGTGAGTGCCTCATACGTTTGAAGGGTTACATCATCGGCGAGTAATTTTTTCAAAATGTAATGACACTACAGATTGCGGTTAAAACCCCAATTTTAGTATAACAGGGCAATAAATGCATCAGTACCACGGTATAACTAAACAAGACTGCATTTTATTTTATTTTGTGATTATTTTTATCATTGAAATCCTATTGCAGAAACTTACTGAAAACTGGAAACTTGGAACTTACAGACTTGGAAGGAAAGAAGAAAAATCCCCTCTTATTCTTAAATTATAAATTTAACAAAAAACTTTATTAATCTTTTTCCAATACAAACATAATGACAAATTGATTCATTCTATTCGACCGTCATTGGTATCACAGATGGCAATACGCCTCTTGCAAAAAGAGTTGCTAGTGTTACAGATAAAGTCGGAGTCTCACTCTTCATCGAAAGAGGCATTCATGGCTTCAACGGACGAGTGACAGATGCAACAAACCCTTATCTCGATTATCAGCCAGAAAGAAAAGTCGAAATGATTGATTTTCTGGACTGGATAATGGCCACATTCTTGTGTCCCAAAAAGGGATGTTGTTAGACATAAAGATCTGAGTAATTTTTGCACTCTGAGTGGAGCATTATTTTGCTGAAAAAGACGTTGATGAAAGGGCATTTTTCCGGGAGCAGGCTGGCCTTGAAAATGTCGATGTAAATGACTCTCTGAGCCGTTAATCCTCCAATAACTAGATCGGGGTTGCCCATATACCGATGGGGATAGTAATGCCTACCGTCATGGTTGATGCCTTCCTCTCTATGATCTCGCTGTGATCTAGCCACTTTTTAACATTTCAAATTGTCTTACAAGCCATTCCCGTTAGCCTAACCACTTCTGTTGGAGGTTAACCCACACGAAGAAGAGTTGATAACCTAAGGCTTGAACCTTGCTGCGATTCAATTTCTCGTCCAAATTTAAAAAAATCAAAAAGCAGTTGGTATTTGAGATATATGGTTGCCTATAGAATTACAGACAGTTCTAATTTCCTCACAGTAAACCTCTCAAATCAATCTAATACATGTGTGTAAGTTTCTTGTTTCCACCTGGTAGATTGCTACTTAATTTTCTGGCCTAAAAAGAAAAACAATAGATCGTAAGCTCCATCTGTTGTATCCAATTGATAGCTTGTCATTTACAAGTATCAACTTAATAATAATAATAAAAACTTTATAATCGTTATGTTACTTACACGTGATTTCATTTTTTTATAATGATTTGAAACATTATTAATTAAATATTGTTCTTTTGATCATTTATCAGACTACACAGGATCCAACATAAACAAATCTTCTTTATAGCCAATTTTGTATGGAATTTCCTTTCGATGGCGTTCATACTGCTTCATTAAGATGCTTCAATCTACCTATAAGACAAATAAAGATTTTTTTTATTAGCTTATGCATAGCATGGATGTATTCTGACACAATCCCCGATTTTAGAAGACCTTCACGAAATTCGTCTTGGAGCAAACTCCGCCCTCACTTGAATTCGTTACAACACTTTTTCATTTTACTCTAGGTTTTGTACATGATCACCAATTAAGGTATTAATTTCATCGACGCACAGTTTCCTTGATAACCTCCATTCAAAGTTATGAAAAATGATTGCACAAAAGCTCCAAATCCATTATCCTTACCAGAAATAATATTTCGAATCCATATAAAATATACAATCACGTGTAAATAACAAAATGTTGCAATAAAGTTGATTCTCGTAAATACCAAGCTATAAACTGTATAAAACAAATGGAACTGACAAAGCATAGTTTCTTTGATGCCAGAAATACATGTAACAAATTTACGTATGAGCTCCGTATTAAATATGAAAATTAGTAACTTAATTTCATTGAAGAACCAAATCCAAAAACTCTTGTATCGATTGTCATTTAACTCTGTTCAGTTTTATTCATTTTTAGTAGAGTTTACGTAAGAAAAAAGGTTAATAGTCCATATTTCCGAAACAGTAAAGAGAAAAAAAATAAAAATTAATTAACATGCATTTTTTAGCAAATTTACCACGCGCCATATTCATAAATTGTCGTTTAGTTGCTAAACTGACATTTTTATTTAATTTTTTTTGCCGTAAGAAATAATTTATTTCTAATGAGATGTTTTTGAAAATATTATCATATATATAAAAGTCTATTAAAAATTCATGCCTTCCATAATCAATGAATATGTAAAGTCTTCAATAACGAAAATTATGCATGCACGTAGACATAAAATAAAAAATATCTAAAATTCAATATTTATCCAATTATAGTAATTGAAAAATGTGCAGCAAAACTAATTAAATAGACTTATGCTCAAAATTAAGTAAATAATACTTTTGTGACTCAGAGATTTGAGGTCAATGTTTCAGAGAAACAAGATATATTAGAGATCGAAAAAATAAGTTTGTTACAAGGGTTAAAATTCTCAATAATAAAACCCCTTTTTAAAATTAATGTTTTTAGAATTAGAATGATGTATTTCAACAAAAAATTATTGAGGGGCAGTTTCTGAATCTTTGTGATTTCCAAATATACATAATTTATGAATTGGGACACCTAAATTTATAAAACAAGATTGTACCCCTGGGTATTTATAATAACATCAACTTTTTCTCTTTCAATCTTATAGGATGTCCATTAAGAAAATAATGGCCTTTCATTATGTGGCAATTAGAACCAACTTAAGTATTCAGCGATTTAATACAATTTGACTAAATTGAGATCTATTCCTTTGCTAAACATCTTGCTAATTATTTTTAAAAAATAACATTGATTTAACTCAAGAGCCATCTAGCGTGGAAAAAATTATGTATGGATGTTTGAAAATATATACAGTGCTCCCTGATGTATATCCTATACATTTTTTTCTTCTTAGTAATAACTATGTATTTATATTTATGAAATCTCGCAGACGTTTTGATTGTAGAGTCGAGCGTGTGTATCGAAGGCGCATCCAGGTAGTGCTCTAGAGACTAAAGTACTCTTTGGCTCATCAGCCATAAATAGAGTTCAAAATTTTGGAATGAAAAACTACTGCTAAAAATTAGAGGAAGAAAAGAGGTTGTTGCGTGTGCTCTTTTTCTTTAATTATTAAATCGCTCGTCATGTTGTCCACTTCTCCCTCTGAAGTAAGCATTATTGCCAATATTTGTTGTAAATAATTTTAAAAACGTATAATAAAAAATGTAAATATAATTAAAATATTTTTAAAAAGTGGAGAGACCACTTTTGATACGAGTAATAAAAGAAACCCATCCCCTCCGTTGCAAGACTCTTATGAATTAATCTTTTGAACTCTTTTTTGACACTTTTGCCCCCATATAGACCTGATGCCAACCTCCTCGACTATACCTTTTGTACATGTCGAGGAGAAGGACTGATGTGTCTGTCAATCAAGCACCGAGACCCTCAAAGCCACTGTCAGTCAGAACGGGGATACCATGCTAGAAGACTACATACGCAGCGGTTGCTAGGCCTTTCACTGCAGCCTGGTAGCCAAAATTGCCGCTAAGGGCGCTATATTAATGATTAAGAGAGATTAGACACACATTTATATTTTGTCTGTTACGCTACGCCTAAAAACTCAAGGTAATCCCGAATACTTCCGCCAGTATATGGTAAATTAAACATCTACATACAACGTAGAGTAAAAGTATATTTTAGTCTCTTCTGGGAAGTATATAAAACTAACACCACCCCAGGGTAGGAATATATTTAAGTTAACATTTAGATCTTATAGAGATCTACAAAAAGTATATAGCAAATGTAGGAATAGGTATATATGCATGTATAATTATCCTTACGAGAAAAAATAAACCGAAATTTCATTGCTAATAGTCTATTTTACATATTGTAATAAAATATTTTTTTCCAAGTTTATCGAATTATCCAAACTTTTTCCACATGTGTTTGTAATTATCGTTTTAATATTATATGCACTTATATATTTTTAGAGTATTTTGATCATGCCATTACGACTTTAAATATGCATTAACTGCGAGATTTTTATTTGATTATAAAAGTTTTTATATCCATATTCTTTGTTTCATTAAGAAATTATTGAAATTAAACTTGTAAATATTTTATGGTAAGCCTGAAATGAACTCACCAACTGAGTAATTGGTTGTGTTTTTTTCAATTTATTGTATTAATTTAAAATATATAACCCTTTCAAATTCACAAAGACGTACATTCAACATTTTACTATTCGTCTATATTAAATCGAAGGATGTATTGCTCTCAAAACTTAAGTGTTTCGTCCTAAATCTTAAGAATGCATCCAAATTAGACGCCTTTACTTATTTCCTAAATATCCTTCATCTATTTCGGTTCTACATAATTTTACCGTAAACCTTTTCACCGCCGGTAATTTTTCCGCTTACATTTTTGCTGGTTGTTGATTCTAAGTGAAATCAATCAAAAAAATGACATTTTTCACAGCACCAACTTAGATTTTTTTTACCAATTTAGCACATATTTTAATATCAGTCAAATACTTTAAAGTACAAAATTTCAGCCTTTTTTATTCTCAGATTAATAATTTAGAGGCTTCTAATTTTTAACTTCGACTCCACTTACTTTATTTTTAAATTGCTGTTTTTTGAGTGTTTTTAAAGATATGAAATGCAAATGTGTGCGTAGGTAGAGCAAATTTATGAATATTGGGTCATTCAAAGCCAAATCAATCACTCAAAAATCTCAATCCACTGTATCTATTGTATATTTTGATGATATATTACAAATTAACATATAAAAATTAGAGTAAAATTAAAAATGGACATGTTTCATTTTATTCCAGGTCAAAACATCAACCTTGTGAGCTTATGCGTTAAAATTCAAATTCTTTGATTATACAATAACACACAACAAAAGAATAAAACAGTTATATATTATATGGTTTTTTAAATTAGATCAATATATCCAAAACATTCAAAATACAGCAATTTAAAAATAGGATAAAATTTTGGGTTTACGAGTTTTTAACTTATATTAAAATATATGCCAAATTTGAAAAAAATCGAAGATGGTGTTGTTTTTGAGTAATTGATTTGGTTTGGAATTACTCTACTGGTAATTTTGCATCGGAGAGATTTAGCTGCATGCCATATTCTTCGCCTTTTGTGCTTTTATATTATTGGTTCGAAGTGATAACTGTTGTATCTGGTAGTAGGTCAAAACGTCAACCGAGAAAATGTCAAGTGGACTAAACGTCGAACGGAAAAAACGTCGACCGGAAAATTACATTTCAAAATATGAAAAACTGTTTCTACGACATTTCACTCCAGATATTCCAGCACGAGATATTGAGCCCACCACCCCTACATAAACTAGAAGAAAGGAACCCTCATAAACCCATCTTTAAACTTCAAAATTTTGGGCTATTTCGGGTACCGCAGGGCCTCAACATGAGATGAAACCCGAAACAGTCTCATATTTTGGGGGCCCTTTCGGGTTTTAAATTGAGGTTGGGTAAATTTAAATAGTGGCGGGGAGTTTCAACCCATTTCGGGGCAAGGCCTTGAAATAAAAAAGTAAGTACTACGTCTACTACCGTAGATCGTGTTCCATTAAGACACTCTAAGGAAAGAGGCAACATACATATCAATAAAAGAAAAAAATTAACACATTGAATATTGATAGGAATAAAATTTTCTACTTGCACTATGAGCATCTTTTGAGTCGCGTCATTGATAGGTAAATCATGAAAATAAAGTTCCCAAATTTGTCATTAGTGGAGAAAGCAAATGCTGAGATTTTGTAGAATAAGATATTTCAGAGGGTCAATGCACTTGGACTGCAAAAGGAGGATATAAGGAGCTAGGCTTATGACAATACTAAGAGTATATTATCTAACATCAAGGGTTTGCAAGGAAGGATCAAGAGTGAAGTTGTAGAAGCAATGTACTCACCATATAATGCCCACAATTGGAATTTGGGGATTGCAAATGCCACCAAGGAGTAGCAAAATCTGAATTGCATCACAATGATGCATAAAATAGCCCTCTCCTTTAATTACTCTCCTAAGTGGTAGAGATATCCAGAAAAAGGAATTGATCTGCCGCCTAAAAATAAGAATAGTGTGAAGAATTGATTGTACTCTACCGGACGAGATGATGTCAAGAGATTTGAAGGGACTGAAAATTTGTCAGAGACTCTTGTAACTGTTTGTCAAACTATGGTCATGCCCTCATATATACTCGGACGATCAAAAGTTCAAATCTTTACTGGAGGGGGTACTCCAACTGGGAAAGTAAAACTATCTTCCGTGCACAGAGAATAGTTGCTTTCATCAGAACTTCGATAACTTTGCATCCCTTATATCTAAGAAACATTTTACAGCCGTTGAAGGGTATCAAAATGAAACTGCAAAGGAAAGTTCTGGATATTTTCTCTGGCTTGTCAAAAACGGCTAATGTGTTGGATGATGGCTTGAGAAAGATGAAAAGTGGAATGTTTGCGGCAAAATTACCGGTCACAATCTATCTCAATTATCTTGGTGGTATTGAAGAAAGCAAAATACGTGGCATGTAGGTAGAAGTTTATATATTAAACCTAATATTTTCTGCAAAATTTAAAACAATATGATGCATCTCTTGCCACCAATATCATAACATATTTATCACGGTGTTACCTCGCTAACACAAAAATACTCTATGTAATTTGTTGGCAGCTGTCAATTCCCTTTCTTCTTTGATACGTCATGGCTATTTCATAATTTATTATTTTTCATACATACATACAGGAGTAATAAGTTATTCTATACATATGCTCCGTTTCCAAAAGAACAGGATTACAATTCCTTGTAGTTCCTTTGTCGTTTATATAATATCTAAATAAGCCATTTTATTATTTATATGTAGAAATTTTGACTATTTCTTCATAGAATTAATAGAATAACTAATCGTAACTATTTTTTTAATCAAATCTTACTAAACAATATTATAATATACAGAATCGAATAAAATACTATATAGATTTTAATAATCTGTAATTTATTTTAAAAATGGTGAAAACATAATAGGACCGTGATAGTCTCTGAGTAAATAAGATATAAATAGCAGTTGGTATGATTAACTTATTTGGCTAACTACTAGATGATTTTGAGCCTCTTTTCTGTTTTTTTTTTTTAATGATGAAAGGTTGCATGAATACATGAAGATGACAATGTGTTATTGGAATGTAATATCAGTTTTAATGTTGGCGATTTCTTGTTTCAATTTACAATATAGAATGACAAAGTTACGATAGTATTATTCATCGAAATATTATTGTATATTGGTATAATTGAAGTTTTTTGTTTGTTTTTATATGCATAAATATAAGGTGTCTGGTCAGTAATTGTCTATTTGCTTGACTAAGGGGGTGTACTATCTCTTCTTGTCCATTTTACAAATGTATATTTATATTGTATGTTTTTTTAAATGCGATTGCTTTTTAATGATTTTATGCATATAGGAGGTAACTTTATACGTTTGTCATAATATGACAGATTCGTAAGAATAATGCGTTATTCTTACTTATTACATATGTAAAAATAAGAAAACGTTACGTCTTCATCCATCTTTATGGTCTTGGATAACTCGAAATCTGAGATTTGCAAGGTATCATAAGCTTTCAAGTTTTTTTATAGCCTCCAGTAGTTTGTACACTAAAAAAAAGGAACTATTAAATTAATCCATATAGAGAGATTGAAAGAAATGTACTGTTTTAAAATATAATAAATATGTCCGTATAACTAAAAAGTAAATAAAAATATCTATACTTATTTCGTCTTACGAGTCAAAATGATCCGTTTTCAACCTAGGCTTTATGCTTAGGTACACCATCTTACCTTGGCTGAAGACCAACTACCCGGAGACAATTGGTCATTCCATGATTATTTTTTAGTATGAATAAGCCCTCATGTCGAATGATAATCATTTATTAATTGATAACAGAGAAGTGATTATCACTTCTTCCATTCGAATCACTGTCGTGTTTGTTTATTATTGAATAAACATTTAAAGTACAACAACGGTAAAGATTCATTTTAAATTCAAGCCACATCCTACTTAATTGAGCTTATACAATAATGATCATTAGTGAATATATTTGTATAAAATATTTAATTTTTTTTGTACAAAATAACACTAATTAATTTATATAAATGACATATCCAATATACACTTTGTATTGTGTTAGGCCTCATTTATTTGATACAATGCAGTCTTACAACCGTTCTATCAGTCCTTGGGGCCGGTCCTTCGGACTGTCAGTACCAGAACTGATTAAAAAGAAAAGAAATAAAGTTGATTGATGCCATCAAGGAACAAACTGTAAAAGTTTTAGGACTGATATGTAGGTCTGAACTTGGGTGAACCGAGACTGTTATGTAGGGCTGAACTGGAGTGGACCAAGACTTAAATAGACGTACACAAGACTAATATCAATATATTAAAAAAAAAAATTAACCAAATGTTTGTGTGGGGAAATTGTTTTAATTATAATAATCAAAACTAAATATTTTATATTATTTACGTGTTACTTCAAAATATTATCTAATAATTCATTATCATATTTTATCGTTTTAAATTTACTGCGATTATGAATTGGATTATTTTATTTATTAATACAGTAAATGTCTATATTAGCATATTTTAAAAGGAAATATGGAATCAGTTTAACGATTAAAAAAATCTTCAATTATTGATTTTTTTCATAATAATCTGCATGTCATTATGCAATTGGTATGTTTGAGAAAAAAGAGCTACTTCAACTGTCCCGCGTTGCAACTGTCTCTCCTTCAAAACTACATTTAGTCAAGACTCATGAAACATTACTTTCCCTCAGACTCTCAACAATCTCTTCAAACACGATGATTACTTTAATTATATTCCTATTAAAAATGATGTAAAGCATTTATTCCATTAAAGTCAAATATTTAACAAATTATATCACGCATTAAATATATTCATACTTTTATAACTGTTTGTGCAATAGTATAATCATAAAATAAAAAATTTAAAGATTTTTATATTGGAAATAATGAGTAGGATAAATATCAAAAAGGTAAATTAAAAATGTATTTAGTCCAGATATGGAAGCATTATTTAATGACTTAAAAATGACCAATTAATCATTTCCATTCGCAGCAAATAACTCAACGTTTATTCGCTCAAAAATAGATAAATACGAATGGGAATCATAAATATACCCAAGAACTCAATGAGTTATAATCAATTTTGTTATGTTTTTCGACGAAATAATTGATAATGTCATTTATCACATAATTATCAAAACGCCCCTAAATATTAGGTTGGGGTAAAAGTAATTTCGCATTTCTTTTTTACCCCCTTTTTTAAGTAAGTATATCTGTTCATTAATTTCAAAATGGGATTAGACAATATAGCGTTTGGACAGTAACTCAATTGGCTGGTTCAGTCGTCAATTATAGTGCATTGAGTATTTATAGACCCAATACTAACTTTTGTTTCAATTAAATAAATTTTTTATAGCTCTTGACTCATCAAACTACACGTTACGATTGATTATAAAAGATACTTATAAAGATGGAATACAATAAACAAAAAGAGAACAATGGTAAATGATAAACGGATTAATGGACAGACAGAAGTCATCCTTTCTATACCGCACAATATAATTCCCCCCTCAGCTACATTTGGCTTAAGATCGTAAATTGAAATAGATTTGGGTTTCCCATTTTTTAGAATTTTAATTTTTTTTCTTAATTTACGTAAAACTTTGTAGGGGGCTGAATAGAAAGGGTCAAAACATTTATTTATACATAGAAGGGTTCCAAATATGAACTTTGTCACAGTAAACATACTTTGACTCCTTTTTTTTTTTTTAATTGTGATATGATTTTAGTATTGTTTTCACATTTTTGTCCCATTTCAAAATTACTGCTGGAGACCAGATCAGTTGGCTAAAAACTAACTCTGCAGGAGATAAATGTTCGCCATATTTGATGGTTGTATGTAGGTCTAATAATATTTTAGGAAAAACATCCATCCAATTTTGACCTGATTCAAGAATCTTAAAACGTATAGCCTCCTTTAGAGTACGGTGCTCTCTCTTAATTAGTCCATTACCTTGTGGATGATATGGTGTAGCTTGGATGTTACTGATGCTGAACTTTTGGCTCATTTTTTCCACAAAGTTGACGTAAATTATCCTCCACGATCAGTTGTAATAATTTTGGGACAACCATATCAAGAAAACTAATTGTGACAAAATTGTCCCAGTGTTGGCAAAGGAATTTGGGAATATTTCAAGCAATTTTGTACACCTGTCTATTACTCTTAGGGCCATTGTTTTGATATTCACAACCCATGCCAATAATATTGCCCTTGAATCTTTTTATTAGTATTTTTAATTCCCTTGTGTACGGAAAAATTGGATAATTTTCTACAATAATATTTTTTAAACTATTGGCCTAGCTGTCTTAACACGAACATCACACCAAATAGTATGACCGTCTACCTCGACTTGCTCGGCTGGAGGATAGTCCTTTGTAACATTAATTATAGTTTGCTTTACCTCCCATTCTCTCCAGTCAATGAAGTCTAACTTAACCATATCATTCTTGACAGAAAATTTGAAGGAAAATTATTTTTCCCTGTAATATATTTCATCCTTTCCAAACAACACTACAGGTCTCAATTGAAGAAATTAGCCATATTTTATATTTTTACTACCTAAAAGGAAAACACGCGTCATTTCTGAAGTTGATTGTGACTGGCGATAAAAAATGGATCACTTACTTCAATCTCAAGCGACAGAGGTTGTAGTCGGAAGCCAAGAAAGTGGACCAGACCATGGCCAAGCTAGGATTGACTAACAGAAATATGTTGCTGTGTGTTAGCCGGCATTAATTTACTATAAGCTTCTACCCCAATTAATGAAGGCTCAATTTTCCCCTCTACTATGAAAAACTCGACCATTTGAATCTGACAATCAAACAGAAGCGGCCAACATTGATGAATAGAAGAAAAAACGTTTTTTATTCGGACAACGCCAAGCCGCAAACATCTTTGATAACACGCCAGAAGCGCTGGGAGATCGGATCCGGGAAGTTCCTATACATCCAGCCTACAGTCTGGGCCTGGCACCATGTAACTACTACTTGTTACTGGTTATGGCCAACGCACTCGGGTATACAAATTAGGCCTCAATAGAGACCTGTGAAATTTTTTTTATACCGATAGGGACAAATTCTTCTACAAATAGGGCATTATCAAGTTGGATTATCGTCGGCAACAATTTATCGAACAGAACAGGGCATATTTGGCTTAAATCAGATGATTATAACACTTCTTAAAAAGCATTGAATTAAAGCGGAAAATACGAAATTACTTTTTCTCCAACCTATTATGTTAAAAAAATTTCTAGCACTTTATCAAATGAAAACTGTTTCACCCCCCTAAATAAATGTATAATATTACGGATCTGATCCAAGCTAAAGATTTTAGTTAGTTTGAGGACGATTAAACTATTCAAAAGACTTAATGTGCGGTCCATGAACACAAAAGCAAGCTTAAAATGATTTATTCATATCAAAAATGAGTCTGGACTACATTTACAATAATCAACTAATGATTTTCCATTTCTAATAATAAACTACTCTGATTCATTTTTAGTAGCAGCAAATTCCGCTAGAAACTAGTATTGTATCCTTCCTTAATTATTTCGTACAGTCCAGTCATAAATCAACTTACATACGCTCTTTAGACCAGTCCTTTAGACCCTTGGATTGTCAGTACTATAGGATCGTTCAGTTAAATCCGGACCATATTTAACAATATTCTGAACAATGAGGAAGCATTTTACTCTACTTTTTTAAATTTAACGTACGTTGAGTGTTAGCTTCGAGTAAGTTGGGCAACTTTTAATTCAAAACAATTCGTTACGATGAAGGAGTCCCGGAGGAATACTATCATCAAATTGGCTTACGCAGGACACAGCCCGACATCAACAAGATGCTCGGGTATCCTAAGAGCACAGTTTACTTCGCCTATGTACAACGGCTGGAAGGAAGAGGGGACATATAGGATAAAAACCCACAAGTTTCGGAGTAATAAAAAACGCACCTCTGATTCCTCATAGGCTTGAAACAGTCTGTGAAGGCATCTGCTGGGACTACGATTAACGTTCTTGCAAAAAAAAAAAGCGCCAAGTAAGCTGTGCAACAGTCTTCAGGGCAAAAAATCACCCAAGGAGGAAGTCATACCGCTTCTAAAAAAGGCATATCTTTATAGACAAAATGAAAGCTACCCGGGGTTCCCGCGGAAACAAGTTGCTGAACGATTTGAAGTCCCATGGTTACAGAATCATCTTAATTCGGATGACGAACAATGGACTGTCGAAAGATCCTACGACATCCAAAACGACAGATGGTTGGCAACAGAGAGATTTAATGTCCCTTGTATCGTTAAAACCTAGTTTCTGGCCAGCATCATGCCCTTATGGTCATTGGGAGCAACGGTAGTGGCATGTCTCCCATCTTCTTTGAGCTAAAAGAGAGCGTGGTTGACTACAGATACCATGAAATGCTATCTGACCAAGTGATCCCTTGGATGAAATCTGAGGTCAAGCTGGTTCCCTCCCACAAGGCCTGCAAGATCCAAAAACTTTGATAAGAGAAGGTGTTATTTTGGGACACCAGACCTAGCCTCTTACTTCCCCAATATCAATCCCATGGATTACTTCTTTTAGAGGAAGTTAGAGAGTAAGGTCTGTTCCAATTCACACAACAACATTAACTCCTTGAAGGGCTCCGTCATCAAGTACTGGGACGTGCCCAAGGCCTGCAAATCCTTCAAGCCTCGTATCGAGTAAATGATTGGTGAAGATGGAAGACACATTGAATGATTTTTTTTATGTGTATTAGTAGAACTTGTAAATATAATTTCAAACCTCAACTTGCTTTCCTTGTGGATCAGGATGCAGTTAAAGGTGGTCTGATTTACGTGAATAAGTTTTAGTTCTGATATACAGGACTGAACTGAACCGGAATGAGACTGAACCAAACGGGACTGATGTTTTCAATCCTAAATCCTAGTGTTTACACAACACTATTTCATCCGTAGAATTTTTTGTTTATTGTTAAATAATCAAAAAAATCCTTATTTTCTATTTGAAAGGCTATATCCGAGCCAAATAAAGTTACAGAAACCGAATGAATGTAAAGCCTACGATTGATCAAAATGAGTTTTTTCTCAGGATTGGTTTTGAGGTGATGCACCACATATGTACGATTTTAAATTTATATATCGTTATTTTATTTAGTAATAGAAATAATTGAGTCATAAGAGTATTAAATGGAATATAAATGTTAAATAATTCCTTGATACCTTTTAATTACAATATAATTCCTGAAAAAAAACCCAGAGTATTTTAAGAATTTAATTCTAGCTTTAATACGTATTAGGGTGAGGCTCAAAACCGACAATTTCTTACGTTGTGACAAATAACATTTAAACTTTTGTATGGACTTAAACATATGTGTAAAATTTCGAAAAAAAAGAAGGATTATATATTAACAAAGACGTGTGTTTATCGATTTAATTTGTCTACAATATATAAAGTCGTTGGTTTCTTTGACTTGTGAACTTTCTTGTCCTATTTCACTTTCTCATACTTATTTTCATTCTTTTTACTGGTTTTGGAACCTCCAGAGGAATCATAACCGGCATTTCAAAGAATGTTGATAATCCTATTTTTATCAAAGTGTTCTTTGGGTGCAGTGATTCGCATAAAATTTTAGTGTAGTCCTCAAATTTTAAGTTTATCTACATAATTAACGTGTATGGTACAAACGAGACATCGTCTGCGTATTTTTAAGCAATTATTAATGACGATATAAAAAAATCCAGACGCAATTTTATTAACTAATGATCCTAATGTTTATGTTGATGTAAAAAAACAACTATGTAAATGGTCCTCTTCTTGAAAAGTTCCTTTTGCGGCTCAATCTAATTGACACCTTCAGTGATCCTGTATCGTAGAGAAGAAAGGAGCAATCATCTAGAATTGACCTGGCTTTGAGTTATGTATCAGAATTTGTTTCAAGGTTATGATCGCTTATGACCTTGACCTCTCAAAATTAGTGGCCTTTTAAAGTGACCGTTTTTAATCTTTGTTCCAAGTTTGATCAAAATCGATACGTAATTTTTACCAAAATCCTGGTGACAAAAAACATAAGCAAATAATAGCCTCCGTTCAACTTCGTTGTGGAAGTAAAAATGGGCATTTTATGTTAATTTAAAGTAGATATATCAAAAGTACCGAATTTTAGTGTTTTTATTCTGTTTTTGAATAGTTATATTTATTATTTATTACCAAAAAATGGAAGAGAGTTGAAAAAAATATCAATATTGAAATTGCACAAGGCATGTGATTGAGGTCCGTACATAGTTTTTGGGGCAAAGTAGGGACATCAGTCTCACCCTAATAAACAAATATAGGTAGATTTATCATTCATACATTATAATGGATTATCCTACCAAAGAAATTAGTTCACCAAAAGAAGTAATTGAGCACGTACTAACTATGAAGTTAAAATTACAAAGATTATATTGTCCTACGTACCGAACTACGGTTGTATTGAATCAATAAGAATATTACTATTTCCATCTCGTAATATGAAAGAATGAAGGCCATACAAAGAAAAAAAATGATCCTTCACACACTAAAGGTATTTCTCACATATGTATGTAGGTACTAGGTAACTAAAATCTGTGAATCAAGACAAATAAGATTAATTTTCAGGTATACATACAAATAAAAACAAAATGGGATATTTTTATGTATTATAATTAAAATGGTCAAATTTGTATGGAGATGTACGTGATCGGATATTATTAATAATATTTTTATTCTTAAATTATATTATTTAATTTCTGTTGTTGTTTTTTTGGTAGGACAATGTAAGAATTTGAAAAAGTTTAGATATTAATAAAAATGAAAGTTAAAACACTTTTTGATATTTTTAATACTTATTTTCTTTACTACAGGGTGAGGAATATATTAAACTCGTGAAAATATGGTTTAGTTTATAAATTCAATATAAATATATATATTAGCATAATCGTTTGTGAAAATGAACAAATTGTATAGGGTGGTCCATAAAAATTGGGAACAAATTCAATCGCTTATATCCCGGCTTTTTGTTTTAAAAAATCATTTAGTTTCGTATAGCCACTCGTGTTGTTTGTAAACAAAAAAAAAAACAATCGACAATTAGGGATGGAGAAGACCAGAAGAACCGTTCCATGCCAATTGTGCCACAATGGATTCACTCTGCATAAGATTATCAAGCGTCTCGTGTATTTAAAAAGTAAAGTTTACCGGGTTTGTGTAGAAGATCCACAGGAAATATCAAAAGGTGAGAGCTGACAAAAATCTATCCCCCGAGGTTCGGGACGGAGCTCTATAAGTGAATCGATACAAACCCAACCACCTTCATTTCCAATAGCGCAAAGATTATGAACTTGAGCAAGACGACCATGAAGAGAGCCATAAGTATTGACCTCAGATATTTCTCTAGGGTAAGGGAGGTCAAGCATTATTTTAAAATTCAGAAAGTATTTTTAATAAAAAGATGTAGGAACAGTTTGACATTGTTTGTGAAAAAGAGTAGTGGTGTGTCCATCCTTATTTTGGGCCGAAGACTACAGTCTCTTCCCGTTCAGTCTTAGTCCGGTCCAGTTCAGCCCTGCATATCAGTTCTAAAAACTTACATATAAAGTTGGGTCCTCAGTCCGTCACCCAACATTATTTATCATCTGTTTAATTAGATATATTACTCAAAGTCCCAAGGACTGACCCTATTACTCGACTGAACTTGACCAAAAAAATAACAACTAAAACAACAATAAGCACTCTGTTTGCAAGTGCCACAATTCATTTTCTATTAAAAACAGTCGAAAAACTATATTTACAAAGTACGAATGGTACTAGTTCAAGTTTTGCATGTTTAATTTACATTATTTGGATGGACAAAGTAGCCCAAAAAGAAGAAATTGCACCTTACAACAAGACAGTACAGCGGCCACAAGGCCAAAAAAAGTGCAGGATATCTAGGCCACAAAATGTCATCACTTTTGGAGCCCGAGTTTTTGGGCCTGCAAATAGCCGGGACCTGAACCCATGCGATTTATATCACTGGAGGAGGGTCAAGCAATAGACGATACCAAGTATCTTCTGTGAAGGCCCTCAGAAAGTTTATTAACCGTCAATGGCTAAGAATTACTCCTTACTATTTTTATATGAACAATATCTAGTTAAAAGTATTTATAAATGTTTCATTTTTGCATTTATGTGTTGTTTTTAACAGATCTTTACTTAAAATGCCCAAGACTAGATTTAAAAAAAATAGTTTTCTGTCGATTTAGAAAATTAAATTGTGTAGATTAATTTTACCCCCTTAAAAATGACATATTCTAATACACATTACTGTATAATTACTATTCAAGAAATGATAATAAATAGTCACAGATGAAACCCCATTTTATTTCACTTTTTTAAGCCATGGTTATTTCATCAAACATTTCTTAAAACCTCTTTAAAAAATGTGAAATTATGAATTAAGCATTTCTTATTATTATTAAAAATATTATGAGTTGCACAAATTCAAAAATCTCTTTTCTTTTGTTTCAAAGTATTTTCATAAGTCATACAAAGCATTTTTAAATAATAGATTTTAATATACCAATTATACTATAAGTTAATTTGCTCAAGCCTTATAAAGGGCCTCTGTTTTTTGTATGACTTTAAATAAGAGACTTAAAGAAGTCAAGTTTTCTTTGTTTGAAAACGTGAGGAACTTTTTTGCATATATGGCTTGAATGGTTGATGAATCACAATCATTGTTCTTCAACCCTATATAAGAACACTACGGAAATTAAACCATTTATTTGATTCAAATTACTTTTTTATTGTATTTAATATGTGTATTATTTCTTTAAAAATGAGGAATCATAAATCAAATTATGATATTTTGCACTGTTCTTTTTAACCATGTGTATCATTCTTTATAGACTGTAGGGTTTTTGTTCTATTAATGAATGTTCAAGAGGCTTTTTTATAACAAGGAACTCTATAAATAAATGGCATGGTAACCTTAATATCTAATCGATAAATACTAATTAAAAACAGGGGATATCAAGTATATTTAAATTGGGGTTAATCTTTCTGCCTTTAAAATATGAAATACTGATTACAATTAGCCAAATAATCGACTTTATGGTATTTAATTTTGAAACATTTTTGTGCAACCTGAAGTTGTTTATTTATTAAATATTCTAAAAGAAAATTAAAAGTTAAATTAAAATAGATCAATGGAAATTGAGGAGCTCATTTCATTTTTTTTTTTTGACACCAAATCTTTTGCATTTGTTAAAAATGATTTCTTTTTTAGCTGTAGCTAGTATATAAATCAATTGAAAATAACATTAGCTTTGATATATTGTCTTGCATTTTATTAGATTTTTGTAAGAGACAGAGTTTAAGAAGAGAAAACATAGAGACTGTGTAATCTGGGCCATTAATTTGGAAGGATGGGACTATTACACATTTTCCACCTAACAATCCAAATAAAGGTCGAAAATGCTTTTTTTTTTAATGTAAATAAAAGCTAAAATTGAATATAAATCTTATTTACATAATTCGGACATCACATTATGATAACCTTGAATTTTCCTCCATATAGTTATTTAATTTCAAAATATGGCGTTGAATCGAAGTTATACTCTAAAACCTGATTTTTAAAAAAGGTTATTAAAGATTTAAAAGATAATTTTTGTGTTCTATGTCTTAAGTGTGGGTTTTAGCGGGTGGGTGGGCCAATTTTGTTGCATAGAGATACAGAGAGTTAAGATCAAATTTAAGATTGCGTTCTCCAGTGTTTTTGTTCGGATGCAGTTGTCTGAAGGTGTCTCTTTTTTACCAGAAGAATCGATTTTGTATCTTCAAAATTGAGTTAATTTTTGACCATCATGGCGACAGCCGCTCCAGATATAAAGTAGATTGAATTTACAAAGGAGGTACGGCATTGTGCCGTGACAATATTTTTTGTCCACAACAACATGGAGTTTGCAAATCAGTAGGACTCAAATGCGACTGACGTTCTAATCTGAACAGTGCTAAAGATTCAGCACTTTTTCATGAGTCTGACAGGTCGCTAATGTAGCTAAGGGAACACTGCTATGACTTGATTAGGAAGAAAAGATGGGCTCCCAGGCAGTCTGGATCTTAATAAAGTCGATTTTTAAAATATCGAACATCTCATGCGATCAAGTACTATCTGATTGCCGGCATCAAGCAGGCAATTTACTAGCATGCCAAGGAACTACTTTGTCAACGCCAGCTCTTAGTTCCAGGCCCGGATCCAAGCAGTGATTGATACTGGAAGTGGAAACATCAAGTTAGCTCTTTTTCAACCATTATGTGTACAATTCAAACTAATTTTTTATTAAATCCACTAAAAATTAATGCCCCAGTCACAATTTAAAGATTTTTGAAAAATGCGCCGGTTTGATCTTAACAGCCTGTAATTGCCAAAAAATAACTCTATTAAAATGTTGAGCCTGCTTAATTCTTTGAGTATACTCATGGACAACTAAATTATGTAGATATTGTATATACATATATATTATAAAGTGTGACCTGGAGAGATAACGAACTTCTATTTCAAATATGTATTTTTATTATGGGTCGATAGACTTGAGGCACTTAATCTCCTTACTGTTATAATCTAGATAAGTAGATCCTTCAAATATATTTTATAAAAATATTATGTACTGGGTGAAGAATAAAAATATTCACAAGATGCATATTATGCTTGAATTGTATTATCCTTTAAATGAACCCAATTCTTAAAATATCTTATATATAAAATCATTTTTATTCTGACCAAGAAAACTGTCAAATATTACGAGTTTGAATTATAGATGAATTATTCGCGAAATAAAATACATTCCTTCATCATCAGAGAAGAAAATCATCAGATCGCCATGATGTTTGAGTTCATTAATAAGACTCCTACAATAGTTCAAAAAAAGTTTTTGATGCTTTTGAGTCAAGAAGTGTCTCTGAAGCAAGTTTCTTTGACTTCTTAGGAGCAGCCTTGACCACCATTGATACGCTATTCTTCGCGAATTTTTTTTTGACAAGATACTGTTAAATTTGGTGCATCTAGTCCCAAATACTGATTAAAGGAACAATCGCAGTAGGGCGACCAAAAAAACCAGAAACCGAACTTATTCCATACTGCCTTAGGCGTTGTGTTGAGTGACTTAGATAAATGATGAATTTATATAACACGGCGTTACCTCACTAACACACAAATATCCTATGAATTTAATTTTTTTCAACTGTAGATTCCCCCCTTTGACTTGATACGTCATGGCTATTTTATAATTTATTATTTCGGATCAATAAACAAAGTAATAAGCCATGAATACTAATTGCCCTTTCTCAAAAAGGCAGGAATACAATTTCTTGTTGATCTTTGTTGTATATCTTATTATTTCTATAAAGACATTTTGACCCTCATATCGAAATAAAAATGTATAACTACGCTTTTAATTCAGTATTTAAAAAAAACACATATTACAGTATCGAATATAATATTATGTGGGATCTTAGTATCATAATATATTTGTTATGACATTGATAGTACTTAAGAAATATATAGCCGTTGGTGTGATTGACTTATTTGGCTAACTACCAGATGATTTCCGGCCTTTTTCCTGTTTGTTTTTGGAGGAAAGGTTGCGTAATACAATACAGATAACAATATGATAAATTTCTGAATGTGTTTTTCACTGTGTTTTATATAATATATACATTCGGCTCAAAATTAATGAACATCCCCATGGTATTTGTGTCAAAGCCCCATTTAGGGGTGAGAACCACTGATTTAATAATATTTCAGAGTATAATAAGTTTTGTATTTCCTTTCTGACAGTTGAGAGAGAATCAAAAAGTTCAACCTAGTAGCTCCAATTATTTTTTTTAAATCCGTCTCTTACAGACTTTCAAATTTTGAATTGTAGAGTTTGTAAATTGCTCATGTCCACCCTGTAATTGCCGCCTATAGTTAATGTTATCTGCTTGATCCTTTATTTTAAATTGTGTCGCATATCCTATTCAAAAGTGCGTGCTATTATCTATTTCCTTAAGCGAGATGAATGCATAGCTAACTAACAGACTAGTAAGTTAGAGTGATAAACTATATTAGTACAAAAGGTATACAAAAAATATATAATTCATTGCTAATTTATGTTTCATGTTTCAGCAATAATAATAGGCAAAAAATAAATAATAAAAGCAACCTGTCAAGTAGAGACATTATGTCTCTATAAATCATGGCCAAAGGAAAGTAGAAAAAAAAAGAGATACACATTTGCTCTAAATTTGTAATATTTATAAATAATAGGTTGGGTAAAAAGTAATTTCGTATTTTTCGCTTTATAAAAAGTGTCACAATCTTCCTATTTAAGCCAAGTATGCCACCTTCTCTTTAATAACTTGTTGCCAACGAGAATCCAACCTCATAATTCCCCTTCTCGTGAAACTCTTGTCCCTATTGGCAAAAATATTGTACAACCAATTTTCAGAGGCCTCTATTAATACCTATGGAGAGGAACAGGCGGTAGTCACTTGGTACAATTAGGGACTCTAAGCTGTATGCATAAAAACTTATCATCAAAGATATGTGCGGCATGGCTTTATCTTGATTATGTTTTGTTATCTCCAATTCACACACGCTGGCCACTTCTGTTTTATCGCCAGCTGTAAATGATCGAGTTGTTCACATAAGATGGCAGAATATAGGGAGGGAAAAATAGATAGAACTGCTGTTCTTCAACTGAAAGAGTATTGGTTCCTTATACATTGCAAAATTAAAGTTAGTCAAAAGGTAAATATGGCAAATTTCTTTCTTTGAGACCTACATACTCAACGCACAAGAATTCACGAATGAACTGGTCAAGTACAATACTGTTCTAAAAGCGTTTGTAGTATATGATCACGCCTTTTACAACACCTTATAGTATGATCCGATGTTATCAATAATGAACAAGATATACTTAGTTAAAAAAAGGGTAAGAAATACGAAAGTACTTTTTCCTGCAACCTAATATATAGGTGTGTGCAAAGATAGAGATAGTTTGAAGTAAATGTTTTTGTTTCTTGACATTTTTTTAAATATACAAGGTGGGGAATTTAAGTTAAGAAAATTTGAGAATAATGTATTGGAAAAATCATATTCCCAAAATTAAGTCAAAAACTACAAATCTTGTGCTCTTAAATGACGGAGATCATAGTGAAGTCCATCACTCAAACCAGCAACTGCCAGTTTCAGTCATAACCTCTTACCTGAGCTTGACAAAAGTCTTGATAAGTAACTCCTTGTTCATATTGGCCACTGCCTCGAGAATGGAAGCTTGCAAGGAGTCTATTTTGTTATGTGAACGTTTTTTGGAAATTATTTCCAAGACACCCGACATATTCAGATCCGGCGTGATAGGGCGCCACATTTCCTTTCACCTTTTCCACAGGAAGTCTGGAGTTGTTTGTTTTTTTGCCTCTCCGAAAGATCATTCTTGCAGATGTTCCCAACCCGTCAGTCTCCTTGAAAGCCTTGGCAATATGGTAAACAGTTCATTTTGACCACTTCGTAAAGTCAATAACTTCGTGTACGCAGTCACACAATAGCGGCCACATGGTGTTCTTATTTGGAAGACATCACAAGGACTTTGTATTTTTTCTTATACAATTTTGTCAGTTAAATCTAATGAGCGCACTTTCATATACATAAATCTCAGAGTTGCCAGGATATTGAGGTCTAAACTTCTTCAGGATTTAAAACCCTGTCCTATATGTAATAACGTTAAATATTTGGTAAAATACATCAATTGCAATTAGTTCTTTGATTTGTTTTAGATTCAACGTATTTCCAGACAAAATAATTCATTTGGACTGCTGGAGTCTATCTTTCTCTCCCAATGAAGTCATAGCAGTGCTCACAGAGCCACTTCATGAGAATGACATGACAAGGCACTGAATCTTTGACAAACCTTTTGCACGGTTCGGATTGGGACGCCTTTTACATTTGAGACCTCTCAATTGGACATATCCATCTTCTTGTGGACACAATCATATTCAAGCCACAACGCCGTTCCTACTAGGTAAATTCAATCTTCTTTATATCTGGTGCAGCTCTTGCCATGATGGCCAAAACTTTCACTAAAGTTTTTGTTAGAACAACGTTTCTTTTGGCAAAAAAGAGACTCCATCAGACAGTCCATCATAACAAAATCGCCGGCGTACGCAAGTGTTTTTTTTGTTTGTTTTTTTTATCATAACGATATCACCACTCATATAAAAATAAGTTAGGCAAATTTCCTATACTTGATTTTGATTCATAACTACTTTTGTATTACCTCACCAAATACCTATTTACCAAAAAAGTTGAAATTTTTGCAAATCAAGCAAGAAAAATGTCAGGATAAGATATCTTCTTATTGGCTATATCTAGTTTGATATAATGCGACTGAGCTTTGACCAGTAAGAGAGAAAATGTTGTTGATTGCAAATAAAAAATATTTTAGGTACTCTTACCAATAGTAAATCACATCTAGTGGTTTTGTTAGTTTAACAAGATTGCTAAAACTGCTTCTATAATATAATACAAACAACGAAAATCTATATGAACCATTTTGGTTTGAGTTTTTTCCTTTGTTTTTTATTAAAAAAGTAATTCACATTAATAATGTTTCCAAATTGTCAGATTTCATTAAATGATTAATTATTCAAATGCAACGTATGGAACAACAAATACTAGACATAGTATTATTTTAGAATCAATCTACTCATTAGGGATGCACCAATTAATCAATAATCTGCAAAGGCTGCTAATGATTATTTATTTATTTTTTAAATAAAAATAAACGGTTCAAGTTCTCAAATACAAAAAAAAGGCAATAATTACATAGATGTTTACAGCAACTTCTTCGGTCACTCAGCCATAAAAGGAAATTGATACCATCCCATAGCATACGTATAAGAGATTTTTTTTTTGCTGATAATTGTCGAAATATTAAAATATTAATAACTAAATCAATACAAATTTTGAACCTTTTTATGTCTTTTTCTTTAATGGTCCTTTAATTGTTTGGATAGAGTTGCACGGATTAAGTTTAAGTAAATGCTTGAATATTGCTAGGTTTGACTAACTTTGGAACTTAGGGTAGTAGACGGGTGTAAAGGGGGGAACTTCCCTTTCCTCAAAGTCGGCAAAACTAGCAATATTCTAGCCTTATTTGTAACTCCTTGAACAAATTAACATATTCCAAGAGGGCACTGATTCAAGAATTGCTCTGTTTGAGAAGAATTACCCTCATAATCTAAGGTGTATTACTATATACAGGTTGTGCAAGCTATAGGTATATACCCTCACTTTGGCGCACTCTCTTCGGCAAATGCGGGGACTTAGGCAGCGCACTCTTTATTTCGTTAGATAGTTTGTTCCAGCCTGCACCAGTTGGAAAAAATGGAATCAATTGACGAATTCGTTGTCTCAAATATTTGGTAAAGGGACAGAACCCTCCTTAAAACCGTGCCATGAGGGACAACATAACATGATTTCTCGAACCAAGGTGAAGCTCTGGATCGACATGGTTGCTAACAGGAGACCTTACATATGGGAGCAGGACTGGCTCCCTACCAAACCTCGAAAAAAGTCTTAAATGTTTCCAATACAATTTTGAAGACTTCATCTCAAATCATCTTTGTCCTCCTAACTCACTGGATCTGAATCCGATGGATTTTTGTCGAAGGATCAAGTTACAAAACGCTTTTGGTCTAGTCTAAAGGCAGGAATTGATTATGGACGTGATTTTGTTGATTAAAATAAGTCAAAATCCATCAAGCTTTCAGAATCTGGTTTTATTTTTTTACTCTGATGACTGGTGGGAGAGAAAATTGCGTCTGCAAAATCATTCTTTTCCCAGCACAGATAGCTTGTACACCCTGTATTTCCAACTGACATATATGAAGAGAACTGAGAGAAGATTGAAGTGGATTATGTTCAACTTTATTTTATTAATATTCCGATAAATTCATAATAGGAAAACAACATTGAACATTGATCCTTTCAAATATTACATATAATGAATAAATTGAACTTTTGAATAGACAATCGATATCCATCTCATTATTGAGAAATATGCCTTTTAACTTGAATACACAGAGACGTATGTATATATATCAAGATATATGATACACATTTTACCAAGGACTTTAAACATTTAAAAAAAAATATTGTCAAATATTAAGACGATTCTTTCATAAGATTAATACCAATGTTTGGCTTCAGTTTGAAGGACCTAGACCGGTCTGACATCATGGAATTCGAAAGACATGTAATACCTAGTTGTCTATTAAAAACTGAACACTTACTAATTCAATACTAAATGAAGGTTGAGTGATTGAAATTAATTCATATTTCGATATATTAAAACAAACAAATGTTACAAAACTCAGCCTTCTTTTGACACCAACAATGAAAGAAACTCATCTCCTCAATTACAAGACTCTTTTGAACGAGTTTTGAGCTCTTTTTCGACACTTTTAGCCCCCTGCAGCCCTGATCCCAATCCCTTCAAGTACAACTTTTGGGCCTGCACTGTCTGTCAACCAAGTACCGAGGCTCTCAAAGCCACTGTCTCCCAGATCTGGGACGCCATGACAGAGGACTAAATCAGCAGTGGGTTCCAGAGCTTCTACCACCGTGAAGACATCATTGCTGCTCAGGAGGCTATATTAATTATTAGTAGAGCTCAAACCTAGATCTATTTATAATATTAATTGTGTTGAAATTCTATTGTTAATTAATAAAGTATATCTTGTTGAAGTTTAGAATTCAAAGAGTTCCAATTTTAATGGACCACTCGGTAAAGCATCTGTTATTTTTTGGTTTTGTATCTAGTTTGAGTATACAAATATTTAAGTCTTAAGATCGGAACCGGCAAGGATCCGAGAAATATGGATCCGTCCTATTTTTACTTGAACCGAGTCTTAACACAGTTATATACATACCTACAACAAACGAAAATAAAATGTCTTGAATCCACGTTTCTTCATCAATACTACTACTCGTGACATTTTTTTTTTTTTTTTTTGATGTCTTGATTAAAAAGAAGTATAAAAAAAGATAGAAATACAAAATGAAGAGAGTAAATGATGGATTAAAGCTCAGAATATGGAACATGGGTAATGGGTAATATTCTTAGTATTGATTAGTGTTCTCATTTATTTAGATTACAAACTTCATCAGGGGCATCATTTATCATTCATATTATAGATTCAAGAATGTACTTTTTTAGTAAAGATATCTCGTTTGTAAAGTTAAAATACAGGAATGTAGGTAATAATATATTACTTCCAGTCTCTTTAAACGATAATGTTTTTTTCTCTTCTATTTTTTTTCAAAGTGTTCATTAGAAATTCGACCTGTTGATGTGCATTGTACCTAGGTAATGATCATTTATATATGTATTAGTTCTAATGATTCAATATTATTATTCGTACTCTACATATAGCTCGTGAAGAAAATCGTGTGTATTTGGGGCATGTTAAAAAAAAACACCGAAAAACAACATTTTTACCCTGACAATTTGAAGAAAATTTTGAAGGAGATCAGCTACAACTAGCTGTGACAAGGGAGGAGGGGAAGAAGGACTTTGGCAAAACATTTTTCAAATTGTCAAGATTACCGTACTTATCATCAGCTTCTTTTTTCATTAACTTGCCCATAATAAACGCGAATTTTCATCATTATTTATTTGAATTATACTTTATCAGTGTAACTCCATCTGACCAATTAAAGGAATATTAAAATAAAAAGATAAAAAAGTGCTAAAAGTTGATTGGTTAAGTTCAAATTAAATTTTTGTTAAGCTGGACAAAGCTATAACCTTTTTAGCCCTTTTATGTCTAGCTCTTTTAAAAGAAAGGTTGCGATAAACATTAAAGATAACAACATCCTGTGATACATGATATTAGATCATATCTAAAAATGATATAGACGCATCTTATAAAGAGTTTATCTTACATCGTAATTAATGTATTTTCTACAGAGTTCCTTTGGCACTCCTTTCGAAAAGGATTTTGACAGGGAAATATATGAGACGAAAAACAATTATTACACATACAATATATATATATATATAGAAAGAGATATTATCATACGCAAAACAAAGAAAAATATGCTTGTAATTATTATTACAGACCTCTGGAGTCAGACACTTTCCTTAAAGCTATTTGTGTTAATATTAATCTTCTTAATATATACGTACATACTTTGTAAATATATCTATATAAACCAATATCTTAGCATTAGCTAATTTATGTCTTATTTTTCTGTATAAAGTCATTTTTTATAAATTGTGCTCACATTATTTTTATATCACATACAAAAACATAATCATCTTAATTCAGCTCGTCAGTTACAGTTGTTAATTTATTGGCAATCAAGATGGTACAAGTTTTAAGCACAAAGTCCTCCGTAGTTGCTCTTCTATATGGAATATGTCTACATTTACTTGTCTGTCATTTTGTCAAAACCTTAATAATTTCCTTGCAGAATCCATTTGAGAATATATATGTACAGGGTGTAACCTCTACTGGGTACAACAAAGTGGGGGAAAAAATATGACAACAAGGTCATCCATTGTAGTGATATATAAAGCAAATTCCTTCTGTCTACCTCCACACATTTCCATTCTGACTCTCCACACAAGGGTACCAAGTGACTAACACCTATTCCTGTCTATGTCCAACTCGCTTGGGGGTACAAATTTGTCCTCAATAGAAACTTGTGAAAATTGGTTGATAGATTTTGTTTTGCCAATAGAAAAATGTGCTTCTTCAAGAAGGGTATTATGAGGATAGACTCTCATTGGAAACAAGTTATCGAAGAGAACAGGCTAACTTGGCTCAAAATCGGAAGATTGGGACACTTTTATTAAGCATCACTTCATAGTGAATATGTAGCATATATATGCTATTTTGTACGATATTTTTTTTTGTAAAAGCTATGTTTTTATAAACTTGCGCCACTTAAATAAGTCGTATAATACACACCCAAAGCATGATTATTCTGTAAACATCAAAGTTCAATTTGCACATTTTATATTTAGAAAAGTTGTTAAATGAAGTCATTAAATTTTATTGATAGGTAATGAATTTACTATGAATTATAAAAAGAGATATTTCTTGAATTTATGTTCTATAAAATACTTTTTTTTCTTTAATATCATTAAGCTAATATCGAGAGTATTAAATTTTAATGTTGTCCAACAAGATTAGAAAATTATTGGGTACATTGAATTGGTTTTCCTGCAAGTTATACCTTATCGTTCTATGTCAAAATTGGAATCAGCGAGAACGGATTGTTCAAATTCAATTATCACAAACCATTAATAATAAGGAAATAATTCGCTAGTTCAACGAGGTGACGCTTTGATCCTTATTGCTCGAATAAATTTCCTAGTTGGATTAGACAATCATTGGTGTTTCTACTGTATAATAAAACACACAGCAATACTTTTCTGGCAATCAATCCAGGCCTTGCTACGGTCTGGATCGCTTTTTTTGGAGTTCCATCTCGATCTCTGTCGCTAGAAATTGACGTAAGTGATCCCTCGAATATTGGAGATTAATTTTCCTCGTGATGAATTTACTTTGGGATGAACTTTCCTCGTGATGAACTTGTCTAGGGGTGACAAGAGCGTGGTGAACTTTCCGTACACGTGTTTGCAGTAACAAAATACTAGCGAATATTAAAATAACCTATTCTAATCGAGTCGGAAGTTCAATAATTATCTACTTGGCTCGAAAAAACAACAACTAGATACGTATTCATTCGATAGCTAATAGAATAGTTTGTTGCATATGTCACTGAATCATATATAACTAAGAGATATTAAGTTGTTCGTTTTTTTCAAATTCCCATATGAGTGAATTAATGCATATATAACCTACATACATTATGTAAATCAAAATAATTACATGATATGAAATCTTTATATTTGGTTGAAATATAAATAAATATTTTTTTAAGTCTTTGATGAATGGTTGCTTTAGACCCATTTCTAAGTTTATTTTTATTAAAGTGATTGATTAACTTCTTGTTTTTTTCTTTCCTTTTTTTTTGGAGCATGATCAATCAAATATCGAATATAATTAATAAATATAATCTGATATTTACTGTGTAACCGTAGTATTAAAAAAAATAAGAATTGAGATAAAAAAAATAACTATATTTATATAGATTTTATATGAAAATTTAGAACGTTTATGATACAAGTTTTCTATATTGGGTAAACCATAAGTCTTAGGACTATACCGGATACTCTAACCTAGCACCCGGTCGTCTTGAATTATAAGCAACTCCCACGGTGAAGTAATCTCGTAACTCCAAATTATTGGAACGTACGTACATGAATTGAAGAATTTTTCAAGTACCTTCACCCGGGTGTACCTCTTGGCCATTAATGGCTTCCTGAGAAGCTGCCACTTTTTAGAGGATACGGCTTCATCCTCAAGTCCTCCCTGACCACCCTATACATAGTTTCTCGAGATTTATCTTTCTCATTGAGCACTTCCTTTTGCGGTGGATCTTCGACCTCGTTGTTTCGATCAACCTGGGTGTCTTCATGGACCTCGGCGACCATTGGTCTCCCTGTGGGTGGGCAGGGGAATAGATAGCGGAGGGAAAGGACAGATGAATTGATGGCCATATTGTCGGATTAATTCTTATCCAACTATATCTTAAATAAAATAATCGGCCAAAAAATATTTCTATTACATTGAAAACTTAAACTATATTTTTATTAAAATAAACAGAAATAAATTAAAAGTAGCAATTATTGCATAATTATCCAATGATGACGTCAAAGATAATTAACATTTCAACGAGTAAAAATGTTTCTTGGATCAAAATTAAAAAAATATACCAATACACAAATTTCAACGCTTTACAATTGCATCATGATAAAGAGTGGCCCACGAAACTTTTACTTTTTAATATTGCTATAAAAAAAGACAAATGGATATTTTCAATAACTTTTTTTTATTTGAAAGCCTCAACATTCCAGTTAATAATGAAACACCACTTTATTCATATGGCCTCCATCGCTGGTCTTAAAGTAGCCCATTCTGTCGACCCAATTTTTCAATACATTTTCGATTGTGTGAGCTTCAATGTGCAATGGCGACTCCAATTTCGTATTTCAAATCGTCAATCGTCTCTGGATGGTTGCATAACATTTATCCTTCACGGTTCCCCACAAAAAATAGTCCAACGGAGTCAAATCGCAGCTACGAGGTGCCCAGTTGACGTTGCCGTTTCTGCTTATGATGCGATTGTCGAAGACAGTGCGCAAAAGATCCACTGTAACGTTGGCTGTGTGGCACGTAGCGCCATCCTGTTGGAACCAAATGTCGTCGATGTCTTCCTTTTCCATTTGGGAAACAAAAAAATCTTCCAATATCGCCCGATAGCGCTCACCATTGACCCTAACGGCAGCTCCTTGCTCGTTTTTTTGCTTTCGGCAACAGCAGCAATGTTTTCGATTGAGTGCACTGGACGAACACGGGAATGCGTTCTTTTATCCATTAACGAACCAGTTTTGCGCACACGCTTCACAAATTTATCCACAAACTGCTTGGAGGGCGCTTTATTTCGACTGACGTAATTTTCTTGCATTTTCGTTTGAAGACTACCCATTTTGGAAGTAAGTCTTCAGTATTTCACAATTTTGTTCAAGCGTAAACTTAACCATTTCGTAAGCTGGAAACTTTTTACAAAATATTAGAGACAATAAAAATGATATTATAGCTGTCAAACGTCAAAAAATTGGTAGTTTAAAATGCAACCGCTAGATGGTCCACCCGTTAGATAATTAGTTATGTTAATCGTTTGTATTTTTTAGGTGGCCCGCTTTTTTATGTATCTGTGATTTTAAGAATGAACTTGCTATTCCTTAACAGTTGCCATTATTATTAAATGCCTAAGTGATGAAATTCCTTTCTTGAATGGATTGATTTATATTCAAACCCCGATTGAACATTCGTATGTGCTCATAAAAGACGGAGCGTAACCTTTTTACTATGCTCCATTTTTATTTTGTAGAAATAATTCCATATTCATTGATATCGAAAGTAAATAACTAGATACTTGATTACTTGAGACTCATATACATTTTTGAAGTTTCCGTGGTTCGAGTTCAAACAATGTCAAGTTTTCAAAAGATATTTTGGAGGATTTGGAGTAATTTAAAAAAAAATGTATCAACGTATGTCGAGTATTACTCAAATACAACTTAATTTTTATTAATCTTGGAATCGTTCTTCCAAAAAGAAATGAACGAAAGACCGAAAATCTGTTGGTAGTCAACTGATTGTTCTCAACTTCTGCGGTCCTCTGAGTCATTAATTCTTAAAAAAGGTGCATATCTTAAAAGAGATCAAATAAATTCAACAAATAATATTCTTACACTGATAACGGGAGGAGGGCAGAAAAATTGGGTATACGTCATTATTTTAGTGAGTTAATGCCGTGTTCTACTATTAAAGACTAAAACTTTGTCAAACATTAATGGAAAATGACGAAATTGGCTTATGTTAATTTTATTTTGATCTTTTTTATTACTCAATTTGAAAGAAAGGTTGAGATATTTAATGATGATCTCTCCTTGGAGTTTGTCATTTACAAAGTGGTCCATTAAAATCTGAACAACTTCAATTTTAAACTTCAACAAGATATAATTTATTAATTAGCCATAGAATTTCAACAAGATTCATACGATAAATTTATATGTCTCTGAGCTCTCTTAATCATTAATGTAGCCACCCTTAACGGCAATAATGGCTGCATCCGCTGCAGATGCAGTCCTCTCTCACGGCGTCACAGTGGCTTTGAGGGCCTCGGTGTTTGGATGAAGGATACTGAAGGCCTTCCTCAACATACACCCAAAAGGTGTAGGTCGAGATGGCTGGCATTTAGGCTGTAAGGGGGACAAAAGTGTGAAAAAAAGAGTTCAAAAGAACTCAAAAGATTCTTAATATAACGATATATGAATTAATTTCAATCACTCAACCTTCATTAATTATTGAATTAGTAAGTGTTCAGATTTCAATGGGAAAACATTGTATATTCCTAATATTGACTCTATTTAAATTGAAGTTCAATTCGGTTTATTATAATATAATAATTAGTATAATAGTATATATAACAGTATTAAATACTTACTAATTCAATAATTAATGAAGATTGAGTGATTGAAATTAATTCATATATCGTTATATTAAGAATCTTTTGAGTTCTTTTGAACTCTTTTTTCACACTTTTATATATACTATTATTATATAATATACTAATATATTTATATTATTAATAAATATTTTACACATCTTAGTTATGAATGCTATGAATTGTTTTATCCAAATGCTCATGCCCATATATATATTGCCTACAGTTAAATGATATTATGATAGCCTGGAGTCCTCAGATAAAGAAACTTTTGTCATGGAATAGTTATTATAATTTACTGACCATTGATATGAGTCATTATATTATTTTAATTGTCGTTCATACTAATATTAAAGGCTCATCTTAATTTATTTATTTAAAGACCTTTAGGACTTAAGAATGAATTTCTATATTATTATTGTAGAAATATATTCAAAGAATATCTTCGAATTCAAGTAGTAGAATTTGATTTTATTGTTTTTTAACATATTATTTTATTTTGCATATTAACAACTTTGATTTTATTATGCATAGAGACCCCCAGGCCAAACATTCCCTCAATGGACATTCTACAAATAATATTTCCAAAGCACAAAATAATCGATTTACTTCAAATGAGCCATGAAAACTACGAGGCTCAACTCGAAGAATTAAAAAAAGTCCAAGAGCTACGTCAAAAAAACATACAGAATGGGTTATTTAATATTATAAACACATCCATTCAATATAAAATCAGTTCTCCTCTTTCACAAAATGGGGAGTATGTTTACAAAATCATGGACAAAGAGGATCGTGCTAGTGGAGAAGCCCTTGGGATCGGCATTGATCCTCTCCACAATTATGGAGCATGCTCTTGTTCCTATCAAAGAATTTATCGCTATAGAAAGTCTCTTCAGATGACTGAGATGGATGAATCTGTTTTTTCTATTGGTTCAGATGCATTTACTGCCTTTAAAAGCGACTGTGAAATGAAAGTAAGTATTTATATATTTAATGTAAATTTATTTAACCTTCTAACCTTGATAAATGTTTAAAATTATCATAAAATATTATGTGCATTAATAAATAATGATAAAACCACGGATATTGGTAGTTAAACGCGTATATATTACTTGTTAAATGTGCCACAAAATTGTTTCCTACTCTATGATATATCGGTTGTATTTACTGGGGCTTCCACAGGATTATGCATATTTTTTTAGGGGGGAGTCGGTTTTTTGATTTTTTTTTAAATTATATTTTTTATAAAAACAAATGACAAAAGTTAAATTTTAAATATTAAACTTTTGAAAAAAAATTCATAAATTTATAACTATTCACAGCAAATTAAATTTTTTTGAAAAAAATTAATTTCATTTTAGAAAACATTTCAAAAAACATTCTCAAAAAAAAAACAATATCAAAAATCTACAGATGTTCACAAAAATTAAATTTTTTGAAAAAAAAAAAAAAAAAATTTCAAAAATTAAATTTTAAATATTAATGTTTTTAAAATAATTCATAAATTTATAGCTATTCATAGCAAATTGAATTTTTTTTTTTTTTTAAAGTTGAAAAATTAACTTTATTTTGGGAAAACACTTCAAAAATCCGAAGTTATTCTCAAAAAATAAGTTTCTTTTGCAAAAAAAAACTTCAAAAATCTATAGATATTCACAAAAAATTAATTTTGACAAAAAAAGTTAAAAATTAAATGTCAAATATTAATTTTTGAGAGTTAAATTTTAAAAATCCAGATATTCACTGCATATAAATTTTTTGGAAAAAATTAGAAAAATGAATTATTTTGTAAAAAAAAATGAATTAAATTTTATAGTAAAGAGCAAAAATTATTTAATTTGAGTAATTTCTAAATTTCAAATTTACAATTGATATTTTAATTAAATCAAATTTCTATCAACTAGATCCCTTCATCTCTCTATAATGGCTAAATTAATATAATCTATTTTTGATTTTGATTAATTAAGCACAAAAAAGTAAAATAATTTAAGAAAAGTCTTTGGCCCGTGCAAGTGTAATATTTAATTTATTGCCTGCAATTAAAAGACTCTAGGCAAGAGTGGACACTCAAGGCCGGGAATGAATGATTTAGTAGTTCTCAATTCTGATTGGCTTAAAATTAGAAGCTGCTACATGTTCCTTCAGGCACGCAGCCAGTCTTCGGCCTAGTGAAAAGAGAAGAATAAGGGTGACTACGTCATAAAAATAACACAGTATTATAAGTCGGTGTTAGGAACGTAGTCTTCCTTGTTTTTTGGATTGAATTGTTTATTTTTCCCTAAATCGCTATTTTCCTAGAGTCCTTTAGCTATGTAAATAATCTTTTTGTATGACGTAATCAAAAATAATAAATATAGATTGTAGCATAATACTACAATGAATACATGTTGAAATGATGTATAGGTACTTAATTTCACTATAAATTTTTAATGGAGTATACAAAATGATTTAAATCATAGATTTCACCCCTAAAATGTTATTATGGCTGCATAAAAAGAGTTAAGAAACTCTCCATATCAAAACAAAGTAATTTGGGAGGATTCAGGGCTCATTTTTTTGTTATTTTTTTTCTTGGCCAAGAATGGCCAAGAATATTCTCATATTTGAGTTCCGAACTATTTTATTTGTAAATCTGTTTAAATAATTTTCTGTAGGCATTGAATTTTTTCTGATGGTGTTAACTGAGCCATCTAGATACCAAATTTATTTATTTATACTTTTCGGCGTTCAATTAAAACATAAAACATAATAGTGGTATCATAAGCATATATATAAACAAAGCAAAAGTTAAGTTAAAACTACTTAATAAGGACAACATATGCACATAATGTAAAATACGGATATAAATAACATCAATAAAAACTATTAAAATGATACAATTCACGCCATTTTTTTTTTTTTTTTTTTTTTTTTTTTTTTTTTTTTTGCTACTTTGATTGACATCTCCACGATTGTTATAAATTTGTAGGTTGGTGTCGTTTGATGATTTTTTTGATGGTTTGAAATGTACAAAGATGAGTGTACTAACACTATTAATAAAACATTTATAGCCACTTGAAATGATTTAAATAACTCTTTTTAGAGATTTTGGAATAAAATAAATCGCAGTTAATATATGTGAAAAATTAATAAGTTAGGAAATTTGGTATCTAGATGGTTCAGCTAACACCAATAGAATAAATTCAATGGCTACAGAAAATTATTTAAACGGGTTTACAAATAAAATAGTTTGGAACTCAAATATGAGAATATCCTTTTATGGTTAAATTAATCAGGACTTTGAGACCTATATACCGCGTGGTCCATTAAAATCTGAACACTTTAAATTATAAACTTCAACAAGATATACATAATTTATTAATTAACAATGGAATTTCAACAAAATTACTACGATAAATACATGTGTGTCTGAGCTCTCTTTTTCAATAACGTAGCAGTCCTTAGCAGCATTGATGGCTTCACGAGAACGACGGAAGATCTGCCACCCACTCCAGATGTTGTCCTCTATCATGGTGTGCCAATGCTGGGTGTCAATGGATTTGAGAGCTTCGGTGTTACAGCACTGTGGGGGAGGCCAAAAGTGTCAAAAGAGACTTACAACGGAGGAGGTGGGTTTGACCTTCTTGACAGAGCCTTTCTTCATCGCCAACGTTTCAGACTTGCTGACGGCGTAGACGGTGGTCCTGAAGACGCCCAACTTCTTGGAGTGAGCGAATGGATATTCGTCAATCACACTCAAGTTTCATTTTCTGGACTTGTACGTAAGCTAGAGAGCTGCTAATGTTTTTTTTTTTTTAGTAACTTACTGTTTATGCTTTAAAAATCAAAATATGAATTAATTTTAATCCCTCAACCTTCATTAATTATTGAATTAGTAAATGATCAGATTTCAAGGGACCACCCGGTATATGGCTCCACTAGCCGTTGATAAAAAGTTATGAAATATAATTTTCAAACTATAATGAATCTTTTACAGATGGATCAGTTAATGGACAAAAATGAAGATGCAATTCATTTTGGATACATGGCATCAAATATGGTTGAAGTCAAATACCTTTCCACAGGAGCAGAAAACATAACTGTAAGGATTATAACAATATAATTAAGTATAATGTAAAGAGATAAAAGTAAGTAATTTATTTATATCTTGTGGATATCATGATAAAAGCTTATATCGGATTTAATCTGAGGTATTTAACTTATTTTTTTCTCGTAAGAGGTATATTTTTATGAGTGGATAGCATGAGAATTGCCCCAATTGAACGTATTTAAAAATTGCAAATAATTTATTTATTGACTTTTCATATTTGTAGGTACACACTACACACATATTTAAACAAAAATAGTTGTCTCATATTTTTTTAGAGGTGTGTTGTATGTATCCACATACCATTCTCAATAAATCATGATCTATAATTTAAAGTTATATTTTATACCATAAATTATATATAGGTGAATGTGGGGTTGGAATTGGAATTTGCAAAAAATATATCAAAGGAAAAACTAAGAAAAATGGACGGAACTATAGAGCAAGTTTATAATGCTTCAAACAACTTGAAAGGTAGGGATTGCAAAAAAAAATCCAAATAACTTGTACAGGGGATTCCGCTTAAGCCGGAGCTGAAGGGACCGACAAAACGATCAACCATACAGGACTAGCTTTTTCATTCACTCTCAACCTCGAGTGTAAAAAGAGAAAGGGAACATTTGAAGAAAAAACAACACAAATCCTTGTTAGCCTTCTGTATTTTTCTTGTTGCCAACCGTTGAATAGATTGAACTGATGATTTTCAAAATAAATGAAAATGACACGAGTTCCAAACGAATATGTATAAATTAATTCAAAAATCAAAATACTATAATATACATTTTTTGTGTTCATTATATGTAGATTAACTTGCTTTAAATCATACAAGAATCACCTTATAAAAATTAATGAAAACAGCTTAAACACCAAAATAATTACATTTGCGTTATTCAAAAAAGCTAGCCATTATGAAAGAGTTGGTTGTATTGAATTTATATATAGGTTGTGCAATATTAGTTATAATCATGTATTAAACAAGAGAATGATAGTAAGACGAGAAAATATTTTTCTACGTTCTATAAGTACATTAGTCGTCCAAGCATTCACCTTTTTCTTTCCAAAAACAAAAATATAATATACTTACTCCAGTATTTATTATGAATGGAAAATTATATATATGATTTTTAAGATTTTGATTCACTATTAAAATAAAATATTCTGAGAATCTACTATGATCAAATACTTTTACAAGGAAAAATATGAAGAAAACTAAAATATTCACCCATTATAACGAAAAATCCGTCGTAGATGAATCCGTCTTGGACGGCAATATCATCAGTTAACTTAGAATTTGTAAAAGATTCCTCAATCACTCATATTTTTAAACTGGTCATGAACTAAAAAGAGAAAATTTGGGTTATAATTAGATTACAAAATAGCTTTTGATGATTATTTAATGATATTTTTCAAAGGGGAATGCACTTGCTAAAACATACCTTCATTAAGTTCTCTTTTTCAAGTAAAAATATATCTTTGATGAAATCAGTATCATGATTGCATGATCGGGTATGTAAAAAAGCCAGATTCCGACAATATTCAATGAAAGGAAAGAGAAAATTGGCGCAAAAATTGACTGTTGAATAATGCCCTTTGTATCTTGCAATAGATGAGAAATACTTTTGTATTAAATTGCAAAATCCTGATCTTCCATATATGTAAAAGGTAGAGCGTATAATCAGTGGTAGTGAAGATGAGATGCCTACATCTAACTCCTGTTCTAGTTTCTAATGTGGACGTTGAACAGTCTTGTAGTATGTTTAAAACTACGAATTCTGATTGAAGGCCAAAATTAAAGGAGAAAACATTTCTAAATATTGATTTATTGATATAATATAGAACATTTTTATCAATACATTATGATAAATTAAAAACACCAATATTTACTTTAAATTATCCATATAAAACTGTGTTTTTCTTTAAATACAAACTGCTCAATTTTTATATTTTAGGTAATCATTTCACAAAATTTTAGCCCTCATTTTTTACCCTTTTGGAGTAAATAAAATGGTTCAAGAATGCTAAGTCTAAAACATCAGTATAACCCTTATTAAATAACTATTGTGGAAACTTTTATAAATATACACTATAAATAAATATCCGATAACGCCTTACGGGTGTGTGGAGGAGGGATGCCAGGGGGTCCACTGTATTTATAATATTATTTAACAATTGATTGCAATGTAAAAGTTCATTTTGTTTTCAATTTGATTATTTAGTAGAACAGTCAAAGTCATTACAAAAAGTGTTTACATACCAATAAAGATAAATGCCAAATCTATTTGCAAAAAAATTTAAATAGTAATGAATAGAAAGGTTATTACAAATATTAATGCACTTCATTATTTCTGTATACATAGTATGAACATATATAAAATTCATTTTCACATAATCATTCATCGTGTATACAAATTTTCAATTGTAAGATTACATTCAATTATCTCAAAGTAATACATTTGACAAGGGGTTAAATTCTCTATGGATTTGAATTTTTTTTTTTGTGAAAAGATATCGATTTTGGAAAAAAAAATCCACAAAATCCAAACTCCTCCCAAATATAATCCTGTGGACACCCTGTGGCCTAGAATGGACGGTGGTACTCTACCCTAAATAAGGATCAACACAACACTACGTGTTGTCGTTTAAGGTTATTACTCTAACATTTTAACTTTTAGAGACATGAATTAAAAACAAAACTTGTTTATTATTGTATCAGCTGTCGTTTGATTGTGTAATGAAAGCTTGTGATTAAAAATAACGGGAATCAAATCGAAATTAATATATCTAGGGTGTAAACAGAGGGTTAATAATCTTCAATTGAACTTTCGTATCGAATTAGGTTTTTAAATCGTATTTGTTCTCTCTCTCGATAGTACAATGTAAAAATTTAGTAACTTATTTGATAATGACACTTTTATTGTGCAGTTTCAAATTGGGATTTCATTACCTATGTATCTGGTAAGGTTCAGAAAAATGGAAGCTACATAGAGTCAAAAGATCCACTTTATTTTGGGGGATCTTTAATCGAGGGTGCAAACTAGTTATTCTACATAGTATTAAAATAATTTATGTGTGTGCATGATGTACGTTCCACTTAGAAAAAAAATGTTAAAAACATAATTATTTCAAAAATAGAAACAAATACAGTCTTTAGACATAAAATAAAAGTTTTTTAGAATTTTGATTTACGTACAAAAGGTCATGTTTAATTATGATCCAACTAGATTCTCGAGCTGTGGAGGGAAAGTTTGATTTTTCGCAAATTTTTCATTAAACAAGATCAATTCTCAAAGCTTTTTTAGTATGGTTTGTCCATTCAAAAATTCGAAAAAATAAAAGTCTAAAAAACGAATTAGTGTACTAAACTAAAATTAAAAAAGAGACAAAAAATGAGCGAGTTAATCTTAGTATGTATCTTCAATCTTCATTATGGTTAAAAAAGGAACATGGCAAATTAGCAATGGCAATGACAATAAATAAATCACAGGGTGAAACATTTCAAAAAATTGTTTTATATTTACCGAATCTGTATTTTCACAATGTCAATTATATGTTGCATTTTCAAGAACGTCAAAAAGGAAGATTATATTTATATCAAATGCGCAGAAACAAACAAAAATGTTGAATACACGGAGGTTTTACAATAGAAATTGACCTATGATTTAATTATCCATAGTTAATAATAAATCGTTTTAATTAAAATGTTTTTAATTTTTTTTTAGCTATCTTTAAAATAACGTGTTTTTGCTATTCATAGGCTAAATATTCTGATATTTCATCCACCGAGTTCTACAGAGAATTGAACCCCTTTTCTAAACATTTATTTTCGTAAAAAAAAGTCGTTGGACAAAATTATACAACAGAGCAAAAATCTTAAGTTTTAAATTATTTTCCAAAAAATTAATTTCTTGTGAAAAGTTATGGATTTTTTTTTCCCCCAAATTTGAGTGAGCATTGCTATGACTTCATTGGGAAGAAAATATGACCACCCTGAGCGTTCACAAGATTGTATATATATATATAGATTTTTTTTCTTTTTTTTTGAGGGAGAATTGGTTTTTGATTAGTTGTTGATAAAAATTAAAAAAATAAAATTTTTGTGAAAAACCTTACTTTTAATTAAATTGAGAAATTAAATTTCTTGGAAAAAATTTCAAAAATTAACTATGATTTATTAAATTTCTTAAAAAAAAATTATAAATATTATATTTTTTGAACAAAAATTTCAACAATCCACAGTTGTTTACAAAAAATAAAATCTTTTAGAAAAAAAAATTTGAAAACTGAATTTTCTTTTTTTAAATTTAAAAAACTAGTTATATACAAAATTCAAAATTCAATATTTTTAAAAAAATTTGAAAATTAAATTTCAATTATTTTGAAAAAATTAATTTCAAATATTAAATTTTTTGAAAAAATTTTAAAAAATTCGTAGTTATTCAACAAAAAATGAAAAAAAAATTTCGAATTTTAAAATTTTTTGAAAAAAATTTCAAAATTATATTTCTAATTTTAAATTTTCTTGTACACATCAAAAATTCTTTAATTTGGGTAGGGCTACAGCCTCTCCAGCCCACCAGGATTCTGGATATAAATACGTTGTATTAATTTTTCAAGGGGTTCGTTGAATCTAAAACAAATCTACCATATATTGACATCAAGTATACAGTGACCAACATACAAAGGAACTTCCTTGTCAACACTTGTTCCTCCTGCCGGACCCGTAACCAGGCTGTGATTGATTCTGAAGACGGATACATCATATGAGAAAAATTTTTAAAGTTCATATGTACAATTCAAGTCAATTTTGAAGGAAATCTACTAACAAATGTAGGATTCGTGTCAATTGAAAGATTTTTGAAAAATGCACCGATGTGATCTTAACACCCTGCATATTTGCGATAAGTTTGAAAACTGGCTTAATTTGAAAAGGAATATTTTATGGTCATACATTTTAATTATAATTTACCAAAAAAGTATTTTGAATAAATACATATTATGTGAGCAATAATATTCTATTTGTGTCAAAGATGCCTAAGATGTTGCTATTACCAGAAGAACAGTAGATATTGTTCTTTTGTGAAACCGCAATGTATTTTTTTTTGTCTGTCTATGGTTAAATGAAGTACTTTTCTTTGAGTTGGTAAAATATATATGTTCTTGATAGGTCTAATTGAACATTATTCTTCGAATGTGCCTATAATTAAATGTCAGAAATTACTTACTGCATTATTTATTCATCTTGATGAGAAGAAACTCATCCGAGTAGTCAGGTAGTCGTTTGATTGTTTACTCTGTAATTGAGTTTGTTTACACATTATGTTGAATGAAAATGGGAGAAGGGTTCTCTAATTGATCTGACAGAGTGCTTACATGGTATAATAAAAACATCGTATGAATCCGTGAAATATCGAGGGTTGTCATAATATCAATATTTTCGAACGGATTCTGGTAGGAAAATTGGTATATGTATTTAAATAAATTTTTGACTAAAAATGCATAACAAAAAAGTGTAATTCGCATGCAATCCAGGGGACGTCTGCAGAATTTTTGTTTTGCTAGTGGGAAGAGGGCCTTGCTATATCACTGATTATTCTAAAATTTGCTGTATAACGTAATTGGTATTTCAGTACTGTTATCACGGAGGTGTCATTCTTTAAATTTTGGATTTTCGACGTAGTAACTTTAAAATGAACGCCTTTTGTAAAAATAGAGGGGAGAGGGTACAAAAAAAAATCCTCACTAGACTAAATATTGTCACAATTTAGAAAATGTGAGTCAAAATGGTAATTAAAAGTGAACAAATTATTTATAAAGACAATTCCTTTATAAATTTTGGGAAAAAAAGAAAGGGCTCTAAAAAAATCAATTAATCTTATTTATTTTTTAAATGTCACCATATATTAAAGACGGAAAAATTTAAAAAAATTGCAAACCTCCTAATGCAATTTAGAATAAGTCCACTAATCTTTAAAGGGTAAAAATTTTACTATTTTGTCTAAGAGGAAGGGGAGGTCTTAATCTATAAAAATGAGCTAATTTAATTTTAGCACAACTTTTCTAGTGGCCACATATCTTTGTTGAATATTTGTTGTTTTGAAAAAAAATGAAATCAGCCATCAAACTCCCACACGGAAAATTACTTTTTTCAAACATGAATTCATGTTTTGTTTTTCTTTTTAAAACTATTTTTCAAATAAGAAAAAAAACCTCACAAATGTCGTTATTATTACAACAATAGTTATATATTATTTTAAGTTAATAAAGTATAGTTTTAAGGTCATATAAAAGGCCAAAGGTGAACTTCTTCTAGAATTTTATTTTAGCGTATCCCATTTGTAGGGTGATCCATTTGTTCGATCTTCTATTGTATTTCGATGAAAAAGTTATAATTGTAAAGTTTCAGTCTTCAAAAGGTGTTTTTTTTTACCTTTATTGTCATTGGAAAAGAACTTTTTTGAACGACATAAAAACCCCACAATTACAAATATGAGAATTAAAACCAGAGTACGTACTTTAACTTCCAAAACAACAGTTAATGCCCTACCAAACAAAATTCAGTTATAGAATGAAAAAATCCTCCAACTATTGAGAAAATGGTCAATAAAAACATTATTAATAATTAATTAAATTGTTTTTATAATGATGTACACTAGGGAGTATCGCAGGCGCCCCAAAATTGAGATATCACGCATTCTGACCCCTCAAAAGTTGCGAATGGTAAATAGAAATCCGTTGTACTAAAAAAAAATCCAGGAGAAAAAAGTTTACCCCAGTTTGTGCGGAAAGGTTTCTGTAATAAGATTTTTTGTAAATCTTCATCTACTGATTTTCCAATTGAGCCCCTATAAATTCTAAGTCCTTGATGACCACCATCAATTTGTTTGAATGCTTCCTTCAATGTCAATTCGTTCATATGAAGTTGACACACCAACCATTGAAGGGGGCTTTGGAGAGAAAGTTCACCCCATTACAATGTCAGACCAAATTCCTACATTTTTGTTGCAACCATTGCATATTTCATATGACCTCCATAGGCAATTCATAATTCCTAATAAAATAAACTATGAATCAAATCGTTTCATGAATATGATTGATTGGTCTAAGATAGTATTTTCAGTTCTTCCAATTTAACAATATTGGTCAGATAAAGAACTTCAGAAAGCAAAGAATGAGCCTTTAAAATTAGAGAAATATCCATGTCATTCCCAATCTGTAGAAAGGGCAGTGAAACAAGTTTCAGAGGCTTCCTGTAAGGTGTACGGATATAACCAAAGATATGGATACATTTTGTCAACCTTAAAATCAAGAGATAAACTAAGGAAATTCAAAACTAAGTGTCAGTACCTGGTTTGATATATTTACATATAATATGTTTAAAAATAGTATAAAGCAAAGATTAAGGATAATTATCCACATTATTATACATATACTAACTTATATAGAATAAAAAAATAAGATATTGGCAGAATTTTCTCCCTTTTATAAGTAATTTTTATTTTTTCGTCTATTATCGCACTAAATCCGGGGGCGTGCAACGTTTATTTCGCTGTAGAAGTAAGGGATTTAACTCTAGCAAAAAATTACATATCATGCAATATCATATTTTAAAACATATAAAGCTTTTTTATAAATAAAGAAAAAAGTTTATTTATAATTTTTTTTTTTTTTTTTTAAGGGTGGGGTAAATTTTTTTCTCCAGGATTTTTCTTTAGTAAAACGGACTTTTATTTACCATTTGCAACTTTTGAGGGATCAGAATGCGTGATAGCTCAATTTTGGGCTCCCGTGATACCCCCTAATGTACACTCCCCCCAAAAAAAAAATGCTAAAAAAATACGGGATGTCACATATTGACGATGACCAATATTAATTAAACACTATTTTAAAAGTATCATTCTCCCGGTATAACTGTGATAACCACATACCGAACACCACTAATTATGTCTAATATTTTTTCAGAGCCAGTTTGTTTTTTGAAAGACCTTAACTATCCCTCCAACATTCTACACCTTCAGAACGAAACCCAATATGATGAAGTGATCCCATCCTCAAAAGTTATATCTTTTGCATGCCTCAACACATCTTTAAGCATTCCCTTATCCCATGATCCAGATAAGAATTTATACATGGAAGTTTTATGTTCCAATGGTGACTTTATTTTTCCTAATTCCAATGAAAAATGGCCATCCAATTGTAGTTTAATACCTCACTGTTCCATCAATTCGTCACAATCCTTATCAAATAACATAATACGTCTCCTGGGACAAGAGATCCCTTTTCGAAGAGTTGGAGAGTCTATTCATTATCAATGCATGGACGGCATATTTCTTCAAACAGGAAATGCTATTCTTAGCAAACTTTGTGAATCTGACTTGAAGTTTCATGGTAATTCCTCAGAGTTATTAGAATGCAAACCCTTCAAAAGTGCAAACTACCAGAGATGAGTCCCGGCTTAGAAATGACTCCGGTGTATGAGGAAATGGTTGCTGGAGATGCTGGGAAATTAGGATGTATTAAACCGTTTCATCATATTGAAGGAGTATGAAATTGTATATCAGGGTCCTCCGCAGTGGGTGGGATGTAGGGTCTGTAGCCATCTCCACAAATTTAAAGAATTTTAGATTTTAACTACAAAGTAAAAAATTTCATTTAATTTTCCAAATTTTTAACTAAAAACTTTTATTTTTTGTGAATAGATTTTAAATTTTGAAAAAAAAAAAAATTAATATTTGAAATTTAATTTTCAAATATTTTTGTCAACAAGATTGGATTTTGTAAATTTTTTCCTAAAATTTTTTTTTTTTTTTTTGTAAACAGCTGCAAACTTTTGAAATTTTTTCCACAAAATTTAATTTTTTGGTAAAAACTGTGAATTTTAGCCATTTTCTTTCCAAAAAATTTAATATTTCAAACTTATTTTTTATTTTTTGAACAGCTGTAGACTAAATTTGATTTTTTTAAATTTTAAAGTTTAATTAATAAGGCCTATAATTATAATTTAATTTTATATACAATATATCAGGAGCGTTATATACTATTTATATTTGGTTTATTTTTGTGATATCTTTATTCCTAATACTAAATCGTATCTACAAATATATAGTTATAATTTGTTTCATCAAATAAATATTTAATATTACAAGGTAACAAAGACAAAAAAAAATACTAGTGATTTCTTTTCTCTTAAAGTACCACCTTTACAAGTAAATATTTACTATCGATAATAAAAATATCATCAAAATATTAATGTAGCATTACTTTTTTGATTTTTTTTTTATATATATTTATATATATACAGGGAGCGGGGATCAAATTGTCGCCTACTTTAAACCTTGATAACTTGAAGACGGCATTATCAAATAAAAAACTGGTTACCAAATAGGAAAGCTATTCTTGTCAGCTGACGATACGGACTTCAGTTAACATCATGCCGTCATCATATGAGGACATAAAGAGCTATAAGTAGAACAAGGAGCTTTCGAGGTCCGCCGTAGTCATGGCATTGGTTAATAATGGAGGTGAAATCTCCAATTCAACGATTGCATCAACCTTAAGAGTGAATTTACGGACTGTTCAGCGTATCTGTAAGAAGCTAGAGGACACCTGGGATGTTGATGCCACCATAAAGAGGGCACCCAAGGAGGAGGGCGCCGACAGGAAGGTCAGGGACACCGACTTTGTCGACATGGTGAAGAAGATGGTTGAGGATGACCCTACCAGGTCCATGAAGGCCGGAGACACGATGTGGCAACAGGACTCAGCACCCTGCCATGTGTCCAAAATCTCCATGCAGTGGTTAACCGAGAACTGTTATGACGTCGTAACCAAGGATTTGTGGCCTCCTAACTCTCCCGACCTTAATCCTTTGGACTATTTTGTCTGGGACTATGTCTCTCGACAAAGCCCCAGACATCCCCATAGCACCAAGGCCAGCCTGATGGACTCCATCAAGGAGATATTCGGCAACATGGACAATGAGATGGTCAGAAGATCCTGCGGCCGGTTCAGAGGCCGTATTGAGGCCGTTATTGATGCCAACGGTGATTATATCGAATGAATGGCTACTCTATACCTATATGCTCGTCATAGTTTTGATTTTCAATAAAAAAGTTCAAAATGTATATTTTGTGTTGTTTTTTGTAGAAAAATATTTTGGCGACAATTTGATCCACATTCCCTTTATATATAATCCTGGGGATACCACAATATATACACCATTTCTGTATGTTTGAATATGTTTTTTTCTCCTTAGATACAAAATGTAGAAGTTGATATTCTCTGTAATCGATCGTCAGAATCCGAGCATGGAGTATTAGTCAATTTTCCACATCCATCTCCAAAATGTGTTCCTATTCCCTGCACATGCCTGGGTGATTCTTCCTTAACTCCTGAAGAAGCATTAAATATTATAGAAAATGCATGCCATAACTTGGACAATGTTCGGATGTTTGAAAGAGATCAGTTTGTAATCCCAAAAAGGGACATTTGTGGATCCTTTAATACTCAGTCTCCTAATAAAGAGAATCAATGCTCTTGTACCAAAGTTGAGAGTAGGTCTTGTAATTATATATTATACAGCATTTTAGTGATAATTGTACTTCAAAAATAAATAATAGTTTCAAGTCTATGGCAGCAATACAATCTGACGGCATTAGAATGGAAGGATTCTTTAGGAAACATATCGTCTCTAGAGTACATTTCCGCCAAAAACTTAATAGAGAACTCGGTAAGTAGTAAAAACAATTAACAATCCCGGATTAATTAATTTTTTAAGCTTTAAAATGATAAAATCCATTAAGTAATTAAAATAAATTAATGTTATATGGTACCATGAACAACTACAAATGTTCTTATCCTCAATTTGCAGAAACACTCATAGAGCTAATATTTTCCTTGCCAATTTTTTTACAGATTAAAATACTTAAAAACACCATAAAAATATAGCTAGCAAAGTTAAATACAATTTAATGATTTTTAATGGCAAATGAATTACACACTATTTTTTATATATAATATTTATACAATAGTCGTTTAAATAAACAGCAATTAAGTCATAAAAAAATGGTATTTGGTCTTTATCATACTCGTTGGTTTCTGTTTAAATGGTTACAAGGAGTAATAAAAAGGATCAAATGAGTTGGTTTTTTACTATTGTCATGATAACGATGAGTTAATGGTTTATGGAGGATTTACGAAATAATATAAAATATTTTTCATATCAACTTCGACAGCTATTTCAGTTTCGTCTTGTCTTCGTCAGCCAATAGTCTTCATCGACAATTAGTCTTCGTCATCATTTCGTCAGCTTTTGTCTCCGTCATCATTTCGTCTGCGTCATAATATTTTCTTCGTCAGACATCGTCCTTGTTTTGTCATAATTATCTTTTATTTCGTCTTCGTCAGAGTTACCTCTGCATTGGAAACAATTTTTTTAGTTTGATTTATATTTTCTTAGTAATAAATAATAGGGTTTTAAAGTACAAAACAAATATGTCAATATGGCCAAGAGTAGGTTCATGACCCATAACCAAATCATTGTAATTGGCAAAATACCCTTATTCGAGAATCTATTTACTTTTTCGGCCCACAGAGGTTGTGCAATATATTTTATGGGATAGTGTTCTTTAAAATTGAGTACACTATCTTTTAAGACGTAATGATGAAAAAAAAAAAAAACTTACAGACAATAAAAGTATCACATGATATGATCAAAGTCATGACCAAGAAGGAGAACAAGAAGAAAAAGAGCAAAATGATTATCAATATGTATATTAATATTTCTCTGGCTCGACTCTCAATTAATGTTTCTTGGAGCCTGGAAGATATGTACTGCAATCTATCACGGAGTAGTAAATAGCGAATACAGCAATTTCTGTCATTTTCAAAAAGTGTTGCATTTTAGACGGAGGAGCCTGTATATATACAATGCACATTTATTGAAATAATATAATCCTTTTAAAAATATTATTAGCGTTTTAGGTCAACAACAAATTTACGATACAATACTCTCATTAGTTATCAAAGCATTAATGTCATGTGAATACAAATCTATATTTTCTATGATTTACTTCTAAATGACTTATTATATTTAGAGTTATCTTTATGCACCATTGTTTTTTTAGAGGAAATTATATTAATTGTGATAATGCTTTTTAATTAATTCTATGGAAATGCATATTTTATAATTCCTCCTTTTTGCATTTCAAATTGCCCTAGAATGGGATAACAGTGATAAAGAATAATATTTACGTTGTTTTTTTTTCTACAAAAATAAAAGTTTTATGTTATATTTTTAGTATAATATATATAATTTACTGCAAAAAATCTCATAAATATTACTGATAAAAATAATTAATTAATTATAATCTATCGTTTATTTTTTTGAAATACTTTTTAACTTTAAAACAGAATAAATTATATTTGGTCTGAGTTAAAATGATTAAGCAAATACATATTTACATAGTGCAAAGGATTTGAGTCTTTGTGTCATTTTAATCAATGTTTTAATTTTTGTATGCGAGGGTTTATTTTTATGATTCAACGGATTCTAAAAGGAAATGAAAGAATTCAAACAGTAGATATGTTAAAAAAGAGCCTTTTCCAGCATGCATGGGTTATTATAATCGGATAGCTGATTATGGAAACTGACCTAATCATGTCAGTTTTCGAGGTGTATTAATAAACAGAGTGCTCAGATCAAATTGGCGCATTTTTCAAGAAACTTTAAATTGTCACAGCCGCCACATTTTGCAGTAGATTTACTTGAAAATTGTTTTTATCTGTACATATGATTGTTGAAAAAGAGCTCCTTTGATGTATCCGCCTCCAATATCAATCATAGCCTAGATCCGTGCCCGGGAGTAGGAGTATACCTTCAAAGGGTAGCTCCTAGGCATTGCCTCCTTGATGAAGGCAAACAGATGTTCAATTTGTTTTAGATTCAACGTCATGGCACAACGCCGTTCCACCTCTATAAATTCATTCATCTTTATATATGGAGCAGCTGTCGTCATGGTTCCCAAAATGTTACTAAAGTTTGTTGATAGAACAAAGTTTCTGCCGGGGAGTAATGTAATACCATATACATCATAACAAAATCACCAGTGCATGCAAACACCGATTTGATCTTAACGCCTTTATTTATTTTTATGAAGCTGCCACCATTCTTTCTCAACGTGATCGACAAGTTTCCATATTAATATGAAAATGTCCAAGTCGATTCACAAAGTCTTCAGTTCTAGTCTCTCCCTCAGGGAATTATATTAGTCTTTTTGAAGTAAATACAATTTTGAAGTTATTGGATACATTAGAACAAAACGTAATTCAATGGAATTATTTTCGACGTTAGATGAAAAAATTTATTCACATATGATCCTGGGTACTTGGAAAATTGCCTGAGGTGAAAAATTCCCCGAAGACGAATATCACAAAGAAGGATAATTGTCCTACGCCCATTTTTTAGTTATCTTTGAACATAATTCCTTGAATCCGCATCTTTTGAAATGTATATATCTTTAAATGTCGCTAAAATATAAGACTATTTCTCTGGCACTCCAAGCAGTTTGGGATCTCCAGAACCACCTTCTACGCCATCAACAACTCCGAAACATTGGAGAACGCTCTGTCAAAAATCCCCAACTGGACCCAGAAGAGTTACAGAAAACAGCGAAGGTCAATACTTCAGATCTCAGGATTTCCCACCAGACTGTCCAGAGAGATGGCAAAAAAGTGAGTAGAAAGAGCCTTGTGATGGTAAAGAGGCCACTTTTGACACCAGCAATGAAAGAAACCCATCTCCTCCGTTGCAAGACTCTTTTTGTGTTCTTTTGAAGTCTTTTTCGACTTTTTTAGACCACCTATTGCACTGATCTCCATCCCCTCGACAACACCTTTAGGGTTTATTTCAAAAGGAAGGACTTCAGTGTCCGTCATCCAAACATCAAGGCTCACAAAGACACTTCCAGCCAGAAACGACACGCCATGACAGAGGACTGCATCTGCAACGGGTGCCAGGGTTTCCGCCAATGCCTGGAACCCTTCATTGCCACTAAGACTGGCTACATTAATGATTCAGATCTATTTATAGTATTAATTTTATTGAAATGATATTGTTCATTTAAATTTATATTTTGTTGATGTTTAAAATTCAAAGTGTTCAGGTTTTAATGAACCACTTTGTAAATTCGTCATGAAAAATGGAAACATATCCTTTGTTTTTTTTCTATACATTTTTTTCAAAATCTATATTTCCATAAATTTAATGTGTTCCCCCTCGGACATATTTCCTCGGGGAGGCAAATTTACCCATCTGTCAATTTTCCTCGTACCATGATCTTGATATCAAAAATATGAATTCGTATTATATCAAAAAGAGTTGAAGAAATTTTATTTGATGACCTTTATTTCTAGGTAATGCATATTTACATATTTTTTAATTACTTCAACCACTTAACGCTTTTGCAAATATATTAATAATCATTTTGCTCTTTTTCTTCTTGGTCTCCTTCTTGGTCATGACTTTGATCATACAACCAGGAAATTTAAGGTTATTCAATGCATAAATATTAAATATACAATTCACATTGTACATACAAACCTACCCGTCCAAAAAAAAATGTTGAAAGTGAATATTTACTGAGTCAGAAAACCTGTTACGCGATAAAATATGACTACAGAACAAATTTCAGGTCAATCATAGAATGGAATACTTAGAAATAGAGTTGATATAAGTAAAGTCTTGCAAAAAAACTCACCATAGTTTGAACTCAAACCACAGAACATCGAAATTTATATAAAATCTCCAGTAATCAAGTTTGTAATTATTTATTCCGATATTAAGGAATGCCTCATTATTCCTGAGAAATACAAATTTATAAATAATTATTCTAAATACTGGATATTTATACCACCAAATTTACAAATATTTTTTATGTAACTACTCATAACAAAAGATAGGAATGACCCATAACCTAAAGATTATATCAACTATACAAATATAACTAGTTCTAAGGCCCACTACATTCTTACAGATTATCATTGACAGCTTTGACGGCACAGGCCAAGGACCACGGAATATTTTATTGTTATAAACGTTATTTTTATTTAAGAACCAATATGAAGAATTGCACTATATATATATATTGATTAAATGACCCGCTAAAGTGATGGAACACTAAAAAAAAATGAATTAAATTAAGTTAACCATTAGATATTATTAATACTTGAGTTCTTAGTAAGAGATTATTCATATATAGTTTCAAAGAAGAGAAACAAGATAAATTACGATGAAATAGATATGTTCATTACCCTTCAGGGTAATATCGATTAACATAGTATTAAAGCGAAGATAATTCAATAATTATCAGAACTGTAAATAAACCCGAATAGCTTAATAAATAAACAAAAATATTTCTTCAATCCCCATTTATTACAAAAATAATCGATTTTGCTAATGTTCTTTTTTTATTATTATGAAATTGTACATCTTCAACTTACGACAAACTATAATCTTTGTCATTGATTTAAAAAATGAGGAATTTATTCTACTTTCAATGAAAGGGTCTTTTTTTTTTTTTTTTGTACTTACAAAACATTTTCTCCAATTTAGAAAAAGACACGGAAATAGTTAAAATATTTTATTTTAATGTTCCTTTAATTGGTTAGATAGAGTTGCAATTATTTACGTATAAGTAAACATTATCGTATTAAATTGACTCCATTTAAACTAGGAATATTTTGGTGAAATCCATATAAATATAGAAAGTATATTTCTTCCTCTAGGAATCGCCTAATGTATATATATATATATATTTATTTATTTTTGAATCTGCGAACATGAACCTACAAGCTATCCTCTTTACATTTTTTCTTTCAATAAGATCTTTCAAGGCGAAAAATAAAACTAAATTATATAGATATAGTTTTTAAAAAAACACTCTACAAACCTTAAAGAGCATAAACTTTGGGTTAAAATGTATTTTTTTATAACTCTTGAACTGAAAGCCATGAGAAATACACCATCCCCATACAAGACCAAAAAAACTTTGACTTGTGTTGTTTTAGTAATATTTATTTAACATCTATGGATTACTATTTTATGTCAATACTTTACATGAGGTTAATGTTTTAACAAGTTAGATCCTTTTTTATTTGTTCGTAAATTAGCAATAGGGCTGTTTCAATCCTATTTAGGACTAAACGTTGCAGTCCCGTCCTGTTCACTCTTGGTCCGCTCCAGTTTAGTCCTAAAAAATTATAAAATTTGGTCCTTAATGACGTCACTACAGTTTGTTCGTTCTTTTTTTTTAAATCAGTTCTAGTACAGTTCAGTCATAAGGACCCGTCCTAAGCCTAATAAAAATGAACCAAATACATGAGGAATAACACAACACTAATTACCAATAACAAAAATCAATTCTAATCCCACACAAAACTAGTCTTTTAAAATATATATTTAAATATGTATTTCATATCATTTGACATAACAGGACTAAATGACCTAATATTTACTATTGGGTTTGTGAATTCTCCCTAATCAGCTTAGTAAGCTTTTTTTTATTTATGATAATGTACAAACTCTCTTTTTTTCAGTTGAATAATTTATTCTTCAAATGGAATATGAATATTTCCTTACATTACATTCGCTCTGTACTCATCCACTTAGAGCCTTTGGATAATGATGAAGTACAAATCCTCATAATACACCAGTTTAAAAAAAGCAGCATTGACTCCAAAGCTCTTACAGAAAGTATAAACCAATTATTAGAGTCCATTGGAGGAAAAATACCCAATCAAACTATCGTATTTAATTCAAAGAGTCAACTCATGGAACCTCCAGTTTGTTTATATAGTCATTTGATCCAACAAATCCCTTCCAATTTATCCCTCAAACCTTTTAATGAACCAAAACAAGTATATTTCTCTGGAGAAAGAGTGGATTTAGTCTGTCATAATGATTCCCAAACACTCAAGGGCCCTGACCTATATTGGGATAGCAACTCAACGGATGGAAGAATAAGTTTAGTTTGTAGAACGAACGGAGAGTTTCAATCCTTACCCAACAGATCATATAGCTGTGTTGCAACGTGTTCCATGGATGTACCTATGCCATCAAATGAATCCGGCCTTTACTTAAAGGACCGTAAGCCGGATGTGGTTTTTGAGGGAGAATTGATTCGGTATGTATCTACTTTTGCATATTTTTTTATAAATATATATTTTTTTTTGTATCCATACTTGAAAATAGAATTTCAATAGAAGTGCTAAAAATTTGCAAAATAGTATCTATCATCATTAGCTCATATACTTATATAGGAGTATGAATAGAAATTTGCATTTGAATGGACATTTAAAAATATATATATATTCATAAATAGTGAATTTTGTATAGGATGTTCTTTTTTAACCAAATGTCTGGCTATTTTTGAAGCCTCGTACGTGTTACCTCGCAAAAACAAAAATTTTTATCTTTTTGTCTGCTGGCCATTCCCTCCTCTGACTTGATATGTCATGGTTATTTAATAACTTTTTTTTTTTTTTGAAAAAAAAACAAAGTAATAAGTTATGCAATACTTATAGAATTTCTTGTTGATCTGTCGTGATATAAAAATACATATACATTGGCCATTTTATTATTTATATGATTTTTTTTTGGCAATCATATAGAAAAACATGGCTACACTTATAATTAAATATTACAAACCAACACTGTAAAAAAGTATTGAATAAAATACTGTGTCGGATTTTAATATTATGAAATGCAAATATATTATTCGTTTTAAAAATTGTGGAGAAATAATTAAACAATGTTAGTCTGGGAGTATCTAAAACATAAATCGCAGTTGGTAAGATTGACTTATTTGGCTAATTATTAGAGGAGTTTAGGCCTCTTTTCTGTTTCTTTTTGGAGGAATGGTTGCGTGATGCAACGAAGGTAGTCGATTGATGAATAATATAATTCATTTAAAAATTCCGTTAAAAAATGTCCCATGAAAAAAGTGGCCTTTATCATTTATATTACAAAATTCGGTCTAGACCGATTTTATAGATCTCAGATTGATGACGTCATGTGTAATTCCAAATTGTCAACATATATATAACGACGTAATATGAAGTTTATATATTTTCATATGTATGAAATTCTTATAAATGGATAGAAGATAAAATCGATTTTTAAAGTGAGATGGAAAAAATTAGTCCAAATCAGATAAAACAAAAAACCTTAGGATCGAACCCAAAAAAATAGATAACTGGCCTATTGTACAAGTTGCAAACAAAAAATGAGTAGAATAATTTTAAATGAACGATTTACAGTACTTGTGGTAATGATTATACAATAATTGAATATTCCATAGATGATCATCATATTAATGGTCTATTGTTAGACTACTTTAATCAAAATTACTAATATTTAAGTATTCTATGACACATTATAAAGTTCAAATACTTACAGATATATTACTCATAAATACATAATAATGATGTTGTAATTAAATAATGTATTTTAAGACGAAAATTTGAAACTTGAATAATATGCTTATACAAGTTGTAACTTATACACGATGTGTGTATGTGTAGATGTTCCTTATACAAATTTTGCACGGGACCCTCTTTTCAGCTAGGATAGGCTACAACGGGGTGTTGATTTTTTGGGAGCTTATATAAGGGGGGCGTATTATACCTAAAAACCGTTTTTTGCCACTCAAGCAGATTAGATATGGGGTTGAGTTATTTATCAATAAGTGATAGGCGTTTCAAAAGCAACTATATGAATTACTACGTTTTCTAACTTTATTCTAAATCAAAAAAGTTACGGGCTAAAAAAGAAATCTGTGAAAATTGTAATTTCCTTTCTTTTAAGTAAAAAAAAAAGACTTTCGAATAGAATATAGCATTAGTAAATGGAATAAAGTTTGTAGAAATTTGTCTGGAGATTCGTTTGCATTTAAATTTGTCAAATAAAAGTTGATGTTTAATTGTAATTTTTTTCATCAAACGTTAATTTACAGTTTTTTAAGGAAAATTGAGAAACGACGATGGTTTTTGCGCAAAAAAATGTGGCAAATTTTCAATTTTGAGAATATTTTATTAGATTATTTTTGCAATATTTGCAAAAATGAACCAGTTATCGAGTCTTATTTTTTCAGACAACATTATCCTTCATAGTGTCTTTGTTTTTTGCAAGTACAAAAAAATAATGGTAGGTTTGTGTTTCATTTACAATTCCAATAAATGCTATTAATTATTTTTTTGTAAAATTAGTCTAAAAAAAGTTTTTGCAATTTTCTTTGGGAACTTCGATTTGAGATTGAGAATGTTGTCAAGTTTATAACGCATTATTCTTTTTATTCAAAATAATACTACTAAGGTTGCAGGAGGCAATAATAAGAGTTTGTTTTGGTTTTTGGTTGTTGTTTTTTTTTTTGGGGGGGGGCGAGTTGCGATGATGAGACTTTGTCGATTACCTTACTTAACCGGATTGATATAGAGTGAAGAATCCAAGATAATCTTTTGAGAAAACAACGGAACATTATATAATAATTATTAGTATATAGAAGTATTTTCTGAATATTTTCTCAATTAATTTGACCCTTTCCAATGTGATTCCTTAGTACTCTTATATTTGAATAACATTCTTAACAATATTTGTAACTATATTTTTTCTGAATAGCTTATATATGAATAACATTCTTAAGAATATTTGTAACTATATTTTTTCTGAATACTTTTAAGAGTACGAACTTCAAAAAAAAAAAACCCATGTCATAGGATTTACCCCAATATACGGTAACTTCATATTCAATTTAAAAAAATGTTATATATGCAAAAAATGTTATGAAAACATTATTGCCAAAGTATAAAGAAAAAAAAAATTTTATGCACAAAAAATGTTATGAAAACATTATTGCAAAGTATAAAAAATGGCACTCCAGCCATTTTCATTGGAAATTGATTTCGCCAATTATTGGCCAGAGGTTTAACCTTTTCATATAATATATGTGTTCAAAAAATTAAAATTGAGTCTCAATGGGACCACCTTCATTCAGACCTATAATTAGAAAAGGTCATAATCGCTATTTTAGTCAATTCTGTCTTATTTACATATAAATTACAATATAATTATATTGATTTTTACAAATTTTGTAATGCATATAAGTCTACTGCACTTTTCCAACTTGTTTTGTTATTATACGTATTTGAGTGGTTTTTACTTGTTCTATCATGTTTGACCAAGATCCGAAATTGAAAATAATAGAGTACTTGTATTTTCTTGTTTTTATTTATTTGCATTTTTAGTTGATTACATATGGACTCATTCGCCTTTGAAACTTAGTAATGAAGTACAGCATTATAGAAATTGATATAAAGTGAATAATTTGTTAAAATACAGTTATATTAAATTGCTTATTTGCATCGTTAGTTAATATGGTTTTTGCAACAACAAAAAAAAGATACTGCAGAAAATTTTGTGTAGGTCTTACAAACATTCAAATAAAAAATATAATAGAAACATCTTTAAACACCCTCATAGCCCCTGTTGAGACAATTTCCTACTTTAATAAAACCTGGGAACAGACTTTACTCTGAACGTAAAAAAAAGCTTCCCCAAATAAAAGATAATGACGAACAGGAATCTCCAATTTCAACGCAGGAAATAATTTATCTGGACGAAACTATATCAGTTACACACGACGAAGTGTTTAAGAAAAGCACTGAAATTGAAACTTTAAACTGTTCATTATCTCTACTTGAAAAAATTCCAATAGATCAACTAGAAGCTGCCAGAGCTAAAAACTATACAAACTGAAAACAGAACAGAGGAAATGAATCTCTAAAAAAAAGAGACTAGACATGATTCCTGACCCAGTGTGATGGATACCCCAAATACTTAAATATGCGAGAAAGAGAGGTATGTTTGCATCTCCTAATCCAAAGCAGGGAAAGGAAATAAAAGGTTAATAAAGTAGTAGAATAATGGCGATTACGACCTTTTCCAGTTATAGGCCTAAATAAAGGTGATCTCATTGAGATCCAACACTAATTATTTGAACAACTATAGAATATGAGTAAGTTAAACTTTTGACCTAAAATTGGCAAAATTAATATTGAAGCATGGCAGTACGCCTTTTTTTATATTTTGCAATAATGTTTTCATAACATTTTTTACACATAAGCAATTTTTTTATAAAATATGAATTGGAAAAAAAAGAAAAATTTACTTATTCTTAAGAGTAGTTATGCCTTACTCGAATGTCTTTCGAAGGAAGCCAAACTTTGAGGTACTCCTAAATGGGCCCTCGTGCCTTCACAAGTCTAAAATTTTACAAATATTGTTTCTTTGATGGGATCACGCTCCTGACCAAAATTGATGAAAATCAGTTGTGACCAATTCAAAAATTTCAAAAAAGTGTGACATGGAATGCCCCAGATTTAACTTATCTTATGAACAGTTCTTGTGCAAAAGCCTGGTAATATACATAGATTGGCGATTAAAAAACTATAAAGTTATTTTCAATTTTTTTTAATAAAAATTCTGGGTTTCAAAACTACGTGGGAGTAGTGATAATAACTTCATTCATATAAAACTAGCATACCAATTATCTTAATAACTTTCGAGGCGTTGAATGAGAGACAATTCAATGGAGTATTAGCAAACTATTAAAATATGTTATTCGCTAGGGTGTGTGACAATCTTTAGCTTGTTGTTGTAACAAGCTGTCTAAAAAAAATGGCGCATCCGAGAAGAATTGTCAGAGCACCCTCATCTAAGTAACATACGTTTATACAAAAAATAATATATCATTCAGGTAATTGTATAATTTTGCTTAATGGCAGCACCATTCTCTGTTGCTTTATTTACAAACTAATATAAGTAACCAACGCTCATGACTTAAAATGTAATTACCTCATAGAGATGAAATACATCGAGTGATGAAACTGAGCAATAGCAAGGGAAATACTATGACGCTGCGATAGCAAACGAAAGCAAAAAGATAAATAAAATATACAATTGGATATTCACTAAATTTTCGGCCAAATGGTCCTTCAATGAAATGTCCGTCAAAAATAATAACTCGGCAAAATTTCATTCGGCCAAAAGTCCACTCAGGGTCAACAATAATCTGAAGACTGCCCATATCGTTTATTAATACTTCCTTAACGTTCCTATGTATTAGGTTTGAATGTCAAAACTCCTCACTTGCACTACAAATTTTTGATGGATCTGGAGAGATAGATAGCAACAAAGACTTAATTTCCATTCAGTGTGGACCAGATGGAAGATATAACATAACAAAGAAGAAGAACCATGATGAATTTGATTTTCCGACATGTTTACCGAGAGGTGAATCATAATCTGAGCTGTTTTTCCCTTACTAAAGTATATTTCATTATTTTCAGCTAAAAAATGTACATGTCTAGGAGACATAGAGGATCTACATACGGCTATGAGTATACTTGAAAAGTATGTATATGGGACTCCCGGTCACATTTCAAAAGATACAACAATAGACTCAATAACTAAATATGTGCATGAAGTCATAACACCTACAAAAAATCGTAAAGGAACAATAGATTTGCAAAACGTGACGAAAGAGAATGAATGTACCTGTAGAACGTATCAAAATCAAGGAACAAGTGAGTCTCAAAGTTTTGTTTATTTTTAAATTAGGTCAGAAATTTAGAAGAATTCAAGTTATAGAACATTGAAAAAAAACAAAAAACTTCATTCCACCTATAAAATTATATGTAATACTTAGGCATAAGAATTTTGTCTAAATCGTGTTGAGCGTAAAAAGCACACCTGAGGGAATGTTCAGAGACGACATATTTTTCGACAAAGATCACTATAAACTATACTGCGTGCGGCTGTTGTTTAATAACGAACATTGTGCACCTACAACAGCTGTGCACGTGCAGGTAGGACGTTGTTGTTTTGGTAGCTAGAACATTTGGGGTAAGTTAAAAAGATGTCATCGATCAATGAAGTATTTATTCCACAATCGTGGAAAAGGCAGTGTGTCCTTGTTGCGATCCGCGCTGGACGAGACAATGCTCAGATTGCAAACTCCCAAAACATGAACAATCCTTTTTTCTGGAGAGTCAGGAAGGAAATAGAAGAGTCTGGAGGTTATTATGATTCAACAGCAAAGCAATCTGATCACAAGATGAGGTCAGGTTGCTTGAGCAAATTGGCCAAAATCAATTATGATTAGCCATCCAATTAATGAGGGACATTGCCAGGGATGTCAAATACAGGGTGTCCACGATAAATTGGATCAACTTTAAACTTCATCCAGATCCATAATGTGGATATTCGGGATTAAATCATGCTAATATAAAAGGCTCCATGAACAATACACTATTACTTCCACCACAATTGTTTTGATAACAAACAATAGTCATCATGGAACAAGCCAGGAGAGACGCCATCCTTGAATTGGCTCATGCGGGACCCAAGCCCTCTGCTATCTACAAGCTTCTTAACTACCCCCAAGACCACGGTGTACCGGGTCTTCAATGCCTGGGAGGTTGAGAGGAATGTCTGTGGCAAGGCCCACAACATGAGAAGTGACAAAATCCGCACTCCCCGCTTCCTTGAAGGCCTCTGGAAGTCCATCCAGGCTTTGCCGGGGACTTCCTTGTTCAAGTTGGCCAAGAACCGTGGAGTGAGCAAGCAGCTGGTTTCCAAGGCTGTGAATGAGGACCTCGGGTACAAGTCATACCCAATAGCCAAACAACACATCCTCACGGTATCCATGAAGGCCACTCATGGTGAGGTGATGCCTCCTTTCTTCTTCAATCCCAAGGAAAGGGTTAACGCGATAAGGTACTGCGAAGTCATGGAGGAGTTCGTCATCCCCTGGATGAAGGATACGGACGCTGGGAAGGAGTTCATATTCCAACAAGACTCAGCGCCCGCACACCTCGCCATGAGGACCACTAACCTCTTCAACTCCCACGACATCACTTTCTGGGATCGCAACACCTAGACCTCCAACTCACCCGACCTCAATCCGTGTGATTACTACTGGTAGGGGAAGTTGGAGAGGGAGGTGTGCAAAATCAGCCACAAGAGGATCGCGGCCCTGAAGGGCTCCATTACGAGGGAGTGGAATGCTGCCGTCATATCTAACTATTTCATATTAACAAATACACTACAAATTCCATTTTTATCAAGCAGGTTGAATTTTAAGATAGTTCCAATTTATCGTGGACACCCTGTATACTGAAAGGTGGATCAAAAAGAGTGTGGCAGACAAGAAGGCTCAGCTACATACTACTCTGCAAAGAAAACGTTGACATAATTGTCATAATTATTATGATGATGCATTGTTTCACCCAGAGTTTGGCCTTCAAGCTACCAGACCTCATCGACATGGACTTCTTTGTGTTTGGCACAGTTGAGCAACCCACCAATATATCCTCATACAACAAAAAATCCGAGATTAAGTATAGGATTCAGGAGAAGCTCTTGAATCTACCAAAGAAGACTGTCATCAAGACCTGCTCCCGATTTCGAGGTTGAGTTGATAACCTAATTGACACCAATAAAGATTATATTGAAAAAATAATGATTTATTTTTATGATTCAGCGTTAATTTAGGATTGGTTTTTATTATAATCAGATGATTAGTTTATGTGAAAATCCTTCTTTTTTTTTTAAATTTTCATATGCGTTGGTAAATAGAGGGCGCATATGGCGTATTTCCTCTTTGCTGGTGCCCGTTTTGGACGCGAACCCAAACAATACGGTGTCAAACAATTACAAAAACTGTCACGGAAGTTGTTGTAGCACGAAGTCTTATTTTTCTAACACCATGCAGTGTAAAACTGTTTTACTTATACAGCGCAAGATACACATTACCAAAGTAATCTTTTGGGGAAATGATGAATTTTCTTTTGCTACATCTATTATGTGAATGTATGTAGTATAACACTTTTGAGCATGAAGTCATAAAAATAAGGAAAGGAATTATAAGCGGCATTGTCAAAATATGTTATTGTCTTGAGAAATTACTGAAATACGTAAATGACAACATCTATGTATAGTTTGAGTGCTTTAATCATCTACATAATTCAGTAATTCAGATTTAATTATAAAAGAATGATTAGGATAATTATTTAATACAATATTAGCCGTAAATTTGAGTAAGTAAAATTAAAAAGGTCAAACTTTTTAAATGTCAGATAAAAAAAAGGTTTAGTTGAGATATTCTAAACGTAGAAAAAACTTTTTCAATTTTGATTGAAAATCTACTAAATTGAGATGAAGGTTGAATTTTTGGTCAGGTTTAAGATAGATATTATTGTTCAAATAGTTGAGCTTTATTTTTTTAATTTCTAAGAGCAATCTAACCTTATTATTTTCAGTTGCTACTTATGTAAATTGTGTATATCTCTTTAAGGTCTATTTTTGCTTTGTGATCAAACAATGTTATTTTTTTACTGCTTGATCAATTTATCTTTTGAATAACTAGAAAATATTTAAGTATTTTCTGTAAATGTTTGCACACAAAAAGTATGTCAAAAAATCATTCCCAAATCCTTATCAAATCAACTTTTTCCATTTTCAGGAAATTCAATTTGGTTCTCGGTAGAAATCCTCAACCTTCCTTGGAAAGACGAATATCTCCGTTTGAAAGACAAAAAAACCATTTTTGCTAAGGGACTTTTGGACAAAATGGTAATATCAATTTATACCTGTATTGGAATTTTGTAAAAAACATTTTATTTAAATTCAAAACATATGTCACAAAATGTTATTTATATGCACAAAATTGTGTGTAGTGTAGTTTCAGTCCATATTTATTTGGTACAGTCCAATCTTAGGACTGGTACTTCAGACCGTCAGTACCAGAGCTGATTAAAAAAAGAAAGAATCAAGTTGATTGACGTCATCAAGGACTGAACTTTAAAAGTTTTAGGACTGATATGCAGTACTTAAATGGACTTGACCGAGACTGAATTGGACGGGACTGCAGTTCTCAGTCCTAAATAAGGACTGACGCATCACTAACTGTACGAACATATTGATCTTGGGTTTCGGTTGGAGACTTTTATAATTTTGTTAGTTGTTGATGACGTCATGTGTGTTAAAAAATTATAAACATTCGTACAATGACGACATTTTATGTCGAAAGTATTTTACATGTGTACCTGCTAAATTTCAGACTGATCTGCTCACCCATTTTGGATTCCATATGTGATAACACTGAAAACCGACTTATGAATATATACGTATCTAAGCTATGATAAAAATTTAGGGGTGTTTCAGAAAAAAGGGGCAATTTACTCCACTTTTTATTTTATTGTCAACTGCAAATTTCGTGCTCATTTAATTATTTAATAGAATCAACATTCTTTAAAGTGTTTTACATTTCCGATAGGTATAATTTGTTAGAGTTTTAATAATATAGCACTCTGCAAAGATTGAAGCCAATAACTAATTCAACTGAATGGTGTTTTTTTTTTTTTTGCTGTTATACCCGTGAAGTCACGTTATTGACCTATGAACATACGTATAAATGTTTAAATAATTAATTTTAAGTGCATTAGCATTTACTTATGATAAAGGATTCTTACTTATAATATGTTATGCTTAAACCAGGTTTTCCTTCATACCATATGTATAAACGTAGCATAAACCCATTCGAGATAATGTAAAATAATACAAAACTTGAATATGAAGATATAATTAAATTATGTTATAGACCTAGGTACATTCTACTGCATTCATATTTATCTACAGACATAGTAATCGAGAAAATCAAATTAACCAAAAATAGCCGTGGATTAGAAATTTATATAGAAGTTACCTACTTGAGAAAATATTATTTAGAGCTTAAAGAAATTATCGCAACATTTCTATATCATATCAATAGAAGGATCTTTAGAGTTGTAAATAACTAGCATTTCCTCACGTGCGATGGTTTTTGTAATTGGCAATCATGGTTATATTTAATTAAAGTGGTGGATGATAAAGTTGAGTCGCTCACGACTTTCAAAAATTTGACAGAAGTAAGAAATCCCATTGTAATAACGTAACAAATCTATGAAAACGTTGGCCCGTACTTGTATTTTACTCTAAGATTCCAAGGAATCTAACTCAAAATGTAAGATTTACTATTGTTAAACAGGGCCTGGGACTATATAAAGGGGAACTTGCATCTTATTTCCATACTATACATCTATCTAAGTTTATGAATATAATATGGTAGACTATCATTACTATGAGTTGTTTTGTAACTTTGAACAACTGCATCTAACCATTTATGAATATTTTTCCATTTTCTTTAGAAAGGGTATATATACCATTTTCTTAATATTAAGATTTAGAAAAAAAAAGTCTGTATATTGAAGAATTAATAATGCATTAAGAATAAGATATTATGTATTTAACAGGAAATGCTCATGTGAAAAAAATAAACTTACAATAACATCTTAATTTGTCATTTATGTTGATATAAAGTTCAATGTAATTATTATCTTGCTACCAAAACCGAAAATGATGTATTGAATAATCCTCTATTGCCTTGGGATTTTTACTATTTTCTCCAGTAAGAGATATATATCTTAGCAAATATTTCAATAATACTAGTGAAATCAAATTTTCTAAAAATAACAACTTCTATATTGCTTGCAATAGATTTTAATACAGACCATAGAATATTTATATAACCAAATGAAGGTTTTTGAAATTTCCACTAGACTGACAACAATCACAATAACAAAATAGCATTTGTGTGTCCAAAATAAAACCAAATTAATCAATAAGTTAAAAAATAAATTATTATTTTGTTCCATTTTAAGTTTTATTTTGAACAAAACAACTTATAATTAGCTAGTATGACAAACATTCAATAATTTATTTATTTGTGTGGAGATCTTAGATCTTTGCAAAAGTAATATCCGAATATGGTGACCACCAATTTGTCTGTTAGAAAAAGATTCCCGACTCAATAAGTGTAGGAATTTCAATGACATTCAGATATTTCAACACATGTCTACAGAAGTGAAGAGGTATGTTATATATTTTGTCAAACACATAATCACTTAACAGCTCCAAATAACTATTAATATATAATACCAGAATAGAATATGCATTGCAGACCAAAATATCGAGATTATCTTTACAAGTCTAGAATCATCTTCCACTTGTTTTCCAATGACAAAAGTGAGTCATTAATAATGAAGAAATTAGGCATGAGTTTGAAGTGTACAGGAGATATAATTATCCGTATAGATCGTATATCACTAAGTCCAACTTAGTAATGAAATTGATATAAATGTAATGGAGATGAGCCATTTCTGTGTTATATACATCAAGGACTGTGAAGAACTATTATTAAAAAATTTAATAAAATATCATCATCGCTAAGGTGCTCTCCTTCCATATATTTTTTTAATTGTCAGGGTTACCATCCCATTTCGGCTTCCTTTTTTTTTAACAAACCGGCAGTGCTTAGAATTTACAACACTATGTATCCCTTTTCCTTCATTACATAGATGTTGTTGTCCATGATGTGGTGTTGGTCCTTATTTATTCAGTCCAGTTCAGTCTGGCCTTAAGGCCGGTCTTATCCATCCCACTCTAGACCTATTCTATAGATAAATTCTTCATGAGGTCTGTTGTAATTTTCTAAATTGTGAACATCGGCACAATGACGTCATATGAAGGTGTATGTGTTTCGTAAATCAATTTTGTACAACTCATAAATCGTTCTATTGATTAAGATTTTTTTTTTCTATATATTGAGGTCCAAAAAATCGATCCACGATTTAAAAACAATATAAATTCCCCTAGAAGGAACTCCGAATCTCTGGTAAAAAATTCAAATAACAGCGTGGCATCATTTTCTGGTGATTTGAACTTCGCTTTCAGCTTGGATTTGTCACATTTTAAAATGTTTTCCGTCATAATTATCGTTTCTCATCCTATGTGTTTAGGCTGTGATACTATCCCTGTGCATCAGCTGACAGGGCATACTGCTGCACATTAAAATATCCCTCTAGTCTGATACAATCGTACAATTAAGATGCCGTATGGCTAGACCAAAACTAGACTGGATTGTTATCCTCAGTCCTGAATTAGACTAAACTGCATGTCGATAAGTTTGAAAATCCCCAAATCCTGGCAATTATACAAATTTGTAATAGCAATTATATTCTTTTTGAGACCATGTAATCCAGAAAAATACTTTCGTTCAAGACTATTTAGCAGAACTAACAAATTACTCCATCTTTTGCACATATTAAATGACTTCGTGACTCGGGCACACGAATATTATATTATTTATACGTTTAATAAGTGTGAAAGCTGTCAATATTTTAATGAATACACTTGAGGTTTTTCTTCATATATACATACATAATCGTATCCATTAATAATACGCTCATTTTCTAAATGAGTACGAATATTAATGAATTATTTATTGAATAAGAAAATGATCAAATTTAATTTGACTAAATCAAAAATAAACGTCATACGTATCATATTTTACTAGACAACTTAATTAATACCATTGGAAATATATAGCACTGAATCATTTAAGAAAAATAACTTTGCACTAGACTTAAGATTTTTGAGCGAATTTTTTTGCCTAAATTGAGCAAGAAAAAGAACAAAAATGATCACCCAAAAATATCAAAATTGAGCAGTTTGTATTTAAAGAAAAATACAGTTTTATTATAATAATTTAGAGTAAATATTGTTTTTTAAATTTGTCGACAAAACAACTATCATAATCTTCAGTTGATTGTACTAATGCATATAATTTGAAGTTTATTACAAGCACCAGTAGCGTCTTTAGCCCCTTTTTGGGGGGAAGGGGGAACTTGAAACTTTTTTTTGCCCCTAATTAATTTTAAATTATATATATATAATAAACCTATTTATATAACGGTGTTGATAATTTTTGGGGCTAAGCCCTCCCCCCACCAAATGATGAAAGCTAACAGCCCCTTTAAAATGCAATATATATCGTCTTTTTTTTGTGGGATTCAAATTAGATTGCACAAAAGTCCATCAGAACTAAGGGAAATTCTTCGCAAAAATATTTTTACTTATTTGCTATATTCAAGGAGAATTATTAATCAGTCAATTTTGTGTGGCAAATTTTCCCTTTTTCTCATAGGGTATTATTAAAGTATTTCTATCACAGATTTCCGATCATTAATGTTTGATCAGTCCATAGACATATCCCCATTCAGTCTTTTTTTCCAGTCCCTTCAGTCTTTTTTTTTTTTTTTTTTTATCAATCTGCTCCTATGTTATAATACAACGGTCGCATGGACGGATAAATTGGTTTTTTAGTCCTACGGTCCTAGCTATCTTTTTATTTTCTGCACTTATAGTTAGGATTGAAGAATATGCTAACTAAGAAAATAATTAATGATAGCTAGAACGTATAATAATACGTTCTAGTTATACACTTCCTACTTTTAACTTCAGATATATTTCACGACGTTACCTCGCTAACACAAAAATACCTAATATATTTTGCTGTCAGATGTCGATGCCTTCGTCTCACTTGATACGTCAAATATATATTATTTTTGATAAATCACATATCTCCACCAAGTATCTTGCTTGAAAGAAATTATGAATTATGATTAACTTCAGCGAATCAAATGACGTTGTTAGTAGTAATTACGTAATTACAGCTGTTGTAATCTCTACAAAAGACTGATATGGAAAAAAAAAAATTGAACTGAAAATTTTTATTAGGATCGGACGGATAGGACTGTAATTTTTTAGACCAATCCAACACTAACGATCCTATAATCATAACCCTAATTGAATAACATATATAGGTTTTCCTCCAAAAATAGAGAAATATGTTTTTCTAAGGCTTTACCACTTAATAAAAAGGGTTTCCCAGGTGGATTTTCCCCTCCAAAAATATCACCAAGCTATTGTTTTATTTAGGTAGAATACAAATTTTCTCTAGGAATGAACGGAGCGAGAACCTACACACATTGAGTTTTGGAGAAAAATTTCTCCCTCGCATGTTGTCAAATGAGCTACGTCGATTTTAAGTTAATATAAAGTTAATTGATCGAAAGTTCCGGATTTTTTTTCGTTATAATTCGCAATGTATTATAATTTTAGTATGAATTTAAAAGAAAAATTTATAACAAGGGTAGACGAAAGTTTATTAATTCTTCTTTTGGATGAAGATGTTTTCTCCACAACGCTCTAGCATAGAATGAACCGATGTAATTTAAAAAAAAAAGAACAATTATGCTAACCGGGTTTTCTTTTCTAATAACAAATCCCGTCCCTTTAATTGTTGGCCACATATTGATTAAATTAAGGATGAACTTTAAAATTGTAGGTTAATGAATACTTGTATTCCCTTCCTGAACTCCGCAACGCTGGGTATGTCCGTTCAGAGATATTTCAATTCCTGAGAGGATCTGTGGATTTAATTGAAAAGAGAAAGGGACTCGATTCCACAAGACGATCAGTAATCCATAGTGACTTGCGCATCATATCCAATTTAAATAATCAAGAGGAAATTGGAACAAGAGTTTGGATGGAATTTCAGTTTATGAATATGACGGTAGTTATTTTTAAAAGCATTCTGGAGAACGAAATCAAGGATGATTTGTTTGGGCCTAAAATATGGATTGAGGGGGATTGTTTGGAGAAGGAAAAATGCGTTATAGAGTGTAAGTAGTGGAAATATCGAAACAAAAATAATAAATTATGAAAGACGACTCATTGAAAATAATATCATTTTTATTTTGTAGAACATTCCGAATAAAAGTAACTAACTTATTTATAATGTAACTTTTTTTTATAGCTATCAAACGGTGTAACAATGATGTATTAGGATCACTTGCTGGATTAGGCTTCAATCATGACAACTATATAACAGGTATTCTATTTGGTATATTTTTTTATGTGTTAAATAACTCTTTCATAAGGAACAGTATCAAATTAACATGTATACATAATTTGACATTATAAATGCGTTGCATTTTTTTTATGGAATTTAAAGAATTCTTCGAAATAAACCATTTAAAAAAAAAAATTATTTTTATTAAAGAGAAAAAAAGTTGAAAAAAGTCCAAAATACGGAGAAATACTGCATTTATCATTCAACATAAAGTTTTTAAACATAATTCTGTGAATATTAAGTAAAAATTATAATATGAATTAAATAATGCTACTTTTTTTAAATTTGCTAATCCCTCCTCCCCTATTGGTCAGATGGAGTTGCACCAATTAGGTACAAGTAGACTAAACCCTTTCACAAAGTAGACACAATGGATTTTTAACCCATTACTTTAGGTGAACCCTTACATTTTGAAAAACACCATTTTCTCTGTATTTGTGTTAATTTAAGCTAAATTAAAGTACCATTATTTCTGAGATCAACATTGACAAACTGCTTCGGGCATAAAACTTTGGGTATTGTAAGTTATGAAAACGTCGGTTTCGCCGAATGAAATTTTCCCTCAGACAATTTGTCGAACGGGCATTTTGCCGAAGGACTATTTGGGACATTTAACTCCTATAACAGTACATATGTATATGAGTTATGAGTAAATTAATGAGTGTTTACGTTGCGTGAATATACATTACAATAGCTTTCAAAATAACATAGTTATTAACTCAGCAGCGAAGAGTTTTTTTTGTCTGGAAGATTATTGTTATCTATATTCACACAACCTAATCTGCGTATAACATTTAAATTTCTTAATAAATATTAAAAACTAAATTAGCCAAATATCAATCAAAATCGACATTTTTTAAATGATTTTTTTTTTTTAAAATGGAAATATAAGGATTATTTTATAACTTCAGCTAAGATATAAAGCACTTGAATATCAAAGAAAAAAGATACTAACTTCCCAGTAAGGAAATTTTACTCAATTTTTTGGCAGTTATATATATATATATATTATTAATTGTAATCAAGATAAAGTAAAAAATAATTCAGTTTTCAAATGTTGAAAGGTTTGTATTAATTTGTTATTTACTTTGATTTTCTTTTATGTAGTTCTTTCATGACGAAATATAGCATTAAATCGTAGTTATACTCTGAAAACTGGATTTAAAAAAAAGGCTTTAAAGGTCAAACCTTTATCGGATGGAAATCTTAATGGTCGCATTTTTATTCTAGGATTTAAATCACAATAATAAATCTGGGGCAGGCACTCCAAGACCTTCATTTTGTTGCAGAGTGTAATTTATTGATAAAGGAAAAGAGTGATTAGCATTTTTTCCATTCGAATCGCTGTCGTATTTTGTTTATTATTAAATTTATTTGAACGAGGTAATACAACAGTAAAGATTCGAACCACATCCTGCTGTGTTGTGTTTATATAATGATAATTAATTAACTTAATTCAATTTTTTTTTCTGCAAAATAAACATCAATCTATTAAATATCATTTTTAGCAAAATGTCCCAAAAAATCAAATGTTTGTTCGGCAAATTGTATTTCGGCTAAATGTACATTCGACAAAATTTCCTTTAGAAAAAAATGTTTTCGCCCAATAGTCTCTCACGTAAAATGTCATTTAAGATTCTTGTACTTTTCAATATTTTTTTTATTGCTCACAGATTTTTAAAATTCAAAATCAAGTAAAGCTTAAATCATGGGTATCATCGTTGTTCATGTGTCATATGTAGAGTTTAGTATTTTGTAATTAAAAAACTACCTTTAAAGAACCGAAAAGGAAAAACGGTGGTTGAGTGGATCTTTCTTATTTTTTGTTCATTATTTAATCAGTAGGCGTGGTGCTAAATTCTCCTTATGAAGTGAGAATTTTTTCCCTATCCTTGGTATAAATTGTTTTTAAAATGCATAATAAAATTAATACATAATATGTACTCAATTATAATTAAAATATTTTCTCTAAACTAATGCTATTTTAAATGTGAAAGGTTCTCCTCTTAATTTAGGTGTACCATAAGTCTCGCTTTCGCCTTCTCTTCGAGCTCTTTTTTCATTATAAAATATCCAGCTAGTACATGATAAGAGAAAAAGTAACTTCGTATTTCCCACTTTTTTTTTTAACAAAATATATCTTGTTCATTATTGGTCAAATCAAATTATATGAAAAGGCATTTTAAAGCTGTGGTTGTATACTATAAACGTTTTTTGGACAGTATTCTGTTTGTCTAGTTTAAAAGCGAATTATTGTGCATCCTGTTTAGAAATCTCAAAGGAAAAAATACCATGTATTTTAGAATGTCATTGACCGAAACAAAATTGATCTAATTCTGGCGATGAAAAATGGATAACTTACGACAATGTCCAGTGACAGAGATCGTTGTTAAAAGCCAACGAAGCGGTCCAGATCGTGTCCAAGCCAGGATTGAATGCCAGTGAGGTGTTGCTGGGTGTTTGATGGGATTAGCGGGGAATGATTTACTATAAGTTGCTCCTTTATAGACACACGCTCAATTTTTCCGTATACTGAACAACTCGACCATTTGAAGATGGCGATCGAACTGAAGTTGCCAATATTGATCAAAAGGATACAACAAGACAACACCAGGGCCCACACATCTTTGATGACGTGCCAGAAGCTCCGGGAGCTCAGATGGAAAGTTCTTATGCATCTACCCTTCAGTCCAGAACTGGCACCTTTGTGAATACCAACTGTTCCTGTCTATAGCCAACGCGCTTGGAGATTAAAATATGTCATCAATAGAAGCTTGTGAAAAATTTTTGTCCAAGTTTTTCCCAATAGGGACAAGGGCTTCTACAAGAAGGCATTATGAAGTTGAATTTTCGTTAAAACAAGTTATCGAACATAATAGGGCATACTTGGCTTAAATTGGCTGATTTTAAAACTTTTTATAAAGCATTGAAATAAAGCAAAAAAATACGAAATAACTTCTTCTCTAACCTATTATTATTATTTTGGTTAGTTTACTCATAGCTTATTAGCTTGAATTGATCAAAATATATACAATATGTTCTCCTCCCTTTAAAATGCCAGTGTAGCATTGTGAGCGACCTTAAAGTTGACATCGTATGTACTATGTCAATCTCTCCTCTAAACTAGGAAATATCTTTTCAATTTTTCAAAGAGGTATATGTATACAAAATACTTTTCAAAACAGACTATTACATTGGAAATGTAAATACTTTGAGTACATTCTATCAAAAAATTACCGTAATTGTTGAAGAAAACACGAATTTCACATTTACTCATTCAAATTTATTTTGTACCCTTCAAAGTAATCTCTATTGGGTGCAATACATATATGCCAACGTTTGTTCCAGTCATCAAAACATTTTTTATAGGCACTTTTTCATATGACATTTAGCTCCTTCCACGAATTTTGTTTTACGGATTCAATAGACTCAAAGTAGATTCCACAGATTTGTAGCTTCGAACAAAAAAAAAGTTTCACGGTGATAAATTACGTGAATATGGTGGTTGATCGATGGTATTTATTGCGTGTTTGGCTTTAAATTCCCTCACAATCGTGGCTTTGTGCGATTGCACGTTATCGTCGTGTAAAATTTTCAGTCAGAATGTTACCAAATGACTTGCCAGACCTGTTAAAGCAATGTGATAACTCCCTTAAGCTGTTAGGACGTTTTTTCAACAGAATTTCCTTCACTGCGTCGATGTTCAGTTCGGTGATAGACGGAAAAGGTTGTTCAGAACGCCCTCCTTGAACGCTATGTACCACTCATATACACGGGTTTTTCATAAAACTGATTCACCAAAAGCTTTTTCTAACATTTTCATCGCGTCAACACATGCAATTTCGTTCCCAACACAAATCTATCAAATTTAAGGCCAATTCTTTGTTCAATAATTGGGTTCAATGTAAAAATCGTGGGCACTAGTGAGGTAGACTGACTTATCCAACTGTTGCATGCAAACTAGTCGACAGATTACGTTCAAACTTAGCATCATAATGAAAAACAGTACTACAGAACTGGAATAAAAAATGTTTTTAAATTCCTTCAGTGCGGGCTGTTTAATTTAAGCATTCCTGCTGTTTTTTTGACAGATTGTATATTTCTGACTGGCTTAATCTCTCACTGTCATTTCAATTTTTTTAACTGGATACTAAATGCATCATTTCTCAAAGTGGGTGCCGCAGCACAATGTTGTGGTCCCTGACCGTCTTAGGAGCCCTTCCAAAAATAAAATAAAAACGTATATGACATATAATTTTTTTTGAATACAAAAATCTGGCATTGCATTTTTAAATAAATTTAAATAACATACATAAATACATTCCTTTTTCATATGAAAACATAACATTTTCAATTCATTTAAGATAAATATATTTTTGATATAATTACTTATAGGAAGTAGAAAATTAGCATCTGGAGTTCAAGTTGGTTCAACAGTAAATTTAATTTGTAATAATCCTTTTCAAATTATTGCTGAAGACGTTCTAGATCATGACCCCACGGACAACAAAATTACAATTGAATGCTTGATAAATGGAAAGTTCAACTTTCCTAACATGAAGGATCTTCCAGAATGTAAAGCTTATTGTGAAGATAAACGGCATCCAGCGCCTCCGACCTACTCGGGCCTCGTAATTAATCAAAAACATTTAAATAAGACAAAATATTGGAAGGATGATTACATCAGTTATTTATGCAAGGATCAAAAACTAGGAGTCAATGGAGCAGATGAATCCAAATATAGATTTTACTGTTTAACAACTGATTCTCACGTAGCAGCACAATTCCATTTTCCCAACATGAAAAAAAATGAGACCTGGCCGATCTGCGAGACTAAAACTACGACAGTTCCTCCAGGTAATTACAACCGTGAACCATTTTCAACAATTGAATTAATACTAAAGATTTATCACGTTTAAGTTATCATCAAAGCTATAGATAATGCCAAGAAAAATATCACAGGCGATTTGATTAGACAAATAACTGCAGATCAATATTATCATGAGAAGTACTCAGAGGATCCAAACTACTTAAGCAGCATTACAATTCCATTTTTTTTCTGTGAGTACAGAGCTTTGATTAATAAATTGAAAGTAACCGTCATTTGATATTATTTTTTTATATGATTTCAGGTCCGTTGCTCATATTTATTGGAATTCTATATATTCTTAGATTGGATCATCCTTTCTTAAAGCTGAAAAGTGACTCATAGGTTGTAATATACGAATGATCGTGTTTGTTTTTCTCATTCTAAGATTAAATAAAATTACTTGCTCATGATGACTCAAAACTATCATCCTTAATCACCAATATATTCGAAAGAGATCCTCCTTTTGATTATACACAACTCCATCAAATGAAATAATAATTTATAATTATGATATGTTAGCGTATTACCAAATTTCAAATCATATAAATATTAGATGCTAATTAAATTTAAGATAATTATAAATAATAAACGAATGCATTGGATTTTTATGAAACTACAAAATAAAGAGTTTGATTAAAATATCATAAACATATTGAACTTGTTATTAGTTGAACTAACAGCTGAAACATTAAGCAATATTGAAGAAAATTTGGGTTAATTTTATAAAGTATGCGAAGCAAAAAGGTCTGAACGTTTTCTCGTTTTATTTTGACAATAAAATTAATATAATAAGGATTATCCGATTTAGATGGTTCCAAAAGGTTTTCTAGCTAATTGTCAGTTCCTGAGCAATGGAATAAGTGCTCACATGCCGGTCCAACTCGAATATTTCCATTATTTTATCGACATTTTCGATGATTGGCCTACCAGAGCTTGACTCATCTTCGACGTCCATAATACAGGACGGAATCCTTGGAACCTCTACTTTACTGTTCCATTTGATTTTATTTTTTTTTGGTTTCATCAACAGCATAATTTTTATTTTGCCCACATGCTCCACCTTTGCATCTTGGTTGGTCGTAGTGATACTGAAGAATGTACCGAATTTTTACTTTTTTTTAACTTCCATTTTAGAATGCTCTAACAGACAGCTGGTTTCACCAAACACAAAACTGTTAATGAACTTTTTTTAAGTGTAACCTTAACCTTTAAGCATACTTTAACCTTTTTTTGATACAATGTATTAATCGTGAGATATAGCGACATATAAGACATCTAGCAAAAAACGCTCTGAACTTTTCACTTAACCTATTATTATATAGCAAAATATATTAAGTCCGCAGGATAGAAAAGGCTGCCTCCGGTCATAGAGTTGGAGAACCCCTCTTTAATCTATATGAATTTCGAAATTAATCTTCAATAGTTCACTATATAAAATAATCTCCTTATCAATCAGTCCCAAGCATGAATTACAAGTAGTTATTTTTAAGCAATGATTTTGTTTTTAATAAAATAACACTTTCCAACTTATTGAACTCATAGTTGTCTATTGAATGTGATAGTAGAGGTTCATTTAGCAAAGATACATGCTAATTGATGCACTTTTTATTGGAAGATGTTTGATCCAGAGAGATTTTAATTTAACAAGGACAAACATCACAAGAAATGGATAAGCGTCTTTTGTTTCACAGCCGAGAAAAATAGAACATGCTCGAAATATTTATAGCATTCCATAAGCTTATAATTTTCTCAATTTAGAAATTTTATGAAATTGAGGTGCAGTTGAGGCTATCTGAACATTTTTGATAAGTATTATAATATCATTTTAATTAGAAATAAAAAATTTAATTGTTATATTGAAAATTGTTGTCTATATTTTTTGAAGAAAATTTGAAATTGAATATATTTCTCCACAAAACTGGTCTAATAAGGAATAACAATTATATTTCTCCAGATAAAAAGTTGAGAAATATAAATATATTTATTAAATATTTAAAAGATACCCGGGAAATCAAATTTTCTAGCGCATCCCTTCTCTCATTTTGCTTGAATAGTTTGTAATACAGACCAATAATAGTTCTATAACTGATAATAGAAACAGATTTTGAAACTTTTACTCGACTGACAATAATAGAAATAGCATTTGCACGTTCAAAAGAAAACTGAAAGAATAAATATGGTACAAAAATAAAATAACAGAGAACTCATAAATAGGGAATTTAAATTTTGAAGAATATCATTGATGTTCTAATTTCTTTATTATTTGTCGAATCCATACAAGTACACGTACTACTATTTTGGTACATTTCAACTATTCACTTCATTAAAACAATTATAAATAGCTTCTATGCCAAAAATTTAGTTATTAACTTTGTGGAGAGTAATTTCAATATGGTGACAAGTAATTTAACTGTGTAGAAGAAGATTCCCAATCTAATCAATTTCTGAAATGCAACAACATTCGGATATTTCAATAGAAGACTAAATAAATTAAGAGCTCACTTATATTTCGTTTAAACACTTAATCCCTTAAAAGTTCTAATAAATATTTTTATGTAATAGCAGACCAAAATACTAAGAAAAGAAAAGGACAATATCTTTAACAGACTAAAATTATCTTACATTTGTTTTTTAACGACAAAAGAGACTCACAAGAAATTGTCCAGGTTATAGAACTATCCACAAGAGTGTTTGCTATTTGGAACGTTTACCAATTTTAAAATTATCATGGATCACAAGATGTATTTATAGACTGGTAACAACCTTCTAAAATATTTTTTCTATTCCATCAAAAACCGATACCCTCTATGGTTTTGATCGAATGTACCGGAAGTTCTTCAAAATGAAGTCAAATTGAAAGAAAAAAAAAATCTTAATATAATTTTGACTTTATTATTATCTTGATGTCGTTGAATAAAAATCATCAAGTAATTATTCGCGACATACAGATATAGATAAATAATGATGGATTTCCTTTTTATTCAGAAGTTTATATTATTATGTTTTTTAAAGAAAAAAAAAATTTGTTACGTTTTTCTGAATTCAATAAATTTTATTCTATCAACTTTTTTAGAATTTAACATACAAATGTGAATATACAATTTACATACATATCGAGTGATCGAATAAAATCGGAACACTTTCAATCTTAAACTTCAACAAAATATAATTTATTAATTAAGAATATAATTAAGTATAAATAATATAGACAGATTTGGATTCCATTTCTACTCACTATTAAAGATTTATCATGACATCATTTCTAATCCATAAAAACTATAAATCATTCTTGTCCGTCTGCCATCCATCACCAATCTCCAGTACCGACTACCCACTGTCATAACCCACCTAAACAGCCCAAAATATAAGCTACTAACAATTGTAGAAACATAAACCGTATAACATCATTTAAATATCATTCTTCAACGTGGGAATGATATGTCTAGCAATGAATTTACTGACAATGAAATTACTAGGAATAAAAGACACGGGATGAATTTACTGGTAATGAATTTACCGGTCAGGGTACCATAGATTGTATGAAAGTTTCTCCACAAGTAAAAGTTTAATTTGTTCAAGCAGAGAGATTGTATTCTTTAATAGTAGAATGATTGATTCTCCTAGTAGAGATAATGTAATGATGATTTAATCAACGATTCTACTGGATTTCATTCTCTACTCTGACATATATATACAATAGTAGTCATTGACTACACAAACAATATACTTCCTTAAATAAATAGATCAACTTGTTCACGGAACTTTTACAAATATATGCAACCTCTCACCATCCACGTATAATATGTATTTTCTCAATTTTATCCATCTTTTTTATTTGTCGTTTTCAAGATATTATGGACCTCATTAATTTTGACATAATTCTTTAATATTTTTTCGAACACCACATTGTTGAAAACGGATATGTGGAATGTTTCTTTGCACTTCTGTACATATTCTGAGCTTTCTTATAACTGTCCATATTTAAAACAAATATATAAACATATTTAATACTTCAGAAAAATCAAATTGCAAAGTTTGGCGTTGAAATGTTGAATTTTAAAAGGTCTCTTAAAAATTCGTTGAAAGAGCCAATAAGTCACTTGTTATGGTTCTAATACTTGGGTTGATACATTGGAAGTATGAATTCACAGTCCTTCGAGAATTCGAGTCCTTTAGGCAACTACGTAATACAGACTGTTTCGTTCTCTTTGTATAAGAAAGAATGTTTATGAAGAGACGAAGACCATCGTTCTATTGCAATTTCAGATTGTTCCAATTCTTCTGAGCTTTACAGTTTTCCTCCCAACGACTCGATCTTTGACTACCTGCCCGAATCTTCTTAATGATTTGTAGCTCCACAGCCAACCACCTCTTCTTCTGACACATCCTGGATTATAACAAAGTGGAAATTGCCGATTTTTCTTTGTATTATGCAAATGATTGTCCGTCAATCTCAGAGCCTTATGTCCAATATGAATCATCCATCATGACTAAGGATATTATTAATAACGGAGAATTAAGTGATTAGCACTCCTTCCATTGGAACCAATGTCGTGTTTATTTTTTTATTGTAATATTTAGTTATTTTATTAGTTTAAAAGAATCTTGCCATTTTTTCCACTTATACTCTTTTCCTTTTTTTTCTTAACTTTTTTCCTTGACATTTTTTCCTGGCCAGTACGTAAGCTGCTTCTATATTTAAAAAAAAATGCAATACCATTAATAAAATACTCAAAATTATAAAAAAAAAATTTTAATAAATAATTAGTTAATTACATTTGCTGTTTATGATTTTTTTTTATATGGGTATATTAGTTCTAATCGAAACACACAAACAGGAATAACATTTGTAATTGAACAAGTATCGAAACCATAATTAACTTGTTTGACTGGCAACAGCAAGTTTTGAATAAACTTGAAATGTAGTTTGATCGTAAAAAATTATTTATAATTGACGAAGGAAAAAAACTTTATTGTCAAAATGGTTGGTAATGAAAAATAATTATTATTGGTGTTGTTAAGGTGGCAATTTGATGGCTGCCTATGGCACTAAATCAGATATTGCCATGTCTTGATGGAATGAAATAGAATGCTGGTCATACAAATTTATAGAGAGTTTGAAGAATGGGATGTTCATGTCAACCAAATACAATGGAGCAATTAAGTTATTTAGACTTCCAAAAGTGATTGTGCTCTCGAATGAAAACATTCTACCAAATAAATTTTCTATAGACAGATATTACGTTTTTATATTATAATTCATCTGAATTAATTCAAAAGGATTTTCTTAAATAAAAATAACAAAGCTTAATATTGTGCCATAATTCTTGGTGGGTTAACTTTCAGATGTAGTTTCATTCTAAAGTTTTATTAATAGGGGGAATGATGGTCGTTTTTGAAGAGACAAATTTCTTTGAATTTGGTTTTCCATGTCAAACGTATTTTTAGATTGAGATCAAGGGGTATTTGGTTGTGGGCTTTTTGAACGTAGATAGAGGTTTAGAAAGGATGTATTTAACTAACTGAAAATATGGAATATAGAAATATTGTTGTAATTTATATTTACAAAACCTAACCAACTTACTAAACGAAAGTTCATTCATAAATATTAAAACAAAATTGACCTTTTTTAAAGGCAATTTAAAAAAAAAAAAAAAATATAAGGGCTATTCTATAACTTCAGCTAAGATATAAAGTACTTGAAGAAAAAGAAAGAAAGATATTAGCTTCTAAGTAAGTTCTTTCAGATAATCGATTTTTTGTGGTTATCCAAATTTTTATTAATTTTAATCAAGATAACGTAATAAATAATTCATTTTTTCAAATTGAGAAATGTTTGTACCAGTTTGTTATTTACATTGATTTTAATCTACATAGTTATTTAATGTCAAAAATAGGTCACTAAATCCGAGTTAAATCCTAAAAAATGGACTTAAAAAAAGCTTTCAAGGCCAAACCTTTCAAGTTTAAAAGTTAGTAGTAGTTCCCAAATTGATTTTGTTGTTGTCATTTTATGAAATTAATGTTTTGTTCTAAACATTCTTTAACATGTTTTTTTTCTAAAAAGGTACTGCGTTCAACTTCCATTCGTGCATGTTGTCACGGTTGCAAATTTTACAATTTCATCACACAAGTTACAATCTGTACACAAAATATGTATCTTATTTCAATCGTTTTTTATATTATAGAAAAATAGTGCTCCTAAGGTCTCAAAATATATATTTTGACAAAAATATAGGCACAACAAAGTTTGAGCAGGATCAATAAATAGTTAAAGGTTCAACGACGACTCTAGCTTATTTGTCTTATTGGCTAAAGTTGCATATTTCCTTTAAACAAACAAAATATGTTGTTGTTTTTTTAACTTAAAAAACTATCCCTTTAAATGAACAACTCTTTAACGGAAAAGCATAACTGCATATAACGTGTATCTTTTTGAAATTTTCTATAAATGAAGACTATAAAAATTACGGCTTTGAAATTCACTGGTTGGAAAAGCCATCCCCCTCCCCCATACTCAGAACCCTTAGAATTACTTTAACTTTCCTATTCATTTTTTAGTATTCATTGTAGGGCTATTTGATTTTTTTTTATAATCGGCATTTATTGAAAGCCAATATCAATGGTATAAATTGATAAAAATTTAACAAAAAGTATAATAATATTACTAATATTAAAGTTAGCTGAAGCAAATACAATCCTACTGTACGTCTGCTAAAGTATTACGAAAAGTTTGTGGCTTATCAACTCTGCACGCATTAAGGTCATAAAATATAAATTTGAGGTTGCGTTGATTTTTAAAATTGTTCCGCCATATTAAAATTAATATTTTTTTGTATCTACGTTTATATTATGCTGGGATATAATGAAGAAGGATGTCGAACAATAATAATACATTCAAGACTCCAGTTTAAATAATTGTATGCATATGATTTTTGTAAATGCCCTCACAGAAAAAAATTTAGGGCAGTAAAATAATATTTTCCCCCTGAATACAGAAATGAAACATTGACCATCTTCTATTAGCTCCAGGATCACTGTATCTCTTGCATCTCCTATTTTCTTGCTCATTAACTATAGCTTTTAACTATGAAATTAGACGTTTCTAAGCTAATTTCTGGAATAAATTTTTAAAATCATATAGGTATATAGCACTTTTGAACAAGGTCCATTGTATATATTAGTCTTCCTCTTTCCTTATTGATGGTGCAAAGGGAAAAATTAACAAATTTTAACTTATTGGTATACGAGACATTCTAAATACTAAATCATTTTTTCAATTTCCGTAATCATTTACATCATCCTGCTTTAGAAGATGTCAAATTCGTATTTCACCTTTCGTAAGATTAAGGAGTGTGTTTTGGGTACGAAGATTCCCTCTTTTTAATTGGCCATGGCATGTAGAACAAGAGGATTTGTTATCCGATATATCGTCTTCAAAGTCCTTATTCAAAATTTGTAATGAGTCGACACTTGAATTATAGTAGGTCTCTACTCCTTTCTACAGATATTTTCAATCCATAGCCCCTAAAGATTTAGGAGTATCGGTTCCACTCCTACAACTTTACAGCATTAATCTGAGTAGGGAAAACGTCTTTTTACTGTAAGTTCAATTCAAATCTCAAGCCATGACAAAGTCCTTGACTATTTTCATCGAGTCCTCAGAGTTCATTCAAGCTCATTTCAAGTCTATTACTATAATATACTATATAGAGTCCATAGTATTAACGCTTTTCCTGAGTCCGCAATATACTAGCATTAGAGCCTAAGACGAGTCGAAGGACTTAGCTATGGAGTCCAAGTCAATACTCAAGTCTTCAAAATATGGACTCAAGTTCAACTCGGTCCAAGTTCCCACCTCTGGCAATAATTGACCATCGTATCTTAAGTAATACATTTATTATTATAATAACAATTAATAAATCCTAAATCTATAATTGAAAACTCATCTTCTCTTTGGAGGGATATTCTATTCAAATAAGAAAAAATCAAAGAACAAAATAATTTCTTATTTCTTCACAGCAATTTTAGAGTGTGAGGCGTCCTTCATCCCTCTTTCTTCATTAGATCCGAGTCGTGGGTGTTTTTAATGAAAAAGAACATAAATAAAATAAACAATGCAATTTCCTTGGACCTTTGTCGTCAAATCTCCAAAATAAAGTTATACATTGTTAAATAAAAGTTTCAAAGCCGATTATCTGTCAAAAACAGGATCTAATCAAACACTGGTGGCTTTGAAACGGAGAGTTTTGAAAATACTTATTAACATAAATTTCTAAAAATTGGATATAGTGAACTTTTCAACTGAAAAATATCAGTTTCCTTTATCAGAATTTGACTTACTTTCGAATACTTCTCAATGTAATATAATTAACAATAAACTGTAACAATACTTGTATTGTATCATGATCAAAATTGTTGAAAATACTATTACAAAAGATGGGCCTTCTTTTTACATAGGCTTCCTGAATATATGTTTATATTTGCCAAAGCTGTCATCACTAGTCATAATCAGAGATGCAAAAAAAGCTATAATAAATATGCTTTTTACAGTTATTACCTGAATCAGGGAGAGTGCTCCCTGTCAGAATATATCATATATCTTTTTATTTGCCAAAGCTATCATCATTACTCTTTTATTCTCTTTTAATGCTTCAAATGCTCAAATCAAGGGGGTTCAGAATTGGCGAAGACAGACACCAAACTTCTTTCCACCAAAACGTATCTGAGCCCAGTTTCTTGCAAAGATACTGCTGAACGGCATTTGATGTAAGGGCAGTAGCTCCATTTTGCATCCATATCAAACCCCCACAACCATAGGTTTTCATTGTCTTAGGTAACATCCCATGGTCTCGAGTAAGCTTGCGTGCACATGTAGAAGAGTTGGCTTCAATTGAGGCTTTCACTTCAGTAATTTTTGAAGGTGTTCTTATTGTGCGAGACTACAGCCATGACCCGCTTTTCTATTTTTTTACACATCTGCTCCATGGTCAAATATCTCAATAAGAAGGCGAAATTAAAAGAAACTTATTTTCTACGCAACATTAATTAAGGTTGCATGCAACCGTAAAATTTTAACTTTCTGCGACAATTAATAACAAAGTTACAGTGCACCAAATTCGTGCACCAGCTACTCGTCTCCCACCCGACATATATAATATGTTGAAGAAAATCCATACAAAAATTGAGAAGCATCCCGGCCAATCAATGTATGCAATAGCTCACAGCATTGACAAAGTGTTTCGGTCAACTGTTCACCATGCCATCAATAAAAAAATCGCTACCCCAGTAATGCACCTAGCAAGGGACTTCATCTAGCCCTGCCAAACAGGGAGAAAATGTTGACCCGAACCAAGGCTTTGAGCAAGCTAAAACAGAATCCAACAAACTCTACTTCCTAGATCTCTGGACGTCCCTTTGCCAACGTTTTTGACATGCTGGATATTGTGAATGGTCCTCACATTGACTCCAAACGGTGGCAGTAATGTCTTTAGGGGCTACAAGTGCATCAAGCAAATCGGATTCATGAACTCATTTGCCTCCTGTATACTTATTTGGTGGACGATTCAAAACAAGAACTGCATCAAAACAAAGCTTATTTACGACGCAATCAAAATAAATCACACATCATCTTAAACACTGTACATCGATGTTCAATATATTAAATTACCGATTTCTTATTTTTTAAATTAATTTATTCATAATTATTAAATGATAATTGTATCTTTAATAATAATAGAATGAGTTTCTTTCTTTAATCCAATTAGCATCAAAAGGTTTGACTCCCTTTACTCGTGGAGAAACCAAATATTTTTGATGTATGCAATTGATGTCCGAATCGTTATAATGGACAAACGCTGTAGTAAATATAGGGGGCCCAGCAGTATATAATACATCAGGTACATATTTTCTATATGTTTTGTATCTGACAAAGTCTAACATAAATTTCAAAAATTGAGATCCTTTGGGGAACCCAAAGAAGGAACAATTTAGATTCTTAAAAATTCCATCTGTAGAAGCTACGAAGCTCTTACTAAATATATCTATTGGAAATGGTTTTAGGGCTATGGTATCGATATCAGTATAAATGCCTCCAAAGCTAAAAACAATTTCACATCGCAGTATATCAGAGAGTACTCCATTTCTTCTTTTTTTCCTTGCATCATCAATAAGCTCTGGAACGTTCGGCTGAAGATGTTGTACGTTCTTTGTTCTGAGTCTGGAGAAATCAAAAGTATAGAAAAAATATAAATTTAGAAATTAGTGATGTAAATCGTGTGAATTTTTTAGCTACTCCGCTTTTTTCGAATTGATAATTTGAATAATTTATTTTCCCCAGCTGTTGTTATTATTAATATTTAATTCTTGAGTGGTGAAATTATTTCCTTAATACATTTAAATAATATTAAAAACCTGATTGAACATTCTTGTGTGCTCATAAAAGACATAGTGTAACCTTAATGATTTGTTGCAGAGTTAAAATTGTAAGTCCTTGTTGGACTCCGAGTAGAATTGGGCATTGACGTCGAATTAATTCTCGCCAATGCCCTTCTTTATTTCCTTGTCCCCCTCCTCCCTTGTCACATCTGATTGTAGCTGATCTAATGAAACGTCATAACAGCTAAGCTTATATTATATTATATAATTTAAAGACATTATTATCGTGTGCAATATCGTTGCGGACAATAAAATTATTGAATAATGAAGAAACTTGCCATGAAAGACCCAATTTAATATCTCCAGCCTACAGGTTTACAGGTGAAACACTGTGCCCCAAAGCAATTTGAAATCCACCACTGGCGTGTTTATAAGCAGTTATTACCCTTCTATAATATGCCATAACACCCCAAACCACAGATTGTGCAGGTGAACGGATAGGCCCCGAGGTAGGTCAAATTCTATCGTTGTGGATTCTCTAAGGATCAAACAACCCTTTTAATATCCAAAAATACATACACCCAAGTCCTCAGCTTGCACCGTTGAAGTATGGGACCTCAAAGGAGTTTAAACTCCACCGTCCCACGTTTCTAAGCATCAGGGATCCCTTCAATTTTGCTAGAATACACCCAGGCCCATGGATTGTGTAGATGAGCTCCTGGGGTCAAGGTATTTATGTTAAACTCTTTAGCGCCACTTCTCCGAGCATTCAGAAACCCTTCTTATACCCAAAAATACACTGCAGCTCTCAGGTTGTACAGGACCTCAAGGTAGCTTAAACTCTACAGCCGTCGCGTTTATAAGCAACAAGAACCCCTTCTGTTGATTAGAAACGCGACAAAGGTAGAGGTTAAAGGGTATTTTGTCCCAGCACTTCCCTGAACTACCTGATAGTCGGGGTATATTTTGTATATTGGTAGGGTTCCTTGATCCTTAGAGATGCGGCTGTCGAAGGATTTAACCTGCCTCGGAGCAAAGCAGCTCTTGTACACAGCCCGTGGGCCATAATGTATTATAGCATATTGGGAGGGGTCCTTGGTAATTAGAAACGCGTCTGTGGTAGATACGAAAAACATACTACTATGTTGTTCTTATACAATGATCATTAATTAGTATAAAAATATTTTCTAAAAAAGAACGCTCATTAATTTACTTATATAACATTTATATTATTTATAGTATATCAACAATATCTATTTACCATACTATCATTTTAAATGGAATTAATATATACAATCGTTTTTCGGCCAATTGTACCAATTAGTCCGTTGGCGAAATGTCCGTTCGGCAAATTATCTTTCGTCAAATTGTCCTTCACCAAAAATGTTTTTGTCCAATTGTCCTAGAACCATCATCAATTTCTGTAAAGAAATCATTCTTTTTAACCCTTTGGAGGATAATAAAAGAACGAGAAATTGATAGGTTTTGTTTGAATTCCATATCGAAGCTAATAAAAGTTTCTTAAATCAAATAAAAATTCAAAACTACTAATAAAATTCTTGCCTATCTTAACTCATCCCACAAATTTAAGTAAAAAGCCTATAATCGACTTTATTTTGTCTATGAAATATTGGACTGTATTTAACGAGTGGTCCATTGATATCGAAACAATTACTAATCAAATAATTAATGAAGGTAATGAGTAATTGAAATTAATTCAATTTCCTTATATTAAAAGCATAAACAATTAGTTATAAAAAAAAAAAATCTGGCTCTCTGGCTTATGTATAAGTCAAGAAAATGACACTTGAACTTGAATGACGTATTTCCATTCACGCACTCCTTGACGCGGGGCGTCTTCAGGACCACCGTCTAAGCCGTCAGTAAGTCCGAAACATTGGAAAGGAAGAAAGCTCTCTCAAAAAGGTAAAACTGACCCGGATGAGTTTAAGAAAAACAACTATCCAAACCCCTCAAAGCCATGAGGACCCTAGAAAGAAATCTCGGGGTTTCAAACTATCCCGTGAGCTATCAATAAAGTGGATGGAAAGAGCTTTGTCAGCTTGGAGGGCCACTTTCGTCACCAGCAACTAAACAAACCCATCTCCTCCATAGCAAGACTCTTTTGAGTTCTTTCGAACTCTTTTTTGACACTTTTGGCACCCTTACAGCCCTGTTCCTAAGCCCTCGACTATACCTTTTGGTTAAATGTCGAGAACACCTGCAGTACCCTTCATCAAAACCCCGAGGCCCTCAAAGAGATTGTCAGCCAGTACTAGGACTACATCTGAAGTGGATGCCAGACCTTCTGTGCCTCCTGAAAGCCATCATGATTAAAAGAGATTCGACACACATCTATTTATACTATTAGTTTTGTTGAAATTATATAGCTAATTGATAAATTATATCTCGCTGAAGGTTGAAATTCAAAGTTTTCAGATTTTAATGGACCACTCAGTATATATGAAGTGAAAAAAATAAATTGGGACTTTCTATTTTACTTGACCTTTGTTCAAGATTGTTTTTATGTTGACGCACCACATATTGAGAACAAATGTGGCCCTTTGTAGAGTGGCATATCATTTTTTCCGACTCTAACATGGGATACCTTTTGTTGTAAAGAAAAATA